>NC_089984.1:41433303-42033303 GCF_036417845.1 Apteryx mantelli
TCATAAGTCGGCTTTCAGAGTTTTCTTAGGCACCCATGCAGTCCTCTTGTGTTACACTGAAAAGTTTGTTTTAAATGAGCTCAGAGTCTTGAGGCCTGGACTTCTCTGTCTGAAGCTATCAAAATAGCCTCCCAGGAACATTTGCAGATAACTCTCTCTAGGGCCAACTAATGCAAAGAAAAACTTCTTAGGGTCTAAGGCGAACATCTTCTCTCTTTTTTTTTTTTTTTTTTTTTTTAAACTGCATCTGATTAAACTTCTTTCAGGAGAACTGGCAATTCAAATAGCACTAGGTGTTCAGTTAGAGAACCTGGGGGAAAAGAGGTGTAAAGATGGAAGCAGTTCATGGGTTTGGAGAGAAACTAGAATATAGACAGAGCCAGAAGACTCCCTGTAGATGCTTTGCTGTGAGTAAGCACATAAGCCTATCAAAATATGTCTTAATAATAGTTCTTTGATGGAGTCAATGGTTTTGGCTGTAACTGGCAAAAGCACCCTGCTAGGTAATAGCTGTCATATCCACCCAGATTTTAGGATGATTACATCTTTACTGAAAAATTAGGAAAGGTTTCCCCCTCACACTGTGTTACCCTTCTTGAATTTGGTTGAACTAGTTCATTTCAGTGACTTTTCTTAATAAGCTGAACATGTTCTTTGCAGTTGCAGTGAAGTCCATTGTTTAAAACTTGGCTTAACACTTTTTAGTAAATCCTTGTTATTAGTACTAAATTGAGGACTTTCTACAGTGCAGTGACTGGACTGACCTTTAAAATTTTAAAAGCCAGCATCTGCTTTTTAATATGTTGATCACTTTACTTTGTAACTGATTAAAAAAGATGAAACACTGGGACTGCACACTAGCATACAAAAAAATTTAATTTAAACAGAAAAACAGAAACCCAGTGACCTTTAAAACCTTGAGTGTAAATCTGATTAATCACATTTTCTGTATTTGATTCTTATCTATCCTGCTTTATAGCTCTTCCATATAATGTGAAATTACCATACTCTTTCCTCCAAAAACTGATATTGAAACCAGATTCTGCTTGTTAAGCACATGCTATTTGAAGTTGATATGCGAGCACACTGGAGTTAATTGGTTCATAATATGGTCAAAGAAGAAAACACCTGTATTGTCTATGTGAGAAGAATCAGTAGTTTTTCTTACATAAAATAGAAGATCTTGGTTTTGTTCCCTACAGCTCAACACTTAAATAAGGCTCAGTAAGGCTTCAAAAAGTTATTACAAGATGTAGCAAACTAGCCAGGAGCCTTTTAGGACCTTTTATCAATTACAGTATTTTTGCTGTGAACGTGAGGATACCAAGTGATATCTTAGATGAGGTTTAGCAAATTGTGTCTCCTGAAGATTAAAGAAAAATAAATAAATCAATTTTCTTGGCATATGCTTTGTTCTCACTTCAATACAGAAGTTGGGATACAGGGTTTCAAAGGGCTGAATACTGCTATCAGATGTGATTGAGTAAATATTTTAATGTCTTTACTCTTTCGCTGTTAATATTTTAGGTTCTATACACGCTGGAAAGAATGGGAATCGTGGTATTCCCAGAGCTTTGGTTTACATTTCTCATTGCGAGAGGAACAGTGGCAGGAAGACTGGGCATTCATACTCTCTCTTGCGAGTCAGGTGAGAAAACTTCGCTTGTAAGCTTGCTGTTAGAAAGGTTATTTTAATCCCCTTGAACAGAAATTTCCAAAACTTGGAATGAATAAGAATTTTCATGAATAAGAATTTTTTCTTATAGCAGGAAACATTCCTGTTAAGCCAGCAATCTTAAGATAGTATTGGGTAGCCTCTTCCTACTGTGTTGTAAAATTTTATTTCAAAATCTGTAATTTCTGAGTTTACTGTTAAGCAGTACAAGGGTGCTAAAAAGAGTCTGGCTCTATCGGTGTCACAGCCAAGTCTGTAGAACAAACTGATACACCATTGTCTACTTAATGTTTTGCCTCTTACCTCTAAGAACATACCTGCAAATTTGTAACCTGAAACTATTAAAACTTCAGCAAGCTGACATTTTGCTACTCCCTTCCAAAATACAAGTTATGTTCCTATAAGCTTCCAAATATAGCAATATTTTTAAACTCCTCCCTTACAGTACTTGCATGATTTTGGCATTATTTTATCATAACTATTCTTGGATGTGCTGTTTCCCTATCATTAAAAGGTATTTACCTTAACTTTTCTCAGATGAGTGAGTTATTTTTAGACTTAAACATTATGCAGAGCTGCATTTCTAACCAGAAAATGAAATATGGTAGATTGAATCTGGGAGATAGGACAAAGAATTATTATAAACAGATTAAGTTCTTGTGCAAGCTGAAATGTTTGTGCTTATCTCTAACTGATATGTAATAGTCTTCCAGTCTCTCATTTCCCCTACCAAAGCTAGATTACTCTTAAAAGGTCTTTCTCCCTCAACTTGGAGAATAGTTTTCAAATTTAAAAGTAAAGAATGATAAAGTTCTGTTTCAAGTGTTGTCTTGTTTGTGTTTGGTACAGCCTGGAGCAAGTTTGGAGCAGACACACATTTTTGTACTTGCACATATTCTTAGAAGACCAATTATAGTTTATGGAGTAAAATATTATAAGAGTTTCCGAGGAGAAACGTTAGGATATACCCGTTTTCAAGGTAAGCCTTTAGTTTTTAAACTTGTAAACTAAAGTTTAGTTTAGAGAAAGTTTTAGCTATAGACCATAAATTTAAAGGAGGTTGAAAGGAGAGTGATGTGTAAGCCTGAAGGAGATGGAATTACTGTGTACATAAATCTTTTTTACTGTTGTAAAGAACAAAACAAACCCCTCAAAACTTCCAGTTCTTCTTTTCTTAGAAACAGGAAGTTTGATAATTAAAGGACAAAGTATGTATAGCTGGCATGCTACGTGTAGCCATACTAAAAGAATTTTTGCCCTCCACTCAACATGCTTTTAATCAGTGACTTGTTTAACATGTTCTTTTAGTGAAAACTTAACAAAAGTTGTGATTTGTACTGCTCTAAGATACAGGAGGCTTAATAAAAGATAGAATTTGAAATTCTGTTTGTCACAGTATTAACTACTGTAAACATTCATTTTGTAAACTGAGTTATATTTAGTGCTTCCTGAAGGAAGCTGTCCAGTGTGCTTCATAAGCCTGGGGGAGAGACGGGCAAAAGGTGAGACAGCGTTTACGTTGGTATAGGTCCTCAGCAGAGGGGCGGCAGGATCTGCCCCTGCTCTCCTGCTTTCTCAGGTCGCAGGACCGTGCCTGGTCTTTCTGCAGCGCTGTAGGACTCGATTTGTGAAGCAGCCCTCAAGAGCAGGGAAGAGCCGTCACCCTTGGAGCACAAGGCGAGGGTGTGCAAAGAAAGGTAGAGAAAGGAAGGGAGGGTGGAGAATGAGAAAGTTGGAACAGAGGAAATAATATTTTTATTACTTTTTTTGTACTTGATTAATGCTGGCAACTGACTTGACTGTATGCCATAGAGGTTCAAAAGGAAGGAATGCTGCTCGTAAATGCTCTGCCAATAGCTTATTGTTTGAGGCATCAGATTAGGAAGCTTTATTACGCGTGATTACAAAATATTGGTCAACTGATAATGTAAAGCTCATTTTCTGCAAAACTGAATTTCGTGATCTAGTTTTAATTTGTCTGATATGTTTGTGATTCACAGTTTACAACTAATGTGATGTAATACTGACCTATTTCTCAGCTAGTACTATAATTTTGCATACCTTGTTCAGGTTCTTGCTGACTGTTTCTCAGTCTTCTGGGCAAACAGCCCAGCCATCGTTAGGATAAATATGAAGATGTTATTTTGTTTAGGTGACTGCAGTCCAGTTTTGCTTAGACTGGTACTTGTGGATTTCTAGAGATGTGTATTCTATTTTGCAAGCCAAATATATGCATTTGGGCAACTTGCCTGTGTGTTAGATGCTAATACTTTAATATTTCCCTGTCTGTAGAAAAAAAAAAATAACAGAGGGGATTGGGAGCATCTGTATGTGCTCAACAGTAAACAGAACGAATGAGGAAAGAATTGTTGAGTTGGGAAACTGCAGCTGTGTTGCAGGGTGCTAGGGCATGTGCGTTTTGCCCATGGTCATCTTCCTGGCCTCAAGCATATCTGCTTGTCTACTAGTCTACAGTTGTTTCCGTCTATACATCACTATTTATTATAGCTTAGTAGACAATTTCTTGAAACAGGTCTAGAAATCTCTTTCTGTGATTTTAAAAAAAGTAAAGTAGCTTTGGAAGTTGGCAAACACATAATACATCAAAGAACTCCAGGCTGTAGAATTAATGTCAAATGTAGAACTTAAGTATTTAGTCTTCAGAAAAATCTAAGAAGCTGTTTGGCTTGTAAGTTTTGGGCAGTCGAAAGCCTTTATAAGGTGAATGAGGATTATTTGTTGTTGTTGATAGCAGGTGAAATACCTGCTTTGTGTAGTTAAATGTTATATTTCATTTAAGGTGATAAAAGTATAGACTGGGAAAGAACAGTTATTAGTAACGTACAAATCTGATACTTCAAGTCTGTGTTGTATTTAACCTGAAGGCTCAGTGGTCTGCTTGCTTCTGGGAAGCTTTGAAGTGCTTCGTGTTTTGTGATTCACTTTTATAACAACTAGACTGTGTTTAAGATCACACTTGCCAAAACAGAGCTTTTAAATAGCTTAACACTGTGATTAAATTTGTAGCACCCTGCAGTGTGTGGACCCCCTGTCCACCACCCAAACCGTAACCTTCTCCCTGGTGATAACCCTTTTTCTTTAGGTAGTCCTTGCTGCAGACTGGCGGCCCTGCCAGAACTGCTGGGAATCCCATGACTGATAGCCTCTTCGTTTCCTAGAATGCGGTTGACTGTCAGCGCTTCTTTAAATATTAAAGATTTGACAGCGAAAGTTCCATTTTATGCAGCCTTAAGTATTCACCCGGTGTAGCTGCATACACTTAGTGGCATGAATATACAGCTTTTAAAATTAAACAGGAAAAAAGACGACTGACTCAAATATCATCAGATCGGATTTGAGAAACTGAATCCGGTGTGGGTGGCTTCCAGGACAGGTGTAAGCCTATAGTCTGTCTTTTCTGTGGCTTACAGGTGTGTCTACTTTTTTTTCAAACTACCTTCGCAGTTGCTGACCAGCTCATTTTACAAATCTTGCAAGCACTTGAGGCTATTGCTGATACTGCATGAAATGCTCTTCTCCTGGAGCTCACCACAGGACGCTGAGGGAGGAGGACAGGCCTAATACAGCGTTCTGTCGGGGGGAAACTATTCGTGTGGCATTTGTTACTAAAATAAACGGGCCAGTCGTGAAAAAGTTGGTGTAAACACTTCCAGAAAGTTGCCGAATTTTAATGTAGAGATTACGTTGAGGCGAAGAGGTTAGTTGCGCTCCTGAGGAGCTGTTTTTGAACAGGGCAGGTACCCGTGGGTTGCTCAGGAGTTGTACGTTGCGAGATGAAATGATTGACGCTCATGAAGGTCAGAGCCTTTGCTTATCTAGTGACTTCTGCAGCCCTGACAACACTGAATAGTGCTTGCTGCTAAAACGCACCAGACCGGGACAGAAGGGCATCAGCTCTCTAATGGAAGTCTCCTCTGAAGAGCTGGCGCTATTTGTGTGTGGAAGCTTTTATTACATCTCTGAATTATTTGGAGGAAAGGGTATTTTTTGTTGTTTTTTTGGGGGGGGGGAGGAGGAAAGGGGTGACCCCCTGAGGGTGCTGGCAGTGGTGCTCTCTGTACATGTTGGTGGGTCAGTGAGTCCTTCCAGAACTGCCGTTGACCAGGAAATGAAGCCTTACAAAATCGTGGATTTGATCCAAAAATATCTTCCAAACTCCTGGTACAGGAGAGGAGATGGAAGCGTGCATGGCTTGGGGGGTGGTGGGTGGAGATGAGAGTGGTCCTTTAATGAGTGGTATGTTATTATGGAGGACCTGTTTCCGTAGTACTTCTCTCTGAGGGTTTCTGCTCTTGGTACGGGCGGAGGCAGAAACGATCGCTGAATGTCCTTGCTTTTTTTGCTTTTCGTATTAGTACTTTAATACTGCTAAGACACCCTAACATGCTAAGACATATTCCTGCCGACATGTTATTTTTCTTATATCTTTGAATTTTGACCAAATGTTTGGATAAACTTTCTTTGCCAAAATGTAAAGGCTTGAAACTTTTCGAAACACTTATCCCTTGTTCTCTATCTTTTTCAAACCGAGTTCATTTTGTGTTCAGTATTGAATTATGGTGAGACTTAATCGTAATGGAGGATGGGAGGAAGGGGAAGCTAAGAAGATACGTGGATTTGTCCTCAAATCTAGATATTTGTAAAAACTTGTGTGAATCTTAATCTGAAAGAACTGGAAAATATTAAGGTATTTCTTGATTGCCATTTCAAGAATGTGGGAAAAGGGGACAAATATTTACCAGTGGCTCTCACTAAATTTTGTGGCAGCAAAGGAAAATGGGTTTTAAACTTGAACAAGCTCCCCACAAACCACCCCTGCCTCAGATTTCCATTTTAACGTTGCCCTTCAGTACCCATGAATGTTGCAGGAGAAATGAAGCGCTTTGTGTTTTGCTGCAGCGTCTGTTCCTAACTTACTGGCAGCACTGTACTATGAAAGGTTGCTATGCTACATGTGCACTTAAGTTTATGCATGGCTATTTTTAAACTGTCACAAGGTAAGGCATGCTTTTGCTCAAGTTCTCTTGCAGCACACCAAGGACTATGTTCCTAGAAGAAAAGAGTTCTAGTTTTATTTTGAGGCTTGCTGCACCTCAAGCAAATTACTGCCTTTATTTCTAAAAATGGCAGGGAGAAAAACTGCAGTCTCTCTCAGAACCTGCGACGTCACTAGTTTGTTGTATCTGAGCAGAATAGCGTAAGCTCAGTATGCATAACTGTTGCAACTTAATTTAGTCTATTAATGCGAAGTTTAAAAGACCAATCGTCTCTGATTGACGTGGGACACATACTTAGGTATTGAATGGTATTTGGTGCAGTAAGTTTCTTTTAATGATAGATTTTGCAAGCAGATGGCAGAATTTTTGGTTCTGGTAAAAATAGACATGTAGCTGTAGCTTTTTTTTCTTTTTTTTTGTGATGCAGAATCTGTATGTGGCTTTTTTGGGGGGTGGTGGTGGTGGTTGTTGTTAGAAAAGTTGCCAAATATGAAAGACTGTTTTTCAAGCCTTATTTTTATTAATTGTTGTACTATAGATTATAGATTCTAGGGGAATGATAATGTGGTAGTGTTGGAATTCCAATCCCATTTCTGTCTAAACTTGTACAGCTGCAGATATACTTTACTAATCTCATGATCTAACCCAGAGATAATGAGCTGCGCTGAAAGGTGCGACCCATATTAGTGTAGATCAAACCAAGTGTGTGTTAAATGCTTGGAACATCCTGGTGTTACTGCGTTTAGCCAACAGCAACAAACTGCTATTTTGTATCAAAATGCTTCATTATTGAAGATCAGCGTTCTGAGCCTTATCCTTTGTTTTAATTTCTTGTAGGTGTATATTTGCCTTTGTTATGGGAACAGAGTTTTTGTTGGAAAAGTCCGATTGCTCTGGGCTACACAAGGGGCCATTTCTCTGCTCTGGTTGCCATGGAGAACGATGGTTATGGCAATCGAGGTGCTGGTGCTAACTTGAACACTGACGATGATGTTACTGTTACTTTTTTACCATTGGTTGATAGTGAGAGGAAACTATTGCACATTCACTTCCTTTCTGCTCAAGAGGTAAGAAAAATTTTCATAGCTGATGGTTTGCACAGCTGCTTCTAAGCTGTGGTCAGAGCAATCTCTGTATCTCTGTATGTATTTGCATTTCTAAGAATTATAAAGGAATATGCTGGTCCCTTCCCTGTCACCTGAGCTGGTATCTGAAAGATATTTTCTGACATATTTGGTGCTTATTTATAAGCTTGTAAGCTGAAATCAAATGCTCTATACATGTGAATAAAGATGTACCTTGAAAAGGACCTAGAAATAAGGATTCTGATTTTAATGCCAGGCTGAAATCAGTCTTTCTTTTATGGATGTAACATAAATACTGGCCAGTATTTGCAGCACGCTCTGCTTTTTTTTTTTTTAATTCTTCTGATGAAACTTTGCTCGTTTCTTCTTTAATAACTCTGATAATGACAGAGAACCACTTCAGTAAGGTTTATATGTGGGCGAAGGGAGAGGAGGAGTGGAAAATCTTATGGCTTTTCAATTCTGAAAACTCGAAGCCATTGTGTAAAGCAGCCATCCTGTAGATGAAGGAGGAAAAGTACGGACTGCAAGTTCAGAGGAGTATTTTTCAGCAAGCCACAGCATTAATCATGTCTCAAAAGGAAATGTTTTGTGTTAAGTACTGCTAGACTCCTAAAAACCGCTTTGTAAAGCCAGAAGGTTCTTACAAGACCCATCCTCCTTATGCAGTGCCTACTACGAATAATCAGTTGCTTACAAGTAATTGATATGTGGGAAGACTATATTGGAAGTATTTTGAAAAACTTAGAGGGGAAGAATAATTCTGAAGCTTTCCAATTTTTGGTTGAAAACACAGTGCACATCAGTTTGGCTTTTAATGATATTTTTTGTAGACTGTCAGCTACTGTGAAGCAGTATGCTAGTGCTGTCCGCTTGGGAAAGGACCCATATTACCTAGGCGTATCACAATGTCACAGGCGGCTGCTTTAAACTTGCCGGTGACGTTTCAGTCCTCGTTCTGACTTTTTTTTTTTCTTTTTTTTCTTTTCTCTCCCAAAGATAGGTAATGAAGAGCAGCAAGAAAAGCTGCTTCGGGAGTGGCTGGACTGCTGCGTGACCGAAGGAGGAGTTCTCGTTGCTATGCAGAAGAGCTCTCGTAGGCGCAACCATCCTCTGGTCACCCAGATGGTGGAGAAGTGGCTTGATCGCTACCGACAGATCCGCCCTTGTACATCCCTTTCCGATGGTGAGGAAGATGAGGATGATGACGATGAATGATGATGGGATTGAAAAGAAAATTACCAGCGCATAGTGTCTGACCCGGAGTTAGCATTGTGCTATAGCAGTTCGTTGCGCAACGACCTAATTCTAGAAGAAACGTGCTGTAAAGGATTTTTCTGAGCGGCATGGGGAGAATCTAGAAGCTCATCTGCTGCGTGAAGAGAGCTAAATGGGCTGGACTACAGTTTGTACAAAAACAAAAAGAAACAAAAAAACAGCTAATTTTATTATCAAGACAGAAAAAAAACATTTTTCTTTCTGATTGTAAATCTGTCTATAAATGTACCGCATGTGGTTGTGTAAGAGGTTGTGTAATAGGAAAAGTATACCAGCATCTTAATTATTGCGAAGAAATTTTTCAACTAAGGGCACTTACGAAAGCACATGTTAGATGGATATCTGTTCCCTTTGAGATTCTTTTACAGTAGAACTTGGTATTCTACATCATCTTTTAGATACTCTGACACGTTTCCGTGGAAAGCCCTTTTATGTGAAATCTCACTAGTGCCCAAGTCAGATTGTGAGGTTTTTTTGTTTGCACAAAATATCCACAGCAAGTCGTAAGTAAAAATACTTTCATTATTTTACTAATATTTTAGTTACTGCTGTGCCCATTATAATAAAATCTAATATCTATGGAACAAACTGGAAGAGAAGCTAAATTTTTCATTGAGTGAAATGATCTGTTTCCTGAAAAAATATTTTATGTGTTTTTTTTCTTTCTAATAGTTAATAGATTCCTTCAATATGCTTAAGAATATTTATTCAGAGAAGTGACCTAAAATATAAGGGTTTTAGTGCAGTGAGCATATACTTAAAAAAAATTGTGTGAAATTCAAGAACTCAGACATGATTGAGAATTTCAGATTGTCCAAACTCAGTCTTGCTGTGATACAAACTATCATTTTATCATTTATTCTTTCATCAAGTTAAACATTGCTGCAAATGAAAAAACACCTTTTTAAAGGGTTGCTCCTTGGTCATTAAATCTAGTGAGAAAACACATGGCAGTCCTAATTTAAAACGAAGAATCTATGCTAAAGTTGTTTTTACAAGCACTGTGTTATATATTTCTCAGTATGTAAACCTGGGAATTTCTTGCATGTTGATTGATGTGGCCATACTTAAACTTATGTAAGTTCCTAAGATTGTAAGTTCAGAGTATATTCTCCAGTAGAAATTTTATTATATTTGATAACTTTAGCCATGTAACCTGTAATGGATAAAGTTTATCTAAAGTCTCACTTAAACACTAAAGGTTAATGCCAATTTTTAAGTATACAGTGCAATTCAGGTTGTCTTGAAAAGCACTTTTGATGGTGTGGTGGTTGAATAAGGAATTCTGCAGTAGATGAAATTGTTTTAATTAGAATTTGGAAAGAAGCCCCATAGCACATATTTTTATGTAGTTCAGAGCTATGGAAACCCTGAGGAACTTGCTGCTTTTTTCTTCCAAATGCTGCTTAGATGGTGTTGAAACGTGCACAACTCCTACATAAACTTGGTGACAACACCAAAAGTATAGAAATAATGAAGTACTGTATTGACTTAGCGATTTCCCCATCACAGATTCCACTGAGGTTTATTATGAAATGTTTTCACGTTTTTGGCCATTAGCTCTCCTCCGATTGGTGCATGCGCAAATTTTCAGGTAAAAGAATGCATGTTTATCTGCAATATACGTATGATTTACCTGAATTAAATAGGCAAATCGCAGATACTGAAGAGGTTCCTTACAAGCATATAGTCCTGTTCCAAGTTTGCTTTCTAAACTGATACTTTTTTTTTTGTCCTTATTCCGATTTCTTCTTACCTTGCAGTGAAATCCTTGTATACCTTGTCTAGATGATGACTTAAAAGAATTTCTGTCGGGGAAGCGAATGCAGAGTAAGCCGGGATGAGAGTTTACATTATATGAGCTGGTCTGCACTGTCCGCTTGGGTGGCTGTCGTTCTTCTGACGTGGTGTAACCGAGTACGCTTTTGGAAGGTCCTTTTAGTTCAGGGCTGAGCATCCCAGCAGAGGAACTACACGTGCAATGACCAGATCGCTGCAAATTCACATCCCGGCTTGCCCAGGGCTAACTTCCCGATGCGGACGTCCGTTTAAATAGACGAAAGATGGGCTCCTACCTTCAGCAGGCTACTTCAAGGGACGTGCAAAACCTTGTGCAAAGCTTCATCCCGGCCCCCCGCCCCTCCGGATTTGCAGGAATGTTCCGTTTAAGGAAGTAAAGCTTCCTTGTAAAATGGGGAGAGAAACCAATGTGAAAATCTACCTTGAGCCAAACCCTCCTAAGAGCAGCACGCTGTTCCCGCTCTCCTAGCGCGCTACCTGGGCAGCCTGCGTTGTGGTCCCCTTACCCCCGTCCCCGGCAAACTCTTTACAGAGCAAGTGGAAGTTACCGTGCAGTTACTGCTGTTCTTAAAAAGCATGCACCGTGCTCTCTGATACCCAGCTAGTTCTGGTGGGAGAGGACAGTCCTGGTACTTCAGAGCTTTTGGGCTTTCTCACTCGTTACTGTTTTGTTCTGATGTGCTGTAAAATGGTATGTTCAGGTTAATGAGCTTCACCGGGCGTTTCGGAGCTGGCGAAGTGTCTCTCTTCAAAATCAAAGTGATCCAAACCTCATGTACCTGTAGATTAAAGAGCTGCAAACCCTTGCTTTGTGCTAGCACAGTAGTCAGTGTATGTTAATGGGTACTCTCCTTGAATTACATACTTGAAGGTTTACAAATACTGATGCTAATTTGCAAATGCTACCTTGCAGCTTGTTGGCAAGTTCTGCTCTCTAAGCCAAGTACATATAAAAGTTGTTTTCCTGATATTATTTTCCCTATATTTTTGCTCGCAGTAGCACATTCTTTCCTAGCACAGAACTTGGCTTTTCGTTGCTACCTCCTTTACATCTGGTCATTTTTCTAGTTTATTTATGAATTCCTCAGTGAAAAAAATCTGTGTTTCTTTTAATATATTAAAACTTAGTAATTCTGGATTCTTCCAGAGTTCTGCTGCATGGCTTATGGCAAGTATTATTAGAATGTGTTTACTCCATTAGCAAAGCAGCTTTGCTTGCATTTAGAGACCCTTATTTAATTTCTTCTCCCCTCCACCTCCTTTTGTTCAGTAACTTTCCTTCACCCCCCACTTTTTTTTTTTTTTTTTTGGTTTTATTTAGTGTCTGTCGCCTTCAAGCTGCTCGTTTCAAACTCCTCTGACATCCTCGATCAATGGAAAGGCTCCTGTCTGCCTTTCGCGAGTGTGAAAACAGCAGTATGGCTCCCTGTCAGCAAGTAACAGGCACAAATCTCGAGCAGCAACTATTTATCTGCTGTTTCCTCGTGCAGGAACCTTCCACCGGGAAGGCGCAGCAGACTGCTTCACGCTGCGTCCGGGTACCTGAACTGCGGTGATGCTCTTCCCTTTCCGCTTCCATGTAATCTCTTTGCATATTTTGCTGGTGTTTGCACTACAGACACTTGAAACCCAAAAGTGGAGGGTAACTTTCAAAACTGCAGTCTGTTACTAAAATGCTTACTTTAGTCTGCAATCCTTGAATCTCTTTTTTTTTCCTTTTTTTTTTTTTTCCTCTTGTTGAACTTGTAGCACTTTAGTCGAAAGCTATCTGCCTACCTTTGCCCCTGGGGTTTGGGGTTTTCCGGAGGGTGGGTTTGGGGTGCGGGATGAGAAATACAGCATTTGCCGCTCTGAGGTTTGGGCCGGGCCTCTGCCGCTCCTGGTGCAGAGTCCGCTGCTGGCCATGGATGCACGAGGAGCCCCCGGCACAGAGCCTCTTCCGCAGGAAAGGGTTTGCACCCGTCCGCAATGCGCCTGCTTATTTGAAAACAAATGAAAGTACCAGAGCTAGTTTATTTTTAAAGTAATTCTAAACCTTAACATGAATTAAATGTTTTCTCTTGGTTTTTACCGTCATTTCAATGTTTCCCAAATATCTTCTTTGTAACTAACCTGTTTTATCCTCCTGGTTTCTCCTGGTGTTTATGGATAATCACTGCTGTGCTATGTTGATCATTGACAAAGACTGGTCACTTGTCTATGAAATGTGACCTCTTTTTTTTTTTTTAAACATGTTTGAAGCTGGTAACTAGTTTTCAGTTTAATTTAAAGCAAACAAAAAAAAATACAGAGTTTTGTAACCTAGACACTTTTTGGTTTCAGCTTTTTTTTTTTTTAAAGTCCCTTTCCAGACCATGTTCTTTGCCCCATCTAATGAGGTGGATGCTGGCACTCTTAATGCAATTTAAAAGACAGGGTGGAAACAAAACAGCCTCAGGCAAGAGGCTTGTGAGGCTTGAAGCTGCTAGCGCCTCTTGAGCCTGTTTTCAGCTTTGTTCTCTAGCAATTTGTTAATGCCTCTAACTTCTTGAGTATTTACAAAAATGTTTGACTGCTTAGGAAGGCAACTATTCCTCGCTTAATGGCAACCATACTGATCCCTTCTGTGTAGGCTGCAAATGATGTTCCACCCGATTCTAAATGTTAGCAAATCATAAATATATTTATAGTGATACTTTTTGCTTACGGATAGCACCACCAGAAGGTCCAGGGTAGGAAACCAGAGTCGGCAAGCGTCGCCTCGGCAGCGCAGTCGTAAAGCTGACGCAGAAGCGGCGAGCTGAGCCGAGTTCCTGCAGCGCTTCCCCGAGCGCGGTGGCGGAGGCCGAGGCCGCGTCCTCGGCGGTGCAAGTCCCCGTTGGGTTACGGTTGCCCCGACGGTAGGTGGTGCCGTCCGCCGCTGGAGCGTCGGAGCCGTGCGGGAGCCAGGCTGGAGGCACCGGCGCGATGGTGTCCGGCTTCGGAGGAGCCCGCCGGGAGCAGAGCCGCCTCTACGGGGCAGCGCGCGTTCTCGGGGGCCGCAGCGTGGAGCGGTATTGAAACTGCAGTGAGAGCTCTTGCCTTTCAGAAATTATAGAAATTTTATCACTTTTTATTGAAAACTGCACTGAACGCTAAATGTCCACCTTTACAATAAACAAATACAATAACGGTAACACACTAAAACAAAACATACTTCCGATAGCCATTGGTTTTTTTTTCTGTTTGGGACAGCTTAAGCTTTTTTGTCACAGAAACAGGAATGTACCCATACAAAGGCTCAAAATAGGCCATCTTTTTAAAAACAAAAAGGCGATGATTCACAAAAGACTATGAATATAACATGTAACTAGTTGATACAAATCTAATAGGATTTGTTAAAATCAGTCACATCTAATAACACATTTTGAAGTGTTCTTGTATAAAATATCACGTGAAGAAAAGAAGACTTTATCAATGTCTAAAAAAGTGGGTTTTGTTCATAGACAGTCTGACAAGTTACCATAAAAAGTGTTTCCTGAGACATAAGGAAATGCAACATTATTCTTGAACCCTTTCCAGCTCAAGACTTTTTCCACTTGATAAAATAGCTGCAGATTTAAAACTGAGAAAATACATCTGAGTACAAATAGTGTGTGAAATTTAATACTTTTTTTTTTTTTCCTTTTTTCTTTCCTTGCCCCGTTGGAGGGCGTGAGCGCATGCACAGCTGCTCGTACGGAGGGTCGGGGGCAGAGGGGAGCCGGGCAGTTTGTTTCTCGCTAGTTTGGGAGGGCGGTGGCCGGTGCCGGGAGCCTTTGCCGCCCTCCCTGCTCTAAGCTTCCCGGCTGCAATGGCTTTGCCTTAAACCCAGCGGGAGAACTTCTGTTACATGTCACTGGCCCTGTGAGACTGCAAAAAAAAAAAAAGAAAGAAAAAAAGAAAGGTTGTTTTTTCTTCTTCCATTCTAAGCCAGTATTGATGCCTCTCGTTAGAAGAGGTAACCAGATACAAGAGTAAGGAAAGGGCTGAAGCCACATAATGGTTTCCTCTTAAATTTCTAAGTTAACTCTGTAAGGATTGCTTAATGCAATTATTTGAAAACAGGTGCAGAAGCCCTGTTCTTCCCAAGGAATTGAGGGAAAAATCTATTTTTTAATTCATGTGATTGATGCACAGATGAAGGAAACTTAACACACAATAACAGAAGTTGATCATTAATGTATCACATCCTAGTTTTCAGCGCTTCAGCAAGCAGATGACTTCTTCAGGGCTTCTCCCCAGTCTTGACTGCTATCACTTTGTCGTTAACACTGGAACATCAATGATGCATCTGTCCAAAATCAACATTACAAATTTTGTATCAAATTTTAAGTTCATGTATAACTTCTTTTCCAATGTCTCTTGGTCCCAAGTTTATTGAACGATTTTTTTTTATTATTTTTTAAGTTATCTGCTATTGCTCGTTGGGGTGTTCCCTGTTGTCCCCGTGTTTTGTGGGCTGGTTAGGCGATGGAGCTTGGGAAGGATGTGCCACGGTTGGAAGATTGTGAGTAACAGGGATGCCGCCGGGAATGATGCCCTCCATGGCTGCTGGTATTCCTCCTGGGGCGACGCTGACCATGCCAGGCGGGTACCTGCGGGGGAGAGAGAGCCAGCGCTCAGCGGCGCAGAGCATCGCCCCGACAGCCGCTTCGGAGACTTTGGAGGAAACGGGAGCAACGGTGTCCTGCTCCTCCACTACCCTTGGCCTGTTTATTCCTTTAAGTTACAAAGGATAAAGTTAAACTAACGCTGCTGTGGGTCAACATCGCTCTTCTTCGTCCAACGTGCACGACCCCCTCCTCCCTCCCTGCCCTCTTGGCAGCATCTCAATATTTCCAGTTGTGTAGCGGTATGAACAGTCATGGCAATAAATGGTGACACTAGTCTTAAAAAATGCATTTGTTACATTAAGAATAATTTGAAATAAGCACCATGGTAGGCTTAATGCCAAAGCTCAAAGTAGTGATTTGCAAGCAAAGGCACTGCAGATACTTTGCAAAAAAAAATATATATATATATATATGAAAAAAATATATAAGTTTTAAACAAAAGCAAGCTTTGGCTAAAGAAGAAATCCTTTGCCTGCAGTACTTGATGAGCCAATGTGGTTTATGCTTTAAAAGGGAAAGGAAGGTGGTTTTATTTATATAGATCACTTTTTCATACATGTACCAAAAAAACCCCAACCACCCAAACCTCCAGTGACAGAGAAGAGCTGAAGATGACGATGCAGGCTCTATTTATTTTATTTTACATGCGCTCAGACTGTTGTCAGCCTTTGCAGCACTGTTTGCCGAAGGTTGGGACTGTTCTCTGAACGCCAAGAGCACAGAGCCATGATGCCGTAAGCACCAGTAACAACTTCTGGTGCCTCAGCTGCATAAGGAGATGAATAATAATTTTCAAACGCAGATAATTTTTCAAATCAGTTGCTGAAGGAAAGCAGCAGGTACAATAAATGTGTAATGGCCAGATACATAGATTTTTTCTTGCAGGAAAATGTCACATTCTGTTTTGCCAGCTGTGTACAGGCCCTGAAGGATCCTGGCCCTGATCCTGCAGTAGGTAGGTAGCACCAAGCATAAATCCCCTGGGTCCGGGCCACTATTACCTGCAAGACCTGGATTCACTGCAAATGAAGCCCTAATGCCTGAAGCGGAAGGTTCCTGTCAGCTATCGCCTGTTTGAAGCTATTTGACCAGGAACCGCTCGCGCTTTGGGAGTGCTTGTCTAAAAGCGCTGTGGTTGATGCCTACAAGCTGAGGCAGCTTTTTAGTATCCTGGAAGTACGTAGGCACAAAATAATTTCCCGTGGCATGAACCAAAGGTGCTGCTAGCACAGCAGCCACCATCGGACTCCAGAAGCTAGTGCGAGAGGAAGGTAAAACAGCAAGTATTCCTCTCTCTCTCACACAGGTTTGGGATTGCTTGTTTTGGGGGGTGTTTTTTTCCATTTTGCAGCTCATTCAGCTGAGAGCTGGGGGTGCAGGTCACCAGAGCGAGCGTCCGAGCGGTTGTGTTTAATAGCGTTAGCGGTCATAGCGGCCGGGAGCCCAGCCGACCCTTTCTGAACCCGTTTCCGTGGCGTTTTCTGTGAACCCTAGGGCAGAATTTGCTCTGCGTGCAGAGGTGGTGCGTGACCGCGGTGGCTGCCCGCAGGTCTCCGGCGGGACGCCTGGGCCCGCTGCCCCGCGCGGCCGCCCGGCCTGGCTTCCTTTCGCACCTTCTGCCAGTTGTTAAGCCAGGAGAAGAGATTTTTCTCTTTTGATGAGATTAATCTCGTGAGGCATTTGGTAAGGAACTGTCCTCGACGCTTTCTGAAAAGTCAAATACGAGCCTGCGGTTTTAAATCACGCGTGCTTGTCGATACCTTTAAAGCTCTGCCCCAGGTTTTTAAGCTTTCCCTTTTCTGAAGTTGAGCTGCCTCTTCCCTCCCGTAGCCAGAGGATGCGGCTGAAAATGGGGCTGGATCGAGTCCACCTTCCTTCGGAAGAGCAGGGCAAATTACACTTATTCCGCGGTCTCCTGGGGCCGGGCTCTGCCGGGCTTTGGAGGACGGAGCCACCGAGCCGCCCTGGGGCCGGGGCACCTCGCGGAGGCAGCAGCGAGGCACGAAAGCCAAGTCTTGCGCCCGCGGTGCCGGCACGCTTCGGAGCAGGACCAGGGCTTTTCCCCAAGGTTTTGATGCTTTTTTAATCCCGCAGGTCCAAGCGGGCATCCCTGGCCGCCTTGCAGGCTGCCCACGCTCCAGCTGAGGCCGTGCGCCCGCCGGCGCCCATTGGCCCGTGCTGAGCTGTCCGAAGTGGAGCAATAAGTAACTCTAATATCTCCAGGATTTAGCGGAAATTAGGCCACGGTAACATGCACCTATGATGTTTGGCGTTTTATATTGGCTCGTTAATCCATGACGAGGAGGGTGACCTCGCCGGTTCCTGATGAGCACGTGGGAAACGCGGTGGGTGCTGGGTGGGGGGGGGTCACACGCATGCGGCTGGAGGCCCAAAGAGCCCCTCTGCGAGGGCCCCTCCGCTGAGCCGAGCCGAGCCGAGCCGGGCCCTTGCGCCAGCTTACCTGTACGTGGCACCATTGAGCTCTGGATGAATTGCTTGCTGATCTAGTACTGACCACGGAGCCGTTGTGACAAAGAATTCCTTATTCACGCAATTCCTTAGGCTTTCTGGGATGCGACCTGCAGCGTTAGTCAAGGGAAGGATGCGTCAGGCAAGCTACAGCTTTAGCGCTCTGCGATAAACTACAATTTTTTTCCAGTGGTGGAAAGGGGGGGAAAAAGTCCCCTTGTTTCAGAAGAACAATTTGGCTATCTATCTCATGGTGAAGGGTTAGAGACGAGACTGGGGCGTCCCTGCACCCGGGAACGCTGCAACCTGGGCTCGGCTGGGGCCAGTGGGCACGAAGCTGGGGCATGCAGCTTGCTCGGGGGGGGGCAACTTTGGGGACAAGAGAACAACCTTTTTCCTAGAAAAGACAACGCTATCGCGGTGCTCGCAAGCTCTCTGAGAGCAACTCTGCTGCGCTCTTGGGTTAGCGCCATCAAAAGGGGCAGCAGTTGTTGCCCCACTGTCCCTTCCTGCCCGGCACGGGGCTGCTCATTGATTTAAAAAAAAATAAAAAAATCCACAAATGCTTAGGGCTGGGAAAGGCAGGGTCTTGCCAAGCGGGAAGTCATTTTTCCCCCCTCCACGTGTGGGCAGCATAACGAAAACAAGGCCAGGAAAACCCAGCCTCGCTGCTTTTTCCAGACAGCCAGGCTGAGGAGGCGGAAAGAGGAACGACCCCTGATTTCAGGGGCAGCTCTAACTCCTCGGCCCCCGTGAAAACGGGATTATAAACAAGGCGCCCAAATGACAGAAAAGCGCCCTGCGTCGCAGACAGCTGCGGCGTGAGCGTCTCGGGCGCGCGGCCAAGCGCGGGCGGCTTCGCGCGGGCGGCCGGTCCCTCCCTACCTGTGATGGCGCGCCGTATTTCAGTAGCAGCAGCCTCTCGCATCTCCAGCGACGCCTGCTCGCTGTACCAAGCCGTGTGCGGAGTACAGATCAAATTGGGAGCGTCTTTCAACGGGCCTTGAGCAAAACTAGAAGGGGCAGGTGGAAAAAAATCAATCGGTGTTGAGGAAGAGGGGGAAAAACCGGCAGAAAAATGGGGCAGCCGCGTGGACGCTGCTATGGAGGAGCAAGCGCGGCGCGCCAGCGTGGGACGGGGCTTTACCTGAACGGCTCCGACTCGTGCACGTCCAGCGCGGCCCCTCGTATCCGCCCCTCCTTCAGCGCTTGGGTTAAGGCCTTCTCGTCCACCAGCCCGCCGCGCGCCGTGTTCACCAGGAACGCGCCCTGCCTCATCTGGCGGCCGCCGGCGGGAGAGACGGCACCGTGAGGGCCGGGCACGGCGCCCCGCGCCCCCCGCCGCCGCCGCCGCCGCCGACCCCCCCCGCCCCCGCGGAGGTTACCTGCTTAATCGTGAAGTCGTTAATGAGGTGGTGGTTATGCTCGTTCAGGTTGCAGTGCAAGGAGACGCAGTCGCTCTGGTAGAGCAGGTCCTGCAGCGTGTAGACCCGCTGCACCCCCAGGGACCTCTCTATGCCGTCCTGCAGGTACGGGTCGTAAAACAGCACGTTGAAGCCGAACGCCTTGGCTCGGACCGCCACCGCCTGCGCGGTGCGACCTGCGGCGGGCACAGAGGGAGAGAGAGAGGGGTGAATCCGGCCTGCCGAGAGTGGGCCCAGCACCAGCTCTGCCCCAGCAGGCTCTCGCGCTTCCCGGCGCCGCCACGGGGCTCCGCGGCCGAGCCAGACCCATGCTTTGGGCGCACCAGCGCGTCCCGGTTCGTGTCACCCGCGCGCGCTGACCCACGGGGCAGGCCACCGGTTGTCCACCCAACCTCTCCGCAGCACTAGGTCACAGGCCTCCAAGGTGGACTGTTAAACTACACTCGCGGTTCTCCGGTTGTCTACAGCTCTGCCAACGTACCAAACCCAATGAGGCCAAGGGTTTCTCCTCTGATCCGGGCTGCTCCTGAGGCCACCTCCCGTATCTGCTCCACGCTCTGCACCCGGGTCCCTTCCCGCAGCGCCTGGTAGAGCCAAGTGTTTCGTCTGTAGAGGTTGAGGACGTGGCAGATGGTGGAGTCCGCCGTCTCCTCCACGGCTGCCGACGGGATGTTGCAGACAGCAATCCCTGGAGGAGGAAACACAGCAAAGCAAAACCGTGTCTCAGCGATGGACGAGCTCATCTACCGGGTTCTGTATGAGGCCAGGCTTCCTGAGCAGCTCCGCGCCGAGCGCTGCAGGACACCTCGCTATCGTCACTCATACGGCATGGAGAGAAACCGATGGATAGGCCCCACCTGAGGGAAGAAAATTTTGTGGGAAAACCTGTGGACGTTGCTAACGTGGCACCAATTCTTCATCTACAAACTATGGCCTGCGTGAGGACTAGCGCGTGCCATGCAGTGTGGGCACGGAGCGGGTTCAGCCAGCTCCGCACCAGGCACCAGTTGCCCTGGGCTGGAGGTTACACGTGGCCAAAGCAGAACAGGGTTTTCTTTCCCACATTTTAAACTAAAAAAAAAAAAAGGGGGAAAAAAAATCCCTTTCTACATGTAAAGATTACTCTTGTTGTAAGTAACCCATGCTAAAAATTAACTGTTTTGGGACAAGTAAAGCAACAGGGCTTTCCGCCCCCGCCTGAGACTATCACAAAAGCTGTTATCACATGAGAGTTAGTGGTGGTGTCCCTGCATGACGGACCAGCACGCTCCTTCCCTCCGGTGGCCATGTAGCTCTGACTTGCCCCTCGTGCACGCGTATAACGCCTCACTGCACGCCGGCTGCCTTGCAGGGCTCCAGGACCACGCTGCCGCTAGCACCTCCGACTCCAACAGCGGCACGCGCTGCATTCAGTCAATGCAGCCGACGCACCTAGAACACAACCCCCCCCCCCCGAATACTCCCTTTCGTCCCCGCTTTTGGGTGCGGGGGGTGTTTTGCTGCCGTTAGGGCAGCTCCTCCAAGAGCGAGCCGAACGCGGGCTCGGGCACCACGTCGACTCAATGACCCTCCACGTCCGAAATCGGCCGACGAGGCTCAGGCGGCTGCTGTTGCGTGACCAGGCACTATATTTAGACACCGGTCATTTATTGACTGCGCAGTTTAAAAACTACCTTATGGAAAGCAATACCAATTAAACTTTACGCTACATTTGTGGGCAGTCATTACATTTTCTACTTTAAACCACATCATTTGGCCACCCAATTTCCTAAGTATAAAAAGGATTATACTGCAGCATCCCATTACTTTATTCGTTATATTTTTCTTTTCGTGATGTTGAAAGCCTTAGAACATCGTTATAATGGATAATAACAATAAGAGTTAAAAATATGGAAGGAAACATTAGATTCAGAAGACACCGTTCTCCTATCAAAAGAATAATCCACTATACTAAGAATTGCTTTTTCAGGAATGACTATTTGAAACTCTCTTATCTCAATTATCCGTGTAGATGGCTCATGTGAAATGGCTGTTATTCTTAACAACTTCCCCAGAGATAACCTTTAATACAAGGGATCCTAAACGACACTACCGTAGGACTTCTTGCTGGACCGAACCTTTGGATCAGATGATCAGAAACAGCTGCAACTCGGCTGCTAAACCACGGCTGCGGTTAAGCTACCGAGGCCATCCTTGACGAGATGGCCACGAATAGCAGGCGGTACAAGGGGGGCAACTCTCTGTCCCTCTCTTTCACCAGGGGAGCAAGAGGGAGGAGAAGGGAGCAGCAGGGGACAAGGCAAGGAGAACAGCAAAGACCTTCACAGCTGTTTGCAAGCGCAGTTTGAGTGTAGTATGACCACGACATGCCTTCTAAAACTGCCGCAGTTTGTTTAGTTCATGGTCAAATTTTCTTGTCATTACATTTTCTACATGCAAAAAATGGAAACTGCACCTGTGATTTTAGGGGCTGAATCAAAACCCTTCGGGGAAATCTTGCCTCTAATTCCATTTTGCTAGAGCTCTTCTAAGAAAGAAAAGCAGTGGTGTGGGCTGCTTTGGAAGAACCGGAGGGATGCGGCCGTGACCGAGGAGGGGACAAAAGCGAGACCTACCAAGCTCCCCTGCAGCTTTGATGTCAATGTTGTCGTAGCCACTGCCTATCCGAACAATGACCCGTAAGGCCTTGAACTTTTCTAGATCTTCTCGAGTCAGCGTGATGGTGTGGTACATCATCGCCCCAACGGCTTCATTTAATACCTGAAACAGAACAAGAAGATGTCAGAAGCTATCAGGACGCGCGAGGTGGTACTGTCATCTACGGCTGCACCTCCCCTCAACGGAGGTTCATACCTTAATCAGTGCTCACCATAAGCTACCTCCGTGCCCCGGAAACCCAAAACTTCTCCAAATTCTGGAGGATTGGCTCATTTATCAATGAGCTCTCATAAAAAAGCCATCTTCCTTCCCCTGCATTTAGTACCTGAAGAGCTGCAAAGATCAGCATTGATGTTATTTTTAGTTTTCTTTCCCAGATCCTGGAAGTGCTCTCTGATCACTTCAGCCCTCATTTGAGTTCCCTAAATGGGCACCGAGAATAATTTTGGAGCAAGTATTGACAACTAGCTGAGCTTCCAAGCAGAAACACCCCTCAGCAGTGTACGGATCTGCTTGCAGACCTGACCTGTTCAGCGCTGGGGAGAAACCAGCTGCTGAGACGTGGTGGTTATCTGGTGGGACCCATCAGCTGCGGCGTGGTGAGGCGTCAGCAAAACAAGAGCCACCACGCTGCAGGACGGAAAGGTGCAGAGGGCTGCGTGTTACGGCAGCGCCGAGCAAGCAGACTTAAAAAAAATCGAAATAAGACATGTTAATAATATTGACGTAAGGAAATTGATGTTAAGTGATAAGGTGAATTTTTTTTCCAAAATAACATCTGGCTTTTCAAACAGCTTCGCTGAATTTTAATCTGCAGTGACTGCTGTTGATGTTATCTGCTAAACAACGTAAAGGGTAGCTTTATAGGTGTTTTTTTTCTCTCAGAAAGAATCCAAATAGGAAAACACACATGCTGGACCATCACTCTCTTCCCGAAGCCAAACCCACCCACGTAAAATCACAGCTTTCGTTACCTTTTCGTGAATCTCCTGAGTTGATTGTGCGTCACAGAATGCAACAGTGGCCAAATCTTTCAAAATTGGCATCTCGACCGTGCAGTCCCTGCCGTCCAGCAGCGCCACCAGGGGCCGGGGGTGCATGGGGCCGTTCATGATCTGCGGGCGAATACCTGCAAGCACAAGCAGCGCGACTTTTACACCCCTGGAAACCGGCCAGTCCCGCCGGCAGCAGCGGCTCCATCCACCCGCTTGAGCAACAAATCTTGGCGGGCGATCGCCGTGCCGGGATATTTGGAACCACGTGAGTTCCCCTCTCCGAGCACCGCTCCGGCCTGGCCGGCCGGAGAGGCAGCCAGGGCTGTCGCATGGCCGCCGGCCTCCTGGACCTGCCGGCTCAATATCCGAGCAGCCAAGCCCAAGGCACGCTGAGGTCCACGGCAATTTTTCCCTCTGGCTCGAGGAGGGCCGGGATTTCGCTCCATGTACGTATGTTGGCACTTGACGTGTTTATCTTAAGGAGTGACTTTCCATTTTGACCATCTCCGAACGACAAGTCTCAACAGACAAACACTAAGCGAAAAAATGAAAAAGCACAGAAAGGGCAAGACGCCAGCGAGCCCTTTTCGCAGGGAAGCGCACAGACACCGACTTCGTTACGCTAACGAGCACCGGAAGGCTTCGGTGGGGAAGCGCGAGGCTCAGCGCACCCCATGCAGCGAGCCCCTCGTGCAGCCAGGGCAGCCGCCGCCTGCGACGCCAGGGCTCTTCCGGCAAGTCGGACCAAAGCCCGGAGAAGGAGGGCTCGGCTGCTTGCATTCATTTTACATGGGAAAAAAATAAACACAGGGAAACAGGCAGATTTAACTCAGAGGGTTTAACCATTCTCCACTACCGCTTTATTGACTCTAGCTTGAGAAATGAAGAACAACCAGTCTGATTAGAGATTTCCAGCATCACGCACAGACATTTTTGGACTAGGTCCCTCTCTCCGTCCTTCCTGCGGAGCTCTCCGTCGGCACGGGCTGGAAGCAGCGCAGTACGTTTGCACGCGTTTCCTCCAGATGGGAGTGCAACCGTGTCAGCAGGCAGGGTGCAGTGCCGCGACGATTTGGAAAACTGGAAGAAGCTGGCCGTAAGCAGATAAGCAGGAACAAAAACACGTATAAATCTCAGAACGCTCCCACAAGCCTGCAGAGAAGCATTGCTCCGCAGCTAGGTTATTTTCTCTATTTAACAAGCAACCGAATTACAACATGGGCTCGAAGGTTAGGGAAGTAGACGGTCTCCGAGACGGAGAGCGTCGCCTAACAAACAGCCTCGCGCTGCAAGAGTCGCAGCCAGAAGACGAGAGGGGGCAAACGGCACGGCGGGTGCCGCGGTACGGCCGCCCGGACGGGCGCAGGTGCCTCCCCGCGCGCCGGCAGCAGAGCCGCGGGGGAAGGACCTCTGCACGGACCGGGCGGGCACAGGGAGCCTGGCGATCGCCTTCCGCAATAAGGGCAAACCCTCTGGTTACCGGCAACTTGGACATTTAATTCGAGCCCCGAAATAACGGCTGTATTGCGCTGCCATTGCATAAGCATCTTTGAAAGTCACACGAAACACGGCATGTGTGTCCTTGCTCCGGACCACGGCTGCAGTCGTGCACGGTGACACAGGCTTCTCAGACACGTCCAGCTCGTCCGCACACCAAAGCGCGGTGGCCAAGGGCGAGTGCTGGCTGCAGGCTGCGCCGGGTATTTGGGAGAACGTCCCTCATTTCTCCTACTTCAATAAGGTAATTTACTCCAAGCTGACAGGGAAAGTTTTGAAGCAAATCAATAGGACATGAAGTATAACGTATGGTAATTGCATTTTAATAAAAACCACTGGCAGCTCTGCAACCTAAATCAGAGAACGCCGGCTATTTCCCGCGTCCGACTCTCTGGACGCAGCTCTATCACTCTCAGCCTATGCTTTACACTTCTGTTTTGCAGGCGCCGTACAAACAGAGTCAAACGAAAACGTTTGGGCTGACAAAACCGAGTTACACTTAGCACGATTTCCGCTTTATTCCAGCTGGTACAGCACATTTGCTCTGCGTGCGGCTGCTTCACGGAGGACGAGGTACGCCATGGACGAGAACGTAATTAAAAAAGCAGCCACTCCCACCCGAAACTCCGATAAAATATTATTACGGCCGTTAACCCTTCGCTTCCGCAGCACGCGTCATTCCCGCGCGGCTGGGGCGCAGAGCGAACGAGCGGCTCCCCCTCGGCTCGCGGCGGGGAACCGGCGACCAGGGCCGGGCTGGGGCAGCACGGGGGCAGCGGGCCCTCGCGGGGGCCGCACCAGCGCTCCCCGCCGGCATCCGCACGGATCCGGGCGCTGCCCGGAGCCCGGGGCGCCCCGACGCGCCGATAAACGCCGGCCAGCCCGGCAAAGTTGACGCGCATATTGTTCGGTGTCTGTTTTTTGAGCGTTTTTCGGCTGCCCGTGGCCTCTCGCCAGCGTTTCAGCGGAGAGCTTTTTAAGGAAGAGGGAGAGCAGGAAGGGTTTATGGGGAAAAAAAAAAAGGAGCGAAAGAGAGAGAGGGAAAAAAAGAAGGGTTTTGCAGCAAGACGGAGAACTCCAACTCCACCCCGGCTCGCAGGCAGCGCCGCTTGTTGCACGCAGCTCGGCGCATAAAGTGCTTTTGTTTCGTTTTTGGTGCACAAAGCCCGCTTGTCCTCTGCCGCCGCTCCTCCCCTCTGCCACCCACTTGCATCCGATCCCAGTGGCACCCCTGCCAAGCGAATTAGGGAGCGCTCCCTGCTAAATGGCAGCCTTTGTGTGACCGCAAGGCGGCTGGTGCTATCTCGCAGGAACAAAAGCAGGAGCCATTTGCCTAATTCTTATTAATCCCAGTTGCCTACGCCACGCAGCATTAAAAAAAAAAAAGGAAAAAAAAAAGGCTCTAAACATGTTCCCTCGCAGTCTATAAAAGTGCACCCAGAAGCCATCCTGACAATCTCGCCCGAGTTACTCATTCACAGCAAAGTAGCTACAGTTTTACAGGCAGCTACACACTTTATTAAACAAACAGAAAAGAAACAGGAAATTTCCCCTTGCCTGGAAAATGTTGCCTCCACATTCTTCTTCTTATTAAAAACCACACATGGCAGTGGAGGAGGGCGGGAGGAGGAGGAGGGGGGGGGGGGGAGCCCCCGCGCGACGGAGCGCTGCCCGCCGCCGCGCTGCGCTGGCGCTCCTTTCCTCGGCGAGGGGGGATCTCCAAAGGAGCGATCCGGCGGCCCACAGCTGCAGCAGCTCAAGACAAGCGTCTCTTTGAACACGGAGGGCAAAGAAAAGGCTTTTGTCCCGAGCCACGGAAGAATAGTCCGCGATTGCTAGAGGAGTTACGGTCACCTCCGCGCGGCTCCCAACTCTTCCGAGCACTCCCTCCAGACTTTGCTGAAGCTTTTAACTAATCATAGTTCTTTCCCAGCCCTTGAATAAAATCATGTGAGTGCCAGCCAAAAAATCGTATGCTATGCACACTAAAGGGTTTGTATATGTCACAGTTGCTCTTTCCCCCTTCCACTCCCCTCCGCCTATTGACTCGCACATACGTCTCTTTTTTTTTTCTAGTCGTCTCAAATGGATTTAATCTGTGCCATGCTGTGTTTTATGTTTGTTTGTTTTTTGTTGTTGTTTTTTTTTAACTTAAAAACGAAACATGCCTTTCCACATGGAGTATAGTGAACAAGGCTCCGGCGACAAACCCACAGCCGTTAGCAGCAGCAGCGGCGGCGGCAGCAGCAAGGAGGAAAACAAAGCAACGGGTGAAAGCAGGACTGCGGCGATCTGATCTGGCACCCAGAAACGAAGGGCCAAATTCCTTCTCGAGGTGTGAATCAGCCGGTCTCCAGCATCCGGAGCGGAACTAGCGGCTGGCAGGATTTGCTCCGTGGCTGTCACCCATGCCGTGCCCTGGCTCCGAAGCGCGGAGCGGCTCCACGTTCGGACAAGTTACCTTTTTCTGCTCCTAGCTGCCATCCTCACTACTCGAAGCAATCCCGCTGGCGCGGACGGCAACCCTGCACGGCGCGGGGCTACCCACACGGCAAAGATTCGGGGGCTCAGACTCACCTGGAGGTGGTGCAAGAGAAGCACCCAGCAGAAGTGGGCAGGTGGTCATGGGCACGTGCAGCTGGCTACCAGACAAGAGGTCCTGGGTGCCTGCTAGCATGGCTCTGGGTGCCAAGGAGAGAGGAGTCGTGAAATCAGAGGAGAGCACCAAGAACGAGCACAGCTGCAGACGTGGGATGGGGTGGGAAGGGGTAGGACCTCCACAAACCGGCACAGAGACCACATCAAAGGTGCATGGAGCTCAACTCCGAAGATCAGAGGAACCAAAGTAAACTTTGGTTTAAACAAGGAAACCTCTGGCAAACCCGGTGGGAAGGCACAATCCTCAGCAACTGCAAGGCCTTTGAGGACTATCGGCCACCTTCTCAACCACAAAGGGTTTTCCTTAGAAAAGCAAACTCCAGCGCGATAACACGAAAGAGCAACCTGAGGTCAAACACTCGGACTCCACTGGGGACTTGCGCTGGGCTGGGACAACAGAGTAAGGCCCACTGTTGGCAAGAAAACGACGACCTCTCTCACCAAGCACGTTCAGAAACGAGCCACTGGCAAAGAAGAGGGGTCTCCTTCGGCCAGGATTGAGGCCGGAAAGTCTACTACCATCAAGCCACGAGGACAAAACACCAGACACGATAGTCCCAAATTCAGACAGGCAGTTCAACCGCGAGCGTCACGGCGAAGCGAGCGTTGGTTACCTAGGGGAACTGGAAGGAGCCTGATACAACCCCTCCGAAGGCAGCGGGAGTCGTTCTACGGATTTTAATGGGACCTGCAATGAGTTCTGGCTAACGACTGTCCAACAAGCGCTTAAGATCCTGGTTAAATGTAGGCACCCACGTAGTCCTGCTGACTTCAAAGAGCCCGTTCATACGCTCAAAGCTTAGCTAGCGCTTAAGTGCTTTGGCGGGGTAACGGAGGGACTTTGCTGAACTTCATGCTCAGTGCCTAAAAAGGTAACATTAAATATCTGTGAAGCACTCGAGAAAAGAAAGATGGTACGTTCGGTATTATTAGTTTTTCTCAGGAAGATGATTGGTACATTAAACAACCGCATGTCTGTGAACTGCAGTATTAAACGCTCTGCGATTCAGGCAAAGTAACTCCCTGTGTGGGTCATGGATAATACACGGCGCGATGGTCTACAAGGCTTAGCAGCACCACTTGCGAGCAGAAAGGCGTAAGGTAGCATCAAACAACTGCTGAAGAAGCGTTTATAAGCGGGCTAGGAAGGCACCACGGATGCTACAGGGCTAAAAGGACCGTGCTCCACTCCTGCAGCATATTCAGAAGTGAAGCCCTTCCGCTCACTTAACTTTCCCTACTGAAAAATGCTTCTCGTAATAAATGCATATGCAAAAATGAAATGAGACACAGTCTTTATCTCACAGTCAGGGGAAAACAGATATATACTGTTATTTCTAATTTTATATACTCTGGAGGCATTTGATACTATAAAGACAGAAGCTGTCCCAATGCAGAGCTGGTTAAAAAAGTGCCATCAAATAGCTTTGTTTATAAATAACCACGGCACGGTTTTTAAGTAAAGCATTTTTGAGACTTCCAGGATCCTACTGGGAAAAGGCTGCAAAATCCCCCCTTTCCGACAAGACCTGGAAGTGAGAACCAATCGCCATAGCGCAACGGGAGGTCACCTGCCGCAGAGCCCGGCCAGCACTGCTGCGGCGACAACGGCACGTCCCTGGGCGGCTGATGGCAAGAAAAATGCCCCTTGCAAACACGGTGTCGGTTTTCTTTCGCTAGGGGTAAAAACAAGCATATTAGCCACCCAACGATGGGCGAGGAAACCTCTGCCTGGCTCGGCCCAGGGGAACGGAAAGTTCGGAAGGGGAAAGGGGTACCTGGCGGTGCAACCGTCCTGGACAAGCTCCTCCGGCCCGAGCCCTGCAGAACGTTTGCTCCATTCGGCACATAAAAGTTGGCTTTTTGACAGCTCCTTTTCCCGATAACTCTCACAACTTCCTCCAAGAATGTGTTCTTAAAAATTCATAGGAAATCCCCATATCAAACCGTACCCTTATTAGCTCATATGAACACAGTGATCACGATCCCCGTGGAAGCTACAGAAACGGACAGCACCCACAAACAAACGCTAGGCAAAAACACGGCAAGCCGTGGTATTCCATTACTCCGGCAGCTCGAATTCCTGCAGAGGGACCTGCTGGAAACAGACCCACCCCTGGCCCTCCCTTTGTACGCCCAAATCACAGCCCGGAGATAGGTGTGACGCGCGGCCGATACCGTGGGAACCCTCCCCGAGGGGCCTGGGAGCCCGCTGCGAGCTTTGCAAACGCCGGCCGACTTTTCGGCTCTTCAATAATCCCTGGACTGAACAAACTCTCACAAAAGACCCCTCTAGATTCAGTTTCCAGTGTAACAAGCTGGTGTGATACAGAAGCTGAAACACTATCCACCTCTCCTCCACCAGAGACTTTCCACCCCCAAGGATCCGTGCTTCACCTGCTCATTCCCAGGCCGCGAGGCGGGTAAACCCGTACCTGCGGGTGGAAGCCCTCGAGCTCCTGAGCCGCTCCCCCGGGAGCCAGCGGGACCGTCTTCAGCGGGAGCTAGGCGAGGGCTGCAGAGCAAACTGCCCGGGCAGCCGGCGCGCTCCGGCCTTCGGACATCGCCGGCGGCGGCCCGCGGATCGCCCAGGAGGCAGCGGCCGCTCGCCGGGGATTCGAGGGAGAAGGCGGAACAGATGGGAGAGGCCGTATGGGCAGCTAATGGATGCTACCAGGAAAGCTAAAAGAAGCATCTGGAATTAAAAATGCTCACTCACAGGAGCTCCGTTTCTTTTTCTTTTTTTT
Organism: Apteryx mantelli; assembly: GCF_036417845.1. Classification (NCBI taxonomy): domain Eukaryota; kingdom Metazoa; phylum Chordata; class Aves; order Apterygiformes; family Apterygidae; genus Apteryx; species Apteryx mantelli. The sequence goes on from NC_089984.1 coordinate 41,463,221, forward strand.
TTTAAGAGAGGGAGGGGAAGAAAAGCGAAAAGAAAACAGTTTTTTTGCTGCTGTTACGATGCAAACACGACACAGGCGCTCAAGCCGTCCGCTGCAGCAGGGGTTGAGCTTTGCAACTCTTCTTAAAAACAAGATGCTTAAAATCCCAACAAATTCCCCCCAAATGTGCCCCATCACCAAGTCCAATGCGGAAAACAAATCGCATTTGTAGGGCTTAGTGGACGGCTTTTGTGGTATTGTCCAGAAACCTGCGGAAACGCTTTCTGCAGCACTTCGGCTGCAGTATATATGTATGTGCTTTATGTCTTACACGTGTGACGTTTACCTCTGAGACCTACATCTCATCCCTACGGCGCTGCGTAAGAGGGACCACATCACGCGCCAGCTCTCCTTTGAGTCCCTTCCTATCCTCGCCCATTCTCACCACGTATCTTTTCCCTTCTATCCAAAGAAAACAGACTACATCAGTAAAAAACAAACTGCTCCAGGAAATGGACAGCTCTAACTGTATTAAAAAAAAAACAAAGCAAAAACAATAAATAAACCGGAGGAGAATCAGGCTAATGTTTTTACACAGTGTTTCTCCCAAATCAGAAACGGTCCCAATAAAATGCAGTTTCTTTGTCCATGCCAGTCCATTTTGGGAAGAGGTTTAAGGGCTCCCACCCTAAGGGGAGGCACACGACAGCGTCCTGGTGCAGTCCCCGTGCTGGAGGAAGCACAGACTCACGCTGTCAGAAGAGCCGAACGCAGCCGTGCAGAGCCCAGGGAAAGAGAGCCACTGACATTAGCCATCTGGACAGGAGGCAGCCCTAACTTAACGTCCCCCCGAGGGACGCAGAGGCTTTAGAGAGGTTTTTGGAACACTCGATGCAAAAATGTAGGCTAAAGAGCAGCCTGCTGAAGCAGCAGCAAAAGCCACCGGCAGCTGGCGGTGACGCTGCAGGACACCCCCGTGGGGCCGGGGCCGTTCGGAGGAGCACCCGGCCGGCGATACTCCACCCTGCAGAGACCTTGCAGCGGGAAGGGAGCGGGCTGCAGGGAGAGACGCAAAGCAGGACTCCACCGCCCAGCGCTCCCAGGCGCCGGGCAAGTCCATCTGTCCGTCAGCTGCAGCAAGATTTTGTTGTCTGCTTTTTGAAATAAAGGATGCATCTTTAGCCAGCGCTATCGCACAGAAAATAGCTCAGGCTGCCCGTTTTGGGAAAAGGCAGTGGTTCAAATTATATCATCACACAGAGAGAGAGAAAAACAAACCAGGGTGTTCATTTACACTACCTGACAGCGTATCAACTTTGCAGGATGTAAACTGCATTTTATCTCGTACATGGAAAACTGACAGCCATATGGTTTAGACTGGAAATTTCCCAGAAATGAAAAAAAAATGTAATCAATCAAACAAAGCTTTTGGATGCAGCTTTTGGAAAGTGCAAGGGATTCAATCTCACTAGCTGTCCCCGTGCCATATGTACCTTCTAAACTTGTGTTTGCACATTGATAATGAGCGAATCTGAGCGGAAAACAAAGAAAGCGCCACGGCGGGATATACTTGTCGGAGTTACGGCAGCGGGAACCGCCGACGGTTAGTCCTTTTAATTACTCTGGACAGAAAGCGCCATAAATCCTCAGTGCAAAATATGCAGAAGATTTTCTACGTGCGGGTCCGTTTTGCTGCTGCTGTCCCAGGGCTGCCGTAACACCCATCCCTGCCCGGCCCCCGGCTCGTGTCCTGGCCGCATCCGGGCGGCAGCGAAGCCAAGGAGGGAGCTGACCCCGGGAGCCGCGACCACCCCGGCAGCAAGCGGCGCCCTGGCCCAGGGCTGCGGGGATGGTTTGCATCCCCTGCGTCCGTCTGCACGTCTCCAGCGGCAGCCTGAGCCAGCGCGGGGCCGGGGGGAGGACTCCTGAGGAGAGCAGGCGGTCTCAAGGCATTTCTCTTCATTAACGGTCCGGCTAACCTGCTCGGAGATGACCTCTGTGGCTCACCCCAGCGCGGCCTCCTGGAGCACTGCGGTGGCCATCAGTCTCCTTGCCATCCTGCCGCCCTGGGCTGCACCCGCTGCCAGAGGTGACCTCGGGGCTCCTTATTTCAAAGCTGGGTCTCACTAATGCTTCCGTGCTTTTCCTGGAAAACAACACCGTCAAGCCAAGTAACTGCAGCGAGGCTGGGGGGTGATGCACAGGAGCACCAGGGTTTCCCCGAGCCCGGCAAGGCACAGCGCATTCGCTTCCAGGAGCTCGTCTACGAGGCAGGCGACACCTGCTAACCGCGAGAGAAGCAAAGGCGGGGAGCTCCCTTCAAAACCCCCAGAGCATGCCATGGCCTTGTCCCTTCTAAGGCCTGTTAAAACAGCTCCTGGGCACTCCCCAAGTGCACACACCGAACCTGAACCATCTGCTCAGGGGCCCTGCTGGAAGGTCGCCCCTTCTGGACACCAAAAACGACCACTGTTTGACCTGTGAACACGAAACTCCTTCTCGCGTCCCATCACGCCTCTCAGACATCTCTCCGCTCTTGGGTCGGCTCCTCCTCTGTTTTAGAGCTAAGAGCAAATGAACCTAACTTCAGTATGGAGCAGAAGTTGAACCAAAGCCATGTTTCCGTGCTCCACATTCACAGAACATGCAGGGCCCCTGCTTTTGCCTCCCTATTTTCTTACTTTACCTCTAGTCATTTTTTTCCCATTTCTTTCCTCATTCTGTTTTGTGCTCCGTCCCTACACCCAGAGCCCTTGCAATTCTCTCATCACTCTTTGGAGTTGGAAGTAGGAATTTGAGAAGAACAGTTCCGCGCAGAGCAAAAGGGAGGGCAAAATGCAAACGCAGTGACTAGGGAACGGCTCGGAGAGGTCCTGCGAGGTGCTGAATGCCTGCAAATCCCACCGATTTCCCTAAGATAAACACGCTCACTTCCTTGCAGCACTGGATTGGAACTAAATGAGAAAAAAACCCTAAATACTAACATTCAAAAGCACTTAACTACAACCTACTTGCTCTTAAAGTTGATTTACTTTTACAACTAATGCTCTACAAGTATATTGTAGGATTTTATCACAGTTACATCGAAAATGGCACATGTTGAGCTCCTGTTGAAATCTGAAATAGCCTAGAAGCATAAAAATACAACAAACAAATTTTGGACGCAGCAGCAACTCCTAAAACCCACCTGCTGCCCAGGGGTAGAGCGGGGTTAGCAAATGAAATCTGGACTGCATTTCCTTTCCCAGCATGGACACGAGAATGCTCTAAACACACAGACCCATCTGAGCGGTTCGCTTGGCGATGTCCTAGCAGAGGAATGGCAGTCACTTACCACCTCTGCCATTGGCTCGCCCTCAGGTAAGGCGGGATGACAGGCACTGAGTCCTCCCTTCCTTTCAAAGCCTCTTTCTGCAATTTTTTCCTCCTTCTTTTCCTTTTTTCCCTCCCCTCCTCCTGGTCCAAGGCTCACAAAATCTGAGCTCAAGCAAATTAGGAACGTATTTGCATGCTCTCCAAGGGGTTCCTGCCCAGGCATCACATCTGAGGCTCCCCCCAAATGCCGGTGACCCTTCCTGAGCTCCTCCAGCTCTCAGCCCTACCACCACGACCCAAGAAGGCTACTAAGGCCACAAGGAAACCCACCCCAGTTGAGGCCAGCACTCAAGCGCGTACTTCACTTAAGCATGTATTTCAGCGTGCATTATCCTTAATAGAAATGCTTCCTTGGATTGGACTGATCTCACCTTGGGGTGAACTATCAATTATTTGCCAACCTAGAAGGCCGATGGTCATGGGAGATGAAGAAGATTATTACGTCACATAGCGCAGGAAAGAGGTACACGGGAATTGATTTTATTCTCCCGAAGAACAGTTTACGGAGTGAGGCTGTTTGCCTCGCATCTTCGCCCAGCTACCACGGTGACACGGAGGATAAAAGCAGCAGCTCATCCGGCAGCCCAAGCTTCATCTCTTGGAGGTGCAAACTAGCAGCTCTGCTTGCAGCATGTTGACATGTCCTTGTGGACAACAGCAGATATGGGGAAAACCCAGCCGGCCCCCACCTTCTTCCCCGAGCATACCTTTGGAGTGCCACCCAGCCCCAACATCTCCTTTCCCCTTTACGACATAGTAGAAATGTTTGGTTCCACCTCAGGCAGGAACTATTGGTCATTACTGCATTAAAAACCCACACAACTCTTTACGTACCTCTTTAGAAGAAGTGTTGCGAAGATGCTCATTCCTGCTTCGACCCACGTTCCTTAATTAATATGAATATGTTAGTATTTATAATATTATTGTAAAGTTGTCTCCCAAGATACAGCAGTAGAATAAACACAGATCACAGAGAGGATTTGTTTCTGTCTGGTACTGTGCTTGCAGTGAGATTCCTAGAAGAGCTTTTCTACCCAAAATTTCAAAGAGGACGGTGCTACAGGAAATCTCGCCCTAACCTCTTCTTTCTGAGTCACCTGTACGGTGGCTCATTCTGATGGGAAAAAAAAAAAGAAAAGAAACCTCGATCTCTTTATCCAGCTTCTTTGAGAAAAGATTTTAGACACGTCATACAGTACAGCCCTTTCTAGCTCTTTGTGCCCTCGAGCCATGCATTAATATAGCTGAGACTAAGCTGGACTGAGGGAATTCTAAATTGGTGCACTGGATGACGTAGAAGTTTATCAAAAAAAGCACTCCAAAAGATAAAAAAAAGGAAAATCTCAACACAAAACTGGACTGCACGCTGAAAATTTCTTGAGGTCAGGATGAACATGCAAAGTCTCCTACTGGAAAATTTTATTAATAATAGCATCTTATCTCTTGTGACACAGAAAGCATACCGATTAATATCAAATTCTCAAACCTTAGAATATTAGGATCCCAACTCATTTAATCAATTTTTTTAGACTTATGGGAAGAAAGAGATGGTCAGGGGATAGAACTGCTCTCCTATTCTAAACCCATCCTTTTTTAATCTTCTGAATTTGCACCTTTCTAGAGCCCCAGGATCTGCTCACTGATAATTACTGTATGCTGAGAGCATTTTGAAGCTGCAAAAGGTTGTCTTAACTAGCTCAGAAAGAAATAAAAACATGCTCATCTACTTGCAAAGACTTCTCAGGCACACAAAAGAACACACTTTTGATTCTGCAAGTAGAAATTTTAAGTTCATGTATATAGATAGAAGGTTTTTACCAGGAAAAAAAATCGTTTGGAATTCAGGGGTATTAAATCTTTCCTAAAATGCTCAAATCAAATTAAGCAATTTAAATATTTCTTCTGAATTGCTTTTATATTCAGTTCTTTCAAAAATCCATTAAACCTTTTGAAAATTAAATGAATTTTGGTTTTAGTGTAATGTGCAATTGTGGAGATCTGAAGGAAACCATGTGGTCCCAAAAGCATGCATGTTTTTCTAACTATACAAGTTGGTCTAATAAAAGATATCTCTCCTTACAAACCTTGCCCAGCTTCAGTTCTCCAGGCTCAGTAAAAATAACAGAAAAAGTTTAATGATTAACTTTCACATTCTTTTTCACCCCCCTTTATCAGGTTTTCTGGCTGCTAGCTACACCTTAGTGCCTTGCTGTAAAACACAACTTGTAGGTCGTAGGACTGTATTCACGTATCTCTGGGTAGGACCATGGACTACAGCCCAATCCTTCACTCCTTTTCTCCTTGGTTCACAAACAACACCTGCGTCGCCCTGATAAATCACCAACTTGAAAGCCTGTAGACTTGACCATGGCCCGAAAAACCCCAAACTTCTCCGGGGAGGTCTCGAATGACTTGATAGACCTGACTTCTTTGGCCAGAATCAAAGGTGGGTCACAGGAAGGTCTCAAAGGGAAGCTGCGTCCCACCTCTGGTGGTGGCCGTGCCCCGCAGCTCCACCTCGCCTCCGTGCTCCTCTAGCACCGCAACGCCCACCCGCCTTCGTGCGTCCTGTGCATCTCCAGCCCTCCTGCGAATGCCGCTGGTGCCGGGCGTGCTGCCAGGCACCAGTGTAGGCGTACAGCTCCTCTTCCCCAGGTGATGGAAATGATCAAAAAATGCCTACTCGGTACCATCCCTAACTTCAACATCACACGTAATTATTCACCCTCAGATCCCATGATGTTTTGTGGCATGAAATGGCACTTGCCAGCACAAGGCAAGACCACCCCGGAGAGGTTTTCTGCAGGGAATTCTCCGAAGATCCCCGGACGGACGCCAGCGCGCTCCACTGCGGCTAGATTAGACACCCGCTCCTCTCAGATGACCTCCTACGCTGGGGCCAGCTTCCTCTCCACCTCTCCTGCGCTAGCTGCAGGGCACTCCCTCGGGTCAGCAGCATACAAGCACCTTCTGATTTATGGAAACCATGCTCAACATCCAAATATTACACAGTTCCATGAATAATAGAGCTTACAGTCTCCTTAATTTATCATCAGTGTTTGAAACAGTATCACAGCAAACCCACAAGTAATGATGGAAGAAAAATTTATTTTGAAAGAGAGCTATTTAAACTATGATAATCTAGAAACATCTTTGCTAATCTGCTACATCTTTGAGCAAAAAACCCATACACTTCCTGGCCTTAATAATAAGACAAAAATGAACATTGGCAGAGCAAACAAAATAATCTACAAATACAAATCAACCTTTTCTCCTTGTGAGCCAGCGTAGCCCAAGGGATAACTCCATGATCATGCTTCTGATGTATTTATACAGCACATTTCATCTTCATTAATCTGTACAACATACTGGCCAATTCTTATTTTTCGATTCCAAGCACTAGTAGCTACTTGTATGCTACCACAGTTTGATACTGGCTTCTCCCCTTCACGGCTACCTTCGCCTCCTTCCTCCGTCCCTGCAGGCTTGCAAAAGCAGCCGTATCGCTGTGCAATATCCCCCGAGCAAAGGCGGGGATATCATCCCTGCGACGGACCGCGGCACAGGCTGCACTTCGATGGGTCACTCTCTCCATTTAACAGGAGCCCTGAAAATGTTATCTCCATGTGTCATCTCACAGGGAAACTCGGTTTAGGTTTTAAATTAAACTGCACTGCTGCACTGCACCAGATATTAGCTCTGCGAGGGGTGGTGGGGATACCAGAGCTGGCAGGGATGAAACATATTCTGTGATTAATGGGCCCCATCCACCTGAGGTTGAGAAGCTGGGGAGAGAAGGGAGCTCCTGGAGAGCCAGGAGGATTCTCACCTCGCTGGAGGCACCACCAGCCCCGACCTCCCAGCAGGTCCACGTGTGACCCAGCATCCAGGCAGGCCCAGAAGCTCCCCACACACATCTGACCTCAGCCCAGAGCCCAAAGGATTTCACCAAAGCATGGACATTATACTTGTATGAGCGTTAACACCACAGAAAGTCAAAAACTGTTATTCACACAGTCCTTTTTGCTCAGGGTAAGACCACCACATGCCTCAACACGACAGCGACCACTCTGCTGGTCCAGCTGGACCCGTGCCAGATTCCCAGCCCTCTGCTCCAACATCCTAATGCTGAAATCTGATGCAACCATTCTACCGCTCCACTGTACAAGGTGCTGGAGTGACCAACGGCAGCGACTCAAGAACACACGAGGTGGAGGTAGCACCTTGCTTGCTTCCATCAGCTCAGGCAGCTACTGCTCTGCTCTGCACCCTCCAGGTCTCGACTCTGATGCACCCCTCTTCCCACAGGCAGGGAACCTCTCGCAACGCAACAGAGATATTAAAAAGGAGAGAGCAAGATGCTGGAATAAAGCACTAACGCAAGGATCCTTAGTTTCTCTCTGTTTTTTATGGACTGAAGTCTGGTCAATAATCTCCACATTTAAGGTGTCTTATCCTCTTGTGTATGCAAAGGATAGTTATGCTGTAACTCCCACGGCTGCCGGGAGGCATTCCTTACACACATCCTCACTGCATTAAGTGAAGAATAAAATCCAAAGCCTTACAGAAACTGACTGCACTTTAAAGGATGTTAAAATATAATGAGCAGAAAATGTCTTCATTTTTACATCTCTTCACTATCACAGAAAAGAAAGTCAATTCTGATGTAGGTAAGCACAGACTATAGATTTATCTAATCATGTATACTGAAGACGGTGAAAATATTTCAATTTTGCCTACAGTTATAAAACTATAAATCACACTGAACTATATCACTGTAGTAAGCCATTTCCCCCTAATGGTTTTCTACATTTTATTGCTTCCATAAAATTTATCACCTATCAACCTAAGAGCTCTAGTTATATACCCTATGGTTATTCCCAATTAACACACAAAAACTAGATTTTAGCAATTTTAAAATTGTGACACAAGCCCTCCAGAAGAATGAGATATGGCAAAACAAACTACCCAGATGCCATTTCTTTCTTTCTTTTTTTCTTTCTTTCTTTCAGGAGAGCCCTGCAGTGGAGTTTCCAAAAAGTTGACAAACCTTACTGCAGTAGCAAGCAGTTGGCAGAGACGGATGCTGATGCACCATATCCCTATTGCTATATTTATACACTTAATTACATCATGCAGATTACAAAGCATATATGCCTTCCTGGGATCCTGAAAAGGACAGCTTCTACACTAACCAAGGTCTTACGTGGTGCTTTTGTTCTGCGGGATCCCAAAGTGCTTTGTCCTACTGACACAAAACCGCCCCGTGGGCAGCAACCAAGAGGCACATACTGCATGGCAAAAATGTGAAGTAAGACACAATACTCATCAAGAAACCCAGGGAAACTAGAATTTTACAGTTCCACACACAGACAAGCATGGCTGTGTTTCCGTGCTTCGTTTCACAGATACCCAAGAGGTAAATTGGATAGCACTCAGTATAACCGATTCCTCTAATTAATACCTTTTATAATACAAGGAAAAACTCAATATTGTAAAAAAATCTTAAATACACTCATGGCCAGATGATTTTCTTAAGAATATCTAAGAAGACAGAGTTGGCTTCATGATTACCCTGAAGAATTTTTTCGTGTAGTGACATTACTTTCAGCAAGTTTTCCTGAGCTCTCTCTGGTTAGAAGCCCAACAAGCAGGTCACCTTCCTTGACCTATTGTTCCTGCTCTGCAAGCAGACAACATCTTCTGCCATTTGTTTCCCTGATACCCTCTTCTATCAGAAGGAAAAGTGAAGGTGATTCTTCTGCAGCAACTTGTTAAAAGTTTTAAACAATGATCACCTAAAAGAAGGGTAAACACATCTAAGCCAGAAGGTTTGGAAGTGATTTCCTGAGGTTTCTCACTCTATTTTGTTATTCCTGGGAAGAAACACACCTTGAGAGAGTGCTCTGAAGAAGATCCCTCTCAGTGCCTTGTTCAAAGGTTAGCCAAATGCCACTGATGGGTCAAGATAATTATATATAACACAAGGGTCACAGTTCTTGAAGACCTCCTCTCCTCTTCAAGCTCTCACTGAATGAGTGCAACAGATCTGCACCGAACGCAGCCCAGCTGCCGTGGTCCGCAGCAGCCTGGTGGGACATTTCGTCGTCCTCCTCTGTCACCTTACTCTGGACTGAACCGGTGAAGCACACCTGCTGCCAGCATGAAGTACCGAGCCCCCAACGGCATACCTCCTCTGTCACTAGATTCAAGCATTCAGCCAACTTTAGACTGCTTCGCTCCTTCTGCCCCTGACAGGCACATAAACAAAAAGTCGGTTGCTACTTCCTTCTGATTCACATTAAAAATGCCTGGAGTCAATGGGTTCAGTGTGGGAATCATTCAAACCAGCTGTGGCTAGTGAAAAGAATCCATTCTTCATTCCTGAGCCCAAGCTTTCTAGAAAGTAGGGAGCAAATGTTCCACCCAAAATAGTTTTGGTCTGAGCACAAGCGAAGCTATTGGCAACAACAATGTTGAAAGAAAGAATTTCTTCGCATCAGACTCAGATGCCTTGCAAATGTATTTCGTATCCTCTACCTCAAATCACATTTCTTTATGCCTGGAATAACTAGATGCTTTAACTGACGATGGCAGATTGCTCAGTGTCTTTATTCCGGCTAGTAGAGAACTCCCTTCCATACGGGACCTATCTAGGGGTAGAAAATGGATCTACGGGGACGGAGAGCCCGACCACAGCCGAGCGCCGTGCCACCGCGGCTCTCCCGCAGCGACGCCGAGCCGCGCGGCCATGGTGCAAACTGGGGCAGCTCCGCAGCTGCTCTGACCTGTGCGGCGGCCGTCCGTCCCGGAGCGAGAGGGTGCGGGTGTACAGTACCTCCCTGCGCCGGCCAGGCCGCACGCGAGGCACACGGAGCACGCTCCCTGTGAGATCTCTGCACTTGCCCAAACTTCCCGGTCCTTCGTCGTACCAGCTACCTGAATGCCCAGGAAACGTGGGAAGACGCACACGGTTCCCCGCCTGACTCCGAACTCCTCGCTACAGCATCCCAACGGTTCGTAGGAAACGAGGGCAGGCTCCTACCTTCGCTGTCCGAATTTCCCTGCCCGCTCACTTACTCTAATTCTGCCCGAGCAGCGCCCAGCGGAGCAGGACTGGCCGTTCGCAGTGCCCCCCGGACTCCTGGGCCCTCTGCTGCCGCAGCCCCTGCTGCCCCCCACCGCGGAAAGGGCGCCGCTGGCCAGGACGGTCTCTGGCACCAGCAGTGCTCAGCCACCTCCGCCCCCAGCCGCTGTGCCGAGGAGCTGCAAGGCCAAGGCAGGATCTACTTGCCTAATAAATACAATAAATACAAATATTTGCGGAGCAGGGCTCTGGGTAAATACTCCTACACGCTGTATGCTCCTATTACCCTATCTCTACACACCCAGTTTTACCGAGAGGACTTTGTATTGCCACAAACGCTGCTTTTCTCAATGAGATGAAAACTGCCCAAGTGACCAGGTGCGAACAGCTAGGTCTTTGCAGTTTATTTTTAACCTAAAATGAATTTGAAAGCAGAAGGTCCCGATGTTGATAACAGCACATGGGCAGAGTAGCAGACATGGTCTGAGGATTTCCTCTATGTTGACTGGCAAGAGCAATTACTCCTGACGTGATGCATATGTTCTGAATTTTGTGTACTTCAGACATGAAACGAGGAAAAAAGTTTGTGTGCTTCACTGTGAAATCCCGAAAGCACTGAACCGCGATGCGCTAGCACGGCGTTGGCTGCAGGACTCTCCCCAAGCTGCAGCCTCCCAAGGGAGCAGGGACACACATTTTAAGAAGTGCACGTATTTTTCCGTTGCAGACCAGGTACTTTTGCACGACACAGTAAAGCGTGAGGACGTGTCTCCACGCTGCTTCAGACGGCAATCAGTGCAGTATAAACTAAGGACAATGCCCATTAACAAAAAGCGTAAGAGATGATAACAACTAAGATAGAAAAGATTTGCTTGTATTAATATTTTAATACAAAGGAAATGATAAACCCCTGCAAATCGAGTTTCTAATTTGGTCTTAATCTCACCGGGCGTAGCCGGCTCAGCGCTGGCTGCCTCTCTGTCTCAATCCTGGTCTCCTTTTCATTGGTCAGGACAAGCGTTTTCCCAAATCACAACAGCTGGCTGGAACAACCCTCCACCTCCTCTTTTTCGCTACAACTTTCCCTTAAAGCATGATGACTTTTAAATCCTTCCAGGCTCAAAGCCCAGTAAGCAGTAAAGCACTAAAGCCCAGCACAAAGTGATATTTATTTCTCATAACTAATTTTTCTCATAGAAGAATCCAACAGAAAAATAGCCTCGGTAACGTTTGGTATAGCCGGAGGTGGATTTGAAGCTCTTAGAGAGGGCGACTGCGCTGCACGCTGCCGTGATCGGTGCGGTGTGCCCGCTCCTTAACAGAATTAAAGAGAAAGCCTGCCCTAAGCAAAGGCTCCTAGCTTGCCTTCAGCGGTAGCAAGGAGAGGCTTCAGCACAATCTTGGGGGGGACTGGAAACTCTGGTATGCACGCAGGGCTCAGATGAACAGCCGCAGCGGCTGCACAGTGGTCGAGTTAATTAGAAAGCTGGCTGCGTTCGGAAGGAGGAGGAAAACGATGCTACAAACAGTCAAGGCAAAGAGCAAGTAAAAACCGCTGCACATGAAGCTACGGAGGGAGCAGAAACAGGCTCTGCCAGTCCCATCGGTCCTCCAAAACCACTTGTAATTATTAGGCTGAGAATTGAGCGTGGTCCTGTTGCTGGGCACAAGCTTGCATATATGACTTAGCCTTAACTAAAGCGTTCTGACAAGGCTCACAAGAACCCACAGATGATTTAAGACCCCATGCAAAGCAAAGCACTGCCAGTTTTTGACCTCGGCGTGACATGTAAAGAACCGCTGCCTTGTTTTCAAGAGCTGCCGCTCTATCCTTGGAAACCCCCCCGCTCCAGCTAAGCCCTTTATGTCACGGACTCCAACCACACAACGTGATCAACAGGACTATTTGCATACATTGAGTTAAGCACGGTCTTAGGGCATCCATCAGCCAAGTTTCAGCGGCGTCCACGAAGCTCTGCCGGCACGACAGCGGAGGTGGCCTCCTCCGGTTGCTGGCAACGGGAGCGGGCAGCGACGCTGTACCGACACCGTGCTGCCGACTGCAACAAAGCCTGAAAAAAATGTGTCTTTCTCCACATCTTGCAGCTCGCGTGCTTGCCAGCTTTCCCTGCTCGCCTGTCCGACACGCTGCCCAGCGCCACGTGGGGCCCAGGTGTGCTGCCGCAGTGGGGGAAACATGGGGGAACTCGGGAGCAATGCAGGGAATGGGAGAGCAATAATCAGGAAGATTTTGGTTTTTTTTTTTAAAGATCAGACCAAGTCATTGAATTGCAATGCTTTACTGATTCCCTACAATCACTGAGATCCCACCTCAAAAGCATAATAAAGTCTCTAAGAAGAGACAGAGCGCGCACACCTCTTGGGCGAGCACAGGGCATGTCCCAACAGAGAGGTGGGCAACCACAGAAGAGTAAAAACAACCACAGGCAAAGAAACTGTAAATGTCCCCTGTACGGGGCTATGGGTTTCCAGGAGCAGCACCCCACGCGTGATCAGAGAGCAGTCGATACCCGTTGCGCTAAGACGATCTAGCATCTACCTATGGGAAATCCAGCGACCGGCGCCCAAACACTGCTTCTAGGTGAAAGACAGCTGTGCCGTGTCTCCAAACAGCCCACCATAAATCAAATCCCGTGAAGGCAAACCGAGAAAACCCTTCTTGGCTGCAGGAGAGAACCAACATACTGATCCTGTTCCTGAGCAAAAAAGTCTGGCCAAGAAGAAAAACGGGTCGTGGACGTATTCCAGGGAGAGAATTAAAACGCTTTTACTGTAATTGAACACGAAGCTGTGGCTCGTGGGGCTGCGCAAGCTCGTTGCCGTGATGTGCTGCTACCTTCTACCACTGAGCATGGGGCACTTCCCTGCTTCAAGCCGGCCACCAGGAATCGAACGGAAACGCAGATGTCCGCAGCGCGGGAGGTCGAGGGCCACTGCTGAGATCCGCAAGGCGAGAGGAGACAGGGAAAAATGAGCTTTCCATGCCTGACCACAAAGGGAAATCTCCGAGGACGGCGTCATGAGTCTCTTCCATGTGGGAGATGGAAGAGAGTTGCCCGGTGCAGCCATGGGGAAGTCGGGCTCTACGGCAGGTCCCGGTGCCGAGGGCTCCCAGCGCTGCCAATGCCGCCCCAAAACGCCCTAAAACCGCTTCTGCGGGGCTCGCTCAGACGCCCAGGCAGCCAGCACGGCCAGGGATGCAGCGACGAAGCAAAGGCAACAGGCTCCGTTGGGGAGAAAATTAATTTTAAACGATGTGGAGAGAAATCTTGGCTCTGGGAATCGATTTAAAAAAAATCAATTTTAAGTTCCTATACCGCCAAGCACTCTGATTCCAAACCACTGCTCAGCCCCCAAGCTCAGGGCCCGCTTACCAAACACTGCGTCGTGATATCCTGTGTGTACGCATTACCCTGCTCTAGGGCTGCAGGCTCTGGATGGACTCGAGCAGAGTTTTGCGTTCTCCTGAAACCATGCAGGCTAGAAGCTAAGAGACAACCACAAAAAGCAAGTAACTACACGAATCCGAGAGAAGGAGCTTACCAAAAATGCAAAACGCAAATGCTTTGTGAGTGCTACCAGCATCGCTGTCCCCAAGTGTGGACGCTTTCCTAGAGACCGGCTCCCTTTAGGGCACGGCGGCGAAGAATTAGGGATCTTTGGCATGTGGTGCAGGTAACCCAAGACAGGCCCATAAAACCATTGCAAGCGATGCAGAGATTGCATTGCAAACTGCTTATCTTCTGGAGGCCAGCGGCTGCTCGGGGCTCCGAGCTCTCTGAGGAGCGCGGGATGCTCTCCGGAAGGAGTTAAAGCAGCGCTCTTCCCTTACTGGCATGCTACATCTCTTCCTTCCGGCAGCAAAGCATTTCGCTCTTCCCCTGGGAGGATGGTAGATCATCTCCTTTGGCACTCATTTAAGCGCCCTGCTACTTCCCATGCTACAAACTGGTTGCATAACGCGAATCGGCACTGCGCAGCAACCTCTCGAGCACAGAGGCTTGCAGAAGCCAATGTTGTTTCTCCCCGTCCTTCTGTGAGATCTGCTTTCCATATGTCTCTGCCAATTTGCTTGCCTTCTTCACGACTGCGAAAGACCAGCCTCCCTCTCTGCTGATCCTACCTCTCTCCCCTGCCTCAGCTGACTCCGCACAAACACACATGCCCCGTCCCGTCTGCACCAAGCGAAGGAGACACCTTCCTTCCATTCACCTGGCTGCAGGACTGCACCGAATGGCTGGATTTGCTTTCCCCAAGGGAGAGCCGTCCCCCTCGAGTACCTCCACCCCTTCTCCCTCATACCACAACTGGTAAAGAAATAACCCAGTGGTCACTTGTTCTCTCCAACCTCTGCTCGAGCAGTCCCACCTCTACATGGATGACCACCTGAGGGAAGCAGAAGACAGCCAGGGTACCTCCCTTTGCATCTTCCAGGAGAAAGCTCATCTACTAAAATGAAACAACCACCAAGAGAGAAAACTTGGTTTCGGCACTCAGTCAGCACAAATTATAAACATCATATTTACTTCTGGCTTCCCAAATTCCTTCTTTTCGCTGTACCACCTCATAATAATAGGATGGTCAAAAGGATCTGTTCCGGATTTACCTTACACACCTCTCACGGCTGCAAATCCCTTACCAGATGCATTTTATTTAGTGATGCATATGTTTGCATCTGAGCACCACCTTGCCTCTCACAAAAACCTCAGTTTAGAGTCTGGAATTTTATAATACCGAGCCACGCAAATTGGCTATCTGCACACACTGTCACCATGTCAGTATTGCTTAACAGTCACCTCTCCTTCTTCTCCTCAGCTGCTACCAAGATTCGTATTACCATTAGCTTTCACAAGAGCCCTGCTTTGGTTTAGCGTAGCCCATAGCGTCATTAATCCTACAATTCTCCCAAAACATGGACAAACAGATATCCCAGTCCTGATGCCTTCTGCCACATCAGGGGATGGTCTTCAGCCCCGTCCGCAAAGCGGCCACCTCTGCCCTTCCCACTGCTTTTGTGCACCATCCTCTCTACAGCAGAACACAGTGGGTCCCTACCTATGAATCACGTCCATCTTCGGCGTTATTTATTTTCTTCTGAGCATTGCAAGGAGCCAGAACCGCCTTATTGTTTCATTAATCAAAGCAGGGGCCAATCTGACACATCTGAGTTTTAGGCCGAGTAAAATAAAACTGTGCTAAGTAGCCAAATCACAATGAGAACAGGAATATTATGATTCCATGTAAAATTTAAATACCAAAACCAAAGGAAATAGAAACATTTTATCATATGTATAAATAAAACACTCTCTTAAATGGCAAGCATCCAAAACAGAACAATAGTTCTTAACAAATAGCCAGTAGTGCAAGCCAAAGTCAAGCTCACCAGTCTATTTTAAATGCAAAACTAGCTGAAAAGCAAATAGTCAACATCAGTACAGAACAGTACCACTTCTAAAAGTAATTTGAGCTTTAATAATTCAACAACATTTAATTTGCTGGTCTTAACAAAGGTGGAAATTTTTTTTTTCCAAAGCTCGACCTGGATGGATATAGTATCTCTGTAAGATACACCCCAATTTGTGGTACGAGCGCCGGGCACGGGGCCAAACAGGGCGAAGGATTCGCCGCGCGGGCAGCTGCGTCCCTGCGAACAGGCCCAGGGAGGTCCATGGGATTGCTCCGGGAGGCGGAGGGAAGTTTGGTTTAAATCGTTTGAAAGCTGCCCCACCGCAGCAACACGGCGAGATACTGGGTCCTTGTCTTTCAGGAGGTGGGCAGCCCCCCTGGCACAGGCGCCACAAAAAGCACCAATTCTGGCCTCCGCGTTCCCTGCATCAGGCCCTGAACTGCGAGAACAGAGTGCAAGCAAGAAGCCCTCAGACTGATTTGACATGCAACATTTGAACACGAGCAATATTTCCAATATTTATTTTGCATGTGAGCCCTCTTTTTATTGCAATTTTCTTTTGGAAATTTTCAATCGCAAACTTCCAATTACTAAGTGGAATTCCTTTTTATGCATTGCTTGAGAATGTTAATAATAGTTCTTGCGCTAATAACCTAACTCCTAAATATATGGGGAAAAACAGCACTTCATGAAATATTGATATACACTTGGAAATTTGACAATTATCTCCAGAACTCCTTGGTAAAATCTGAAAGCAAAGAAATAGCAAATGTTTCCCGTATTCATTAAAATACTGAAAAACACAGAAAGAAACCTACTCGTTACCCATTTGACAAATATAACCTATTATTTTTAATAATGCACCGGCATTTAATGCATGAAATTTACAGCTTCTCTTGCTTAAAGAAACCATTGGTTTTGTAGATCTAATTTTAAGAAATGCAATAAAAGTAAGTTTTATGGAGCTGATGATTGCTTTTACAGGAGTGAGAGGGTAAAATTGTGTGTCTATTGAAATCAATGGGAAAACTACCATTTATTTAGATGGAAGCACAACATCACTTTCTTCACTCCCTTACGTATTTTGGAAACTCCTTGTCCATGGCATAAAGCAATTCTCCAAAAATGAGAGATACTAATTTATTTGACCGTTCTTTTGCAAGATTCTGAAACAGAAAAAGGGAATAAAAAAGGGCTGACAATGGAGAACGTGGGGCTGCCAGTCTATCGGCCCTGTATGTTGGCTCCCGTGATGAGAGCAGGGCTCACCCTCCGGCCAGCTGAACCCCCGGGAGATGCCAAGCTGCTGTTCAGCAGCACGTGCTTTTGGGACCAACAGTAAGTACAACTTCTCTTGCGGAGTAAATATGAACCATAAGAGGAAAACTTTCAGTGTAGAGCATGATAGGATGCTTAATATTGCTTTAAAGCGGAATCACTGGCACTATGATAATTTTGAGTTCTGGGCCTTTTGCCCCAACTGCTGATGAAACAGGGCCACATCCACTGCAAACAAAAATAAAATGGAAATTCAAGATCCTTAAAGCAAATGTGTCAGTTTGTAGAGCAAAAACTTCCACTCTTATTCAGATGCACGCAACATGAGCAAGAATTCAAGGATGGGGAAAGCTTGTGATCAATATGGATGGCAACTGCTGACCAGGTGGGACAAGCAAGGCTCAATGTCGGCTTTCTTCATGACTGCAGCGTCCCAGCAGGACACTGCAGATACTGGCAAGCTCTCTGCTGCCCGCGCTGAGCGCTCTCGTCTCTCTTCCACAGCACATATTAATCAAGCTTCCTTTCACAGAGAAAGCCAAATATATGCACTTGCATGAACTACTGTATGTTTGGAATATTAATTTGAAACTTTACGATAAATCACTCTGAGAAAGGAGGAGGACATAATAAATAACTGTGTGTGACATTTCTTTTTTTTTTTTTTTCTTTTTTTTTTTGAGGATGCCACTCTGTGGGTGACAGTCAGAGCCCCCAGCCAGAGCCTGGACCGTTACAAGAACAGGCTGATCATCTACCCGTACAGCAGATGAGGGTGCAGGCGGCAGCTTGAAACCGCTCAGGGACTGGCAGTGTTGGAACAAGCGTCAGGAAACGTGCGAGGGTCAAGAGGACCGGCAGAGAAGCCAAGGGTGCACCCGAGAGCCCTTTTCGTGCCTCCTCGGCTATTCACCACGGGATAGCACACGCGGAGACGCCACCTCCGCGCCTGCAGCCTATAGGCCAGGCACTTCCAAGGGACCTCAGCTTTGAGAAGGCTCTGCAGAAGTCCTGACCCAAACGGTAACGCTGGGCGCGTCGCTCCGCTTTCTACCACCACGTTTCGACTCCCTACCCACAACTGAGACGGGCAGCACGGGATCTGCACACCTCTCCGGCCCTTGCAGACAGAAAACGACATTTATGCCCGGTAAACACGGCGAGGTCGAGGCCTCCTGAATTACCCAAGACCTGGGCAAGGCAGTGACGCTGCCCTGGCTTTATGGAAGCTAAAACTAACACTGCTTAGGAAAAATAATGCGTAGGAAAAAACCCCAGCAAGTAACGCTTCTTCAACAAGCATGAGCAACAGCAGACACAAAAGATTATAAATTAGCTTTCTTTAGCAAAAGCCAGTGGAATGCTGTTAATGTCAGGTTTTATTTAGGTGCAAAAGTCAAAAGCTAGTCTGCCAGTTGCTATATATAAACCTTACTAATATATGTCCTACGTCTGCAGCATTTATTTTAAATCAGTGGCTTAATGATTTTGGAGTTCTGTTTTTTAAGGATTCATCTCAGCACCTACTTCTCTTTTAAAAATAACATACAATTCAGTAGTGCAACATTTTCATTAAACTGGTCTGTAGCTGAATGCTGTGAGAAAGACAAGGAGAAGAAATATAAAAAATGTTTAATACAATAATGATCAGAAACCTTTAAATTTTTTTCCCTCTGTGAACACTTTATGTTTGTAGCTATGGAAACTACTTATGAAAAAGCTAAAAAAAGTCAGCAAATATAGTCAGAGAATGATCTGGATATATGAAAGTCCTAACAATGACAGAGAACTACAGACACAGGGTGAAAGGGAAGTGTAAATTGAAGATGACAACACTTGTGCATCTGACAACATGTTCTCCTCAGACAGGCCAAATTCATTTTTATTGCCATGGTACTAAAGTCAATGAATTGCAACTGGAATGAGTTTGACGCTTTATATTGCTTTTGATAAAACCATTAGAAAAGGGTGTTTCAACCTTTAAAAAAGTCTCTTAAAAGCGTATTCTCTGTCACCAGTGAATGGTGTGCACATAATGGCCAAAATAGCCAATATTTTATCATGGTAATTTTCAGCACACCGCTTGCACATGCTGCTCTTCAGTTATTTACCCTACTAACGAGAGCAGTTCTGGGCACTTTAAGGTCTGCAGACGATACACATCTGCACGCTCACCTGCCCAGCCGGGGCTGGTGGGAGCTGCCCCGCGCAGGTGATGCTGAGCGGGGCCTTCGTTAGCCTTTCGGAGGCTTTGCCAAGCTCCCCGGGAGGGGCATTTCCACCCAGCATCCCCATCACACTGCAGGTTAACGTCGTGCAAATGACGCTGCGACCGTCAGGACAGCAGGCACTCAGAAACGCGCTTGCTTATTTCGGGGAAACCTCTGCCCGTCCTCGAGCAGCGGTCAGGACCCTCGCCTCCGCCTCTGCCGTCTCCTCCCAGGAGCATCCCAAGCGACACAGCTGCAGCTGGTGTGCTGCTCGCACAATTTTTATCTGTCGCGGACTAGAAAATACCAGTCAAAAGAAGCACAGTGAAGTGTTAAACAGCATAAGCAGAGCCGAGCTAATCACGGTGAAAAGCATTTCTAGCTGGGCCTTAAGCCGATAAAGAAAAGATGAGTCTCCTGCACATTAGAGAGAATTAGTTGTCCAGGGAAGACAGCGACTCTTGGCCTGGCTTCCCCTGGGCAGGAAAAGGTCAGGATTTCAACATCTAACTAGCCTGCATCCAAAGATATTTCTTCATGAGTTTATGAAAATTTAAGTTCCTCTCTTCTTAAACACTTTACTCCGGCAGCGGAGAAGTCCAGCTGCTCCCTCCTTAGGGCAGCTCCCACGGCTTGCAGCCTTCTCCCCCACACCAGCCCCTCTGCAGCCTGGGCGTATCGGCTCTTTGCCATCATCCGCGTCCCTCTCTGCACGCGTAAACGAGAGCTTGAGCCCTCATCCAAAGTGTGCATCCGCCACGAGGCCCCGCTCCTCCTCCTGGCTCCCAAACTCCAGCACCAGAAACAGAAACCCGGATGGACTCAGCTTGCGGGAGCAATTCAGCCTAGCTACCAAAGTACATAATTTTTTATCAGCCAGCTGCTCTAAGACTGAAAAGTTGGAAGAAAAAATGTAAATCGGGCAATCTAACGAAAACACCGGCAAAATATAGGAATTTGAAAACCCATTGTGGAAGCAGAGCTCAAGTGACCTGACTGGTGACCATTTCTAGGTCTGCACTTTGCTGACCTGCTCTATCTGTTTCCGCTGCACGACTACGGACGCCAACGCGAGCGTGGGCACGGAGCTCACCTGGCGGCACACCACCATCTGACACGGTTTTGGCGCTCATTCCTTGCACTTCTCCGCCTGCTACGCGGCGCCTCGGTGCAGCCCCTACCTGCAAGGTCAGCGCCGGCCAGGCTGCGAGGCCGTGCAGCCCCGAGGGCATCGCTCCCCTGCGGAGTCACGCGCCTTCCCAAAC
Organism: Apteryx mantelli; assembly: GCF_036417845.1. Taxonomy (NCBI): domain Eukaryota; kingdom Metazoa; phylum Chordata; class Aves; order Apterygiformes; family Apterygidae; genus Apteryx; species Apteryx mantelli. The sequence continues at coordinate 41,483,843 of NC_089984.1, forward strand.
AACCCAAGGGACCTGTTTTAACCCCCTGCTCTCATAACGAAGTTTGCAACGCTGCTGGACTCTCATATACATCTCGTGACCCTCCACTGAGTGAAGAGAGAAACGACAGAAAGCAGTTTGCAGCCAGGTGGAGACCGAGTTTGACACCCAAGTTGTTTTCAGCTCATGAATCAAGTATCTGTAGCCAAAGCTATGGTGAGGAGAAGGCTCTCGGCTCTTAAAAATTCATCCTTTATCCTTCTGCTGGTAAATACGATTCTTCTGCATTTAGTCAAGTTTCGGTCATAAACTGAGCGTTTTTATTAAAAACACGTTAACATATCTGTAATATTCTTTTATCACGTTGTGTGCGAGCGCTCCTGAGAAATGGTGGTCCTCAACGAATAACTCCTCAACGCAGGTAAAACACCTAGAAACCGCCAAGGCCGAGCCTTCAGTTTTTAATCCCTACGCTTTCATTTGCAGCGTATCTTACCTTGACTTCTGGTTTAAAAAACGTATTTTTAAAGGGACAGAACCTCTCACGCTATTTGGAAACTAAAAAGGGAAGATAAATAAAGACGGAGACGATTTTGCGGGTCCTACTTCAGCGAACCCTTTCAGCGACTTCGAGAGAAGATAATCTTCCTGTGATTATGACCAAACCCTCCCGTTGCTTAGCAACACATAATTAAGGAATATGTTTTCAGATCCGCTTTGCAAGCTGGCCATTATCAGATGAAATTACTGGAGCAACAAATGTCATCCTCATGCAAATGAGTTGGTCGCAGGGGGAGAAAAACGTTGGACTAGCGAGCAGGAGCCGCGAAGCGCAGAGGCGCTGCGGGCGCCTTGCAAAGCGCGGGAACCACACAGCGATTTTGGGGGGACGCAATCCCCCGGGGCGAGCACGAGACACACGAAAGGCGGGTCGGGCGCCTCGCGCCGCCGGGAGATCGCTCCGGACACGCTTGCTCCAGCAGCCGCTGGCAGCGGGACTTTCGCCGCGGTGTTAGCAACCGCCTCAGCCAGACGTACTGCAAACAAATCAACATATTTGTGTTCCCCGCGTTGTGCCAGCTTCTCCTTCTTTTTCAGGCTTTGGGAAGTTGTTTATTTAAAAATAGTGCCTGGATGTACTACTTCTGTGTCTGATCCATGTCAACACACAACCCGTTGCCTAATATTTAAGTATCTTTTATGAATCAATACGTTACACAAGCCGCATAAAGGATCCATAACCTTAAAAGAAGAGGCGTCTACTGTGCAGCTATGGAACTGCGGCGAGGCAGGCAAAGGGGTGCGCCAGCTGCCTGCGTTTTGACAACTTTATCATTTCCACTCGCAAAATCTCTCTTTATTTAGATTCCTGTGGAATGTCATCACCGGTTTGGCACCGCGTCTATGCCTATAAATGGTATACTTTTAATAAAGCTTTGTGTGTGTGTACGCTTGCACAGTACATTGTTTGAGACTTGTTTGCACGGTAGTTCGGCCGAACCGCGCCGAGAGAAAATTCCCTGCTCACCGCGTCACCACCAGGAACGACACCGAACAGGGCTTTCCGCGCTTCTCTCAAACGAGTCAAGCCACAGATTAATGGCTTCTCCAAGTGTCCTCCTAGCTGCTTACCAGGGAGTTTGGGGGGTTCGTTTCTGCCAGGCTCTGAGCGGGATCATGACTCTGTACTTCCCAAAGCGACGAGCGAAGCCTGCTCCGACCCTGCAGCCTTGCGCCGAGGGAGCAGAGGACCCGAACCCTTCTGAGAAGGGACGAAGAGGAGCAACCATTCATTTTTATTGTTCTAGCGGTTAATGACAGGCTTTTAGTTTTAAGCACAGACCTATTACTTTAGCAGTTTTATCACTTCACTTACAGGCAACTCTAAAAGGAAATCAAGGGTTTTATTTTATGTGCCTGATAAAACAGCAAATTAATAATAGGAAGAAAAGACTTAGGTAATGGCCAAAGGTAAGTCGATTCTAGAATAACACCATTAGCTATCTGATAAATTTAGTCAAAACAATGCTAAGCATTTCCTCTGAGGAACATATTTGTGTCGGAAAACAATGGTAAAAAGCCAATCCACACGAAACGCTGCAGCCCTAATTGCTCAGCGAGCGCAGTATCTAATCTTCCGCTCCGCGCAAACAGCGGCACCGGCAAGATTAATTGTGGAACAATTATCTGATATACCAATCACTTTTAACTGAAGTTAGCTAAACAAATAAGATATTTAGAATTTAACCGCACGCCGAAAACCAGCATCTTTAGCTCTGAATAGCCAGCACGGCCCTACGAAGAATTCCTGTTTGCCTCCTTTTCTAAATAGGGAAGTGCGGAATATTTTGGCACGAAACCCCGGTATATGCGACGGCTTCTAAGCAACGACCCGGCCGCGCCGAACCACCCTGCGGACCCGCACGCTTAGGGAATTACTTGTTTCAGGCGAGGCCACGGTGGAGACGATGACGGGCGGCCCGGTGCGCCGGCTGAGCCTGGGGCACGGCGAGTGCGGCGCGGGGCCGGCGGGCGGCGGGGCGGGCTCCGCGGGGGCCGGCGGGCGGCGCGGCGCCTGGGGGCTGCCGCCACCGCAGGGGCTGTGCGCCGGGGACGCCGGCGCCGCCCGCTCCCTCTTCATCAGCTCCATGGGCACCGCGTAGGCGGTGGGGTACGCCGTCCTGGGGCTGGCGCGCGCCGGCGTCCCGGCGGAGTAGCCGCAGCCCGGGCGAGGATGCGCGCCGCAGGGGAGCGCGGCGCCATACCCGGGGTTGGGCAGACACGGAGAAGCCACCGCGGCCGCGGAGTAGGCGGCAGTCTCCAGGAGATGCTGCGTCGGGGCGCTGGACGGCCGACGGGTCGCTTCTGCCACCCTCGGCGAGAGCGGCCGCAACGGCTGCTGCGCGGCCGCGCCGTCCGCCGGGGCGCCGGCGAGGAGGCCTCGCGCGCCGTACTCGCTCGGCAGCTCGCTTCGGTGACTGAAACTGTTCGACCGCGTCCTGGGACGGAGCGCGCCGCTCCTCCTGTCGTGCCTCTGGAGCTGCGTGTCGGTTTTGAAGCCGTGGGCTAGGCGAGAGAGCACTCGGGCTTGCCCGAGGTTCGGCGCTACGGACTTTATATCGTTCTCCTCCATCATGGCCAGCAAGCGGGGAGAGTCAAACCCCTGCTGCAAAAGGGCACCGAACGTGCTCTCGGACACTCCTTCCGCTCGCAAAAGCGCCAGGAACTCCGGATCGAAAGTCTTTTTAAGGTCCTGCGCGGAGAAAGCGGGAGGCATCTGAGCAAGGGAAGGCGTCGCAGCAGGCTCGTAACCGTCGTAAGGGACTTTAGCCCCGACGCTCTCCCTGCCCGGCCCGTAACCGCGACTCACGGCGGGCGGACCCACGCTCCCGTCGGCAGCGCCGGCAGAGCCTGGATCGACGACCAAGCACGTCGGAGCCGTCTGCCTAGCAGCCGCAGCCTCGAGGGCTCTTTCTGCCGCGTCGCCGTAGGCTGGCCTAGCGGGGAAAGCCGGAGCCTCCGCACCGTACCTGCCCGGAGAAAGATCCCTGCTCCGCATCCTGTGCGCGTCCGCCACCGTCCTCGGGTCCCTGTACACGCGACTCGCTTCGTGAGGGGCAGGCGACTGTCCTTGCACCGGATCCCAAGACAACCTGCTCCCGGGCATCCCGTAGCTCGGCAGCGGCCTGCTGAGCATGTGGTCTCTGCAGCAGCGGGGATCTTTAGGTGACCTGGCAGCTAAGGCCGGGTCACCGTAGTAATCCTGAGGCGGCAAGGGGCTTCGCCCGGACATGGCGGCCTGCCTCTCGTAGTAGGCGAAGTCGGGAACCGAACCTTTCCTTACGGGACCCTGGTTAAAGACAGGGTCCTGGTACGGCGGGTACGCCTCCGGCTTCAGCTCAGTGCCGCCTTGCAAGATGATATCGTTCGGCCCGTGGGCTGGCTGCTCGTACCAACCCCCCTCGCCACCGTCGGTCAGAGAAGTTCTCCTGCCTGAAGGTCTCTGGTATTCAAACGCATTTTCGCTCTCCCAGTTGCCTTCGTACCATCCTGCAGCATCCCAGCTCTGAGAGCGGCCGACGTTTGTGCGCTTGCTTGGAATAGGCATCGGAGCAAAACAACTTACTGCCGTTTAAATAAAGGAGAGGAGGCGCCTGGCTTTGCAAATCTTCTCTCGCATGCATCCAAAACAGATCGCGCTCTATCTGAGCCCTTCTGGGAGTTCAGAAACAACCAGTTGGTGGTTTTATCTTTCAAAGTATTGCCTGAATTATTAATTCTTCGAAACTTTAGGAGACAAAGCATGCAACACCCACTGTAACTCGGTCTCGCTGCAGAGCGGTGGCAGGAGAGACCTCTTCTGCCCGATTCAGCCACGGAGGAGGGCTGCCGCGCTTAATCCAGATGCTTTATCCTTTCCTGCTCGGGACAGTTTGCTCACATGGACAACTGGCCTAGCAGTGTGTGAGGATTAGGAGCTAAATAAAACCTCTAAAGCCTTTGTTCCATGTGACATCATTTTAGCCCGATGCAATCTCCTGCAACGACCCTGCCAGCAAGCTCAATGCCAGTTCGCCCCCGGGAATTATTTTTGCATGTTATTTTAGTCCATTTTTCACCTCTCTCAGTTGTCTCCTTTCTCGTAAATTCGCTGTCCCAGTCGGCACCAGAACACACCAGGAATCAGCAGGGAGATAATGAAATGTGTACACAACACACGCGCACACACACACACACACACACACACACACACACAGAAAAGAAAGCTTCCGTGTCAGCTCAATCTTAATCCACCCTGATGAAATGCTAATCCACTGCACACAGCTAGGGACAAATTAAATGGGAACAAGCAGGCAGGCCTAAAAAAAGGCCCACGAAAGATACTCGAGAACACAAGAGCCACTAGAAATTAGTTAGGTATCTGTTTAACACTTTATGAATATTGTAATTTGCTTTGGAAATTACATTTTTGGTTGTAGTTTCAAATTAGCTGTACTAACTAGGCTCCAAAAGGAGTCTTTACATTATTATCATAATACGCAAATCCTTTCATCATCCCAGGACAGAAAATTGTGGAGGTGTAATCTGGAATGTGTAATTTTAAGACCCTAGCAGAGGTTAGGGAAAAGGAGGGGAGGATCAAAGGATCTAAGCCCTGGTATTACAAAGCAAAAAGGAGCAGGAGACTTTTGCCTATTATCTCCTGGTTTCCTTTAGGAAAAAAAGTACATGTTTATGAGATGGAAAAAACACTCGGAGACATCAGACAAAACTCAATTTGTATCTAGCAGTATTTCAATATGCATATGGATTAAGCTTTTTTTACACTTACAGTAGGCAAAAGGATTTAGATGGAATCACACCACGGAAAATTGTTATTTGGAAACGTAATAAAAATTTCCTTATATAGTTACCATTTTCAGAAGAGAGATTAAAATGGCTCCCCAAAACACATATCTAAATTGTCACGTGCTGCTGATGCTCAAACATTCCTTTTCGCATAAGAACAGGTCAAACATTACTTACTTTACTAATCATTAGGGGTGAAGCCACATTTTCCTTTTTTAATTAAAAGAAAAAAAAAAGAAGGAAAAAATTTTGTCTTTCTCTGCTGCAATAAAAAATTTCTTCCTCTCCAACACGAGCATCCCAGGACTGAATCTGCAGAAGGAGCAACAGCCACCTTCTCTTCTCGGTTTGCAAGACAGCTTGTGCATTTTTCATGGCTAATCCACAAGAAACGTTAGTGCACTAGCCATCACATGATGGAGTATTGTGCTATTATGATAGCTAAATCACTAATACAGTCTAATGCTTATACTTGCCTATCAGACTAATACCTCTGGGCTATATTTCTGACCCAAATACTGACAGGATCTTTTAGTAATCCTTAAATTTCTTTATTGCGGTAAATATTATAAATCCTCTTCAAATATTCTCCCCTTCAGTTCCATCTCCAAGAACCACAGTCTTTAAAATTACGTTGGATATTACACAGACATGCGAAACATGGGCCCCAAAAGATTATTTATGCAATTCTCGGAGAATATCTGATTGGCATCATATTGAATTAACTAACAAACTTCAGGCACATCGGAAAATTTCTTCTTTTGTGAGAGTCAAAATGGGAAGACACATTTGTGGCTTATAAAGTAGAGAACATTTTAACAAACAAAAACATTTTATTACAACAACATTTTGCTAAAGAATAAAATGTATTCCCAACTGGATACTGTAAGATCTCTGCTATTTGTTTGTTCTGAAGCAGCAGAAGAGAGCTACCAAAAATGTATATGAAAAAATAATTAAATACTACTCCCTCGATCAAGGGCAACTTCCACCATTGTTTTCAAAGCAATCATTAATGAACTTAGCCGCCATGTTAATCACTGGTTGACAGTGGAAAAAACATGTCATAGAGAAATTAAATTTCATAAAAGCTGATCTTGAACAACTGCAAGGGAAGCCGGAAGGAAGCTTTGAACATTTACTGCCTCTTAAAAAAAAGCTTTAATAAGCCCTCGGGCCTCGTGACGGACACACAAAAGAGACCTCACCCAAACCACCAGCTTCGTAAGCGGTGGCCTCATAACTGCCTGGCTCCGGTTTGCATACGGGCTACGGCAGGAGCAAGGGATGGATCTCCGAGCTCTTTCCAGCCTGACCACAGGACCACCTTCATGCCTGGGCTCCTCCAAACAACCAGGTGCCTTTGCACTACCCTTCCCGTCACACGGGTGACCGTGCAAGCCTTGGGCAGAACAACTTGGTCCTCTCCTCCTGCCTTGTGGGAGCCAGGAAACTTAAACGTTAGACCTGACACCAGGAACACTCATGCATATGGATGATTTATCCCATCCACCCTGACCTCAATGGAACAAATTAACTATTCCTGTGCTGAAAAGTCAGCAGAGGCGAACGCCCACAGGACCAGGGGCCGTGCGACGTGGTGGGAGCCCGTGGAGCGAGGTGGCACGGCCACCCGTTCATCACGGGGACACGCTCCGCGGCCCGCAAGCCTCGCCGGGAGCACCGGCAGAAAAATGTTCAACTGCCAGGGAATCAAAAAATGAATAAATGATCTGAATGAAATATTTATGGAGGGGCAGGAAGGGTCTTTTATTTTTCTTCTTGCATTCTCAGAAGCAGCTCCTATGCAAATTCTGGTGATTCTGTAGCTATTTCCGAATGCAGAGCCAGGCTGCAATCGCCAAGAGAGGGCTCGGAGGAGCAGGAGCACAACGCAACACAACGAATCCCGTCCGCGCTCGGCAGAGGAGGAACACACCACCCCGGCGCTCTGAACATGGCGGGGAGACCATGGACGGCCGGACAGGCAGAACATTTATTTTCCCTTTATCTTTTCACTCTATTTTGGAAGAAAACACACAAAACCAAAACCAAAAAAGAGCCGATCAAGAGATTAAATACTCTGGCACTTCAGATCATGCGAAAAATGCACAGGTTTGACTTCATACACTGGGTTGAGATTTAGCGTTGATACAACACGGGGTAGGTTTTGCTATGATACGCCAGTACAGAAGAAGTCTGCTCTGAAGAAAATGTAACGATGGAGAAGATGGCATATGGATCCACCACAAAAACCACAGTTAAAAATCTCATGCTGGAAACCAGTCATGGTGGATATGAAATAAGTTTATTTTCCTATACAGTGCTAGAAATTTTAGTTTTCTTACAGTGAAGAGAAAGCCTGTTTTACATATAAAAGCTGTGATGAGAAATCAGGATGCTAAATCTGCAACAGAACTGTGTAAAAACCATCTTTTGGTGTGTCTGTAGCACTGACCCATGGGGAGGTGGGTTGATTTAAGCCATTTCATTTCAAATTTTGGAAACAAGCTTTGGAAAAATTATTTTGTGTAACTAAATGCTACAGTTCTTTTTAGTTTTGGTTTTTATTATTTTTAAATACTTTTTGAGTTTAAATCTTGCGTCTAGTGAAAACATGAAATATTTTTCTTTTAACACAGTGAAATGTTGGTGCTTTCTTCCAAATCATTTTTCTTCCAGGGGAAGTGGAACGGAAACAACGTAGTGAATCAGCCAAATGTCATTTCTGGCAAAACCGGTTAGATGAATCTTTCCGCCTCCCTTTGAGATCAATACTAGAAAGGTTGTTTTCCTCTCAAAGGCAAAAGAGCCCTAGCCACGCTAGCGAAAAATCCTCTAGAGAACAAATGCCTCTAGGGTGAATGAAGAGACCAGGTATCAGGACACCCAGCTTTTATAAGTAGCTCTGCTACTGTCAGCAAATAAATTGCTTAAATTCTTAGTCACAGATCCCCCTTTAACGAAGAGGGCTATAATATTATATATCCATCCTATTCAGATGTCATTAAAATTAATCAGTGTTGGCAACACGTTCTCGGGTGAGGAGGTAAAAGGCAGCAGAAAGTTAGCGGGAGGATAAATGCTGACGTCCTTTGCGCTCGGCAAGAAAAAGCAGAAAGAAAACAGTCCAAGTCCTTGGAAATTACTGCATTTGCTAAAATCTGGCTCTGTGAAAGTCTCGTTTGCAGCGGCAACGAGCGCGCTGCGTACATGGGCTTTCTAGCAGCCTCCCGAAATTGGAGGAGTACAAAGAGAAAATTAGCAGGATTGTGCAGGCGTCATTTTTCAATAATCAAAGGAAGGGAACAGCATCTGAAAGCACTCAGCGCTTGAAGGCGGGCCACACGCTCTCCCCAGCCTCCAAACCGAAAGCAGGGATGCATCAGAACTTCAGCAAAACCGCCCGAGATTAGCCCGTTATTGAACAACCATTGCCTCGCGTAACTCCAGATTTTGACTGCTTTAAAGCAAAAAACAAAAGCCTACGTCCATTCGTAACTCGACCCCCCGACACCGGGATATAAATTTACTCTAACCGTCGGCTCACATGAGTTACAAGCTGGAGGAATGCACGGAAACACGCTGCCTCTAAACCTCACGCACAAACCGAAATGTGCAGCTTAGTTATGCCATTCCCGCTGATTACACGCAAACGGACCCATGTGTCAGGAAGAAAAAGGGGGATATCGTGTTTAAATAAATGTGGAGCCACAGCAAAGGAGAGCATCTCGCGTGCCAAATAGAACAAGCAAACGAAACTCTTAAAAACTGACAACGCGCTATTGCGACGCCCTTCCGAGCATCAGTGCTTTCGCAGGGACCACAAAACCCTGCGCATCAAGGCGATGCGATGGAAAGCGACCTCCTTCTCCCTCCGACCAGTTAGCGTCACGGAAGCAATTCTGCCTTCAAGTGTTGGAAGGCTCCTATAAAAGTTGGCAGAAGAAGTTCTGTGAAATTCTTGCACTGGCAAAGGAATAATAAAAATATCAGATGTATTCCTCCACCAGGAAAGCGCATACTTTCAAGGACTACAAAACAAAAATCAATCTGAACACTGAACAGCAGCCGAAAAGCCAGTAGGTTCACTGGACACATCCCGCAACTATTTGCAAAGATCTAATCTATGAATGCTCTCAAAAACAATCCTCTAGAAATCACATCAGGCACCTTGTCTCCAAAACTGGGTATTAGACCTTGAGGTCAAAACCCGTCACTTTTAATAAGAATTGAGGATCAAGATTTAAGTAGCATGTGTAATGAAAAGCATGGGAATTATATCTGTCCCAGAAAGCAGCAGAGAAATCCATTGTTAAATGAATACATATTATAATTCTGAACTCTCCCATGCGCGTCTGGGGGGGTGACACTATTCTCTCACAAAACTGGATGCTGGTCTGTAACTACAGACAATTTTGTGAAGCAAAGGTGTTTATTAATAAATTTTGGGGTGCTAGATGGCAGTAGAGAACTTTTTTTTTGCCATTTTCTTTTTTTTTAAGCTAAGAAGACAGCCTAGGAAAAGACAAAACAAATTAATAGTGTAATGGTCTATATAAAAGTGGCAAGAAAGAAATGATCAATCCCCATTAAGTTTAATGCAACAAAAATATGCATCCAACTCTAGAAAACTTGCTCTTTGAAGAAAACCCTCAGATACAAAGCACATAATGAAAATCTTCCTGTTTTGGCACTTAGATCCATTACATCTGTTCACAGATACTGAAAAATATGAAAGAAAAAGTTGTGTAATGTGTTTCTCCGCAGCTTTATTTTAGTATAGCCAGATGTCCCACTCCTGTCAAAATATTTACTAGTAAATATTCGGTGGAGTCAGACTCGAATCTGAAAACCTGGTCCAGATCCAAACGTCTTCGCTCCAGAAGTATTCTAATTCGGGAGCTGTGTCTGAGCTTTCTGCGGCGTTTTGGTAAGGAAGGAAAACACACGCCGTTCTTATCCGCCGCTGAGGATCGAGCCCTTTCGGTCGCGTATTCGGGAGAGGGAGAGCAGCCAGCTTCCACCCTGCGGCAGGGCTTTCCTGCGCTTCCCGGAGAGCGGCTCAGCCGACTGCGATCGCTTCACAGCGAGGATCCCAATTTTCCCGTCCGTCCAGCCCAAAGGGCGCCTGAACCATTTGCCGGCCGCTACTCGGCGCCTCGAGGGAAGGCGCCCGTCCTTACGAGGGGGAAGAGCGGCGACGACGGGTGGTGAACGCGAGGGACCGTCCCCCCCGGACACGCGCGCAAATTCGGCAGCTCGCCACCCCATGACCCCCCGAAGCTCGGCGCTCCCGCAGCAGCGCAGCTACCTTCCTCGCTGCCTATTCTGCGCGTCTCGCTATTTTTCTTAGCAATCTTTAAATGAAGCGTAGAACTTGGAATAAGGAGAAAAAACACAGATATGATGACAACGTATTAATCCCTACCCGGTTAATTTAAATGGGAAATGTACTAAGGATGAAAATTAAGTTGATGGTATTGAAGTCATCAGCTATAATTGTTGCTTAATTAATGACATGAAGTTATAATGCTTGCTAAATGGGACCTTGTTTTAAGGCGCGGGAAAATGGAAAAACACAAAGCGGAATTAGCAGTTAGACATATATTACGTTGCTGTAAATGGGGGTTTAAATGCTCAGAGAACACAATAGAGGTGGGTTTTTTTCTAGCTATGCGTATAGAGCAACCAGGTCTCAGGGAAGGTGGTGCTGTACTCCCCGTAATAGCTCGAATCACCTATCTAATACAAAGCACTCGCATACCAAAGTCACGGACATTTTTTCCGCAACCTTATCTGAACGTGTCTTACATTTTACCGGATGCCCGGGGGATTTTGTCAGGCTGGCTTCGGATCTGGCTCAAGCCCTAAATCTTGTCATACATAACCCCCCGATGGCATGCCACAGCAGATATATTGCACATAAGTCAATGTATATAACAAGTCTGCACAGAATGGAAAAACTACCTGAAAAACCTATGCCTCCGCGCTGCAAGGACAACAACACACCCGTAAATATGAGGTACACAGCACCTCAGCCGCAAACCAGAATATGTCCGCTTACAAATACAGAGAATTCTTGCCTCAGCTCGGCAAAAGGCTTGAAAATCATGGAATAATGTCAACATGCCTGAGTAACATCTGTGAACCCGCTGAGGCTGCTGGAATCCTGTTCATCCAGAGGATTCTGTCCGATTTTAAAACATTTTAAAATTTGAACAAAACCTATTAATGATAAATAGTGACAATACCTGCTATGCCTCTATCAGCAAACAGGAAATTAAGAGCGCTGCTGGATAGCACACTTTTCATCGTCTAGATTGGTAAAAACATGGTGTAACTCAGCTTTTGTGCAAATCTGAAGCAATTTTTAAATCCTCCGTACAGGCCAGTGAACTTCATACGGACTCCGTGGAGCAGCTGAATGTTAGAAGCAGACAGTTAGATGTTCAATTAGTGTAAATCAGCACAGGGCACAATGGCAGAGGATCTGACAAGCTAACTTTTCCTTTTCTCTAGGCAAAATGTGGCAAGCAACCCTTCCATAAAAGCCTGATGGCTTATGTCCTTTGAGGTGGAAACTTAAAAAATAATTTATAAAAACCTTTATTGTGGGGGGAAATCCTTGTACTGTGTTTTCTATTCGTGGAACAAAGCAAACTCAAGTCCACTAAAAAAGAAAGGCCTATATTTATTCTAAATATGTCATTTTTACCCAGGATAAGCAGTTTCTTCCACACTCGATATCATCTTTAACTCATTGTTTCTCATCAAATGACTAGTGGTGATAAGAATTTCCTGAGATAATAGGATTCTATTTCTAAGCAGCAAAAATAAGTATTATCAGATGCTGCTTGGCATTCAAATTTGCAAGAATGGAAGAAAATTCCTCCACCCAAATATTAAACATACTCATTTTGGCCAGTATTAAACTATACAAAGGAACACGAATTGGAGGCAGCAGCTCTCCAAAGCTGCCCAGTCCCTGCGGAGATCCTCAGCTAGGCAATAACCTGGAACAGGGATGCTGAGTGCTGCAAGAATCCATTTGACGACATTACACCTATCACAACGTCTTGCAACTGATTATTTCCTACACGACACCACGTCAACAAAACACTAAGCACTGGCAAACGACAAAATGCCAGAATTGAAGTCGCTTGTATAAAATCAAGGGGGAAACACAGGAATGGAGTGAAAACCCCCTTCCTAACTGCCCAGCATACTATCAGAAGGTATTTATGTTAGCTTTTAAAAACAGGCAATCGCCTCCTCCGAAGAGGACACCAAGGTAGCACTGAGAACATAAGCCAGTAACTCAAAAAGCTGAGAAACTTGCGCATTAAGCACTGAAAAGTACTATGTGAGTGGCATTTATTGGCCATTAGACATACAAAAAGACCTGAAAGAAAACAAAGAATATGAAAGAAATCAAACGGCTTGCTTGGCCCTGCAAACAGCTCTGCTATTTTGCAAAGTACAGGCAGCTCCGGTGGCACAAACTGTCGCATAAGGACATGATTTCTCACTGGATAATGACAAATTCTGAAGCAAAATCTGTATCAGAAAAAGTCTGGGCTCCCTTGGCCTCGCAATTATTTTTTCTCTTTGCTTCTTGTTCATCCCTGGGCTGCCACTTTCCGGGCGCCGTGCTGAAAGCTTAGCTGACTCATAAATGTCAGTGCAAACTTTAACCTATAAAGCCGGGCATAAAAATTTCATGGCGCGGGTGTCGACGGCAGCAGGGTAGCACAGCTCCGACCGTACGGAGCGGAGGCAGCAGCTGGGCTCAGCGGAGAGGAATTCAGCGGCACTGGGCAAGCCAGGTTTTGCACAGAGGCGAGATGCTGCCACCAGGCATCCTGGATCTGCCGACCCTTTGCTTCAGCAAAACAGATGCAGAGAAAATAGCGTATCTGTAATACACCTTGCCCATATTCTGTGGTCTTAGTGGGGTCTGCTGTGGTTTTTCCTCAACTATGAGTTTCACTCAGACTTCTGCCGCCCACCACGAGGCAGAGACAACCTGGAGAGACTGATTTCTAAATGAATAAACAAGTGGAGGAAGCTCCAAGATTAGAAGATGAGGAGGAAAAATGCACGTACCTATGAGGTACGGGTACAAAATACTTACTATAGGATCATGCAGCTCAAGACCACCATATCAAATAGAATTAAGGCAGTCGTGAAGAAGGATAGAAGGACTACCTTATTTCTTGAGCTGCCCAAACCAGGAGGGCACCATAGCTTCCAAAATAAACAGCTGTAAGAGCTGTGTTCAGCTTTGTTTGAAACACAGCAAAAAAGCACTCCTCTCCATCGCCTGCTTATAGACGCGCCTGAACAATTTTTGCTGGAACTTTTTTTTGTTTTATTTCACCCTGAGGTAAAAGCTCATCATGAAATTGAAAATTTTAGCTCAGACAAACATAAAGCACAGAGAAAGTATAAGCAAATGAGATCAGAATCACAAATAAGGGGTGCCGGACAACTCTAAATACAGCACGAGCCGCTCCACCTCGAAAGCATATTTTGACCCGCTATGTAAGTAGACACGATCACACAAACAGAAGTTATGTAATCCATTCCACACAAACTGTTTGCAAAAGCCCCAGTCGTTCCCTAGATAGACCTGTGCAGCTCTTTCCACCCACGCAGTCCCCAGCTCTCTGGGACAACCTGAGAAGAAAGAAGCAGATAAACCAAGATCGCGCCGAGCGCGCTCGGACTTCGCTTCACTCTGACGGGCATCAGGCACCTCGTTCATCCTTAACTGCTCTAAATGTCCTTATTGCAGGCTGTTGCCCTAATATTTCTTTATCCCCTCAACTCTGCATCTTGGTCCCACTCAGAGCAAAATCTATTACCTGATCCAAAGTGCTCATGTGTTCAAAACAGCTTGCTTGGAGGGAGGAGTAATGTTGTCATACAAAGATGTTGCAACTATATATTAAAGAACAGAATAACTGGTTAAGCTAAGAAATGCAGTGAGACTAAACTGGCTCTCTTCGTAGAACAAGGCTCTCAAACCTGCATCTCCAGGCTACGAACTGGCATCTTCAAAGATATTACCCCTCTTGGCAGCGCTTGGATTTTGTTTCAGTGGCAGATGTCCTCAGGTACTAACATTTTCACTGCTACTGCGCGTTTAACACAGTGTTACAAACACTGCAGTTTTTTAATATACTCTTTCGATGCTGGGGTAGTTTGTAAGCTCACCAGATCACTAATTTCACTTAACGCGTGAATATTTATGTTTCTGTAAACGTAAATACTTAAACTAAAAAAACTTTTTTTAGTAGAAATTTTCAGACTCCTTCCGTGGCTGCTTGTACAGCACAATGAAGACCTCAAATGTTCAGTATTATCATTTGGCAATACGGACAACGATTGCAACACCCAGCTGGAAATCCCAAGATACTTCTTTCCAGAGCGGGCTCGGATCACGGCATGAATGAGGTTCGCTCCTAACAAACTCTTCTAGAGCTTGTGTCATCATATGTAGTACAGGGGATGGTACAGAAACCCCATCTTCACAGAAAGCGCAGAAGTCCACATACATACTACAAAAACCTTAGCTTTTCAGTAAGTATATATAGCTACATTTGTTTAAAGAGAAAAGCTGCATAAGTGCTTCCACAGGACAGGAGCTCTTTAAATAGAAACTTCATTGTATCACGTTATATTTGGCTTGATGAACCAGTAGAAGTTCTTTTCAGTGACTACTGTTGTGTTAGAAAAGACTTCTAACACCAGTTTGTTGACACAGCTCCCTGATTTCTCACCATCTCTCACCAATTACTCCATATACTTCTCAAGACAAAGCCAGCAGAAATGCTCATTTTTTCAAGCTGTGTTTTCACAACAGCTGGAATAGCCACTCTTCAGTGCTTTACTACGCTATAATCCAAGATTAGGAGCCTATAATAAAAAACAGTCATCAGAGATGCCAGCATAGTGTTCTGCAGTCCTACAAGCCTAATATTTTGGAAAATCCTGTGTTCTTTGCATTTTTCAAGCTAATTTTTACAATGTTACTTACAGTCAGTTCTAGTCTGCTGCTTATAAATACAACACAACAGTGTCTTATAACTGCGAGTCCCATCATTTAAATCAAATCATAGAACAGGTGGCAATGACAAAATGTACTTTAAAGAGTTATGTCTACTGCACATTTACAGATTAGAAAAGACTATCTTTTGGCCAAGAAAGAAGAAAAAAAGCTCATATATCAGAGGAAAATAATCTAAACTTCAATCACATCTAAAGCTCTGTTAGCAGGTTTGTCGTATGATCCTTTTGAATTTCTTGTACGCTCAGCGGCTAGATCTGATAGTAAACATCAAACCGGGAAGGCAGCTTTTGAAAATCCCAGCTCAGCTGACACAACTCTTTTAAGTCAGGTTCAAAGTAAATTTTGAAGATGAGATAGAGTACTACACCTGAGTGTTTATGACATTCCAAAGGAGAAATGTGTAACTCCACACTGCGATATATTCTGCGTGTTCCTTCCTCACTTCTCACCTTTCCCTGCTTTGCCTCCCCCTCCAGAATTAATAGGGCAGCACACCCTCCGCTCGGCCCCAGGGAGAGCAAGCCAGCAACACATTAACCCCGTTTGGATTGGGTTAATTAAACAGCGAGGTAGAATTGCTTCGGCATTTTTCGGTATTACACGATTAAATGAAAAGCTGATTTTTCCAGCCCCGTCCACTCTTCTTTGAGCTCGGCATTTAGCCTCTAACACCCGCTCCCGCTTACTGAGGAATATCAATAGCAGCAGCGTATTTCACAGGAGCCCTGCGTGTGGAAGGAGAGCACGAGGATCGCCCTAATCAATCAGAAGCTAAATAACTCATGACAAGTTTAAAGCAATGGTGAAGGAGTTCTACTCCAGTGTGCCAGAGCGAGCAATACATAACGCATAAAAATCAGTGCAAAACCCACTCTGCTGTTCAGCATTTTGCACTCACTGAAAACTCCACAGGGCCCCAAACATTTTGCTGCAACTTGCAAAGCACAACTTCGATGTGAGCTCTGTGCTTCTATCCAAGAGCAGACTCTATTTCACTTTGCCGGCGTTCAAGTAACACGGCAAACGGTTACCCTGCAGGCCAGTACTCGTCTTCGCGAGAGGAGAGGAAACGGGAACTCTTTAAGACTCATGACTTAAGATATTCCTGTTAAAACGACACTCTTCTTTTGCTACTGCCCGCGAAACTTTTAAGAGATGACCATCTGTTTGCATACGAGAAGTCCCAGAGTGCACGCGGAGAAGTCGGAGGTCCTTTGCCATCACTTGCTTTCTCTCATGAGTAACTTACACTTTGTGAAGCTGCAACAAAAAAAGGTTAACTATAGACTCTCCTGCTGCTGCAAAACTGAGTAACTAGAAGATAAAAGCTGCCTGTGCTGTATACCGGAACGTGCTATTAATAACGAATGATTTACAGCAAATCTGCCTGATCACCACACACTTACCAATGAAAGAAAAGCCGTTTTTCTAACCATTTTCCTCAAACCTTTGGAAATACTTCAACAGCTGCTCTTTAATTTTCCATCTATTTAACATACGATGAAAGCCAGTGTTACGGGAGATGGTCTACTTTCACAGCGAGTGAACAAATGATTCTGATGCAGTCAAATCTCTGTCCTTCTCTGCGAAGCCAGTGGAACCCGAACTTGGGGAGGAGCACGGGCAGTTGCATCCGAAGTTCAGGACGCTCGGTTTTACCCCAAATGCCTTGCACTCTGCTGATTCGGTTACGGACGCACCGCAGCGGGGCTCTGGACAACAGCGGTAGGTGCTCGCGTCCATTGCTCCTCCCCACAGAGCCAGAGATGCCAGAACTGGACACCCTCAAAGAGGGATGGCGGGAACTGCTCATTGCTGTCTCGAACTTGGCCTCTTCATCAGAGGCCTCCAGAGAACGGCATGTTTAACAGAGCTGGACTCGTTTCTCAAGGCAGTATAAATGTAAGTGACGTTTTAAATTGGGACTGACTAGATTATTTCACTAGTAATTAGTATGAAATGACAAGACCTGGTAATTAAACAAAAATCCCATTCTATAGGTGGCCTTTAAAGAAGAAACCAATATACCATTTACCAATGTTTCAACATCAATATGATTATACTTGTGCCAACACAGAAGACAGGGGACCTAGTCATGGATCTGGATCTTGTTATACTAGGTGTGATAAAAAAACAAGGAAAAATTAGGCATTCTATCTTAACAGCGTATCAACTTTTTCAGAAATAGAGGAACATCCTCCCTCCTACCTTCACAAATTCGGTCCAGTCGCTGTCGCTTGACTTTGTGTTTATCCACAAGTGCCATTCTTGGTGGTATTTTGTAACTTCCTGATTCAAAAAGCAAAGCAGTCCCCCAAGAACTTAGGCAAAATCACAGGAGTCGGAGTGCATAACGCCCCTGTCGATCCTGGAAAGAAAAGGAAGAAGCCTGGAATTAGGACCTCCAGTACTGGCGACGGGAAGAGCCGGTCCTCAAGCACAGAGCGGCTCTTCTGAAACGAAAGCCGCCAGTTTTGCACTGCCAGCCCCAGTCCCCCCAGTCCCAGACCTCGCACCGCAGGACAAGTCACCGCTCCCTCGTCTTCCTCGTGATCAGAAAAGCCAGCCCTGTGCAACCGAACGCTGAAGCGCTCTATGGGGCCTTCCGAGCTTTACTTCTGCCTCAAAAGCCTCCTCCGAGCAGATAAAATCCACTAAGCTACTCTGCAGGCTCGCCCATATCGAAAGATTATTAGAGAGTATATAAGGAAGGGAAGGTAGCTTTTGCTCCTCCAGTGCTTTCACACACACACGACCACTTTCATGTCTTATTTAAGCCTCGCCCTGCAAAAGTCATCAGTGGAACCTGAGTTTGCACTCCCGAAACGAGCCTTTGATCCATACTCCAGCTGTCTCTGCAACCTATCCTCACCTTCAAGCTGGAAGGGCTAACGCTGACCTTGGGCTG
The DNA here is from genome assembly GCF_036417845.1 of Apteryx mantelli. Taxonomy (NCBI): domain Eukaryota; kingdom Metazoa; phylum Chordata; class Aves; order Apterygiformes; family Apterygidae; genus Apteryx; species Apteryx mantelli. Next base: position 41,502,157 of record NC_089984.1, read on the forward strand.
CGAGGGCTGACGTTTCTCACGCGCGCACCTTGAAAGGCCAGCGCATCAGCCACATTAAACCCAGCAGTCCGCAAGCCAGCATGTGTGGCTAATCCATAAGAAATGCTCTGCAAAGGGACAACAGCTGCCGTCTCCTAAGCATTTTGGTGACACAGAGGAAGAACCTAAATGGATTCTCTTAGGTTTGTTGCCTTTGTTTCTAAAGAGAGCGAAAGATTTGTTTAATTCCTGAATGTTCAGACCCAAATACAGGCTGCACACACTGGAAGTGTCATTCTGGCACTTTTACCCAACAACTTCATTATAAAATTCAGATGTGAGCCTGCTTCTCCATGGAAGTTTCACAACAGCATTAATGAATCATGACAGGAAGGAAGAGACCTCATGCTGACACCTGAATTCAAGCATTTCTACACAACAAGCATTACATTTTTACCAAGTTATGTTATGCTACCAATGATTCAACATCAAGCTATCCCTTTTTTTATGTTTTAAAGTGAAGACAGATGACGCTGACAAGAGCTACAGACGCCCACAGGAGTTAAGACGCTTTTCTTGACGGGTTTGGTGTCCTAGCCCCGGCTGGTGGTTTTGAGAACGGAGACAGTCGCAGGGAGGAATTTTACACTGCAAACGCTGTCCTCCATCCACGGCCACCTCAAATGAGGGACCGGCCGGGGGCCTGACCCAGCTATTCGCCACCCTAAGCCAACCACTCAACCGCGCCAGAAGAGCGGAGTTAGTGGGAAGCTGTGATTTCTAAAAACCGAAGCAAAAAGCCACCGCTTTCCGGGAGGCCTTGCGGGAGGGAAGCGGAAGAGGAGCACAGGCACTGGCCCGCACAGCGCTGCTGCTCGTGCAACACCACCGCCGAGCCGGATCCCGCGGCGGGCGGCGGGCGGCCCAGCCTGCCGACAGGTCTGCAGGGCCCCGACCCGCCACCCTGCAGCGCTGCCCCGGGGCCGGCTGCGAGCGCGGGCTCTGCGTTATTTGCAACCAAAAGGTTAGCAACAACCTTAAAAAACGCGAGCTTCGCATAATATAGGAAACATGAGAAGCAGGGACCAGGAACCAGGAAAATCCAGGCTGATGTCCCGAAGTTCACCTTGGGCAACATCTGTAATCTCTTCTTCCGTTTCCCCTTCTGTAGGGCAGAGACAGCAATACTTAACTCATCTTTTCAAAACCCTTCAAGCCCTTCATATTCACATACTCCCACCAGGCTTTCCTACCTGGCATTTCATGCCTCCCCGACAGCTATGCTTGCAGCCCTGCAAAACATGCCAGCGAAGCACTAACCTCCCAGAAAGCACCGGCCTCGCTCACTTAACAAACGTAACAGGCTGCGACGAGGACGCGAGGGGTAAAGGCTCTAACAAAGCTGCTGCATACCAAGATGACAATTTCATGGAGATTATTGTTATTATTATAAATGGTTATCAATTATGCATCACATTGATAGTTAATTTATGAAAGGAAAAGGGTTGTGTTGGTACAACTGAATTCTGACTAAAGGAAGATAGGCGATTTCCTGGTAGTTAATGGCCAATTTCCCAGCAGCACAACTGCAGCATAATCTCTGAGATTTATAGCAATAATTAATTGATTTTTTTTTTAAACGTAGGGATGCTAAAGAGCATGATTCCCAGTCATGTTAATAATTAATGAAACATTTTAGAAGAAGCAGAAAACTTCCATTCCAGAGGCAGAAGCCTGCTACAGTCAAAATATTTTTTACAACAAAAATTAGCTAAAGTGAGATAGCATTTCCATTACCAACAGTTAAAAGTATAAATGTGTATTTTTAGTTCTATTAAACCCCACCCCACTTTTGGGGAGAATTATTGGGTTATGAAGCAGGGAAAACACAGTTTCCTGGGACCTGGATGCCCCAAGGCTGGAAGCAGCCGTGGATAAGGCTGGCTGCTGCAAGGCGGAGGAACTGGGAGAGACATCACGCGGGATAGCTGAAACACTCTGTAAACAGCAAATCAACATTTATCGCAACGATGCCTTGCAACGCCTCGCGCAACGCAGTGCCCAGGAGCTTTTGCCCCGTCTCAAAGAAGCCGCAGCCAGCAGAGTCTCCCCGCGCGCTCTGGGGGGACGCAGGGATGGAGATCGTCTCCTCGTATTACCTGCAAGCAGCGTTGGCTTATCGACCGCCACCAGAGCTCTGCAGAAGTCACACCTTCTCTTTCGGGGAGGATTTTCTCGTTTCAAAGTCTGGGTTTCTTCCTCAGTAGGAACAGAAACCCCTGGCTTTGAAGTTCTCCACAAATGCTAAAAAAGTCTCTCTGGATTCAACTGAAACATTTTCTTTCTATTACCATTTTTTAATTTTGTAGAACACGCAACACAATGCGAACAAAAAGGCATTCCAGGAGAAAAAAAGTTAATATTTTGTCCTGAAAATGCTCAAATGGTTCAGGATGTTGCGACTGCAACTCTACTTCCCTTTTTGCCCCCTCCAAAAAAAAATCAATATGCAAAGTGTATTATTTAATTTTGACAGAGTGCATTTCCTGATGGACAAATGCTTCCATCAAAGTTCCTTTCTCCTGCCATCTCAATTCACTATATTACTCCCTGGAGGAAAACTTTCTACAAAAGAAACTCGTAACAATCACAGAAATTATTGCTCATGCTACCAGAATCCGGCACTGCTTAATATAGGGCCCATGAATGAACTCCTCCTTAATGATTTTAACTACTCCGTCTTTGTTTGACGGGTGCCTAGGATGAGCTCAACCAGCAATGAAAGCACAACTCAGAGGACTTATCAAAAACGTGGCAGGAGCTCCAGAGCAGGATTTGGCAGGAACGGACAAAACGGAGAGAGGCAGATGTGCAGGGTACCGACAGCGGCCGGTCGCTCCCCAGCCCTTAGGGGAAGCTGTAATTAGGAAAGCAGCTCTTCCGTTTGGGGCACGGAGGACACAATCAGTTGCGCACCCAACTTCAATCTACCCTCAGCGATTCCTACACCCAACCCAGTCTCAAAACCATCGCGAGGCTAAACATCCCCCAAAATAAAATACAATCAGGCGAGGCAGAACAAAAATCACAGCCAGCAATTAAAAGACAAGAAAACCTCATTGTATATGGAAATTTGAGAGAGAGAGAGAGACACACACACACACAAACCGAACTTCATCTTCGGCAAGATTAGGAAACAAGTGAAGTGATTTCCATACAGTAATTGCATGTCCGCTCTCACCTCCAACAGCGTCTTTCAAAATGGAAATTTCCTTGCAAACCCTCGGACATGACGATCACCCAGCAGTTACTTATTTATTTATTTAAAGAAGGAACATACTTAAACACAACATTTTAGCAAAAAAACCTAATCCTGATGCAACCCATTTAAATAGCTTCTTAATATTGCATGTTAAATACCACAGTCTGTGAGCCAGAAAATGAGAGGAGCGAAAGCTGCATCAGGGGTTATTTTCCCTGCTTTAGATGGGGGGAGGAAGAAAAGAAAAAGAAAGAAAAGGTGTTTTTCCAAAATGAATTGCACTGTTAGACAAAAATATTAGAAAGGTGATCTTATAAATCTGCGTGAGGCTGAAAGCCCTGAAACCACATGTTGTCTGATGAGTAAACAGCTCCCCTAAACCTGTGCATGCAGCAGCTTGACCTTCTCCTCTATCCTGTTTACAAGAGCTGTCTGAAGCTCAAAAAAACAAAATTATTCACTGCCATTTGAGTTACTTTCCCACGAAGATCCCTTGTAGGAAGGATCCCACCTCTCTGCCCACCATTCCTGCAGTCACCCGGAGGTGACCACGGCAGGAGCCCGCATGGAGATGGTGCTTCGCTTGCATTAGGCAACGGATTAACGGCAAGGTGCAAATAGAAATCTTGTCTCATGCTCAACTGCTGTATCACAGATGTCAGAAGGAAAAACAGAGTAAGTAAGGCGGTGAGACAAAACCATCGTAAACAAGGTGGTGAGAGAAAACCAGAGGAAACAAGGTGGTGAGAGGGAACTTTGCTGAAGACCTTCTACCATATCTGGATTTTTTATGATTTCAAAGGTCTCTCGCTAATAACGTGTCACCTTCTAAGCTCGCTCTAAACTAGCACTGTTTTATCACCTTTTCCCAGCCTGGGGACCTAACGCAGTAACACGAGCACGGGTAACGCCTCTCTTGCCGTGCCCACGCAGGCACCGCCAGGCTGCGTGACTCGCGGTGCCAAATCTCTCCCAAAGCCTTCCAACCGCTCGACCACGTGCGCTGGTGGGGACGACCCGAGCTGCTCTGGGAGCCCGCCACGTGCCCGGCCTGGCTGAAAGCACCGTTTTGCCCAGCCTGGGGCCGATCCTCAGCAGGTACCTGTCCACATACCCGAAACCACGCGAGAACGGGGCCGGCAGAGGGCAAGGGGCCGGGAGGACCGCAGATGGGATAAGCTGCAGGAACTGCACCGGCAAACCCTGCCCAAAATCTATCTCAGGCTACAGTAAAAGTGCAATTGCTGTGTCTGCAGCTGCATTTCAAGGCATGAACGAGTCCAGTGAATATATGGTCATAGGTTAATTGGGATTCCTTTTAAACTTCAAATACAGCTATGTTTCTAAGCAATCAAACAAAAGTTTATGCACACGTTCTCAAGCCCTCAGTGCTGTCAGAAAACTGCTGCTCACAATTTCCATCCACGTTTTTTACCCTTGACTAGACAGGGTATCAACAAAACAGAGATTCCTTAATCCTGAAAACTTGTAATTCCGCAAACTGCAGGAATCTCCCGTTTCACAGGAGCAAAGGAAAACTCCAGTGCTTCCACACATCTCAGCTACGTTTCCCAAACATAATTCCTTACGTAAGCAAGGGGGATGGAAAGCTCAGTCCAAATGTTTTGACAGCACTGTAGCACATTTCCCACACTGCTGTAAAAGGAGAGGTTCCTGGAGAAGGTTTTATATTCTTGATTACTGCGGGATATTAGTGCTCTTGGCTGGAAGCAGCCCAAGACTGTATGGAAGTGGATTACTAAACAGACAGTAATTGGGAAGTTAGCATCTGACGATCCCTGGGTTACTTCTCCTGAGCTGCTTTATATTGAGGTACAGCCTTCCAAAAGCTCTCTTGTACTCGTACTAAGATTATAATGAAAGAATGGCTCTTAGAGCTGTGAACTGCTTAAGCCCTGCTTTAATATCACTGGGTGTTAACTACCGAATATTAGCTAACCATCTCCGAGGCTGATCATTTCAGCTGTCAGCAGCTGCCACGGGGAGGGCAGGAGAAGGGAGCCGCGGGGCTGAGAAGTGGATCGCGCTGTAAGAAAGGAAACGCGGAGAAAAGAAAGACGGAGACACGCAGAGATAATGACAGGGGAGAGGAGCAGATAAAGGAAACGCCACAATGCGGCAGGAATACTTGCAGAACACTGTGTCATCCTTTCGCTCTTCACCGCTGGTCTATCCTTAAGTGGGATGCCCTGCTCAGCCCCTGTCACCTCCCTTCTCTAAAGAGGTGGCACGACGGAGCGGGGAGGAGGGAGGCACAAGCAGGGGAACAGACTGACGGCACGCGGTTAAAGTACAGGAGCGGGATACCTTCCAGCGAAAAGAACGTGGAAATACCACTTTTTGCAATGCTGTCTCTAACCGGGTCATTTGCGGACCCCATCCTAGGAGCTCAGGACAAAGCATATAAGCACTTAGCATGCAAAAGCGGCAGGATCCCCCTTAAGTCCTCAAGCAGCGTCCCCTGCTCTGGAGGTTTAGCTAATGCAGGGGGCTAAGCGTTGCCTCCCGCAGAGGAGCAGGAGATGCCCCAGGGCCACACGAGACAGGCCGTGGCACAGAGCCCCATCCTCCCGCAATGCCAGGACAAAGGGACACGCCACGAGGACAACCCAGAAACCCCTTTTAAAAATGACATCCTTTTTCGGATGGTTTATTTTAAAAAAAACAACAACAAAACAACATGTGGAGCTCGCACTGTCAAGATACCATTAAGCACAATAGCTCAGCAGGAAGCAAAAATAGATTAAACGTATATGGGTAATGAGAGCAAACACAGATTTTCACTAGGCAAGATAAAAAAAAATAGGTTAATTTTTTTAAATGCCTGGAGGATGCAAACCGTCATACTTCAGAAGAGGAATCAGACAATTTCTGTGTGGTCAAGGTTAGGACTCTTCCCAGTGCATTAAATGCTCTCAGTCATTCCATGGAAAATAGGATAATAGGAAAAAAAAAGAAAAGAGTATCAATCTCATCTGAAGTATCAACTCCTTTGTTTCACCAAATTTTCACATGCAACTGCTTTCACTTCCTCCCTCTATAAACAGTCGTCTTTTTCATCCTCGGCAGTACGTAATAGTATCCATGTTGATCTAAGTAAATAATCAGCTCGCAAGGGTACGGGATACCCGACTTCCTTAGTCTCCCACCCAGTGAGTGAGACCTGTCAGGACCTTTCCCTTGATCTACGGTGTGGCTTGAAGCTGTTTAAAAGCAAACCAAAGCAAATGAAGATCTCTCCACAGATAGAAATGGGCTTCTAGCCATGACCCCAGCCAGCAGTGCCGGGTTTATCCTGCGGCACATCAGGCTTTTTCCCGGATTCTGGGGCTAGGTGCGTGTCCCATGCACACGTTGACTCCACGTCAGGTCAAGGTGCCCCTTCCTGTACGCACCATTTCCTACACGAGGGAAACGCGGCGAGGCTAGGCAAGCTCCAACAAGCTGCTCGGGATGGACAAGTGATGTCCGGGGACCAGGGGATGGTCATGACTTATCACCACTCGTAGTGTGATGCTTAAAAGCTAACCTAAGAGCAGGGTGCACACATGATGGCACTAGAGCACCGCCCAACTCCAGTGATCGCCTCACAGTGCCGAACTAGCCCAAGGTAACCAAATTAAACGTTGTTGCCTATACCCACAGCTCATTCCTACATTCAGAGCATCTGAATTGCTAAAAGTACCTTGGCTGCAACCCGAACCTCTGTGCAAGCCTCCTAGCAGACTAATCCCTGCCGCAAACCCTCAGCATCCTCAAAAACTGTGAGGGCAGGACTCTTGCTACAAAACCCGTGTTAATTAGGTTGAATGCCTTTATTAGTTATTAGCATGATTTTGCTGCTGCGGAGGGTTCAGCGATGTTTCGCATTACGGCTGCTCCGTGGGAATGACTAGGTGGCTCCGTGGGCAGTAGTAAGCTGGTTTTGCCGAGGTGCCTGCCCTGTTTTCTGCCCAGAATCCTAATGACCCAAGTCTTCTCCTCCACGGGCTATTTGGCGCCCTACCTGAAATGGCCAGGACCACGGTCCCGGGGGCACCGACCGCCCGGGATGCCCAGGCTGGCACTGCGCCCACTGCAACCCCCCGACTTCAACCCACTTTGCCTCTCGTGCCGAGTGATGGACGGAGGCCGCGCGGGGGACCCCTGGGGAAGCTGTTTCCTTACGAAACAAAGATAAAACTTGGGGGGAAAGTGCTCTATACGGTCCCGCAGCGCGGTGGAGAGAGCAGCAGGTTAAACACGCGTCACGGGGAGCAGACGCTCCCACGGCAGCACCTGCCGATGGAGAATAAAGAGCTCGTCTGCTGTTCGCCATGCAGAAAAGGAGAATAACACGCTGTAGGAGTCTCGCGCTGAGGAACTGGTAACAATTCTGAGTAACTTGCTATTATATGAGTGAACAAAATGTACCATAACGGCATATGAGCCTGCACATCTGTTGCTAAATTAAACACGCTACATAATGATGCAGACCACATCTTAAAACATTATGCAACAAGATACAGACTGTGCTAAAATAATCAGGCTTCAAAGACGATGTGAAGGGCCTGATGCTGCGTTTCTCTCAGCCCTTAACAGTCAGGGAGAGCATCCCTCATCAATTCTACTCCATCAAAGCTCCTTGTTAGCTCAGTAAAAGAAGAATCACAATTATATTTGCCCTTCAAAGGAAAAAACATTTTGGCTTGTAGCCTTTTTTTCCCCCTCCATTTTAATGATGCATAAAGTATGAGAGAGGTTTTGCTTGGATCTGGACTTTTTTTCTTTTTTTTTTTTTTAAGTTTCTTTAAAAATTTTGCTTTCGGATAGGAATTGCATTCCAGATTAGGTTCTTTGTAGTCAGAAGTATGTTACGAAGACCTACGGAAAGGACAATATTAAAACTGTCACAGTACAAAAGAAAGGGGAATGAGATACCTGGATTTTTGTTTCTGTTCTTTTTTCAACATTAGTAGCTAGTTCTTGGCTTTTGAGAAAAGAAGTCTCTCCAAAAGACTGAGGCATGCTGGCTTGCCAGTTGGTAACGTACCCTTTCACATCCTCAGTGAGTTTTCAAGTAAAACTAGGGAATATCGGAATTGGCACTCCTTTGACTCCTAAAGCTAAAATACAAACCAACAACCAAAACCGGGAGCAAGAAATTTGTTTTAAAGCAAATAAAAATAACTTCCATCTCTGCTGCTGGCCTCAGCAGTGAAGCACGCCGATGCCCTGCCTCTCCGGCACCGACAGCCTGCAGGAGCCTGGGGTGGGCAGAACAATAACCAGGAGCTGAACCCAAATTATCCACTTAGCTCAGAGAGGGCCTAATCCATCTGCTAATTACTCATAGGCCTCCTTCAGCCTCTCTTATCTTGTTTTTCTAAGTATCTGACACTGATAAGGCACACTCCGATACCAGCGTGCACCTAGCCAGCCGGGACACCGACTGCCTTTAACTTTTCAAATAAAACAAGAGGAATCGATACACAAACAATCCTACAGGCTCCAAACGTCCCTGCCATACTGCAAAACAAAATCAGATTCCACATTTTACCGGGGTTCCTTAAATCACCCGTGTTTCTGTTCGCTGCGTACAAAGACGAGAGCGGGAGCGAGACGAACCTGCGCTGCTTTCACAGCCGTACGGCCCAAAGCTCTCCTCTACTCAAGGAGTTATTTAGGTACCAAAAGCAGCACAGCCACATCAGAAACCCCTAGCACACCGCCTGCAAGTGCTGGTTTGCACGATGAGTTATGTACCGCTTTGGCCATTAGAGGGCATTTTATACTACAGAGTGAACTTGCACACAGCTTGTGAGCAGCATCGCTAAACCCCCATCTGGAGCTGCTGAAGAACAGTTTCTGTCTCCTCTCATTCAGTAATTGTCACTTTTCAACCTTTCCATATGCTGTATAGAGATGAGCAAGTAGGAGCAAGGACAAGAGGAAAATAAGATGAAAGAGCTATGATGAAAAGTCCCGGTTAAATAAACACGTAGGTGCACAGCTATTGTTGCTTCCAAGGTTCGGGTCTGTTTAGTTCATGTCTTCCCCCTCCCCAACTCAGATGCAACAAATGTCAGCCTTTTTAATCTCACAAACAGCAGATTATCTTTGAATTTTAGGAAATGATTAACTGAGAAAAACTGTAAATTGTGTCATGGCACCATCATCTGTCTCGGGAGCCAGCGGGGACAGCTTATCTGTCTGCCGCGCTGAACAAAGAAAGGCGCATTGAACTTCCTAATAGTCGAGAGGTAGGACATGGCCGCTTACCTTCAGATGCCTCCTTCCCGTTATTATTATGCTCCTAAACGTGGACTTTAAACCGTTTTAAACTTGGGCTGGCTAGGAAACCGCACAAAGCCACCCACTTCCCCAGTGTGGTGTTTCTCCTCCCTCCATCTAAATAAAAATCAAATTAAGAGAGAGACAGCTATCTCGCTATACATCTCCAAATACACGTATGTTTATAATCAGGGTGGCCAAACTTCCTGAGGCTCAGCTGCATACCAAAATCTTCGTGTGGCCAAGAGCCACATCCTCCCAGCCTCCACAGGCCCCCTCCCACCCACGCGCCACCCCCCGAAGCCTCGCGTTTCTCCCACCACCGCAGCTCCCTGCTGCCGATCCTCCGAGCCCGCTTTGCTCGCCGGGCTCCGGCCGAAAGCGCACGGCTGGCAGCGGCGGCAGGGCTCATGCCCGGGGCTTGCGAGGGTCACCGTCCTCCCCACCCAGGCAGCAGAATTTGATTACACCTCTGCACACGGTATATAGTTGTGCAATACACACGTATATCCTTCCCACACCGCGTCTTCCCTCATGTACTGTTCGGAGCTGGAGCACTGAGTCATCTGGGAGAGATGCACTAAGTCCTGGCTTCCATCAACAAGATCCCTCTTCCCCCAAACCAACCTCTCATAAAAATTTACTCTTGAATTCTTCCTTAATAGAAAGCTCAAAACAACCGCAGTAATAGCAAAACTACCGAAAAACAAAAGTATTTTACACTTTCCTTTGGGTGCCATTGTGTCCTACCTGTCTAGTTTACACACTAAAAGGCAGATACTAAAGCAAAGACCACCTATCTTTGGGTCTGCTGCAAGTCCCTGGCACCGTATCAATCTTAAGTAAGAGAAATAATAATAGAGGCAATTAGATGAGTGCATCCTTACAAGCAAACACCCATGCACAATATCAGTTTTAACAGCATGCTCCACATTTCTGAAAACACATGCATCCTAATGGGTCCAACACATAAAACCTAAATCTAGATCCCAGTTCCTGAAGTTTGCCGATTTTTAGATTCAGAATTGGTACGATCCTTCGTAAGCTAAGGGATCTTCACAGACAAAAGCCTTGAACTGGATTCCACGAAGCAGGTTTTGGTCTTGGTAACGACGTGCTGTTTTGGCCTACAAGCTGCGGACAATACCGGAGACCGGCACTGGGCACGTGTCTGACAGTACAAAGAATAACTTCAAGTCTGACATAAGTTTCTCATTCTAAATTAAATTCTAAAGTAAATGTTAAGGCAAAGGAAGGAGTTTGCTAAAATCAGCCAATAAGCCAGCGGTCAATTTACTGGTTTTGGAATTTTGGAACTATTACAAATAGGGTTTTTTACATTATAGATATCTCAAGTTTTTTTTCAGGCAAGTCTCCCAGAGAGTGTCCTGGGAGCTCTGCCTGGACTGGGAACAGAGGATCTGTCCTTCAACAGCAAAGAGGATCTGTACACACTCCTATCTCTAGGAAATCTTCGGAGTTATAATTTGCTCTTATCTTAGTGCTTATATTTACAAGGCACTCTTACATAAAAAGTCCTCATCTGCATTGACTTATTTAGCAACATGAAACAAAATAGCCTGAAGCTATTCATGTTGCTTAACATACTTTTTTTTTTTAATGTAGATGATGCTCTGCATAAAGGAATATTCAAAGGGGAAGACTATGTTTTGTTTGTAACACTTATTACTGCCATTGAAGAAGATAGGTTCTAACAAGTCTCTGAAGGGGGAAACACATGTAATACCTTTAGCAGCCTAGCTAATTCATCTTTTGCGGGCCAACGGCTGCTGAAATCTCGAATGGAAAAATCTCAGAACGGGGATGTGGAAAACTGCATTTCTTGTGGCTGGAGACCGGCCGCGCTGTTCCCACCATACAACCTATTTCCATTAGAGTCAGCCCTGGTTGTTTTCAGGTACACAGTGGTTTTACTCTACAAAAAAGCTGCGGAGTTCAAGAGTTCAAGGCTAAGCTGCCATTCAGGCGTCCACCTCCAAAGCAAAGGGAGCCTCTCCTTCCTGCGCTCAATGCATTCCTCGCCCCGCCACCTCCATACAAAAGGGCCTAATCTGCAGGAAATAATAAATGAAGGAAGGAGCGAGCCGCTAGGACGAGTGCGTGGGGAGGGGGTCCAGCTGCCCATCTCCTCGGAGCAGCGAGCCGTCGCAAAGTCACTCGCTGCCGAAAGCACGGATTTATAACCAAAGTCCCGCTGGGGCCAAACTTCTAGCAAGACCAGCCACAGGCCTGCGTCGCAGATCAAGGCTGAAAGCCCGTATGAGGAATAGATGGAAGTTAGCCAGAAAAGTCAGGGCCTGATTTTCAGCAGAAAAAGGAAAGGAAAACATTTCATGTTCCAAGAGAACGAGAAGAAAGCGAGTGCAACAGGAAAGCACACAAATATCGGCCTTTCTCCATTCTTTTCCTCTTGAAGAACAAAAATAATCTTAAGAGGCTGAAAGCTAAGCACGGTTTAAAGAAAGTCCCTTGTGCAGGGAGACCCCAGGCTGAGAAAAGGCAAATTAAACCATTAACACTAACCTAGTGTCCCCAGCCTCCTCGCAACGGCAGCGAGCCGCTCGAAAAGCTGCAGCTGGCTTCCCGCTATCGGCACGCATCTTCCTCACTATTTACCAGGAGCTTTTTTTAACATCGGTGACACTTAACATTCAAAACTGTAGTTAAAAATAGCCCGCTGGTCCCTGCTTTAACCCTTTTTCACCCCGTTTGGCCCCGCCACGGCCTCAGGACCTCTCGCCGCGGCCTCCCCGGGGCTGCCCCGCTTCCGCTGCATCCCGTGGTCCCACCGGTGTCCCCCTCTCCCGAGCATCCCTGCTCCCGTTCCTTCCCAAAGCCGGCCTCAGGCTCCCTTTCTTTAAAGGCAATAGGTCTACTCTGCATCTCGGTTTCTCTTCCCACCTGCATTTACAAATGACACGAGTCTAAGGCTTAAAAAAAACCCCCCAACGCTCGTGTTTTCGGTATGGCCTTAAACCCTGCAGTCAGCAGCTCGACCAGCGGAGTAGAAAAAGAAATTCCTTTGTTATCCCGAAACTACTTAAACGCTGAACCTTCAAAAGCTCCTCGGGAAACAGGCCTGGGGAACGGCTGCCGCTCACGCAAAGATTCTGCACAACGCAGACGAGAAAATCAATATCCTTCACCCAACTTATCAAATTTACCGAGGACATTTATACAGTATAATTAAATAGAAAAGAGATACAAATACAGCAGAGTATTTGCACGGCACTGCATAGCAATTGCATTATCTCCGGAACAGAGGACACTTTGACAAAAAGGAGGGAAAACACCATATATCACCCAAAGAAGCAGCAAGGAGCGCGCAGGTCTCTGCTCACAGGGAACGCTTAACGCCCAAGTGAAAACGGCCACCAAACACACGTCGGTACGTACACAGGCACCTAGAGCGTTTCCACAGGCCGCGCTCAGCAAGCCAAAACGCTGCCACGGGAATTAGGAACACGGTCCGAGACAAGCGCCCGCCTCGCAGACTCGTGCGCGCTCTCCGACACGTCTTGGGGCGCTTCCCCCGAACCGAAGGGGAAGGAGAGCAGACTCCATTAGGCAAATGCTGCCTTACAGCGCATGAACGTGCCGAGCAAAATCGATTCTGCCTAGTAATTCACTCGCTAGGTTAGTGATGTTTCCCACAACAAGCAGTCGCCTCTGCAGAATCGCAAGATAAAATCTCCCATGCACGATTAAACCTGGGAAGGGCAGTTTGCCACGGCAGGGCAACCGAAAACACGGCAGGAAGGGCAAACTCGATTATCTGGCTATTTGTTAAACAGTTCTTCTCACACGGGTTGTATTACACGTGCGCTTTGTGAACTCTCCGGGCATCCAGGTAGAGCCAAGGATGTCGACTCCGCTCTCTCAAAGTCCCCACAAACGCGACCGCTGCCGACGCGACGTTCCCTCTAACACGCCAACCCCAAAGTGCAGAAGAGCCAGGAACGGTCCTGGACCACAGCAGGCAGGTCCGAACGTAAAACTTTTGAACATCATCCACTAAACACATACTAAAATAAAGAACAAATGCAAACAAAGAAATCTGTTTAGGGAAAGGCCAAAAACCAACAACTGACGACCTGGGAATCTCTATCAACCCGCATTCAGCATGGTATTAAAAAGAGATTCTACAAAGCTAATTCCATTAACTTTAGAGTAACATACATCCCTTTCCAGGTGGAATAATTCAATAAGTGAAGAGCACGTTGGCATTTCCTGGTGTCTCCAACCCCCCAGGCCTGAGAGAAGACTGACGGATTTGCTCGCAGGCCTGCACGCCGCTAACCCAGCGCCGCAAGCCCTGCGCTGCTCAGCAAGGTCAACGAGCGGGTCCCCAGCTACCCGTCTCGCACTTGCTGAATCCCAGAGGTGGAGTCACCTCCCGCTGCTCGATGCCACCGCATGAGACGCTACTGCAAAGCACACCTGGGGAAAAGGCTCTTCACCAGCTCGCAAACATCCCAAACGAATCCACCCCATGCAAGCAAGCCCGCACCCACGTTTCTCTCTTCCATTACCCTTCTCTTTAATTCCTGCAGAGGTTCCCACCCAGACTAAGTCCTGCACAGGCTCCTACCCAGGTTAATTCTTGCATGAGCTCCTACCCAGGTTAATTCCTGTCCAGAATCACCTGCAGCAGCACAGCTGGAGATGTGGTTCAGCAGACTCGGGGGCAAAGGAGCCTTCCAGGCGGTTTCAAAGCAGAGCAGCCTGGGGACGGAGCCAGAACCACCCTGGCACCACCGATCCCCCCGGGCGGAAAGGCGGCACGGGGCAGCAAGGGAGGAGGATGCCGGCAGGTGCCCCGCGTGCTCCCGCAGCGCGTTGCGCGCAGCTCAGCTCCGGCACTGCAATCCCTTACAAAAGCAACATTTTTTGTCTTCCCAAGCTTGGAACCGGCTCCAAGATGCCTTTCACACTGCTCGACCGCCCCGAGCGGGGCTGCGGGCTATGGAGCGACCCGGGAGAGAAGCGCTAGGGCAAACACCGTAGCGGGAAACCCGCTTCCCCCAGGCTGCCTGGCGGAGACCGGCAGAGGAAACATCTGCCATCCTCCGCGGAGGCAAAAACTAGGAGGAAGCGTTGGGCTCATCCAGAGAGAAGAGAGTTAAAAACGTGCGAGGAGCACAGCGCTGCCCACGGCAGCAAAACGGGTTAAAAAGCAGCTTTAAGGCCCGGAGCGCACGAAAATGGCAGCAGCTCTCTCGATGAGGTCAGCGACTGAAGTGGCCTATGGTCCTCGTAAGAGAAAACATCTGTTCGTGCTAAAAGGTCAGCAGGAAACGAGTGCTGTTTACCCTGCGCTCCCCGGTTCGGCCGCCGCTCCTCGAAGGAGAGCCACACATGGCTCAACTTAGCGCTAACGAAGCCGCGAAAACCCGCCGTCGCCCTCCGGCGCGCTGCCTACCTCCAGGACGCCGGCGGAGCCCCCATCGCGAGCCCGGAGGCAGCGCCCAGCGCCGGGCAAGACCCCCCGGCGGTCCTCCCCTGCTCCTCCTCCTCCTCCTCCTCCTCCTCCGCCTTCCTCGCGCCTCGCCGTCGGCGGAGCCGGGAAAAAAGACCTCGCGCCGCCCCGGGAACCGGCCGTTAAAATAAATCCATCAACATAAAAGCGAAAAAAACAAGAAGTTTCTGCGGAAAAACAGGAAGCGCTAGGTACACAGCGGCTTAAAATAGTGGCCCCCGAAGCCGTGGCCAAAACGCCGGCCTCGAGGGGTCGGCCCCGCTCTCGCCCGTAGGCACGCTCACCCCAAGCGCCGGCCCGCGCCCCGGGAGGGTCCCGCGGGAGGGCGCAGCGGTGACGCCGGGGCCGCAGCTGGCCGCGGGCCGGGCGCGCTTCCTGCGAGCCGTGCCGGCTCCCGCAGGAAGCCACCGCAGGCAGCGGCCGCCAGCGGGACGCGGGGCTCGCGGGCACGGGCAGAACTGGAGTTCTTCTTAATTAACTTAAAAGGGTTTTTTTTTTTTTTTTAATTAAAAAAAATTGCGTGGCGGAACAATGTTCTCAGATGATCTACTGCAGGCTGAAACGCTCGGACGGAAACGCGGATCCAGAGAGGGTCCCCTCCGCAAAGCCGGGTCCGCAGCACAGAGAGCGCTCGCTCCGCGCAGCGAAGCGCAGCGCACCGGGAGCCGCGGGGCTCGCACCCTGACCCGCTCGTTACTGCAGCCCGCGGAATTATTACCCAAATTAAGATTTGTGGGTTTTCTCCTGGCTGAACAATATGCCTTTGACAGCAACCCTGCAAATATGCCAGAGTAAGAGCAGCGGTCTAGCTCCACGTGCAATTAGGCCGGCATGTGGATCTTATTGCTCCCAAGGACTCTTATTTGATTTCCCGCACCACCAACTGGTGAGAAGTTTTCAAGTCTAAATACAGAAGAATTAGATCACTCTTTGGGGTGGTCGCATCTGGGGCTGGAAAACCAGATGGAGTGTGTTTTCAGAGTCCTTTGTAATTGAACCAACACACAAAGTTGCTAGGAAGCATGCAAATGCGTCCCCGCTTTGGGGCAGCCCGCAGTAGAGCCAGTGCCGTGTCTGCCAACGCTCCTAGACACCATCTTAAGTGCTAGCAGGGAGGAATGGTCTCACGAGCTGCGGTTTTTAAAACTACTGCTGTGAACGCGCACCTACTGCAAGCCTGCAGCAGCTCCGCGGCTTCTGAACACAAACATGTGCGCCCGCGGTCCTCTTACAGTGCCACCCAGGAATCAGGGAGACTGGCAATTTCTTCAGTCCCCTAAAAATGTAGAGCTGTGAAGTGAAGACTCTGAAACTAGGGCATTAAGGGGAGGGGGAGAGAAAGGGGGAGGAATAAGGAGCCAGCAACATTTCAAAGTGCAGAAAAGTGCATCAGCACGAATGCAGGAGCAAACAGTATCTTCTCCAGACAGCGGGCATGAACACAAATGCTCTCAGGCAAAGAGAGACTGGAACACAGCGCATGTAAGTTCCCGGAGTTAACGCTCAAATGTGCAGCGTCTGGAAAAATGCAAGCAGGTTTCCTAAGGCAGCTGCAGATCTGGGGTGTGAGCACCCTGTAATGCAAACCGAAGCTCCTGATTCGGATCTGGTGGGATGGGCCTTCATAGTTGGTGAGGAAATCATCCCAGCCCGTACGGCAGCGAAGAGCGACATCACGTGCTGCAGGTTTGACAGAGCTGGGGATGAAATAACCTGTCTCTGGAGCAGGCAGCCGTCACCACAAAGGGCTACATCGACAGCCTAAAGGATTTGCCTCTGGCAAAGTATTATCACAGGGCTTTGGAGAGATTTAAAGCAAACAGCTTCCCGCGGTGCAGCATGTGGTTTTAAAAGATGCAGAGAAGTCAACTGGTTGATTTGTGCAGAACTCGGACTGCCCTCAGGGCCGGTTTTGTCCTTAGGGAACATAGCATGCAGCGCCCAACGCACGCTCACGCACCCAGGTCTAGGCAGTTTTGGGCCACCCTTATCACGAATCTTTTCCAGTTGGAGCGAAAAAAGATCTTTCTGCGGATAGCCTCCTTCGTTGCGTCCAGACTTCCCAAACATGCCTTTTCCGTGGTGTTCAGCACGCAAACATCCAGCACTAGGCTGCAGACCTCCGTTCCCTCCGAATACTTGAGCTGGATGCTAAGACAACAAGTCCAGGCAGCCCACAGCTCTGGTCAGGGGCCGTGCACCACCTGTAACAAGTCACAACCACCTCAGCCCCCCGGGAGCTACAAGAACAGTGGCCCCCTGCAATCACTTGGGGCAGGAGGACAAGTCATCGAGAAGGGGACAGGAGACCTTGGTTCCACTGTAGCAGGTGACCCCAGATTATCACCCCTTTGGAGCAGAGCACAAGCTACCTGTGATATCCTGAACAGCGAACGCGTCTGTCTGCATGTCCCGACAAAGCAATACCGCCGGGGAGATGGAGCTCTGCAGTTACTACCGGTGGGAAAGCAAGCGCACGGAGTTTCACCGGAGACGTGAGAAGGGCAGAACCGAGCTGTTGAGCCTGGGGACCCCGTAGCGGCAGGGCTTGTGCTCCGTGCAGTCGGCACGGTTCGACAGCTGAACTGGTTCTCAGGGGAGCGGCAAAAGGGAAGAGAGGAACGGAAAGGGGATGAAGCGACGCCTCCTCACTCACTGCATAGCCACCGCCGCCTGTCAGCATCGGCCCCAAGAATTACACCGCAAGCACGCAAAGCATCCCGCCGGCGGCTCCGAGACCCCCCACGTTTCGACGCAGGCCCAAGCCCTCCAGGCACGGAGCGCCGTGCATCTGTCAGCATCTGCGCTCACAGACTGCGGCAGGTCAAACCCCAACCGATTCCCTAAATGGCGGCTGACTTCTCAGCACTTTCTCCTCCCTTTTGGAGACTGCGAAGGCGCAGCCGACAGAGCACAAGATGGTCGTGAGCCTTTCCTAACCACACCGTGCTTTGGAGCCTGGAGGGAGGTAGCGACGGAGTGGTTTCAATCACAGTTTGGGAAGCAGCATCACATACGCGCGCAGAGACAGCGCAGTCGAGCAACACAGGGAAATCCCCATCTCTGCAGCTATTTGGAACCTGTGCTGGTGTCTCCACCTCTGCGATTTCTAACAGGACGAACAACGATTTCGTGCACTGCTCCAGGGTTCCCAGCTGGGCGAACGGAGTAAAAGCAGCTGAAGAAGCCTGTCCACGGTCTCTGGTGCGACTTCTTCCCTGCATGGGATCGGGAGCCTCCAGGTGCAGGAGCTGGCTGCCAGGATCCCTAGAGGTGCTCGGCTGGAGGTCTTGCTTTCCCGGGGCCAGGCGGCACTGTCATGGACTGCTCCCATGGGTCAAGAACTGCCAGGAACTGCTGCTTTTGAGGCAGAACAGGCATCTATTTTCCCTGGTGCTTAACCACATGCCAGGTTTGAAGGACCTGTGGTTTTAAAGACCTTATCAGTAGCTAACACAGAGCACCTCTCTCCATCGCGCAGGAAGCATGCTGAAAACCCACTTTCCTTTTTTGTTTTCCTCCTTGGAGCTCGGCACATGCAACAACAAAGTAACATGTAAAACAATAATAACGAGGTGAGGAGCAATTTCTCCACAGAACGCCGCGTTTGCAACCCAAGGAGCAGAAGAAACCGGAGCTTGCCCACCCGGCACGCATCAGCGGCGGCTGCCCAGAGGATGCCGAGGGAGCGTCGCTGCCGCCGCTCCGGATTTCATGGAAGTCCCACAAGCCCAGGAGACAGCTCTGCGCCCTGACAGATGCCGATTCCCAAAGGCGCGCGACCGCTGCGTGCTGCACAAGTGCCGTGCCCGGACACGGCCACCTGCCTGGAGGAGCACGAGGCTCGGCAAGGACCGGCCGGCGTCTCCGCCTGGAGACTCAGGACTCACCAGAGCACGAAACAGCAACCCGCTCTCCCAGGCAAATGCCGCTCCGGCAAAACCAAGGCATATCCTTGCTCCCCGACGGAGAATATTCCTGCAGCACAGAGATCGGGAAATTCAGTAGCAATTCGAGCTGAAGCAGAACACTTTTAAATATTTGTGGGGGACTTTTTTAAAAACGAAGCAACAGGTAGAAAAACACATAAACGGACACTGGCAGCACTTGGCAACTCAACGGAATATAGGAACGACTCGTTTTTATGGGCACGGCCTGCACGTAAACGCTCACCTCGCAGATGATCCTTCATACAACACCGAGCCAGAAGGGCAAGAGGACGGCGAGGCGACGGGAGGGTTTGGCGGCGGCAGAGCCGTGGGGAGGGAGCTAGCAGCGGAGAAGGCCCTAGAGGAAAAGTCCCCTGGAAAAGCACGCGCCGGCAGCTGGCACCGCTGCCGAATCCGGTTTTGTTCGCCAGGGTGAACGTCCCCCTAGGGCGAACGTCGCCGTGGCCCTGGAGCACTTGGAGCCACTGGGATTTTGGGGGATAACGTGATGAAATGGCCAATTCCAAGCACGCCAGTTGGAAATTTCTGGCTGGTAGAGCACCACGGGAGGTGCAAGGTTCAAGAGGTGGCCGTCACACCACATATTTCACGACGAATTCGGACTGTTTTCCTAACCCAGCTGTCTTGTTTAAAAAGCAATGCAACCCTCCGAGGGATACAAATAATTAATTTCAAGCCAAGCTCTAAAGCAGCAGCTCCCAAACTTTGTTTCTGGCTACGACCTCATTTTACAGACCAGCAATCCCGTGCAACCCCGAACAGCAGAACAACCATCGGAGAAAATTAAATTTCTGTCAGGCTCGTGACCTCGTTCGTAACTGCCGTGACCTCACTTAGGGCCATCACCCTCGTCTGGGAACCGACAAAGTCGTGACACAGATGATGCTCGGGACAGGCCCACCGGCAGCAAACCGCCTGCGAGCTCCCCCACGTCTCCCAGCGGCTCTGAGTTCGAGCGGGCGCTGCAGAAACCGGAGTTGCCCGACCGCAGGGCGGCGGGACGCTTGGCAGGAGCTCCAGGGGATCTACGTCGGCACCGGCACGCTGCCCGCTGCCGGGAATGCTGTCCGTGTCACATGCAGAAATTCGGGACTGAAGTGGGCTGCTACCACGACGCGTAAACCTGGTGGCAGGAACTAAGGTTGAAATGAAGGCATTTTGGTTCCCAGGTCTGATCCAGCAGCATTACAGGCTTGCAGCCTATCACAAAACCGGCACCTTTCCAAGCCGGATTCAGAGAGCAGAAAGGGAAAACCGAACGAACAGAGTAACTTTAGGAACATGGATGTCAGCCTCTAGTCCCAAGTGCATGATTTTGGCATTGCCGACGGACACAAAAAAAAGAGAACCGGCAGGTTTGTGCAGAGGGAAGGAGGGAAAACAAGACCCGTCCTGAGCGCGGAGGTTTTTCTCCATCCGCTGTTATTCCGACGGATAGCGTAGGAGATCAGAAACCCGCAATACGGCCCAAGGAGCAGACTGCAATGTGGGCCAAAGCAGCGCAGCTGTAAAACCTGAAGAGCTGCATCTCACACGCCGCGCGCACTGCTTCGCAGTCCCGCTATCTGAATGTTAAACGTCAGGATACTCCCGGAGACGTGCAGAAGACCAAGGGTAAAAACTTAGTCCTTCGGCTCCCTATTGCAGTTAAAATTAATTGCCACATAAAATTGCTGATTCCTACCAAATGAAGCTATACAATTTATCAACTCAAGGATAGAGCAAACTCACTGGTGGTTTAAATACATTACCTGAGTTATTACTAAATTTTGTACCAGCGACAGCTTTATGGATAATGTAGGTTTTTATAAATTCATTAGTAGGGGACTAACTTTCAAAGTAAACAAAGGCATTAAACAAACGCCGCAATACTGTGTTTACACACGGAATAGATGTCCCTTTCCTCTCCGAGCCACGCTGGGATACTCAGAGGAAAAGCACGGAAGAAACTCCACCGTAACGTCTCACGAAAGGAAAACGCGGTCGTTCATTAGGACCCAAGTCCGCGAGCGCCGATCTCCAAACCGCATTTCCCCCCCGCCGCTGACCTCCTGCGGGCGCCGGGCGCTCGCCAGACTTTTCATGCCGCCTCCCCGGTCTCTTAAACGGTTCCAGCAGCATTTCTGTGCCGCAGAGGGGTCCTGGACCTGCTCCAGCGCCCTTTGCAGTCCATGGCACCTCTCCACGGATTTCAGCAGGCTTTAAATCAGCTGCGTTATATTGCTTAATTAAAGGGACGCTGCGGTCCGGAATCTGCTCGCTTTCCTAAGAAGTTAAGGGCGGTCTCAGGAGCTGCGCCTGCCCAAATCCCCGTGCCCTCTTCACGCTGATTTAAAGTTTTTGCTCCCAACCGGCACGGGAAATACCTGCCAAGCTGACGGCGAACTTGCCTGCCTGCATGAACACACGGGAGAAACGGAGAAATTGGTTGCATATGACTCGCTGTCACCCAAAAGGAGGCACTGAAAAAAGAGGGAAAACATTTTTGGGTCTTTCTTACAGCTTACGACGACAGAAGGCAAAAACCATTTCAGAGGGCAATATAATTTTAAACTGATAGTACTTCTTTTACGAGAAATCTTATTAGGATAGAAGTTATTTTAACCTATACTTATCGGAAGAAATGACTAACATTACTGTAATATAAAAAAGAGATTGTAGGAAAAAAGCTGTTTGTCTCCACTTTTCCATTCTGTTTACTTTGTGCATTTATCACCAGCATGTGCAGAAACAGTTTTGCTATTTCCCCTGTACAGTCAGTAAGTTAGTCACAGTTTCCCCTGTTGTGTAGCTCCTTTAGTCAGCAGCAGGGAAGTGATAAAGATGAAAAAAAACTAAACAAAAGCAGGAAAATGTAATTGCAAAAACCACAGAAATTAGCAGGAGGTCCTTGAAGGGAAATGCAATATTCAAATCGATTTAGCTTGCTCTAACTCAGGAGACGGCAATGGGGAAAGACGCTCCGCCGCCCTCGACGCAACCCTTCCTGCGGCTATAGGCGACGGCGCCTACGGGTGAAAAACCTCTCTATATAGTGCCCTAAGTGGAAAACAACATTACGATAATCTGCTTCACTGGGTGCCAGAAACTGGTCCGTATTTGTTAGGCTGCGACTACCTAGGAGAGGACTTGCTACCGGAGAAAAGGCCGGTGCAAGACGGGGAGCGGGGCACGGCTTCCCGCCGCCGCCGCGGCGCGCGCGCGCTTACGCTCTCCGCGCGCTGAGCAAGCGGCCTGCGGCGGGAACAGCCCAGCTTCTGCAGCCAGTATAATGTAATCATGCGTCGCCGCTTCATTCTTGGGGGTCTGCTTATTTAAAATGCATTGAAGAAATAAATCACTGTTGATTGTCCCGTCCTTCTTTCTCTTTAAGCTAGGCTACGGCAGTAAATTTATATAGAGAGTGACGCCTATTTTAAAGAGAAACAACAAAGCAGTAACAATGGAAGACTCAGAAACTTATCTTTTTTCCCCAAAGTCACAGCTTGGCTTATTTTCACAGGACGCTTTCCATTAAATTATTTGCTCCAATAAATACGCGAAGTGGCAAGGATACCCACTCACCCTCATACACCTTTACGCAATTATCACCCGAAACCATCTGGAAGCGCAGCGTGCCGGCAGCTGAACACTTTCCCGATCTTGGGACTTATCCCTTGCTGCAGCCAAGCGGATCGGTCACAGGCCGAGCGCTGGGAGGCCGAACACGGGCATCCGTAAGCCACGCTGGAAGCTGCGCCGACCCGCTTGCGAGGAGCGTAGAAAAGGCAAGATCCTGCCCAGAAGACCTGCAAGCCCACGACCAGGACGCAGCAAATGCCACCGCCCGGGGACGTCTCGCTGCCCCGCGGCTCGGCCCCATCAGCTTCAGCGCCGTTTCCCCCCTACGCGCACACGTGCGCATCTACACGCACGGCGGCGTCCGTCAACGACGGCGTTTGCTGTATCAAGACACGCAGGGGAAGCGAGAGGGGTGAAACCATCGCGGCCGGTCCAGGACCATCCGCGTGGCCTCCTGGCCTCCTGCCCACAGCGAAGGTGGCCAAAGCGCTACCGAGTCCCCCGGCTCAAACGCACCGCTGGAAAGCATCCTCCCGGCTCCACGAGGGCACCGCTCGGGCTTAAATTACCGCCCGGCGGTGTTGCATTTCTACCCAGCAACACCAAACTGGAGATATTCCCCGTGCTGACCCCAGGGCCAGCTTGGTTTCTCAAACGATTCAGCCCGTGGTCAGATATTCGCCTTCCCCACGCAAACACTCCTGCTTCCTTTTTGGAAAGTCCTAAGTCACTAATGATGGGATTTGGGATAAAAACACTTTTACAAACATGCTTGTACAGAAAAAATGCTTTTCAGATCTTTTTCTCCCCCAACTCCATGTTAGTCACCAACCTCCAGACAGTCGCTGCACCGGCTGGTTTAGGAATGGCCAGATATTTATGGCAAATATTTAAAGAAAAATTGTCTAGCAATAGGCTGCACAACCTCATGTGAGCATTTCTGGTGCTGACACGAGTCGTAATTCCCTAAGGATAGTCTCATATGCCAATAGGAAGCTCAAGAAGGGATCAGATTTTTAATTTCATCTGCTTTCAAAATAATTTTGTTGATATTAATTGTGCTGAATTTCATCTACGGGAAACAATTTGAAGAAAGAACAAACACATTCATATATGACCCAGACAAGTAAGTGTCTCTTATCACTACTGTTAGCTGCTGCTGATAATAATAATAGTAATAATAATAACAATAACAATAATAATAATAATAAAAGAGCAACCACCTCATTATTAATGCTAGGTAAAATTACCTGGTCCCAAGAGTGCTCTCTCAGCTGTGATTTTAAAAATTATACCAACATACATAATATTAAATAAAATCCTCAGAAGCGGTCTGGATTTAAAATTCTGTCATTTGACTCCACCCCCATTCCCCCCCCCGCAAACAAACCCGAAAAGCTCAGCTGTCTGCAAGGCCAGCTGTTTCCTGGATTTTCTATTCAAATTGTTCTCCCTGGATTTTATTGTATGCAAGTATATTTCTTTTAAAATGCACTCAAGTTTGAATTAGGGGCCCTGCTTCCATCAAAGGGAATTCTTGTAAAATAAGCTTCATTCTCACAGTATCTGACATGGAAATATTGTCCCCTAATTCACAGGCCTCTCACTGGTTCTATATTAAACATACCCCCGAAAACGTCCCCGGGGGACAGCACGTGAAGGGACACGGAGAGTCACTCAAATTTGAACCTGCAAAGCAAGGAATTTCAGCTCTGCTATGCCAGCCCGCAAAGCATTTAGCCATATGTCTAGCGAAGAACATGCTTCTTGCCATACTTCCGCATTTTTGCCAATCGCGATTAACTAAACACCGATTACAAGGTTAAATGAAAACACAGTTTAAAAGGAGGGAACAAGATTTTGTTAACATTTTCTTTTCAATTCCAATCAAAAGCATTTACTTATTCTTTAATTTGTTATTGGCATCTCCCTTCAGCATGACAAATTTAAAGTCGTTACTGGATGACAGCAGGAAAACCAGAAAGCAAAAGTGAATGTGGTAGCTCGTCTGAAATCTGAAAAATAATTACCAGAAAATGATGAGAACTGTGCTGACATTTTTCACACATGCTCCCCCCAATTTCCGTTTGGCTTCCCAGCTTCCCCGCATAGCATTAAATGCAAAACCGAAAATCAAATGGCAAAAAGTTGCCAAACATTTTCCTAAATCTGGTACTCGAGTGCTTGGGATGAACGCAGGACCGGCTCCCGTGATACCAGCTGTGGAACATCATTCGTTGCTGAGACCTTTTGGTCCGAATTTGCTAGTCTGGCTTTTGTTTTCCACAGAAATGCATGCATGTTGCACATCAAACGTCTGCAAAACCTCCTGAAACCTGCGAACAACTGTGATTCATAGCGATTCTTCTAAAAGAGCAATGACTCTTCAAGCAGCTGAGTCTCTCACCGCTCGGTCCACAAATCAGCATTCACTGTCTCCCCGTTCATTTGGACAACTGAGGCTGACTGTATTTCAAAAAACACCATCAGCAACAAAACGGTCGAATTCATCTTTTTTATCAAGTTCCAGCCTTAGGCCAAAATATTTTTACGGTCGAATCAGCAGTGCTGTTAGGCTCCCAGCAATTGCTGTCCTAACGCACGCTGTTAGGATACCGACCTAAGGACTTCTGCTACGCAGCCCTTGAATATTTTATGCACAGCACTTCACAGCATCCGCACCAAATATCGCCCGCAAACCCAGGGACGAAACTCGCGTAATATCCCAGAGAGTCGCAAATGTGCACGCAGCATCGGGGAGCAGGATCCGGCCCGCGGTGTTTATTAACTAAGTGACAGCCTGCAGTAATAAAATATTTACTGTGCTCTACGCAGTGCTGCGACGGAATTGATGCACTTCCTCCCTTATCCATCAGAGTACACTGAAAGCCCTCTTTAACTTGGACTTGGAAAGTCTCAAATTACACGTATATTTTTACGGGTTTTCCTACAGGATTTTTTAACGGGATTTTTTTTTTTCCCCATGTTTTTCCTATAGGATTTTGTATTTGCAAAGAACAACTTGGCAGTTCAGTCCTCGCTTTGGATCCCCGGAAAACCGCCACGGGCGGCTTACGGGAGAGCTCGGAGTCGGTGCCTGCAGACGGCGGCGGGGAGCACGGCGGCCCGCGCCCGGCCGGCACGGCGCCGGTGGCACCGACCCACGCACAGGGACCCACCTGCCGGGGATGCCGGGAAGGGGAATGCAAAAAGCAGGAAATCAAATGTAAAAAGTGCATTGTGAGCAAGTGGCTGAAGGAAGTAGCAGAGCCTCTAACAAATTGGTTATTTGTCTGGTTAGCTGATGCAGAAGTGGAACAGGAAATTAATTCAATATGCCGCAGACTTACATTCCACTATTATTTTCTGATTTTTTCGTTTCTTTTTCTTTTTTTTAAAGACAGAAAGCAAAGTATTTCTGGGCAAGCTGGTAATTGAAGCTTATGAGACTCCAATTAAAAAGATCTAATCATTATTAAAGCTAGACTACAGACAGGCTTGGAAATGAAAGTATGAAAGAAGAACAGTTGAGGATAAAAGACTCTCTTCAGAAACCGTTTGGCAGCCAGCAGTTCTTGATTTGCTGAAAAATATCCCAAACCAAAGGGTAATACCGTTCCTCTCATGCAAACCTTTATGAACAAGCTACCACTCTCTGTGCCTTACAGGATATGGCGGCTTGCCAGTAATTTAGCTTTAAATATGAAAATGGATATCAAATCCAACTTTCTAGATATAATAATGGCACAGGAGATTGATGGTATCACTATACTGCACAATGACTATTTAAAACACTTTTGGCTGCACTTACAAAGCTCCAGTGACCTCTAGAACTATAGAAACCGTACATAGTGTTAAAGGAAATAAAATTAGCAATTCACAATAAAGAACTGCAGCAATTCAGCATTTTCCAAAGAGGTACTGAATGCAGTTAGCACTTCTGCAATGGTACTGGCACACAGCTTTGTGTTTAGAGAAGGAAAAAAGAAACACTCCAAATTTCCATAAATGAAATGTGTGCTGCCAAGACAGCACTAATGGTACTGTGGGTACCAGGGAATTTCTCTGCAGAAGCAAAATGGAAAGAGATTTGCAGTTACCGGAAAAGTCAACTTCTTCTAACGGTAGTGGGGAACCTCTTTGTCCCACTAAGCGGCCACATCACACGGCCAAGGACGGAAGAGAGGAAAGAGAAAAGAAGGGAATGAAGCAGAGGGAAGAAAGTAGGGAGAGAAATGAGAAGTTGCTACTAAAACTGAAAATATAATGGACAGGGTAAGAAAAGCCGGTGAAAGAAGGACAAAGGAGAAGAAGCAGACCCTAGCCCACCTACCGCTGACTCACACATTTAGGGCTACTTCCATTATGCCTTTGTGCGCCGGCAGCATCTGGCATCTGCCGCTGAGATCAGAGCCGTGTTGTGCCAAGCGTGAATCAAGATCTCGCCGCTTAGGAGCCGAAAATCCGAACAGACCACAGGGAAGGCAGGGAGGGAGGCCAAGGGACGTGCCCAAGGCCGGCCCAGGCTGAAGCGGGAGCAGAGGACTTCCACCTCGCGCCTAACCACCGTCCTCTCCATCCGGGCAGCTACCGAGCACATCCATTGCTCCGAGAATAAGACGAGATTCTTTCAAGCGGTTTTTAAAAGCTCTTGAGATTCACCTGCCCCTCCATGAGGACAGGCCAGGTACTTGTGTTCTCCACGCACGATGTGTGATTGAAGGGCACAACCCAGCTTCCACAGGAGGCAGCTACAACCCACGTAGGCTGGTCACTGGGAACCACCAGGTTCTTCAGAGCATCCGAGCGCGTCGCCGTGCCTGTACTCAAGTCCTTTTCACGCCCATTAGGCCATGGATCACGGGGCCGAGGCCTCACGGCTTGTCCTTGGACGGGCTTGGGCCCTCCGGACTCTGGCGTTTCAGTTAACTTGTGGCTATAAAAAGTCAGGAGAGCGTTCTTTTTGCATTGTACCACGGAGCTCTGCTGAACTAATTATTTTGCAAATAGAGCTCTAAATCATTAACAAAAATGTTGATTATAGCATCTGCAATCATTATTTGGCCCATTACTTAAAATGCTGGATGCAATAAATAGGATGGGGAAGAGCTGATATCACGCTTTCGGAGCTGAAGAATATGGGATGTCAGAAAATGAACGTTGCCTGCCACTGTCACACTTGGGCTCTGTGAACACTTTGCAATCAGCCCAATACAGTGAGTCCTTCATCCCCAAGCACTTCAAAAATGCCAGATACCATTAAAAGAGTGCAAACACTGTGGTATTTTCTCCCATACTTTTTTTCTTCGCTTACAACTCTTTGCAACATTCATAAGCAAAAATTTTAACATTTCCCCAATAGGTTTCTTAGATAAATATTTTAATTAAGTTTTTTTTTTTTTTTAATGCAACTTAACAGTGGGAGGACTTTTCTGTGTTTACTTTCTACTTCTTTTCTTTCCCTCTGTCCTAGGAAAATGCACGTCTCTCCCAGGCTTTGGCAGCAATGTGGATCTGAAGCCTATGTGGAGTGGCCATTTGCTGAAGCACCTGATTGTTGGGAGCTGTCAGAAGCTGCCACCCTTGTTGGCAAACGATGACACAGGCAATTTATCCCTGGCTACAGGCTAGCTGCTGCAGCACACACAGATGTGCTCAGTCAAGTCCAAACGGATAAGCCAAAATTCCAGCCAAAAGACACTGAGTTTATGGCAAAAAAACAAAACAAAAAAACTAAGGTCACATATGGTGAAGCCAAACGCCAGACAAGAAGACAGGGCTACGCGACAGGAAGGGACCTCAGGGATCAAGTCCTTTGTGCGGTGAAGTTCAAGAAACTTCACTCCTAGTTAAATAAAAGCTTTCTTTTAATTTCCAGACTAAATGTATTAATGGCTAGTTTACTCTCAGCCTCTTCACACGCCACTGCTGCTCTTTAGCTGAAGCTGCTCCCCTGCTTCTCCGACACCTCTCTGCCCTGAGGTACTTGCGGAGGGCAACCATGGCCATCCCGCGCCCGCCCGGTGTTCGGCTCTGCAAGCACCTCTCTGGCCTCCTCCTCCACAGCCAGGCTCTCCACTCCCCCATCATCCTCACGAATCTTCCCCGCTCCTGGCTCCAACGGGAATTTGTCTGCCTTTACGGTGGTCATTAGCAGCACAGACAGTATTCAAGGCAAGGTCTCCTCTGCGTGCCGTACGAAGGCATTAATAACACCCCTCTTTGGCAATTCCCTGCCTGACATGCTCATCTTTTCTTCATCGCTTGCACCACGCTGGTAGCTAACAGACATCCTTTTAGCAAACATTCCTCATTTACCTCCACACCTTAATCATTTTTTCCTCTCCAAGTTTTTCTCCGGTCTCACGTCCTTGCTGTTGCCGCATTATCCCTTCCCTTCTTGCCTGCTCAGGGGCTCTGCGTTGGCTGCTCTCCAGCCCTGCTCTTCAGGAGGATCAATTCACTTAAGAGCCTGGCAACCAGGTTTACTTTTTTCCATGCCTGCTTCTCACCGTTTCAAATGAGGAGGAAAACATAACAAAGATACCAGAAACTTTTTCCAGGATGAAGAAAAAAAAAATTGCATCGCCGCAGCTTAGTTTGCTCCTAAACAGGGCGCTTTTAGAAATATGGAATACAATAGCTGCTATGATAAAATAGCGCACGATGGAGGTGCGCGACAAGGAGAGAGAATCAAAGTGCAACTTTCTCACCTGCCTGTAAAAAAAGGCGCCAAAAGAGCCAAAACAAAGTAGAAAGAACGAACTTCTCCAACCTCTCTGAATTTTGGTACAGAATTGCAGATGAATTAAATCTCCTGTTTCTAAATCTTTTACTGTAGCTTCACTATGGGGCAGGGAGGGGAAGGAAAAAATGAAAGGGAAACGGAGTACGACATACAAATATGAGCATATTTAAGCTAGTGTGCATTTAGCTTGGAACACTGGATGTGCCGTTCATTAGCAGAGCCGCGTACCCAAAACAAAAACCAGAAACGGGGCCCTCTCTGTGCTAATCTGACAGTTTTACAGAAAACGACCCCATCTTACAGCCACCACGTTTACGAGCCTCCTCCCCGCTGCGCGATTCAGACCAAAGGGGCTGCAGCGGCTCCCGCCGTGACCGCCCGGAAGCCAGCGAAGCTCCCCGAAGGCCGCCGGGGCCCGCGGAGGTCCTTCCCGACCCACCGCGCTCCGCCACTGCTCCGGAGCTGTGACTCATCTCCCCCGCTAGCAGCACCGCTCCTCGTACCGCTGGGGTAGCCATTAGAAGGGTTCCCGCCTGCAGTTAGTTTATACGCTGCAGCTCATTAACATCTCCTAATACCAGAACTTGAGGCTAATTAGGCATGGCAATCCGAAGGAGCACATTCTCCGTTCATCTTCGCAAAGCAGGATGCTCCTCGGCGGCCCAGCTGCAGCTCTGCACGCTGCCGTGAGGGCAGCACCCTGGAAATAAAAATACTGGAGGATCCCCCGCGCTGCGCAGCGGGGATCCCGCGCTCGCTAGCTGGTGGCACGGTTTACAGGCTGTTGTGTTTAAAACTTGGAAGTGTCTCTGCCATCAAGGCAGCTTCCCGCTCAGCAGCCTCGGGGAATTTCCCCAGGAGTTATCAATACACCAGAGCTTTCACAATAACGATAGCGACTTGAGAACGAAGGGGCAGAGGAGGCAGGAAACTCGGAAGATTTAAATAAAAAGCATTTCACAGAGGAATGCTGGCGGGGGTGTTCCTACCCCGCCGAGGACGGTGCAGGAGCAGGCGGGCTGCGGGGTCTGGGACACATCTCACCCCAAGCACCCGGCTGTCCTCCTAGAGGACGCGCGTGGACAACCTAAAAAGCAACAGCTACTAGAGCAACAGGAGCATCAAAAGAGGCAAACAACAGGACCCGCTACCAAACCCGAGCGATTGTTAAGCAGGGGAGCGCGGGAAGCCTGGCTTCCCGCGTGCCTGGCGAATCGCCGCCGCCGCCGCCGACCGAAGCTGGCCCAGCGCCGGGACGCTCTAACGCAGCCACCTCACCACCGGGTGCCTCGTGGTGCAGCCTTCCCCGCCGGGCGGACTCCTCCGCGGTTGCCTTCCTCTGCAGCTGCCCCTTCCCAAAGCTCGTCGTCTCTGGGGCCTCTTTACCCCGGCTCTGGTCAAAACTGGCCCGAGGGCTCAGGAGCTGGGAAGGAAGGCGCTGCCTGGATTTCCGTCGTCTTCGTTTCAACATGATCTGCTCTTTACAGCTAAAGGCAGCAATATTAAAAGGCTTCTTTAAAGTACCTACAACAAGAAGGACATTTACATATCCTATTTTCATCGTAAAGCACTCCAGAAATACAGACGTAACATTTCCTTTGGCCAGTTCCTGAAAAACACAGCAAGCTCTGAGGAACCAAAAGGCGACCGCTGCCCGCACGAAGGATACCTCTCGCTCTTGAAAACAACTCGTAGCATCTTCGCGCGTCGCGGGAGAAGAGCGAGTCGCGGCGTCCTGTGCACCGGGAAGAGATGGAGCGTGCCGCCGCGACGGAGGAGAGCAGCGTCCCCTCCGAACGGCCCTCGCGCTCCCTGGGGGTTGGTTTTTTCCTTTGGGAAACCTTCCTCCGAGAACCGAGCGAGCTCGGTGCTGGAAAGGCGAGCCAAGGCCACTGCCCGAGGCAGCAGAGCACTCAGCTGCCCTCCGATTTTCCTTTTTGGAACGGATTCATTTCCAAAAGCTACTATAATCCTGATGATATTGGCCCACAGATTAAAAGATGGAAATGCAAAAAAATTCTGGGCAAAGGTGAAGCACCCAGCAAAACCCTAATTTGAAGACAGCCTAAATCCGACCTCATCCTTGCAAGACTCCCTGACATCAAAATGTTTATCCGCTCTTCAGCTGGAAGTTTTTTCACAACACGAATATGCAACCTCTGCCAAATAAAAAATTTTATGTGGGGAAAGCATGCCCAAAATTCCAGGAGGAAAAACAAAATAAAATATTTAATTTGGGGCCGATTCAGTCCAAACTGGAATTTTTGTTAGTTCTGCACTGACCAAGGATTTACGCGAGGGAGCCCAGCGAGGCACTGAGCCGCTTGGCTAAGCCTGCAACACGTCGAGCTCCCGACCAGAGAGCATCAGCCTGACCACCTCAAGGGCGGTCGGGACGCCAAAGCGCGGCTCCTTCTGCACGCGCGCCCGCGTCCCCACCGCCGCGCCAGCGCTCCGGCCCCTTCCCAAGAAGAGCCACTGCTTTCAAAGCAGCAGAAACCAAAGTCGACCGGCAGCTGAAGAAGCGCCAGGGTTTTGCTCACCCACGAGCAAATCCGCCTCCTCCCGCCGGCCAAGCGTCACACTCTGCGTTTTGGTGTATGATCCTTGGCCAAGTGATCTACTTAGCGGATAAGCTATGAAAAACGTAGAGCGAATTATGCAGCTCTACGGGGTTAATATTCATTAGCTCGTGCTCGACTGGTAGCTGTGCTATGGACGCGGTTTTGCTCCAGCGCCCCAGCGCGGGATTAGCTGCTGGCAGAGCCGGCCGCCGGCAGGAAACGGCACCATCCAAGCTATTTCCTGGCACGGCAGCGCCTTTGGCTGCGGCTGCTCCTGATCCTTCGGAGGACTCCGTTTTTTTGACCGCTTCTAAATCCATGTGTTGGTTTTGGAGCGCGTCGAGGATGCGAGCTCAACAGGGCCGGAGAGGGAGGCGCAGCGGCCACCGAGAGCAGCAGCTCACGCCGAGCCCAGCACGAAGGTCCTCCACCGCCGCGCCGCCCCGGCGCAGAACCGCAGCGCAGAGACCGCGCCGCGCTCGGGGCTAATAGCCGCCTACGAAGGCTAACCGATACGCAATCAGCACCAAACGGAAACCCGGGGAAGACCTTGCTCCATCCCCAGCGTCCCAAACGATGCCATCCAGTCTGCCGGAGACTTCTTTTTCTACAGGTTTGGTATGGATCAGATTAATTAATATTTTACTGATCAAGGCTCAGAGGTAATCATACAGCCCGTATATCGACACGTGCCCTCTCTCCAGCGACCACATCTCTCTAGTTAGCTCTGCTGATGCAAAGGGAGTTACACGGGGAAACAACCCAGCAGCTCCGCTACGGGCACACGTTGCGACGCTTCTTGTTAAACCTTTGCAACCTATTTGAAAAAGAAAATAGAGACCAATTTCGGAGACATATAGTCAAAATGCAACTACCCAAGGTGTTTCTCCAGAGAAAGCCGCTTTGGACGACGCGCTCCACGCAGATCAGCAGAGCCGCTTTCTGCAACAGTCACGCTCTGACTCGGGGCAGCTCCACCAGAGCTTTAAATTGAGCAGGCGTTCCTCTCCGGCTTCACTTTCAACAATATTATGCTGTTCCAATATTGTACTTGCAAACTTGCAGTGACCCTGTCAAATAAATATTTTTCCCAAGGTTAACACTGTTTTAAATTTATCCATTTAATATCCTTTTCTGAAAAACACTGGACAAATTAAATGACTGTAAAATCTGACTGTCTTTCCAATATTTTGCATTCAGATAAACTTCTGCAGTACCCTCTATCTTTCATGGCAGCCAGCCCACATTTCAAAGTAACTAAAATTTAAAAAGCTGACTACACTTTTCAGTATCTATGCATTAATCACCTCTCCGGATTCAAGAACTCTACCTACCTCAGCAGACGGGCACAAAGGAAAAAGCGTGAGGAAGAAGAAGGTGTGTGCAACATCCTCTCCTCCAAAAGAGCTACAGCCTAACCATCCAAAACTGACTTCCACAGTCACACCAAAACTAGTGAATTAAGGCTACTTCTCCCAAACGGGTATATGATGAATACTCCAGCCCTTACATCAAGACTGGACTCAAAGAAGCATTTCTAAATGCTGAACAGAAGCAATTAAGCTGGTGAAAACACTGCTGAGCGAAGTCCGGTGATCCAGAAGAAGTCAGATTAATCGAATGTGACTTAAAAATATTTCAGATTCTCAGCAAGAATTTGGTAGCAGAGGAGGAACATGCTGTGACGGATCGCATTTCTAAAATGGTTGAAGAAGACGTTTGAGCACATGCTGTCATAAAGTATCAGGTGGACTAAAATTTGCTTGTCAACAGTGAGATAAGCAAAGGACACTTCCTGATGCCATTAAGCTAGATCAGCGGAGTAGGTCAGCTGCACCTGCAGGAAGGGCCAGCAATAACTGCCTCCGAGCAGCTCCCGTGACAGCCGCAGATTACTGCATAATGGCTAAGACTTCTCAGCAAGCACCGTGTTAAAAACATGACCTTGTAGAGTGTTAAATGCCTGCTTTTGGTTTTATTGGATTTTCCTTTACTCTAGTATTTTGAGAAAGGTTAAATACGTCAAGCATTAGTTTATAAAACCTCTCCGATGAATCTTCTTATTCTCATGATCTTTCTAAACAGTCCCAATCTTTTCAATTTCTCCTTACACAGAAGTTACTCTCTTTACCTTTGACCATTTCAGCTGCCTGCCTCTCAAAGCTCTGGGGTTTTCTTCTCCCTATGGAGATGAGGGGCCAGACTTCAGCACAATATCCAGGTCAGGACACTATGGACATTCGTGTAAGAGCATTATATATTTTCAGTATTTTCTCACTTTTTCTTCCTATGTCCTAACATCTTGTTTGATCTTTTGTGACTGCTGCTGCACATTGAGCAGATGTCTTCATTGAGCTGTCCAGAATGACCCTCAGGTCTTTTTCCCAAGTGGTTACAGTTCATTTAAAACCCAGCAATGTGCACAGGAGCTCAGATCACTCCTTCCCATGTGCGTAACCTTGCATTTGTCAATGATGACTTTCATCTGCCCCTGTGGTCCCCACTTGCTTAACTTCAGTCCCACCATGTTCTTCATAGGGCTGCCTCCCATCTGTAATGCTATGCCATCGTCAACGGCCGCCACAGCACCAACTCACTGTCCAGATTATTAATGAAAACATTAAGTCATGCAGTCATGATGCAGCTACTTAGAGCAGTCCATCATTCACTTTTTCCCTCATAAAAACTGATCTTTTATTTGCTTTCTGTTTCTAAACTGGAGCAAGCCTTCTTGACCCCTCAATACTTAAACAGAGGCTCTTTAACAATCACGGGTTGTCTGTACAGGTTCTCCTAAATCCACCGCTTTGCCAATGCACTAAGCATTTCGAAAAATACAGATATGTGATTTTGCTGGTTTTCTCCGATCACACCCTAATCACATAGATATCTTTAACTGTCTTTTCTTAGGAACAGTTAATTGGGCTGGTACTCAGATGAGGCGCACTGCTCTTCTCCCCCCTTTTATTAAAAAGAAAAGCAAAACTAAAACCACCGCCACCAGTTAAACCACGTGGAGCCACGCATTCTGTTGCTGCAAACACAGGCAGACAAGATGCCGGCTGGCCATGTGCAATGGAGGCAGGGAAACCAAGAGCAGGCCAGGATGCGAGCCTGACCTTGAAAAACGGCAGAGGAACGGGGCTTCTCAGAGAGAGCACTTGCGTTGGCAAACGTGGGCATTTCTAAGCGAGGTGCCTGCCCGCTGCTGTCCGCCTGCCGTGTTCAGAGGAGCAGAGGCCACGTGCACGGGAAACCAGACAGGGTAACACCAATGAGACACCCGACACCCTTCTTGGAGCAGCCCCGTGTTAGCCTCCAAACGCTGTGCAGACACATCATTGAGCCACCACATGCAAAACCCAAAGACTTGTCACCCTTTTCAGCTGCACTTGATTATTTTAACAATACGGCGTATTTTTAGGTGGGTTTTCTGCAGGACATTTCTGAATGTAGACTACGCGCGCCTGCCAGGGCATGGTCTCCAAGAGCTTCTGACTTCGCCCCGTGTGCCCGAAGCCAGCCACCAGTGCCTCCCAGCTGGACACATATCCGTGGGGAAGGAGGCTTGCGCGGCCCCCACACCCCCCAGCTCGCTGCAGCCTTTCCAGCACTATGCTCCTCCACAGCTCTGGTCTAGATGCCTGTCACTCCTCATCTGCATATCCCACCCTGTCTTCTCTGCACACATTAGTCTTTGACACTGCTTCATCTTTAGCATCTGAAAGAAGCTGATCTGGTCTAGATATTAACTCAGTTTAGTCCATGGAAAATGCTGACACAGAAATTACGTATCTTCTCTTCCGCGTCGACATCCTCATTAGCGGCCACTTTTAACCCACCAACACCCAGCAGACCAGCCAACTTCTTCCTACGGATTTGGTGCTGCTGGGGCTGCGGGACTGCGTCAGGGACCCACTGGAGGAGGTCGCTTCTTGCCTTCCCGCTTGGTTTTTGCTTTGGGTGCCTGCAGGCTTCTGATGCTCAGGAGGGCAGCAGAAGACCTTTCTCACGGGCCCAAACCTCCGTACGCGTGAGCCCCCACCGCAGCGGGCACAGAAGGGCCTGCGGCGGGACACCCAGCGCTGCTCCTCCTCCCAGGTAGCTCCAGCCCCATCTTATTTGCACCAGCAAAGCAACCGCAAGCCAAGCAAGGGCAGCGCAAACACGCCGGCATGAGATCGGCTTAGTAAGTTGTCAGCCGGGCCCTGCCTATCTATTCTTGTGGGCATAAAGATCTTTGTCAGTAGTCAAAACATGGATTTACACTTCCAGCAGCACTCTTAGCAGCCTTTAAAGATTTTTAACTACCATCCTTTTGTCCCACGGAGTTAAGCACCGATCGAATGTCACAATGTGACACATGAATGCACAACACAACTGAGGTTTGACAGGCAGCAACATTGTAATATGATAATTCCTCTTTGTCCACTAATCGCCTCTGTTTTTTACAGACTTGATTCACTTACCAACATGTGATCAATCACTGCCTTTTTCAGTGAGATAATTTTTTGCCCTCTATCTAAATGGCTCCTGTCAAAAGAAATCCAGGACTAAATTAAAGCTGATATGCTTCTCTCTGCCCTTTTGTTTGTTGACTTCTTCTCACATACAATTGATTTTAAATAGATTTTTTATGGGTTCCATCACCATTTAAGTATATGTATTTTTAAAAATCTGGCTCCTCGAAATTGACATTGGATATGTACACATTTAAAAATAGTCTCGAGCATATAATTTAATGGCGAGGAGTAAAACACAAGAGTACATGCTGGTGAGTGCATCAAGGCCCCACTATATGCAAAACGCCCGAGTTGCCTGTTTAGTGCTTCCCACACGCTCTATTTAGGATGTAAAGCTGGAAGCTGACAATCAAGCCTCATGGTTTGTGAATGTAAGCAACAAGGACAGTGTAAAATAACTGTATTTTACTTCACCGAAGACATGCAACCTGTGAAGTCAGCACTGTGGGGGAAGAGGAGCTATTGCCAACATTTGCAAAATGCTGGAAACAGAATGGGTTTTGGAAAGGAAGATAAGGGGAGGCGAGCAAGAGGCGATGCAGCAAAGAAAAAAATTAACAGTGTCTGCATGATAGCAAGCAAGAGTTGCACTAACAAAAATACTGAGTACACAACTCCTTTTAGCATCAGTGGAAGCAAGACAAAGAAAAGCGCTTTTTCTTCCTACTCTGTAAGACAACAGGCGTTAGCTGAAGATCAGCATGGACCTTTTTGGACGTGGTCTGCACCAAGAAGCTCATCCTAGTTTCCACAGCTCGATGACACCGAAACCTTGGGCGAGCAAAGGCCGCCCGTGCCCCCGCCGCAGGCTCCCGCGTGCCCTGCCGAGACGAGACGCCTGCAGCCTCCGCAGGTGCCATCCCCGCTCACCCCTGCACACGTCGCTGCGATAACAAAGCAGGCTGCTTTCAAAGCTAGGTAGGATGACACTCAGTTAATTCACTGAGTGAACGACAACAGATTTTTGGCTGTGCTGTACATTATAAATTATTCTAAGTGGCTTCAGCACTTGCCCTGGTTATGCACATAAGGCACTTAAAACTTTGCCAAGATCATCTAATAGACACATCACAGGCAGCCTTACAATATAAAGAATCATCTCTTTTAATAATGTTCTCTTTTGTGATGAAAACCCCGACAAAATGCTGAATTGATGCCTCTTTCTAACATGGACAGTTTCCCCGAAGAAAAAAAATACGTTTTCATCTTGTGGTTGTAGCTGGTTTTCCCTTGTGCACACAGAGAAAAGAGGAAGGAACCAATTCCGTGCCGGAGCCGCCGTTCCTCCTCCAAGGGTAAACAGCTCTCCAGGCAGGACAAACCCATCTGCGGAGGGCGGCGGCAGCTAACACGGCACAAACGCGTCGAGGAACGGGAAAGGGGAAGGACTGCTTAAAAAAAAAAATTAAAAAAATCATTTTTCAAAACACATTATATTACACAAAACATATTTTAATGTATTTTCGGAAAGACGTCAAATATCCCCAGTTATCTGCTTTGTGTCTCTTGGCAGTTCAGGAATGCCAGCTCACCCTGTCCTTAGGGTGCCAGAACCAATCTGTTGCCAAGAGACACAAAACTGATATCAGGGATGCAGAGAGCAGCCTTTGGAAACGCATGAAACAGTGAGCGACCTCATGTCCAGGGTCTGACTTAGTCAGCAAGACGTCAGGGAAGAAAAATTAACCTTTTGTTACAAGACTCAGAGCGGAGCATTTGCACCCTTTGAAGGAAGAAGCAGCCGTTCTCAGGCAGCAACGGGCTTGCATTCAGTACTGTATTTTCGAGCAAATATCCTTCTGCTTTTTGAACGCTTACTTTTGTTTGGGAAAATACACCTTCCTGGGACTGAACCATCGCACGGGCGTGAGTCACCACCCCCCGGGAACCGGGCGGTGGTGTGACCTGTGGCAGTGCCAGATTGGGCAGAGGACATTTCGGAAGCATGTGGCTTAAGAGGGAACCCAAATGCCACAGCTGGATGTCCCCATTAGTGCCCAGGCGCCGAAATGCTCGGTTACTCGCTGAAAACGATCCTGAGGTTCCAACTGCAAACAGCTGAAAGGTTTCCACGTTTCAAATCTGGTCAAAACAAGCAAGTTTTTCAAATACGAAAGGTTATTACTCAAACGGGTGAGGAACCTACTGAAGATGCCACAGGTTTAGCATCTGCACGCACTTCGGCGCTTGCAGGTTCTGGGCATCTCTCTTCCGTCTCTAACCTGCAAACTGCATGCAAACCCATCCCACTTGTTGTTAAGTGGAATATTTTCCAAGAATTTCTCCACTGTAATTATGGCCAGAGTTTGCTGGGCTCCACAATCGCAGACCTGAAATCCAACGCATTCAGGATTCCTTCAGAAAAACAAAAATATGAAAACAGTGCGCTTGCTTTTTGATAGGTTTTCTGTGGACCGCTTCTTTTCAGTTTGTTTCACTGAAACTAAACAGTTGGAAATTAAGACTGCAATTAAGAAATACAGTAATTAACTCTAATTAAGAATTACAGAAAGATTTGGGGATTTTTTCCTCATCTGGAACATAAATTTTTACACATTGAATTAAAAACTTGGTTTGCGAACAGAAACGTTAGAATACTGTGAAGCAATCAGATACCAATTCAATATTATCCAGGAAATTTCAATTTTAAATTATGGGGAAGGTTTAAAACAGTAAGTTGTCAGAATACCATGTGGTATTTGCATTTCCACCTTAAAGAAAAAAAAAGGATCTTTGTAGGACCACCCTACCTAGCGACTTACCCGTGCCCACGGGTGAACTACCTTCGCCTTCAGATAGACATGCAATGCATTATCTGCATTACAGATAATTAGGATTTCCAGGTGTTCTTTGCAAAAAGAAAGCAAAAGTGCAACAAGCCTTCACCAGGAGCGAAATAAAAAAATCTTGATAGATGGGGGAAACATCACAGATAACCACAAGCCGGGTGATGGGAACTCTTTCAGTTTTTCACTTGGACTGTGAACACAAGGTCTTGCCACTGGGCCAAGAGACAACTCTTCCATGGCCTTGCGAAGCGCCCAGCTCCGTGCGGACAGGCAGCGCTGCGGCACCAGCCCAGGCAGAAGGAGGTGGCAGGGAAGGCGAGAGTTAACAAAATCCCCCCCAGAAAACAGAGAATGAGATTAAAGGAGACGTTTTGGCCATGAGGCCTTCTTTAGGCTGGAGAAGGCCTCCAAGCCAAGTGTCTCTTCTAATCCTGTTTTCTATTTCTGGAGTGCTTTTAATAACCCCTTTGTGCATGGTACAATGACTTTAGCAAGTCCTCTTTTAAGCAGATTTTCCACGCTGGAAAGCAAAATGGGTTAAAATAATTGCACTGTACACCTCGCACACGCACCGCTTTGCCTAACACAACGTCGAGCACTGCAGCCGGACAGCACAGCGCGATGTCCGTTTACAAACGCGCCTCTCGCGATAAGCAACCCAAGGCACCGTAAAAAAAATGCGTATATATATATATATATATATATATACAGAGAGATAATGCACACGGCGCTCTCAGACCGACTCGAAGGCTCGCGAACGCAGTGGCGCCTCTCGCCTGCTTTCAGCCCTGGCCGGGGAACGCGCGGATCTAACGTCAGCGGGCAGAGGGTTGCTCTGCCTTGGGCAGAGCCGTCCAAAGCTCTGGCTCCTGCCGCCTCCGATGAGCGTCCCACACGCCGAGGAGACGGCGCCGAGGAGGCAGCTGAGCTACGGGGGAAACGTGGGAAGTTCAACTTCGCGCCGGGTAATTAACGTCTTTGCAAGCGCCGGGGTCCAGCTGATGCTTCCTTAGTCTAATTTCCCTAATATTAACATTGCAAATGACTGTATCAGAGTGAATGCTAGCGACACCCAAGGACGTCTGTGCTTCGCACCAACGAGAAGAAAGTCCTCCGCACGCTCTGCGGGTGGCACCAAAAAAGCGAGGGACGAATGGATCACGCAGCAACGAGCCAACTTTTTACAGCAACACGCAGGAAAACCGGTCGAGCCCGTGCAGTCCACCAGCTCCCCTCGCAAGCCTTTTCAAAACATGTTTGCCTGCAAAACTGTAGCTCTGGAATGGTTTTTCACCCCTTACTTGAAGATTAGAAATTTCTCCTGGGTACACAAGTAACAGCTTCATCTGAATATAAAAGGGGAAAGCCTCTGTATTCACAGCGCTATATAAAAATGGCAACGAATTTCAAGCCTGGGTAGCCTAAAATTAGACCCCTAAATCCAAGCAATAAAAATAGCCTAATTTTAATAGCTGCCAACCACCTGCAGTTTCCACTAATTCCCGCAGGACGTTGGCACTCAATGCCTTGGAAGGGAAGGCTGCGGCTGTCTAGGTGCCTGCATGCAGGACTACGCTTCTCAGATGGCAACACTCGTCTTTCCAAAGCTCTGGCCAGCCATAAACGCCAAACTCCCAATAAAATCACCAAAATTGCCCCAGACACGCACTTCATCTGCTGGCAGGTTCCCGGAGCTGAAGCCAGCTGGGGTGGGAAGGTCTATGCGGACGCTGGGAGGAGCACTGGGCACCAGGCACTCCCCACCATGGAGAAGGCACGAGAGAAACGGCACCGGGCAGCTGCGCATCGCTGCTCCTGGTGGACTTCATTGGCTGGGGTTAATTGGGTTTTTGAGCAAAAACCCAATTTTTTTGGGCCCCATGGCGAAGCCAGGCAGCTATGGCGTCTGGAAAGACAAGCAGAGCACGTAGGAGGGGGGAATCAAAGATGGCAAGTGAAAAAGCGCGGATAGCAAGTACCTG
This sequence comes from Apteryx mantelli, assembly GCF_036417845.1. Lineage (NCBI taxonomy): Eukaryota > Metazoa > Chordata > Aves > Apterygiformes > Apterygidae > Apteryx > Apteryx mantelli. The sequence continues at coordinate 41,543,309 of NC_089984.1, forward strand.
ATGAGGATGTCAAACAGCAAAGGTGGACCAAGGAGAAGGAGAGCGAGACGCCGCTGAGAAGGGATGAAACGGGATCCCAGCTGCAGCAGAACAGGACACGGCCGGCCAGGAGGCTTTGCTTTAAAGAGCCCGGCAAGATGCGGCGTGCCCCTTGCAGCGTGAAACGTGACTTCTGCAGAACGAGGAGACGATTTCAGAGCGCTTCACTCAAAACAGCTGTAACGTCCAACACCGCGCGTTCCTTGCGGCAGGAGCCGGCCTGAGCGTGGCGTTGAGACAAGCAGAAACTCAGGGGGCTCTGGGGAAGTTTCTCGCCGAGTGAGAGGTCTCCAGCCCAGAAGGACAAGCAACCAGGCCAGAGGGGCAGGAAGGGATGAGGCTCGACTTCTCAAGCGATAAACCCTTGCTCCAGCACGGCAGGTTATTAGCTCAGCAGACCCCGCATGAAGAAGTTGCAGAATATCATGTATATATAAATATATATATATATATATTTATTATTATTATAATGGCAGGTTAAGTACAACAGAAGTTTTCTACATCTCAGTGGCATTCTGCAGTAGCCCACATTCACGACCAGCGAAATAAAATAAAGCAGGTGAGAAATACAGAAATCTATGTAGCATGAAATATCTCTAAGAGACTTGTTTAGTGGAATTAACTAGTAGTTTAATAGAAAAAAAGCCTGATGTATGAGAGCGCTCCAATTTCTTCATAGAAATTAACATTTCAATCCTGTTTTTATCTAGAAGTCATTAAACTGTGCAACATGAATTATTGGAACTGTAGCAGAGAATTAACTCTATTCATCAAGTAAGTCCAAACAGTTTAGAGTGCATCTGTAATGAAAAAATAGCTCCACATTTCTATCTCTTCTCATTAAAGTAAACCAGTTTTCCCTCTCTCAGTATATAAAACTGTCTTCTCCTCATGTAATTTATATTACCATAAGCCAGCTCACATTCTAAACTATTACACGCCTCCAATTAATTTTTGCAGCTTTTGCCTGAAAATTTAATGAGATAGTAGTGTATGAACCTGCTGACTCCAGATTACGTGTGTGCTTCCAATATTAATGTTGGCATAATAAAATAATCTGATACATACTTGATGAGAGCTTTTCACTATTGTGAGAGTAGTTAAGGCGATATGTAAACCAATTCCGCCGATTCCCCCGAACTCCCCCGTATTTGGCTCCCGAGGGCGTCCCACGATTGCTCAGTTTGAGCCGTGCAGGACCCACGGGATCGCGGGGGCAAGCAGTGGCGGAAAGAGTTGGGATTAATTTCTTCCAAAGCGGAAGGGCATATTTAAAACATCTCCCCATACCGCTTGGTCAGTACAAGCAGCAGATTGTGCAAGCTAGTGCCTTCTCCGCGGTGCATCAAAATGCAGGGGTAGTACTTGCACACCCAGAACCACCTTGCAACAAATCCCACTAGCCTTCTTAATGCTCGCAAAGATTCAGAAATTGCGAGTTTGCATTTGTGCTGGGAAGCGGAGATGGGTTTCGAGTCCCAAGAGTTTTCGCGGCTTTCTTTCTCTTTGCAGATCATTTTATGGGGATAACTCTTATCTACTTCTGCAAACTGCTCTCCAACATATTAGACAAATAACCTGCGCTTCAAAAGGATACATTCTTTGAGACCAAAATTAAAGGAAAAAAATTATAATACTGCTTTCCATTGTGACTTCAATTTTGCTACCGCATATTGTGCAGAATATGATTTTAATATCTATGTACCCAAGAGAAAAATTGGTAAATGCGATGCTCTCAGAGATCATTAGACACAGTCTTTAAAATACACACTTGATATGATTTAATACAGGCCTGAGTTTATATTTCTATAGAATTTCAGGAAACTGTAAATTGTTCATGGTGAGTCACATATCCCTTGAAAAAGTTAATTTTCCATCAAATTCTGATTAGTGGGGAAGCAGTGTCCAAGCGCTCCAGATAGCCCGGAGAAATGAGCAGAGTCAAGAGCCCAGAATTTTTAAAGTCAGTCCTATCGACCAGCCTGGTTACCCTGCAGGACCACAAAAATAATCATTCTTACCTGTGCTAATTAAACTGTCCCCTTAACGAATAAAATAACATCATGAGCTACATGTTACGAACACAGGAAAGAAATGGGGGTGGACGTAGAGAGTGAGAATCCAGGCTCCAGATTATGATCTGTGACTTGGCCATAGCACGTCACTGATGAAGTCAAAATTGTGGAGTGCTTCTCGGGAGACGAGACAGGATCTCCAGTGCATTATGCATTGTACCCACGCTCTGATACGCACGGAGCCCTGAAATTCAGGTTTCTTTGAGATAAAATGAACAAACCGATCTGATAAAAGAATGGAAGAAGGGACTGACAGAGGCGGACGGTAAGAGAAATAATATACCGCGAGGATGAAGGCCAAATATTGCAGTTTAACAGCTCCCAGTGGTTTCAAATCAATTTAAATTTAAAATAAATGAATTAAATTTGATAATCTCTGATACCACTCAACCTACTTGCTCCAGGGCACTGAAATTCAAATATTCTCGAGTTCTCTCTGTAACTCGTACTACATACAAACAAAGAAAAGGAGTACCAAACTAAATGCAACTTATCTGGGTTTGGAACATCAAATGGCGGAAGCACGTCCTCAGTGTTCACAGCATTTTGCTGCTGTAACTTTTGCCCTTTGAAGTCAATCCCCAGTCTTTCTCGAGCATTTACAGAACAAACCGGTTTGTTTTTCATCTGAGAAATCCACAGCAAATCTACTCGGGTGGCGCCAACGTCGTGCAAACGGGCGCTGAACCCCAAACATCTCCAAAGCCCGGGAGGGACCCGGCGCCTCCTGACACCGCTGCCGGTGCCACCGCGGCCGGACTAGGCTGCTGGGCCCATCTCGGCTGGAAACGACGCTTTGGTCTGAGCAGGGAGCTGTTTTTAACCTAAACCGGGTCGGATTTGCAGCATACATACACACTTACATTTGGAAGATCTTAACAGACTCTTTGAGTGTAAGATGATTTTTCTTTCAAAGTTTTATTTTAGAAAATTGACCTTGCGGGGTTTTTTTAAAACATGCATACATGCATGCCCTTCCACCTAACACCTCCTGCTTGTACCTTTACATGTCAAAAGAAACATATAATTAAATTAAGAGATGCATATATTCTTCCTTTTTTCCTGCCTATTCTCCTCGAACGCTACGCCAGATAGCAAATCAAAATCTGCATTTAAATAGAATATTTTTAATGTATGAAAGTGGGCGGCCTGAGGGTAAAGAGGTATTGCATTCACTCACCATATGCACAAAATTGCATTTAAAATGTGATACTACATTTTAAAAATTTATTGAATATTTTTGTCATTCTAGGACTTTTGTTTTATTATAACAAAATCTTTAGCTCCGCAGAGATTTCTGTATCAAAGCATGCTAATAAAAATAATGTGATATTACATCATTTTATCAATTTAATCTTGAGAAAAAGATTATATTCAATCAGCTCTCATAAGTCACTATCTCTAATAATTCCGGCCATTACTCAGTGCAAAATTCAAGCCGTCTGAATTCATTACCGTGGGTTGCTACAAATCTGCATTTTCCAACTTTGTCAGAAAAGGCAGCAGTCCAAACTCAGTGACCTGAATCTAACCGCCTTTCAGAGGAGCCGGCCCTGCTCGGCAGCTCTCCCCAGCCCTCGCTTCTCTTAGGAGTCGGGATAAAGCCCCACGGTCAGGGTGAGACAACACAAGCTCTCCAGAGCCTCGGGAGGGTTGGCCAACCCCAGGTTGGCTTTGGCCCACGCCAACGAGCAGGTCGGTGGGGCGTCTGCACGGCAAGGGCCGTGCTCTGGAGGTGGCACCTGCAGATGGTCTCGGTGACAGCACCGGCCCCGCTCGCGGTCGGATACTCATGCAACGCCGCTCTTCACTGTGTGCCAGCGGAGGAGGCCTCCAGCGACCAGGCGTAGAGCGAGACCACACCAGTGCAGAGTGACATATGTTATGGGAGAGGCGTCACATTACATCGGACAGGCCGCACAGCGCCGCGCACAAACCCGTTTTGACGCTGTGTTATCAGGTCAGCACCTTCGGGAAGAAAAAAGGAGAACTGCTGACTGCGAAATAATCAAAATGAGAGGCTATTAAAGTCTTACAAAACCTCTCCGGCTTAACGAGGGCTTTAACGCACGCAACGCCAGTCTGCGTGGAGCGCGGGACAATTCCCTGACTCACGAGATGCTCAGCATATCACTCCGTCGAGGGCGTCCCTATCCCGGCCACCCCCCGGAGCCCCTCTCCGGGCACAGAGCTCCTCTTCAGCCTGCGTTGTGGGTGCAGCCCTCCGGCTGGCCGCCCAGCGAGCTTCCCTGCTCAGCAAGGAGCAGGCTCGCGTTTAAAAGCCTCCAAGTTCACGACCACGACAGCTCCTGAGCAGGAACGCACATCGGAGAGTGCCGAGTGTTTTCCAGAGATCTTATCTGGGAAAAGCTAGATCAAATAACACCTTATTTCAAATTAGAGAGTATTGTTCTGGCCAACAAACTGAACTTCTTCCTCAAAAGTTCCTTCCAGTGACAGAGACTCCATGGCCCCCAGGGTGATCTGCTTTAAGCAACATGAATGCTAGTTGCGCAGGAATCACGGCGCCATGGTCCTGTGAAACCTTGAACAAGCTGGTTGATATATCCGTACCATTACAGCTATATTGGCAGGCCTGATCCCACTCTCGCTGAAGCCTCTAGCATTAAAAAAATGCTTTGGTTGGGTAAACTTGCACTGGCTTCCCAGCACCAATAATGTATTTCAGCATAACCATACCTACTCTGGAGCTTCTGCTAATGAAAAAAGGCCTAAATGAAAAACAAATTAACTGCACCCCAATGAACACTTCTGTATCAGCAATAGTTTCTAGAGATTTGGCTTATTCTGCCCAATTCTCCCTTCAACAGACGTCATCTTCCTCCCATTTTCTTGATCTTTCAGCAGACACCAGTAAAACATTCACCAAACGCCAGCCACGCTATACCACTGGAGCCAATAACCATAACGTGCCTTTGCTGGTCCAAGAAACAGGACAACTAAAGAGCCTCCCATATCTGGGACCTGATGGGAGCTTCCGAAGGCATCAAGATGTGCTTTCTGATTGTCTTCAAAGGATGATGCCTAAAGTCTGGCAAGAAATGCGGGGAGAAGCCAGACAAGACGAAAATCTTAGAAGACCATCAGTGGCAACGAAGGAATTCAGGATGCAGAGGTGCTCCTACAGCAAAAGACGGTGTCTATCAAGCAGTCTGAATCTCATCCTCCTGTTTATTTCTCCCCAACAGAAGCATAACTCACTTTATTGTCCTCAGGCAAGTTTTTGCCTAACAGAATGATACGCAGCCCATTTCCACCGCCGAGTCATGTAACCGAGGATTTTTTTAAAAAGAATATTAAGTCATAAAAAAAGTAAGATGCTCACATATTGAGTTAAAGGGAAAAGAAAAGATTACAAATAATTTAAATACAGCAGAAGATCACCAAGTCTATTCCATACACCCATAAGCCCATTTCTACTTCTATCTTGACCAGTAAAACCCCGTCAACATCCACCGCTGATGGACTCCAGGTTTTTTTCTGGAGAAGTATTATAGTCCATTCATATGTATACCCACACGAATGTGCAAAATCAAACTCAGACTAGCAAGGTGGAAGCTAATATTTGAGCTAGCAGCTGAGGCTGTTACAATTCCAAACTAAAATGGAAATGTGCTGTTGGTAGCAAGCAATACATTGTTTTAACACGTTACGATATTTATAAATATATGAAGTTTAAATAATCAGATGACAGAGAGTTCCTTTTCATCTACTGAATGTTTATTATTCTTTGCACATTAGCACTTTTTCCCTCAAATGTTGTATCTTCTGCCATTTATAATTAATTTTAACAGCTTCTGCAACTTATCCCACAGGTTGTTGCTGTTTCTTTTAAACAGCGTGCTGCTGAGAAATTGATTTGTTTGCTCCGTATGCCTACAGAAATCACATTATGAAATATGCATAAATGTCACTGCTTGGGCTGCTTCCGCGGAGCGGTGCGGAATAAAAGCTTGCCTGGGAGAACGAACGAGGCAGACGCCGACAAAGAGGAAGGCAGCGCCGAGCGGAGGCTCGCGCGCCGGCCGAAAGCAGCCGCCCCAGGCGGACGCCCGCCGCCGGCCCTCGCCGTCGGGCGCAGAGCAATAAAACACACGCAACTCGGGCTCGTTTTGCGATGCGATACTAAACCACGCTCAGGGTCCGTGTGGTGCACGGGGTTATCGCAGAGCTTGCCGACAGCATCCGAGGGAGCAAGGCTGGACTGCTGATTTAAAAGAAGCGAGCGCAACCTGATGCGGTGCACGACACGCCATGACTCCGGACCCGCAGCCCGTCGGAGCGCGTACGGCCTCGGAGAGGAGCCTTCCCGAGCCCGCAGACCCTCCTCGCGCGACCTCCTCCGGCACGAGCCCCTGCGAATCCGTGCAAGCAGCAGCACCCCGTGCATATGCTTAAGAGACGCGGTGGCAGCCGGCGATGGAAGGCATCTTTCCCATGCTATCTCCTACCGCACAACATATTGAATGACAAGTTCTGAAATGCAAACCAGATATTTTTCTCTGAGACTTCGTTAGACGCATCACTCTCCTACATTATTATAGGGAGCTGTCAAAACAGCCTGGTGGGAAAGCTCTTCCATAGGCTTGCAGAAGTATAAATTGTCACAGGATAAAGTAAATTCCATTAACAGTTACACAGTCATTATTCTGCATAATAAAAGTAAAGGCTCTTTACTTGTGATCTATGTATTTACGACCGTCTAACCAACAAGCACTTTCTCTTTTCTGTTGCCTTTGTTAAAATTACAAGATAATTGGTTGCTGTTGCAGATATTAATGTCTGATAACAAAGTGCCTAAGGCAGGAAATTTGAAGTCGCCGTGAAACAGCATCACTGACAAAGCAGTAACTCCTGTTCCTGCAGGATTAAGGAAACCAACTCAAAGAAAATAATAATTTCTCATTTGTATCAACACAGACATTATTTAAATTAATCATATTGGAAATTGCGTGCAACACATTTTCAAACATATTTCTCTTCATTCTGGCCATCATAAAAAGCAACAGAGGATTCAGGCTTTTTTCAGTATAAGGTCCTGAGGAATATCAAATGATTTCAGTGACAAGTCCTAGGACAACCGAGGCAACTTCTCTGCTCCAGCAACAAATGTATTCCGAGCCACAAGGTTTAAAGAAAAAAGGGAGTGATTTTGAAATAACTTGAGCTCCTCAGTAATTAGTGTCCATGCATTTTACAAAACAAACAAACCACATTTAAAGAATATATCAGTTTTAGTTGGAAGCATGAACAATTATATACACAAATACTCTGCTCTCCCCTAGTTTACACACAGTCACGTTAATGAATAAAATTGCAGCTTAAAGTCTCAACCGTGATGAGCAATTCGGAAACTCGCTATTCATAAATATCATGCCAATTGAAGCAGGCTGTTTTAAGGATATTATATATTATTTATTGCAATTCAGTCTGTCATGAAATTAAGCAAATTGAGCCAATTTCAGGATGAGCACTGGGGGAAGGCAAGATTACATTCAAATTAATAAAGTCGTTTTTACCATAAAACGATGTCATCTGGTACAGTTTGTTTATAAACTAGCCCGCTAATGGGAAAAATCTCCGGTTTCCCTCCCTGCACCTTCGCCGCCCGCTTTCCCCCCGTGTGGCGGTGGGGATCCCAGCCGGGCGCTTCGCGCACCTCCTCGAGGAGCACCGCGCTCCATCGGTGGGAGGAGAAACCAGCCCCCTAAGCAACCGCGGCCGATGGCTTTTCCCTCTCGGAAAGAAAAGGGAAGAACGGCTGGATGGGAAGCCTCTGGCGAACCCTCCCCAAAACTGAACCGTTAAACAAAAAAAAATCCAGCAAACGTTGGTGTTCAACTTGATGCCAACCGTTCAAAGCCCTCGAGAAGGCTGCGGCCCCAAGACGCAAGGACCAAAACGCGCACAAACATCCGTTTATCTGCCTTTATAAAAGATCCCTCTCTACGGTCCTTCACTTTTTAGTTTTTTAATTATTATTCTGTGATGGACATGATACCATTAATTTAATTTCAACTTGCATTTCCTATTAGTATAATCTACTGAGTTATCTCTATAGCAGGAGCAAAATCACTTTACGGTGAGCTATATCACTTCAGAGTTAATTACATGTATTTTGGTTTTGATAAATGAAAATACGGGGCATGATTAATTGAAGGACAATCAATATGATCCAGCTATTAGACAGCTTGATGAGGTATCCAAAGTATGCATATAATCTATAGTAATCAGCTAATTGAAGACTGCGTACTAAAAAGATTTTAGGAAATCCCAGTTTTAAACTGAAAAATATTCTGATGAGGAAAAATATTCACAAAGAGCATGAAGGTCTTGCAGCTTAAGGCCTGTTTTTGTTTTGGTTGGTTTTTGAACAAAAATTTTGCTTTACTGGCTTAAAACCACTGGCTGTGATAAAACACTGAAAGCAAAACGAATTTGGTCAGTCAGTTCTGAAGCGTGCTTCTTATTTACATCCACCCAAACTCCTTTAATTGTATTTTTCTAATGCTTTCCGATTTCTGGAGCTGCCAGAGATTGTTAAATAGTTTCATTAAAAACACTCTATTTGTCTTGGTTTAGTTACATACGAGATCAAATTAAACAGTCAAATAGTAGAACAAATGAACCCTTTCCATCTCTTTCGACATGAAACCGAGGGTGCCCAAAAGCCATCTAGTGACGTTGTGTCATCAGTGTGAAAATGCCAGTTAGCTTTGTACTTCCAAAGACGCGCGCAAGGATGGAGAAAATCCTAAGTGCAAAGCAGAAGTGTTGCACATGTTTAGAAAAATATGGAAGTGCAGAACGCAATTCATAAGCCCATGGTATGTAAGTACTATTAGCATAAATGCTGACAACTGTTAATCTACTGTAACCCTGATTAATGGTTGCAGTTGTCCATTAATACTAGGCATTTTAACTTACTACTAAAATTGATTAGTCAGTTAAGAATTCAATCCTAATGTTCAATAAAATTGCACTTTCTCTGCAAATGCAATATGAAATGAGGTGATGCATTTAACAGCACTCACATATATTACAGGGTGTGCAGTACAAAGAGGAAAAGTGCAGTGTAATCTGCATTATTTGAACTATTTCGAACAAGCTCACAGCTGTAATGGGTGGTGGGCAGTGCTTCTGTCTCACTGCTCCTTGGAAGTCTCCTGAATTTATGTGACACATGGAAACACCACGTAAAATGTAGATCCTGAAAGCAGAGCAGCAGGTAACACGAACACCGGGGCTCCTGCCCGAGTCCCAAGGGTTGTCCGTGCGCGGCGGGGAACTGGGAGAGCGAAGCGAAGATGCCGGCGCGGCAAGTGTCAGTTTGTTACAACACTTTTTTTCTTAAAACGTAATCCAAAGGTACAATATTTCACACAACGTTATAGTGGCACGTAACAGCCTATGAGGCACCAGTGGTTCACACCGCCACAGGTACAGATCTAGCCGGGCTTCTGCTGCAAACCGTTCCTTCCAGGGGGTCCTTTACCACGGATCCTTCCAACACTTGACGCTAGCATTTTGCATCCAAGTATCAGGTCGCAGGCTGCACCACAAGCCTGACAGTTCTCCGGGATGCCAAGTAAGTAAACAAAGAAGGGCAGCATCAGCGTGGAAGAGAGGATCATTCGGCGCCCAAAGCGGGGCGAATACCGCCTTGCGCCTCCCTCGGGCACGGCTAGCACGGGGAGCCAGAGGCAACCCGCGAAAGCTTTGCTTCTCAAAAATTCTGGGTGAGGTTGTTAAACGAGGCTTAGAAAAGAGGATAAAATGAAAAGCCATTTGTCATAAGACAAACACATTTTAAAAACCGTCTTTAAATTAATCTTAGACAAAGGAGCTGTTTTCTGAACAGGTGAAGCCAGGTAAGTAATTTCTAGGTACTCTTTGCCAAGAGTCGGGCTTTGTAGAGCCAAAAGCGTCAGACCACCTTTCTTGTGAGAACAGGTAACCCTAAAAATGCCAGCTAAAAAATAATACTGGAAGCAACCAAAAGGGCAGGTTTTTAGCACTGGCAGCAACAACTCACGCTGCCTGATCCAGAGGACCTGATTCAATCTTTGTACATTATTATGGAGTCATTTTACCGGAAAGATACTCTAAAATCATCTGCCTCCAGCATCCCTGTACAACCAGAAGTCCCAAGAGGCTGGAGCAGTAATTCTGAGCACGCAGGGAGTGCGGAAACGGGGCCTGGGACAAGATATACGCATAAGTTGCTTTCAATTAATATTTAAGTGCTATTGAAAGCACACTTAAGAGATGCAAGACAGGACTGAACAAGCAACGCTCCTGTTACAGCAACATGCAGATGAAGTGTTGTGAAGTTAATTCTAGGCAAGTAGCAATAGCGTAAAGGTTGTATTTAGGTGGATTCAGGATTTCTGGCCAGGGGACTCTCAAGAAAGCTGAAGTTCCTTAAATGCTGTGCAGAGAGGGCTCCCATGCAACGACGGATGAAGGCCACCATGCTCTTGACGGAGGGCATCAAACCACCAGCTCAGCAGCTTTGAGCTCTGCGCCTTGTCATTGCACTTTCCACAGACCTGTTCCAACCCTCCCCAGGGCCCGTGCACAGGCTCTCGTCAAACGCCAGCTCAGACCTGTGTGCTCTGCATCCAAGTTCCCATGAAGATTCATCTCTGATTTTTTAAAGAACAGGCAATCCACAAGAGGAATTCCAGAATTTACACATGTATGGCCCATATACATGAGCCCATAAATGTTACAAGACTACTAGGACTGTCAGTCCCTGCTACGCTCTCCATAAATCCCTTATGCTTATCTCCACGTAACAACTGCAAGTGGTGGAAAAAAGTTTCATACTCAAAGGCAACTTTGGTGGGATTCCTTCTCTATCCTTTCTGTGTTTCATCACGGAACACAAACCTTTTTCTCCTAAAAACCTTTTCACATTAGAAATACCAAGTATTTTGTGTTGCATCAGGGACCAGGCATTAGTCAGGGACATCTGGTTTCTGCCCCCAGCAATGCCAACAACGCTGTCGTACGACTCCACGCGACATGCCTAATCCCACACACCCCGCTGGTAAAACAGGAACAGTTGCACCTTGTAAAGCTTTACCTGGAACAGCTCTACCTTGTAAAGCACTTCCAAAATCTGCAATTAAAAACACTGAGAACATCACCGATTGTGAAGATCTGATTTTACAAGCTTCTGATGAACATTCGCATTCTCTCTGAACTGGCTTAAAGCAGCAAAAGAAAATCAGTTAACAAATATTAAGTTAACCAAGGGATTCACGTGCATCCAGAAGAAGGGAAAGGGGCTCGGGCAGAGGCACCCGCAGCCGGGGCCGGCAGAGCGAGCGGGGGGCAGCTCAGAATTTCTTCTTTTCTTCCTGCCGGCTGTCCATGCGCCGGAGCCCACCATCCGCCCAGCACCGCAGCTTTTACACGGGAGCCGAGAATCCCCGAGGATGTCACGGACTCTTGCTTTTACGGGCCACGGATGGCAGCAAAAGCGCCCTCATAAACCACCGAGCAAGTTACGCATTTCGAAAGGTCAGTAAATCTCCTGTTAACATACTGCTGGGGTGGGGGGAAATTACCAGAAGAAAGAGGAAGCTCAAGCACAGCAAAACATCTGGAAGCCATCGAGGATTTCTGCGTAGATCCACAGCTAGCTTACCAGGACAATCTGTCCAGGCATTTTTTATTTGCCATTGCGCCTTCGCTACTTGGTCATTCTTAATCAACAAGACGCTTCAAACTGTGCAACATGCATGGTGCACGTATTTGTACAAAAACAGCCTCCCACGCATCTACCCAACCAGCAGTCCAGAAAACAGTGCCACTCCAAGGGCTGCACTGATAGAACCCAAAGAAATTCTCTTCTATTCTGTAATTTGTGAGGTTACAGCACCAGGTGTTGTGGCTGGCATCTTTCTTTCTCGAGTGCCTGGGTCTCGGTGCAGGAGACACGGGACAAAACTAGACCTTTGCCGTCGGGACCTCTGTCCAGCACAGGTTAATTATGTCACAGCTGCAGAACCAATTAGCCCCTTCCTGCAGATCGATATTCGCCCACCGTTCGTTATCTTGGGCCTCGCTCCTGGCATTCAGGTCACGACAACGAGGAGGGTCAACCATGGCGGGTCAACCATGGCGGGTCACGTTGCTACAGAAAACAGCCCAAGATTGGTTTTAATACCAGTATCCATGGCCATACAACGCAGCCCATTTTTGCTCATAATGGTCTTAATTAAACCCCGCTCGATGCCACAGGACAAGACACCTTGCCGACAAAGCTGGAGACGGGCACGAGGGCAGCTGGGCAGCTGGAGTCGGGAAGGGATGATGGGGCGCAGGTGCCCGCAAGGGGCCGGCCAGGTCCTACGCGTGTCCAAGTCCGGCTCTCCACCCCGTGTCCCGTCGAACAGCAGCCCCAAGCCCACCGACCGCCGCCGCTCTCGCTACGCAAGCGCACGGAAAGCTGCCCCCGTTCGCAAAACACATGTTCCACCGGCGTCATAATTCTGGCAATAGCCAGCAATAATGTAACACCCTGCTCTGCAAAGCCCTTTAACAGCAGTAATGTCTGTCGGGCCACCCTTTAAGTACTAACACATGGGGGAAAACGCCTAATAGCTTAATATTACGGTGTGCGCGTCTGAAACATCACTCCACAAGGCCTCTTCTATAAAACATCAAACCTGGTTAACAGAAGACATTTGAGCAGAATCAATTCTTTTGTAATAAGTCTTCATATTGAAAGAGGTATTTTAAAACTGGAAAGTATATGTTGCCACAACATAACTGTTTACATATTCAAAAGCACATTTTGTGTAAAAATATGTTACAGAAACAATAAGTATGAATGTACAATTAGCATTTATTCAGCAAAACGCTTGAGAACTAATTCTTACCACGTCTGTAGATAGCCACACTCACAGCAATACACTAAAGGTCCTATCAACACTTCATTAGAAACGTCTCCCTTTATATTCAGGGAATTAGAAAAATCTTTGCCTAGAGGGGATTGTTTTCATAAACTTGATGCATAGGGGTCTCAGGGCAGCAGGAATGTTTATGGAAAATCTGAGATTAGAACATTTCGAACCAGCCGGTTTCAAGTTGCACACATGTAAAGCCATAAATAGAGAGGAAAATATGTGTATAAAAACCTGAAGAAGTAACACATTGTGCAAAAAACAAAGTTGTCGGTTACAATGGAAAAACGAGCACTTCTTTTATTTGACTAAAAAAGTGCATTTACTATTAAGCCACTCCATTTTGCTGCTAGACTACTATATGCTACAGCTTTTATCTCTAGCATCTTTTAATAACAACTCATATTTACAGCAATTCTTGGGGCTTTCCAAGTAGCATTTTCCGAGGAGGTTGGGTTCAGCCTCCCAGCGACTTCGAGAGCAGCAGAGCCGGGCCACCGCTCACTGCTCCGGTTCAACGCTCCACCATGCGAGCTGGAGTTCAAATACAATCACCCATCCAGGACTTCCAGAGCGCTTGAAAAACAGCAAGACTCGGCTGCCACAACACCGCAGCACCCCGACCGGGTGCGCAGGCGGGCGCGCGGCTCGGTTTGCACGCGCCCAACAGCTTTTCTCCTCCAGCAGCCACAGCCTGAGCCTCCGCTCCCGCAAGCGGGAGCCGCGCCAGCAGAGCCCGGGCAGCAATGCCGTGCTGCTGCGAGCCAGGAGCGCCGGGCTTGACCCGCTGCCTGCTAAAATCAACAGAAGTCAACAGTAACAGGCAACAGCGCCCAGAGGACACACACGTACGAGGAGAGGCACAGTGGGATGCTTTACTGCACAGAGCGCTGCAAGGGAAGAGCGTGAAAACTTGCCGAGACAATTATGCCGGCATAACCAAGGTCACGTCCCCACCTCCGAAAATAAAAGTCTGCTGAACTGACAGAAAGACAGCGGTAAGGCAGACAGCACCACCACCTACCTAGTTACCGTCTGAGTAATAGCTCTTAAATACTAACAGCATAGATGCACACTCATCCTGGAAATAGCCGTGGTGATTTAGAGACCTACTGCTCCCACGGCAAGGTTAGCAGCAAGGCTTTGGCGGTGCCTCCTGACCTACGTGCCGCAAGGTGCTGCCCGAGGGACCTCCAGGAGCTGTGCAACGCAGAACGGCAGACCTGCGCGGAAGCAGCAGCGCTCACCAACTCCGTATGTCGATGCAGGGACGGCAACCCCTGGCTGAACAACAGCTTCTGCAGCTCCACCAGCTAGGTCCAGATGAGACCACCACCTACAGCTAAAAGCTGAGCATTTTTACTGCGTCGTTAGAGCCTCAGAAATTTTCAGGTATTAACCCGAGAAACCACAAGCACAGCCTCAGCTAGTATTACATTTAAAGGACAAAAAGGGGCTCTGGAAAATGAGACCTTCTTTCCCAAACCTTACAAGCCTTTATAGACTAGGCAATGAGACACGAAAGCCTGGCTTGGGGAAGAGGTGAGAAAAGAGAGAGCTATTAGGTCGATTCCCCCTGTCCTGCACAACAGCACGCTACAGCATATTTTCTATTGCTTTGTCTGGTGTAATCTTAGACGTCCCACACAACTGGGCCTCCCACCACTTCCCTTGGTATGCTGCTTTCAAAGGATGTTAATGTTTCATTACTTCAGCCGCGCGAGCTCGGTGCGGCTCGCACAGGAAAGGTGTCTGCAGCTTGGAATCCCGTCTCCGGGGAACAATTTATACCCGCGTCAGGAGACGCACGATGCCACTCAGACGTTGCGCCTGGAGGGACTGTCGAGCGCCGAAACGCGTCAAACGCTGCTGATAAAACTTGCGCTGCTTTCGCTCTTGTTTCAGACTCCTTTGCCTTCGGCTGTCGCACACTCCTACAGGTTGCTTGCAAAACTCCCCCGCGGCAGCAGCTGCACTTATTGCTCCTACTAGACTTCAACTATGCTGTTAAAGTGTGTAGCCAGAGGCGTAAAATACTCCGTGTTAGCAAAACCAGGTATTCCTGAATACACTTGGTTGTTTTGTACTGACCATGGCAATTGTAGGGTGTTTTCCTGGCGGGTGAAGAAGACCACTGAGAGTAGATGGTGGATCAGTCAGAGCTTAAAAGACAGATTACAGGAACGGGTAGATTACATAATGAAACTTTTAAAATAACTTTGGCTGACCCAGATGAGTTTATGCTACACCCCACAATACCACGGTTTTGACCACTGTACCGCGCGCAACTACAGTCTGCTTCGGTTTGCCTCCGCTTACTTCTAATTTCAGATTTAAACTCTCCAGCAGAGCCCATGCAGGGCGACAACACGTTTTAAACGTTTTGCGTTGCGGAAAGGTACTGCAAGCATATTTGCTTTGGGAAGAACTACAGTAGGTCACTTTACTTAGAAAGTTAAGTCTCAGGATGTTAATATTTCAGGACAGCCTCTGCTTGTGCAGCTCAGAGTCCAGGGTGTGGAAAACGGAGGCAGACGTCTGAACGCCAGTATTGCAGGGCTCCTCCGAAAATCCCACTGACACAGCTTCCTCTTCATCTTCGTCTCATATCCAGTTAGTAGTCAATTTTAACAGCATGACAACAACTATACAGAACGTCAAACAGTTATCTTTTATCTGGAGCTTTATTTTGGCAGTATATTTCAATGGAAATATACAGCTTAATGCTGCAACATATTTCATACTGAAATGGATAATAAAAAAAAACTATAGACTATGCATTTCCCCTAAAACGTAAAGGAGGAATACACTGAAAATTTGTACTGTTTACTACTTTGTCTTTCAGAATGTCTATATAACTCTACTATGTTTGAAGTATAAATACTGCTGGATCAATAAAACAAGAGTATTTCCAAGTTTGTTTTTTTTTAATATAACATATACCCCTAATCCAGAATGTTCTGAGCAGCCCCAGTTACAGCTCCACCCTGCCATAAAGATGGAGGCAGAGCGCAAAACCTTTTGACCATGCTTTTGACCCCAACACAGGGGAACTCGGTGTCTGTCAGGCTGCAGACAGGTGCTTTGAAACCCAAGGCAGCGACGTCTGTATCCCGTGTACCCACCCACTGCACGTCAACACGTCTGAGACCTACGCTCGGCTCGGTGCTCCTGGGTGTCTTAAGTCAGACACGTCTCCCCTCTATGGAAATCGCAAACCAGCACAGAAATATCCTCTGGCTTTTTCAGTACCCGCTTCAGATGGTCAATCGCATACGTTAAAGCTTTGTCGTTAAAGTTCATTCACTAAACCCCTCTTCTCCTTTAGCAAAAATCATAAAGCTGAAACACCCAAACTCTTCCAGATCTGCGGGTTCACCTAAGAAGGTCTTCCTCTTTAAGGGATTCACCTTACCTGTATGTAAAAGTCTCCTGGACTATTTCAGTAGTTGCGACACTTCTTTCCTGAGAGAGGATGGATTTACCTGAGGACTGTCAACGTTTCAGCTCTCCATCACTCCATGCCCTCCTGCATATTCATACCTAGGCAGATACGACCGAACAGTTTTGACATCTTCTGGGATGAGGTTAGCATCGGTATTTGGTCAGCCCAAATTCATGAAGTTCACAGACATCAAAATAGAAACAAGGTAGAATAGCTGAATCTCCTGGTTTTGCTTTTCTGAGTTGATTCCTCCCCTTCCTCTCTAGACATCTGTCTGTCTTGAGCCAAGTGACAGCACCTCATCACGCACATCTGCTTAACAGCAGGCCCCTGCTCTTGGAGCTCGCCCATGATTGCTACTGAACCTTCTCTCTTGAAAAGCAGCCCATCCTTGAAGCCAGCCCGGCGCTGGGCTGCTGGTCAGCTGCCTGCTGCTCTGACCCGCGCGGCTCTCCTGGCAGAGCCTCCGACGGCCACGGAGCTGCTCCACTGAGCTCGCACAGGGCACCACAGAAACGCCAGCAGCTATGCCAGGAACGAAAGCTCCTTATCTTCTGGGGACCTGCTGGGCTGTTTCGGACATCTGCCTCGATGCGTATGCCATGAAGGCTGACGTCCAGAATACCAAATCCAGCAGCTTTAGGTCCTCTTTAGGAGAGGTTTCACTGTTTGGGTCCAGCAGCTTCTTCATGGTGGCTTCACCACCCTGCGGGACAGCTGTTGACTCGGTGACCTCAGGCTCAGCCCTGCTCCAGTACCTCAAAAGACGACCCCCTAAGAGGGTAACGGTTCTCACAGACGACTGGTCAACAGCACTTGTCTTCCCCACGCAGAGGCACGTCCCGGCATCCCCAGTGGTCGTCCGCCGCCCCAGGCCCACGAGATGCTCCCAGAGGTCAAGGCTGGCCCCACCGCACCAACGGGTCTCCTCGCGCAGGGCACAACGAGCCGAGGTAGCAGGCGGCAGACGCAGCGGTGGAATCGCGCCGCTCACTCCAACAGGGCCTCCTGGAAGCTGCCGGACTCCACCAGCGAAAGCCGGGCAGCCAGAGGCCAGGCACGGATACCGGGAAGCTGGGCGAGCCAACGAGAAGCCAACGACTAATTCTGAAAATATCTGGAAAATGGTTGAGCAAAGGCTTATTCAAGAGATTCAGTAGTTCACCAACTTTGCTAAGCTTTGGAGATGGTAAAAATGTAGCAAGTGAGTCTCTTGCATGAATAAAAAATTACATTTTACATAAATTAAATATATAATTTGATTAAACATGTTTATGTCTTTGCAGTGACATTTAGAATAGGAAGTATTCATTTTCTGTTTTGAAAGGAAAAAACTCTTTCAAATGTAATTTGAAGCTGTCAAACCAATCTTCTTCACAGATCTTTTAAATGTCACATACCTTCGAAAGGGGATGGCAGATTCCTTTTAAATATGCAATTGCAAACAGTCCAAGCAAAATCAAGAATTTATTAAAATATGCTACTGACATTTATACTGATTAAGTATAGCCCTTTCCTTGCTCCCTCTCGATAGAGTCCCTTACAAAAGATGTGTCACAACATCTCATATTAATGCCGTACTTGCTATAATTCCCTAACACACAACCACTCTTAACGGGGTGCCAGGCATATAACTAACTAGCAAAATTCAGCTGCCTGAAAAGAACCTGCCTCTTGTTTTGTGTGGAGACTAATATGAAATTGTGGTTGCTTTACATGAAGAATTGCACTTTTTAATGATTTCTTACCGGCATGCCTGAAATTTATAACCAAAAATATTAACTGCACTTACTTTAAATCAAGTATAGCACTATACCTAATGGCTTTAAATGGAAGAGTGTATTAATCATAAGCATAAAGAAAACCTACTGTAACTCATTTCAGACAACTTTACATTAGCAATCTGTATGTTTTTGTTTTATAATCACAATATCTATCCTTTGAGTATTTATTATTCTTTCCAATTAGAATACATTTCCTCAAAAAAATATTTTTGAGGGAACAGAGAAGAGGGATAGAGAAAAACCATTATCTACTGGTGAATGTTCAAGTGCAGAAACTACGGCAGCTCCTGTTCTCAGACCCTTCCCAGTGACATGCTGGACATTTTAAGGTCACTTTATTTTTCTAGAAGACAAAGAATTTAATTATTATTTGCTCTCCCCCTGTCAGCAGGCCAGTGACCTGCATGGGCATAACTCTCATTAGCATTAACAGAAATCCCCACTGTAAATTCTCCCCTGCGAAGCAACATTAAGAGCAAGGCCACCCTGAGCAAGCACGCTCAAATTGGAAAATAAAATATACCTCCCATTTCTCGCTACCATCACAGGGAAGACGTAATGAAGTGCAGGAGATTAAGCCACAATTCCTGCATCAACCCTTCTTTGTCCTCGATAATTACTCAGCAGAACGCGTACAGCGGGCACTCCTCGGCGATGAGAATTTGTTGCACTTTATTGAAAGACTTTATCCTAACGCTCTCAACTTTCTGCTGCATAACCCAGCAAATTATAGCACAGCCACTGCAACATAAATCATGATCACCACCAACACTGGCTTACTTACAGCTTACGCTCTGTATTTAAAATCAGAAGATTACTGCAGAAAACATGTCAGTGCCAGGCAACAGGGACACAAAACAGCCGGCTGGCAGCAGTCGGTGCTGATCACACCGCCGGAGGAGTCCAAAACAAGCTTGCCCTAAAATAGCCAGTACTACAAATCAGCGCTTTCTACAGGATTCATGCACGGCACTCATTGAGCTGCCTTCACCGTGCCATAAACGAATTTAATGCAGTTAAGGACGGACAACGGAGAGGAACTATGCGTCCCAGCAGGCTATAGGGACCCCTACGGAAAGAAAAGGTCTCCCTCCGGCTTCAACGGGAGCTACGCAACTGCTCAGCTCGTCTTAAAAAAATTAAATAAAATCTAGTTCCACTTATTTATGGGCTTCAATGCCTAACTTGCAGTACCTCCACTTGAAAACTGGTGTTGTCCTCAGGCTGGCTCTCCACTTCACACCTGCCCATCCACCACGGACACCAGGTTTAACTTCTGAGGGTCATCACAACAACCTGCCCCCAGCCCCCTCCTCTTCCCTCAGCCACCCACCGCAAAGGGGCTTAACGATTTCTTCAAGTTTCAGAGACCACCCGGGCCAATACTTCAACGCTGCCGCATGGCTCATCCAGGAAAGCGGCCGTGGTCGGCAACAGCCACGCTGCAATGAGCCACCCGCTGCAGGTCAGCGCTGTGGCATCTCCTGCAAAGTCCCTGCAACGTCACAGCGCTCGCGCGCTGCAACCCCCTGGAAACGGTCTGACTTTACTAAACAACTCCAGGCACACCAGAGCGGAGACAGAATAATCTCTCAGCCTGAAAGAACTATAAATATCAATAGTAAGCTCTCCATGAGCAGCCACTCTCTATTTTATGGATCTACTGTGGGTCGAGCGCTTCCAATACATTCTGCTGATACAACACTGGTGATGACTGTAACAGATGTAGTTAAAAAAAAAAGGACCTGAAAGTTTAATACAGCTGTAGTCAAGCACACCGCTTTTTATGGGTTTCTTGAGGATGCAAAGTAAGTCACTGTTCCACCTATCCGAGCTCCTTGCATCGCTCCCCAAACTATATCTTCTGTACGACTCCCACCAGCGGGTCCCTGGAGGAGACCCTGCCTAACATCCAGCGCACCGCTCTCACCTAGACACACTCAAAATGGAATACGGAGACTCAGTTTTCCACAGAATTATGCCGTATTACGTGAAACGCAGCCAACCCTAGGTGCACAGCACCTCTTGAAAGATACGGTACGTACCATCTCCCGAGGTGAGGACACTCAGCATGTTACAGGACAGCATCCTCTCGCCTGCCCAAGGCCCAAAGCATTGCTCCTGCTCCCACAAATGAGTCTTTTGCCAAGAGAGACAGAGGAAGGGCAGTTTTATTCCCATTCCTTGCACTTGAGGAACACCACTTAATGACCACTCTGAGATTTGGGGCGCAGAGGTGAACGCTAGCTTCGAACCTGCTGCTCCCTGCAAGCAAAGCGAGGAACGCATGCTGTACCTCTGCGGGTGGCAATACACAACCGCAGGGGCACCCAGGCAAAGAGCCGCAACGTAGATGGGGCCACCCTCGCTTGGGTCGCTCTTGTCTTCACTGGTTGATGGGGTCCATTCCCACAGATCCCTCCAGGCCGTAGAGCTGCTAACTCCAGGCGTTCGGCTTTCTTACTGGTTACGGAAACTCCAGTCGGACTCCAGCAGTTTCCCAGACTCTTTAAGCTCCTCTCACAGGTTGTGTCTGCAGAAACGAGTGGTCTGGGCTTCAGACAGGACCTCTTTTCCCTTCTGCCTTTCCAAACTGGCAGTGAATGAACTATACATCAAAAGTCTTATTTTATATATAGCATTTGCAGGCTGGCCCCACCTGTGTTGAGAATACTGGGGGGAAAAAAAACGCCTAAAAAACAAAAAAAAACCAGAAAATAGCACTCGTGCAACCCTTTGAAATGTCATTCTAAGCTAGGGAACACGCTGGGCTGCTTTCCTGCTGGTACTGTTTTTCCAGCCACTGTCAGCACCAACATACTGCAGCTTGAGAAAGGTGGGGAATCTGCCTGATGGGTTTCCCGACTCATCCGAAACGGGGGCATGCTCTGCTGCCTGCCTCTGCCGGCAGCTTGCGCCGCGCAAGGAGAAGTTGCTTCCTTTGCTCAGCAACTTGTTTCATTTCGTGGAACCAGACACTGGGCTGTTTCCGTTTGTGGGATACTGGTCTATGTGGCTTGATCATCCTCGCCAAGGGCAAGCAGCAGATGCAAAGGGCGACTTGCGGTCTAACGCCCGTATGGGTGAAGCAACGCCCAGGGTGAGGCGGAGGTCTCGCCACTCGACACAGCTCAACCTGAAACGGCGCCTGGGGCAAGGCGGGAGTCTTGCAGCCTGGCGTCGCTACTACGGGCAAAAAAGGCCAGCAGCCAACGACAGACACCCTCTGCTCAGCTCGACAAGGACCAATCATCCCACAACGTTTGACTTGGCCCCACCTCGCCAAGAGTATAAATTCAGCGCATAGAGTTCCTCCGTTTTGAGGATGAGAACGCCAACTTACGGACGGGTCGATGGGCCTGGACCTCTCTCCTCCCCAAACTGGGATGCCTCTCTGGTAAGACTTGCGCCTCCGACAACGTCGGACGTTACCCGGGAAGAACACCATTACTGAAAGCGCTTAATTGTTAGTCTGAGCTCAAAGAAGGAAAATTTGTCGCAGCAAGTGCATTTATCAACGGCAATTCCAAACCTGTTGTATCTCTCGCTTTAATAAAATCCACAACTTGGCGAAAGTGGCTCAGGGAAAGTCCCTGAACAAGGGAACATCGATCACCAAACAGGGAAGGGCTCTCCACCTGAGCATACCCCCCTCTCTCTCCGTTTCACGCGATGGTAAAAATTGGCGTAGTCGGCAGGATTGCCATGGATAAACTGCTGCACAAATATAAGTGTGCACCATCTCAAGCAGGGAAAGAATGGGCCCAGAAATTTTGGAAAGATGAAGATGAAGGCAGAGTGAATAGAGCAATGTAGAAGCCAGCAAAAGATCAGGAAGGGCAAAGGAGAAGGAACTGCTTGTGCGGTATCGGGGGCCTGCTTATCTTGCGTGCAGAAAGAATATAGAGTTCCCTCCCCCCGGAAGAATCGCACACGTAGAACATGCCGCTTTAAAATCAACTAACGAGGTGCTGGAAACCTCATTAGCCTTTGGAAAGGAGACCCAAAAAAAGTCGGGGACACAAGTAAATGGTTTCACGGTTGAAACCAGAACTTAAAGGCAGAAAATAGGGAACTGGAAATGCCGCTAGCCGCAGCGGAAAGGCGAGAGAGGCAGCGGCAGGCAAAACTAGACTTACCACTAGCCAAATGCCACCCACCGCCTCAGCTAAGCAAACTCATAAACTAGCATGCTGCGCCAACCCTGAGACCTGGGACGGAGATACCTGATACGATGATGATAACGACGATTCAATGGGAAATCCCAATTGTTATGCTTCTCCTCAAGAACCTGTACCAACACGACCGCTGATTAAAACTGAGACTGCGGATGAGGGAGACGATAACGTTCATACTACTGTACGATCAATCCCTTGGTCTCTGGCGGAATTGGCCAAATTGCAAGAGAAGTTCTCTAGGCAACTGGAAGAGTCTGAGACCGAGTATGTACGGCGAGTCTCCCTCGCCAGGGGAGATCATGTCTTGCTGAGTGAAGGAGAGGCAGAGGGCTACTGGGGTCCCGGAGTATTCTTGACCACCCCTCTAGATGACCACAGCTATTCATTGACCGCCCGAGCTGCCTATTGGGCCAGTGGCATAGACCCGCAGGAGCGAGGGGACCCCCTTAGTTGCAGTCTCCCGGAGAGTCTGAAAACTCATGTGGCCAATGCTCAGGATCGCAAACAAACCGCTCGCGCCATGAGCGCTGGTGCAGCCGCTGCACAGTCCCTGCGAGATCAGGTTCACGTGACCACCTGGAATGAATTTGTGCAAGAAATAATGAGTTATGGATGCCGTATGGGCTGGGTTGGAATTAGGCCCGGAGGACCGACTGAACTTCTCAGGCGGGTCCGCCAGGTACAGCCTACCAACGTGCAGCCCAGACCCAAGCCGAAATTCGTCAGGGAGCGTGACGACCTTTGGCGTAGAGCCCTGGCAACGGGAGTGCCGCGGCAGCTACTGCACGGCACCCCCACGGCCGACCTTCGGGCTCTGGCACAGTCCCTGAGCGGAAGGACCGACACAAGCGGGAGGGTTCAGCCAGCGAGGCACGACTGGGCTCCTGGCAGATCCGAGCCCTCAACTCCATGACGGGACTTGATTGACTTAACGGATGCCCATCAAAAAACCTGCATCCCCGGGGAGAGCAAATTGTTGTAAACCTCCTCATTGACATAGGGGCACAGATGTCTGCAATCACCAAAGAGACGGCAGAACACCTAAACATTAAATGTGGCCGCCGTAAAATGGAATTTACAGGTATTGACGGGAATATAAGAGAATGTCCCATGGCAAGGATTAGCCTGTGGCTCCCGGGTGAGCGGAGATTAACTTGTGCCGACGTACTGCTTGGTGCCGCTAACACTAACATTTTAGGATATGATTTGCTCTACGGCAGGACCTGGAAACTCCCTGATGGGTCAATATGGAGTTTTGCTGCGCAGGGAGGAGATAAGGTAGCACGGCTTGATAAGGGCAACCAGCCTAGGGCCATAAATCTACTGGAAACGTCCGTATCTTTACCCCCATCGGGAATCACCAATGTAAGACAATACCCCCTTCCTGCAGCCACACGGAGTGGTAACGGATCTAGAAAACAGAGGTATTATCGCTCGCACACGCTCCCCCTACAATTTGCCCGTCTGGCCGGTGAGGAAACCGAACAGGCAATGGAGGCTCACGCTTGACTACAGGTGACTAAATGCCAGTGCTGCACCTCTAACCACCGCTGTACCAAATATCGCGGAAGTGGTAACCCAGATTAGGTAAAGGATGTGTTTTTCATGATCCCACTTCAAGACCAGGGCAAAGCCCAGTTCGCCTTCACCTGGAAGGGAGGGCAGTATACCTACCTCAGGGGTACAAGCACTCTCCCACTATTGCCCATAACGCCCTGGCAAGGGCCCTAACCGGGGCTAAGGGTTGTTGGGTGACAAACGAGCATCTTTCCTTTATGCCTCCACAGGTATTTCACATGCCGGAGTACTGCACCTGGAATCAAGGGCTCTCTGACACCGATCTGGAATGCCCCCAGCGACTGCTAATTTTTTGTTTCTGGGTAATCTTATTTCTAACACTTATGCTCGTCTGTAAGCCGAAATTGTGATAAAAACTTGATCGGGTGTATCAAGGCCATGCTTGTACTATCGATTGTAAAATACTGCCAACATGAACCTGATGTTATAGACAGGCCGCGTCGGAAAAATACGCTCGGGCTTAATGTGTATATGCGTAATAAGTATAATGATAATTGCACATGAAAACCGAGAAAATAATTGGCACAAAAGTACGAGAACCTATCGCGGACAATCCCCTCGTGATTTGAATAATAACCTGATCCTAGGTTTGATAAGGGGCTTTGCAACAATAATGAGTCCAGCATCACTGCTTGCTTGCCCCTTCCCAAATCAGTTGAGGATCCCCTGCCCATAGGAATAATTCCAACGGATGTGGAAACAAGTCTGTTAAGTCTCTGGAGTCAAAATATGTCTATACCATAAAAACCCTGACACAGCAAAATCTTAACTGCACCGTATGACCAAAAAGTCCTTTTAATTTTACCACAATGCATTCAACTAACTGCAGTATGACGTGCAACAACAGCTCAGAGTCAAACAACTGTGGTGAGCTCTTCTGGGGAATCCGGTCTGGGGGCAGACAAAGTGCAACGTCTTGGGGACGTGCAGCCAACAGCCCGTAAACACGTCCTGGTGTATACAACGGGACAACACGACGGGCTCGGACTGCCCCCAAACTTGCACCTCTTTAGGCGGAGGAGGCTGTCCCATGACTGCTCGTGGTACGAAAAAAACACAAGTTTCACTCTTTTTAAGGAAAAACCTGCTTTTATTCCCACGACAAATGGGTCAGCACTATGGTCTTGCCGAATGGTGATAAATTGCTCCAATTGGGAACGAGCGGGTAAAGTATTACTGGCCAGTTTACACGACCCTAAGAATGGGCTGCTTAGGCTGCCTGTAGTGACGGCCATACGTATATCACCTTATCTGCTAGGCTGCCTAACCCCCAACGTACGCTAGGTCTCCCCACTTTGTGCCCTGTATGGAAGAGGACCCTGGTCCGGCCCCACTGGTTTGCTTGCACAAAAAGGGATCTGGGAGGTGAGGCTGAGGGGTGGCAGGACCCGGGAACAGTCATCCGAATAGCAGGGGGAATGGAAGGATTTGGGTCCGCTACAGTATGAACGCGGTTGCAGATAAGTAAATTAGCCTACCAAGTAGAAGTTTTAGCCAACGCCACGCGAGACAGTTTGTCCCTAGTCAACATACAATTGCAAGCTATGACGAAAATGGCTCTCCAGAATCGGATGGCACCGGACTTGATGTTATTACACCAAAACGGGTTGTGTGGCTACCTCAACCTCTCGAGCACAGACTGCTGTGTCTACATCCCAAACATCACACAGGACCTCAACACCCAGCTAGAAACCATATGGCAGGTGTGAACGGGACACTCACTTAGCAGAAAAAACAATTTTCAACCAACGGATGATCAAGGGACTTTGGTGGGTTTAAGCAAGACTGGCTGGCATTAAAAGCAAAGTCGGAGGGGGTCTCTCTTCTGTATAAACAGAAAAGCCAGAGCTATAAGGCGTAAGAACTGAAGTGAGCACCAGGAATTCCGAACCTTTTCCTTCCAGCTACTTCCATAATGTGGCATTTTGGCAAGTTAGTCAGATCGGGAAGTCTGGTCTCACTTGTGCAGTCAAATAACTGTTGTACCTGAGATATCCAAGAGGGCTGAAATCCAAACAACTGTTTTCTTTATAATGATGCTTTCAAAGAATCTAGGTACCATAGCTGAGAATAAATCTGTTTGCTTATCTGCAATCATGCTGCTAATTTCATTTCGAGATCGTTTTAATAGCCCAGGATGTTCAAACGTAGATGAGGTGACACCCAAATCAAGAGCCTACAGCTGTGAACAGTGCGTTTTTGTAGTCGCATCATTTTTAAAGCATTTCTCTCAAACAAATTGTCTCAAATTCAAATCTGTCAATATATTCAAGCTGAAATAAAGTAAATAAACAGAAAGAAAAGACTTAGCCTCTCTGAGCACTTAAAAATTTCCCAGTGAGCAACTGAGATTTTGACAGATATTAGATGGGAAAAACAGGAGCTACTACGAAATAAAATTTTGGGCCAAATCATCAGCTGGTATAAATCAGCATCACCCCGTTGACTCCAACGGAGCGAGAGCAGTTTAAAACGGCCGAGCGGGGCCTTGGCTGCTACTCTAAACCGGAGGACTGTCTCTGATTCCCTCTGACAGATTCAGCGCACTCATCACCAGCATTTTAAAGTCCCAGAGCAGGAGATTTGCCTTTAGTTCCACTTTAATGCACCCTGCTGACCAAGGACACTATATAAAAATGCCAAGTACAGAATTACAAGATTTAACAGTAAAGCGGTAACGGGCATTTCACGCTAGAAGCCTGCTCCTGGAAGGCAGCTGTGCAGGAACTCAGCTTTGTTGAGTTAGCAACACGTGCACAGAAGTACCTCCAGGGGGGCTGTTTTGCTCCGAGACCATCAGCGGAGCTTCTCCTGGGGAGACCGCGGCAGAAGAAAGCGGAAGCGCAGCCTGCGCAGGGCTCTTCCCCGGGAACCGGCGGGCGAGCAGCAGGCTCCCACCACTACCTCTTCTCCGCGGGCGCCTGCGGCCAGCTGCAGCAGCGGTACCAAGGCAAGCCGAGCGACCGCGCCAGGCTCACGGGCCCGATGACGAGAGCAGAGGACACGCTCGCTCTCCTCAGATCTGCTTCTCAGCTAAGTTTCTGCAGACTTTCTGCATACGAGTTTTCCGATGAGAGCCACAGACGGCCCCTTGCAGGAGTCAGTCCTGCCTGAAAGTCTCATTTACAAGCAGGCCCTTAACTTCTCAAATGTGTTTTCTTATCTGGGCCCACCTTCATGCTCACCTAAATCTTCTACAGAGCCATCACACTAAATAGTACTGGCAACTCCCAGCACTGGATTCCCAGCAGAGACACTGTTTTGCCTTCCCTGATCATGGTATGTGCTTGATTTGTGGGAGCTGAGAGAGCAGGAGAGAAAGCCAAGGAAAGAATAATACATGAAGTCAGTTATTTAAAAATCGGGCATTATGCAAACACAACACACACAAAAAATAGAGTGTCTGATTATGTAAGCATTTCTCCTGCCATAACATAACACAATTAACGTGAAAAATACTGGGATCATGTTTTTTTCCAATGCAAAGCATGCATTACTTTTATCTGTTTGCTTGAGTTTTGGAACGCCGCAGTTTCCTGCATTCCACCACTGAAACTTAACACCAGCAAATTCTAGCACCGTTTCTTTTTATTCTTCCTATGTGTTTGTTCTGTTTATTTATTTAGCTAACCTGTATGAAAGGCCATAAATTGCTCTGCTCCTTCAGTCACATGGGGAATTCCTTTAAACATATAAATAAAAACCTGTGAATAACTTTCTGCGGTCTACAACACATTCATTTTCATCTCTGCTTTTAGACTGATCTTCCAGGTGACAAATCAAATCAAGTACCAAAATGTAATTATTGCATTGTGATAATCGCTCTCTTAGAGCACACCTGTATTTCTTCCTTCTCAAATTTAAACCACCACAGAGGCTTAAGCAGGTGGGGAGGGAGAGGAGAAAAGGTTATGAAGCACTGATAAATTCAAGGCAATACACAGAAACTCTGCGACTCCAGCTTGACAGCCCAAAGCTCTGCGTCTTGAACAGAAGTCACACGAACACTAAGCTGGTAGGGAAATAAATAAAAAATAAATATATAATCACACCAAATCCAATGCAGACCCACTTTGTATTAGTGCAATTCTTGACATGGTTTTCAGAGCAATGAAGTGCCCGATCCAAAAAAAGAGATGACCGGAATATGTGACGATTCCCCCAAACTCGCTATAAGCAGTCCAGCTGCAAATAAAGTTAGCAACTAACCTGTTCCAAATTCGGTAAAAAAAAGGCAAGAAGCACTGTGCAGATACATCCGCACAGGACAGAGAGGGCCACCCTACGTTTTACCCTCTACGCAACTTGCTCCTTGCAGCCTGTCACTGGCCTCCCGACTAAAGGCTGAATAAAAGGCAAGAGCTCGGCGTCAACACCAAGGAGCCGACGGCAGCCGCGGCCTGGCGCGGGGCAGGTAGTCGCCGCGGGGAGCTGAGGCCGAGCGGAGCTGCTGACCCGCTGCGCGAGGCGGCTCCGCGCCGGTGGGCTGCAGAGCGGCGGCGGCACCGCGTCAGCGGCTGGGCAGCACCGACGGACCGGCTAAAAGAGGAAAAAAAAAAGCAGCCGCCTAAAAATAAACCGACGGAAATAAACTCGACTCGGCTGCCAGCCTCCCGAGTAACCGAACGCACAGGACGTGGGAGAAAAAAGCCCTGCAGCAACCAATTTACCCACCGCCCTTAGTGCCGTGCGGTGCAGGGCAGGACCCGCGGGAAAAGCGAGCGGGGAGCAGAGGGGTCCCCGGCAGCGGCCGCGCGGCCCCGCGACCAGCCCGCCCGAGGCCCAGCTCCGAAACGCCGCCGCCGGCGCAGCCTCGACAGCGGGGCGACGCCGCGAGGCTCCGGCCGAGTCGCCGAGTCGCGGTTCAAAACGCTCCCTACGGCTTGCTCCAGCCCGAGAGCTTTGTCCAAGGAGCCGAGGGAGGCAAGCCGCAAAGCCGGCCGGCCGGTCCTCCGACACGCGTCCTGCACCGCTCGGTCCCCCGGCCGCCACCTTGCACGCGCAAACACCCATTTAAAGCCTTCGAAAGCGTGCGCGTTCACTCCACTAAGATAATAAACCATGCCACGACAATTAGACGTTAGCATTTAAAAAGATCAACAATTTAGACCATAATCAAAGAAAAACACGGACTTAATTTTCCATGCTACAAGGGTATAAACCCAGTGCGTCCAATTTAAGCACGTGCTTAAACGGCTTCCGCGTCGTGCCCATGCAGCACGGGCAGCGACCTCCAAGCACGGGTCCGGCTAGTGGGGGTTCTTTTAAAATCCCACTTACTGGAGGGCTTTTATGTTGCAGAAGCCAAGAAAGGCCGTCGGAACAATTTGGGGGCTTTTTTTTTCTTTTAATTAGCAGCTGTCAGAAAGACGTACCTCACAGGAGGAGGCTAAGTTACAGACTCGGCAAACCCCTAAAATGGACGGGGTTTCACTTAACCTGCTTGTGCTCTGTAAAATGCTTTCAAATCCTCAAATAAGAAACTTGTCGTATAATAAAAACTTGCATAATTTCTGCCAGCATCTTCAGCTTCCTGATACTGACCGTTAACTGAGTTTGTTAGGAAAGAGAATTAACCTGGTATCTAACTGATGCTTCTCCGGTGTAGTAAATATTATTAGCTTTGTAATTTTTTGTGATTTTAGAGACTTCCCTGCAATTCCACACATGCCCAGCTGGGCCGCGCTCGGAGAGGTCCGTGTTTCTGACTGCACCCCGGCACAAGTTATTCCAGCTACTCGCTCCGCGGCTTTGGCTGCGGCACACGAGCACAGCGTCAGGCGCTAATCCTGCACGCCGCGATGGACCAGGCGCCAGCCCCCACCAGCTGCTACCACCCTACCGTGGGCATCATCAGAAGCTGACGTTGGCCAAGAGCTACCACGCAGGCGCAGGAAACTCCTGTTACCCACGCCAGAGAAGCTGCCGGCGTTCCTAGCGCGGGAAGGAGCCGCGGGTGCAGCTTCAAAGCCTGCGGATACAAGGTCTCCCTTCGCCGCACATGGCGTTTGGCACAATGAGGTCCGAACTAGAAGATGTTAAGGACGAAAATTTCAATTATAGGTAAGCATCAATCTGCCGGCAAAACGTCATATTCCACACATGGCTGGTGACTAAGTGTTACTGTCAGGGTAAGGAGAAAAAAAACAAAAGGAAGAATAAATCGTTGGGGGGGATTGGCGTTTTTAGACTCCCAAAGAAGCCTCAGCACCGCAGGGTGCTCCAGCCACCAGCCTCTCCGTGCCACTGCCGCTGCCGCTGTGCTGGGCACCAGCCTCAGCGTCTCGGGCAAAAATCCAGCTGCCCAAGGAGGGGCAGGAGGAGAGGGGCAGAAGAAGGGAGCGAAGGTCCCCTGCTACAGCGGCGCTCCCGGCGCCAACGCGCCAACGCCCGGGGTGGCCCGAGAGGCTCCCCCAAACCTACCCTCCTACACCCTCGCCCACGTCTTCTCCCATCGCGGGCGAGCTCGCTGGCCGGGGCCAGTCGGCAGAAGCTTAGCAGGAGCGAGGAGGAAGAGGAGACTGCCTGAGCGTCTCGGCTTCACATGACATACGGCTATCCCACAAAGTAATATATTTTTTTACACCTTTTTTTCCTACCTGCCAATTTCCAGCCCTAAAAAAGCTGTCGGACACGGTATCATTAGGCGTACTGCCAGCAACGCGCTACCTGAATACAGCAGGAAATTTTAAAATTTCAGCTGCATACACCAGACACTCTAATACATGTATATTTTGTTTGATTTACTGCTCTGCAATACTTTTCTTCAATCTCTCGAAAGTAATTTTTCTCCAAAGCATAACTGCTTAATTGGCAAGTGTACAAAACATAATTACACTGCATACAAGTTACAATATTGCTTATGGGAATATCACTGTTGATGCATTCTGCTTTATTTTGTGTTTAATCTCTATTAAGAGATCTGTGTGAAAATAGCTAGGTACTCCGGATTTTATAAACATGACATGTCGTTCAGTCATTTCTCCTCCCAACCAAAGACCAGGCGCAAGAGAAAGAAAAGAGAAAATTCTTAGCCTAGTCTAACACATCGAAGTTAATAACAAATCCCTGCTGCGAACGCGCTCAGCGCTGCCAACTCCAAACCGTCCTCACCGGGGCGAGCCCCAATTCTGCCCGCATTTACACCTGCAAGCCGGGTTACACACACGAGTAGATGTACGGTCTGGAAATGGGTCTCGCTAGTCCAACTCGCTAACTAATATTGACATGTTTTAAGTGCCTTAGCGGTTTATTTCGTTTGCTTGAGTAATGAGATTAATGAGATGTTTGTTTAAGCTCAACCATATACAGCCAAACATCTAAATGTCCTTAATTCAGCGCATTAGCCCAGGCTTTGTTACCATGTGAACTTGTTTTACCATTGTGCTTTTAATTCCACCAGCACACTCGTATTTTGCTCCAGCTTCACTCTGAGAGGCTATCCAGTACGCAAAGACCTCGAGCGACCAAATAAACCACCAGACCACACGCCGCCCAACCATTTCGTGTAGTTACGGCTTTCTTCGTAGCAAATCTTTTAACGCACTCACCAGACCCAAAAAGATGGGCCAGGTGGATCTAGTGGAGGCCATACAGGGGATTTTAAACAACATTTCTACTGTTACCGATTCTGAATATATAAGCACTAAATGGGCTAGAATTTAGACGTACCTAAAAGCAGGTACTCGCTGTGCTGTAACATGAACGACGGACAAGGTGGACAGACAGACCTGAAAGCTTGCCTAGAAAGCTCTAGCAGAGCCAGTGCGAAAACACCCAGCTCTATGTTTTTGCTTTAAACTAAAAATAAGTTTGTCTCTTGAAAACCCCAGCCTCATTCCTACCAAACAATGCTTAATAGCACAAAGCGTAGATAGAAAAAGCAGGGAGCATCCCTGGAGCGCTCTCCGTGCCGGGCTGCGTGGCGATCTCCATCTCCCACGTGGAGTCAAGGGGTGCACGCCAAACCCTGCAAAACCCAAATACTCACACCGGCATCGGCAACGTCCCTACATATAGATAACCTTGTCTCAAATTGCTGCTTACTACACTTTACCCATAGTTCTGCTTGCTCTTTGCTTGTGGTGGTTCTTTAAAATAAAACTGCAGAGAAATGCAGTGTTTTTGTTCCGACGGCAACACAAACAATATATAATGAAGTTTAAAATCTGGGTTTGACCTGTTTTTTCAGTTGTTTGCATTCTTGTCTGTATTCTTCTCAGAAGTTTCCCATCAAGGCTGAAGTTTTTCTGAAGTACAAGGGCAGCTAAGAGGGGATTTACAGTTTGAATAAACTCTGCACAATTGTTAAAGCTCATGACTATCAAAAAAAAAGATATTCTTCCTGCAGCCTCTTCCTGCACTTAAATCAATTCACATCTGACACGTGTATGAGCCGTAACAAGGCACGTGGCCCTTGCTGATTTCTTAGCCAGCGGCAAGTACCTGGTGTTGACACTGGAGGCAAACGCTTGCTCACATGGATACAAGGTTTTGTTTTTTTTTTTTTAAGGTTTTCACTGACCGAGGGGGAATGATGAGAAATTTAAATCCTCCCATCTTTCTTAAGCACTCTAATCTAAAAGTCACATTCTGCAAACTCCACCTCCAGATACAAGTCACCTCTCCGCAAGCTGTCATCTCGAAGGAAAGCTGAAATGCGGGTGCTCGGGATCTACAGACGTTGGGACACTTTCACTAAATGATGGGCTTTCGCAGATCTTGAGGTCAGAAGAGACTACGGTGATTTTCCAGACCGACACGCTGCATGGCAGCTTACTAAATTAATCCCTGCTTCAGCATTGCTCACTGCCATAAACAAACATTCTCGATTTGAGCAACTTCCAAAGATGGAGAAACCACCACCACCTCCAGGAGGCTGTTCCAGCATTAATTACCATCAGTGCCGAAGCTGTGAACCTTAATTCTAGCCCTTCTCTAGCTTCATCTTCGAGCTATTGGATCTTGTTAAAGCTCTGTCTTCTAGACCCAAGAGCTCCTTATTATTCAATTTATTTTCCCCATGACAACACTAATTGCCTTAATCAATTTACCTTCTAACGCTCTCCCGGATAAGTTAAACAGATTGAGCGCCTGGACTCCTCCATTAGAAAGCTGCTTTCCCGGTTCATTCCTCGCTCCGGCGGCTCTTCAGAGACCCTCTTCGGAACGCACCCTTCTCCCAGGACTGCCCTCGCCAGCCCCGAACCCGCCGTGCCAAGCCGCGGCCAAACTCAGCCACGTCCTAACCTCCCCTGCCAACCCGAGACCCACCTGCCGACGTAAGCAGGGATCACCCGAGACCTTTGGCCATCGTATCGGTTTGGAAGCAAGCGTTCGTGACTCCGCGGTTCTCCGGAGACGGCATTTCTCCAGCCCGCCTCCGGCAGCAACGGCCTGCGTTGTTTGCTCTTCGATAAGAGAAATTTACGGTCGGCCATATGACAAATATTACCTGCCTGCATCCAAGCGGTACAAATTGCTTTTATCAGCGGTCACTCCTTTTCATTATTTACCACTCTCCCAATCTCAGTGACATCGCCGGCGTTAGCGACAGCGATCCGGCGCGTTATCGCAGGCTGCTGACAAACACGTCAAGTAGCGTAAGGACAAAAACGAATGCCTCGGGGACCCTCCCAGAAATACGTGCCTGGAAGTTTCCTCTTGTTTTACAAATGTATTTCGAGAACTGACAATCTGCTGGGCTTGATCCGGTCGCTCTTTTGCACATTCCTAACCAAAACAGCGGTGTGGCACCAGGCTGAATTTCTTGCACAATTTTAAGTAAATAAAATCCACACAGTTACCTTTATCAAGCGCATATAAAAGCTCTTTAAATGAAAAAAAAAGTTAGTTTCTAAAATCCGTTAGGGATCTGTTGTCCATAAACAGATGCTGATAGAGATTAAGTGCATCACCGTTCTTCACGTCTTCATTAAACAAGTCTCATACCAACTAATCGAATCGTTTACCCAGGACTTACATTAAGCTGACAGATCTGTATTACTCAGCCTGTCCTGTTTACTTCTTTTATATACTAATACAGCATAAGCATTGCTATAGTCTTCCGGGAGTCCTCCAGGATTTCAAGCCTCGGTCAGAAACGAGCATTGACGGCTCACAGGGCTCCTTCAAAACTCCTCAGTGAAGGATCCAGAGCTGACGAGTTACAAAGCTCTGACTAACGTATTTGCTATTTAACACTCATCGCTGTCAATCAGGATCTGAACATATCACCATTCTTTCCCCCAAAAAACAAAAGTATTTAATATTTTCGCCTCTTCTACTAATCTCATCTAGTAACCTAGTTTTATTTCTAATGTATTAGAGAAACTGTTTGTTGTTCTTATCACTACGGGCCACAGTTCCTCTTTGCATTCCTTTGCTTCTTTTATCAAGCTTTAATTTCTACTCATTACTACCGACTTCCCTTCTCAGGCGCTTAGATTTGCAAGCGCTGACTACGCCGTACGGGGCGTGGGCTACATTTCAGTGCACCAACGTTTTAAAACAGCATCCAAACGCAGGCTGAAGGGGAAATGCATAAGAAGGAGCCTTGAGGACAGTTGCAGATTACGGGGCAACAAGTCAAAAGCGATATTCCACGCATAAAATACAGCACGAGGAACCACTGAACTATTTATAGGCAAGTAACACAACAAATAAAGCATGGCACTCGAATTTAGTGGAGAGGCAACTTTCAGCATTTGCTGCCACTGGAGTTTGTGGAGAAATTCAGCAGGTTCAGAGAGGGATTCCACAAACGCTGGGGCCAACGGGTCCACAGAGAGTTATTAAACACGCTAGGCATGGACATACCCTCCAGCCTCCCTAACGCAAGGACTGCGAACGCCGGGGCATCACGACAGACTGGCTGGGGGAGCACCCGTGAGCTCGGCCACCACCACGGCACCTCCTGCTGCCGCTGCCCAGGACAAA
Source organism: Apteryx mantelli (assembly GCF_036417845.1). Taxonomy (NCBI): domain Eukaryota; kingdom Metazoa; phylum Chordata; class Aves; order Apterygiformes; family Apterygidae; genus Apteryx; species Apteryx mantelli. The sequence continues at coordinate 41,578,286 of NC_089984.1, forward strand.
CCGCCATCGCTCGGATGGGATTTCCACAATTTATGCACTGCTGGGCTTCAGCACAGTGAATTGCATCAAAATTAAAGGAAACCTTCTGACTTCGCTCACTTCTCCAGACACGTAATTTCAGCTACGTTTCAACGCCTGCCCAGGCGAACACGGCGCGTTATTCTGCGGAGACCCACTTGGCTTGGTTCTTGCTTCTGATGCATCGTTTCACCAAGATTCTCCAGAAACAACCTCAACAAAATCACAACTTGCAACCTCCCTGCCAAGGGCTAGACACAAGTGAGATTTAATATCCTAAGCAAGGCTGGAACTAGGACTTAGTGTGGTTGGGTCACCTCCAAGAAAGCACAAATTCTCCAGAAATATGTTGCACTGTTGGCTAGACAAAACTAAAATTGCGTTTCATCTCCCACGGAATCTTTTCCCCAAATCTGCCTATGTTTCCTCTTTCTAGTATTCAAACTTTTGTTGTTTAGCTAGATACAGCTACATGGGTTTTGCTCTTCGAACAATGCAGATGAGAAAAACACGTCGGGATAACACACCTCCACTCCCCGGAGAAAGACAGGCACCGCCACCACATTGCATCGCTGAGCTCACAGCGTGCCACCGTCCTTTCTGACCACAGCTACGGTACTACCAGAGAAACGGGCACCGGGGCTCTTCGCACAGAGTTAATTTACAATATACAAAAGAATCCAGTTCCTTTCTAGCAGCTGAAAAGCACAGAACAGGTCTTTCAATATATGCTATGAGACGGAACAATGAGAAACTCTGCCGTAAAAGCCATTAGAAAGGGGAAAAGCTGAGTTAGCACAGGCACTCTAATATTAAACTTCCGCGTACCTTAATTCTAGCCTTGAACGTTGCAGCGTTATCATTTTTGCACGAAGGGAGGCGCTCGCTTCGACAACGACCGCTACATAAAACTCGCGCAGGCTTGTGCTGCAAGACCATGAAAGATGATTAAAAGTGCTTTCTATATATTAAACTGAAATTAGTTTTATCAAAACTAATCGCATAGAAGCTTAAGCCTCTTAAGTGCAATTTCTGATATCTAACATAATTATTTTGATCAAATTGCTGATTTCTTCCAATATTCCCTCTCACCCAGAACTTTCAGCAGAAAAATAACATAAAGAGTAGATACTTTATAACATTACTACCTCTTACTATACCATTGTGCCGTAGCACCTCTCATTACACCATTAGCAACTCCCGCATGCAGATTTTAAGGAGAAGTTTACAGGTTTTCCCTCCAGCTAACACAAACAAAGGCAATTCCCCCCAACACGCGCACCATCGTAAACCTAAAGGGTAAGCTGATAAAAGCCAAGAAGCAGAGTTACAGAGCAAAGCCTGGACTTAACGTGTGCCTCGTTTGCACCGAGTGCTCCAGCACACGTGGTGCATAAGAATACACGTATCGCCACTGCTCAAAGACCCCGGCAGCAAGCAGGCGCAGCGGCCAGAGCCGGAGCAAGCAGCTCGCTATTCACTGAGATGCAGTTGTTCAAGGGAGGCTGGCGAAGGGCAATTTTTAATCAAAAACTTTGTTCTGAAACATAAACTACAAGTTCTCCATGCCAAAACCACCCCGACTGCATCAGCTTTCGGAGGAACGAAAAGGCCAAGGGGACAGCACACCTTCAAAAAAATGCCGGTCGGATACGCACGGAGGCACACAAACACGTGCGCTTTGGACACAGCAGAAAAGCAAGGGAATCCCCTCGCTTACGCCTTGCTCCTGCTCTCACAGCTGGCAAGAATGAACTGGACCAGAAGTGAGTTGTTTATGGAGAAGGGAGGAACCACGTCGCAGCAACTTCCACAAAACACGAACAGCAGCACCGATAAAAGCGGGAGGAAACCCAAGGGCGAGAACCTGCCGAGCTCGTCTCGCCTCCAGCGCGACCCTCAATGCCTGCAGGGAGCCAGCTGCGGGATTCATTGCCGGTTTTGCTTATTTTCCCCCCAAGGATGATGCAGACAGCTCCGTCAGCGAGTCCATCTCCTGCTCCTGCCTCTCGAGCCGATCCTGCTCTCCTCGAGCGCCCACCGCTCTTCCCCGAACCCATGAGCGCTCCAGGGCTCCGGCACGCTCCCAGCCGGGGCCGCCTACACGGGAACAAGATTCCCAGCACAACCAAGAGCCAGGCAGGCCGACTTCGCAGGGTCCTATGATTCTGCACCAACCTCCTCGGCAGAGAAACCACCCTCTTTTTCAGAAGTGAACTCATCTCCAAAAAAAAAAATAATAATAATAGACAGCATCCATTGCATATTTGTTATATTTAGCAACAGAGACCCCATCTGCATTATTCCCAGTCTCATTAAAGACTTGGCTCCTTGTAAATATTGTGTCTCCAATCCACACGGTCTCTCTCCACGCTGTGCTTCAGGGGTCTATTTAAGTAATAATTGCTAGGCATTGTCGCAAATAAACACTAACCGGTTGTTTGACAACATTACCCAAGCCAACGTGCGCAGGAGCGAGGCGACAAATCAATTCGCAGTGGTTGCCACCGGCGGCAGCACCGCTCGTTTTTATCGGCTTAGAGCACACGCGATATTATGGCCAGACAAACCTGGGAGAGCAAGTCATTCATAACTCAAATCCACTACTGGTTATCTCAGAGTTAACTTGTTTATTTGCATTTTACACTGGCGTCCCCGAAGAGGGTTTGTTTTCACCCAACGCCCGTGCTCAGCCACGGCGAAGGCCGCGTGCTTTGAGAAGCGCGCTTGCATTTGCAAGGCTGGTCTTTGCCAGAGCAAGTAAAACAAACCTAACTGGCCCGAACGAGCCCCCAAACCCGCACAGCGCGAAGCAGCGTGCAGCAGGGTGCATCCTGCACAGAGAGCCCCAGCAGGGCTTCACGTCTACGGAAGACGGGAGCAGATCCGGACCCAGCGACAGCTCGTCTACTGACGCCTATCTGCAGGAGCTCACCTACTAACGCCCCTAAGGAAACGGGTGCCCAGCGAGCGGAACCGCGACACGCACCCACGCACGTACCCGATACAGAAATGCAGGTGTCGGGATGCAAACCCCGGGGGGACGCTGCCTACGCGGACCCCTCTGCCGCACTTAGCACCCAGCGCGCGTGGTCACGCTGTGGGTCAAGGGACGGACGGGGCCCGTTCGGAGCGTTTATCACCTACCTGGGAGGAGAATTAACGAGGCTTTAAAGAGGACAAGGAAAACTTGCAACTTGCTCTAGCTTAGAATAACGACTCATTTGCAAACTTAGGTCGTCTACATGCATCACCCCTTCTCTAGCCTCAAAGACAAACACGCCAAAATGGGATTTTTGTTTCTCAACGGTCACCTACACCTCTTCCCCCAAAAGCCATCATCTTTGTGTTTGCAAGCTCACCATCGCTTCCTGAACGTGCCTTCGGGCCAGCGTTAGGATCTCAGAGAGGAGAAAGGAAAATAATTAAAACCCAGATTTTTAATCCTGTGGAAACAGTTCCTGCTTCTTAACGTATCATTGCGACTCGGGGTGCAAAAAGAAGGGGTGCAGGCACTCATAAAGCAGTATCGATCAGGGTAAGGCTAATTGAATAACGACGGGTTCTTCTGTCCTCTAACACCAAAAACTTCTGCTGACTTCACGGGAAATTTTGTCCGGGGGCTTTTTGGCACTCCGTGCAGAAATGCCAAAGATCACAGTCTGGGCGCGAAGATGGGGCTGCAGTCTACCAGCAAGGCAAAATGAGAAAACATGCACCGAGGAAAGAGAAGCTTCTGCTTCCATGCCCTCACCGGGGCAAAGGACGGGCACGTCATTTTTCATCCTTTCACCTAAAACTTATCTTTATTATATTTCCTCTGGCAAAGGAGAAGGAACAAAAAAAAGCAACTACAGGAGAAACAGAAGCAATGAGAGTTAGCCCAGAACCATGCAGGCGTGGAAGCAACAGAGCGCAGTTTGGGATTGTACCTTCAAGCATCATGCGCAGCAGCCTAGAAATTTCCAATTTCCAGCTAAAACGCTTGCGCGATCTCGGTCAGGAGCAAACCCGGCCGTGACTTGCCAAGACGCCACCTCTGAAGTTTCAGCATTTCCCACGAGTGGAAGAGGGGGATTAAGCTGCCCCTTGGTCTACTGACTTTGCACACCAACAACGCCGTGCTCTCCCTACGGCACAGCCCGTCGGCACGTCACGAGCCCTGATGCCTTCTCTCCTTTCAGGGACGGAATATTCTTAGTGCAAGAATAATTTTGATTTTAAGAGCCAAGGGAGTTGCGCAGAGGAAACAAAAGTATCCCAGGGTTTTACTCTTCTTTTCACAACATTGTAATTCCCATTGGAGCAGAAGAACGTATAAAAAATGACTGAGCCCCACATCGTTTGCTTGCTCCATACCGTATCAGCACACCCTGGATGAGGCCAGGAGCCGCCCCGGGAGGGCTGTTCGGAAGCACCGCGGGATAACCCGACCCTCCTTTATAAGGGATGGCGATGCCACCGGCCGGGGGTGCCTCCCCCTACTCCAAAAACCACCACTTTCTACGCAGGTGTAGTCCCCCCTGCTTAAAAAAGCTCACAACTAGCACTTCCCCTCTGCGCTTCTTCAGCTTCGTACCCCGGCACGTAAAGTAACGACAGGAATACCTGCTAGATTTTATACAAAATGTAAACACGACACCCAACCGATTTTTTATGGCATCTCCTGCGCCGGGTTTTAGCAGAACCCTGCGAGTTGCCGGCGGGGTTGTGCTCAGAGGAGCCTCCTCATTCCTTCGGCTCAATCACAAAACCACTTCCAATTTTCGTGGCCAGTAAACAGCATCCCAAAGCAATACTGCATCTGCAGTGAAAAGTAACCCACCTCTTGCAATAGGTTGGGCGAACCCACACTCGATTTTTTTTTTGTATTATAGCGTTCACATTCCTACAAAGAGGCAGCTGAACCGAGGAAGCTTTATTTGAACTGCAGCCAGCCTCGCAGACAAATGGACTTTCCCGGCCGTGGGTTTTAGGTGTGCACACCTCTAACTTGGGTCTCGCACTTTCAGGCCGATGTTTTTACTGATACGGGAATCCGGTGACAACTGTCTGCGCTGAAATGACAGCACTGAAGGCGCCAGCCTGTGCCCCCATTCCTACCACCAGGGAAATTCTCCCGAGCATTTTCCACTTCGGAAAAGCAGGAGTGCAAAAGGGTGTAACTCTGCCTTCAAAAAGGGAGCGCGGCGGGACGCTGTGCCGCGGGAGCCGGCGCGCGGCCGAGCCTCGCCATGCCTGCACGCGCTCCGCCGTCCACCCGGGACAACGTCGCGTGCCACCCGCACGCCTGGAGCCCCCCGCAAATGCACCGTGTGCCTCGCTCTTAAATCCCCGAGGAAAGAGGAAAAATGGGAAAACGCTCCTGCAATCTGCGTTTTGCAACAGGTAAATGTTGCACCGCTCCCACTAAGCTGTCTTAATTTTTTATTCGGTTTTAGAAAAGAACTTACATCTCTGATAATAAAACAGCGCCTTTACTTCCAAATGATGGCAAGACACCCCGGCAAGGGAGCACGGCACCCCATCTCCGAATCCACAGACGAGCCCGCGTCTGTCAGATCGCGAAAGCAAACCTCTCTCCCCACTAATGACTAACAGGTGTGTTTCACAAAATGCTTCCAAAAATAAAAGCTCCTTTCTAAAAATACTGCCTGGCATTTATAATGCCAGGTTTTCATGAAAAACAAAAAACAGGAATATATGGCGCTTCACATACAATTGCTTTTGCAGTAACTTCAGGCTGCCCCTCCAGCGGGAAGTTTTGTAAGAGGAGGAACACAAATCTTTATTTAAGATTAGAGCACCGACGACAAACCCGTTCCCTCGGCCAGCTACGAAAGAAATCAGCTTTCCGGTAATAACAGATTACAGAACACATCACCACAAATAATTTTTTTTACTCCAGGATGCATAATTGAAACGTCTGCGATTCAAGAATCACCTCTGAATTCATAAATACCTCATAGTATTCTGAACACACTCGCCCATAATGAGACCGTCTTCAATTTTCCTTGGTAAAGAGACCTTTAAAGAATGCTAAAGCAGGTCGTCGCCCTTACGCGCCGAACAGAACAGGAACAAAAGCATTTTGCCACTAGACATCTCGTCTATCATTATTTTATTCGCTGCGCCTAAACAAACTAGAAAGTATGTGGCTTTTTTCCCTGAATAACTGCAGGAACGACAATTTCATTCCACTCGGTAATCCACCATCTGTACGAAAACAACTGCTCATTGTAGCTAACCGTCACTGGCTCTCGCCTCCCCTACTTCGCTAACGTTTTTTTAAGCGCAGGATTAAAATGTCACGCCGTCTCCCATGTTCCAGGGAACCGGGGGTATTTCTTTCCCCCGCTCGCGGTATCCTCAATCAAGTGTGAATGATTAAAGCACTTCAATTAGAGCCACGCGCATTCACCGCGTGCAATTCCGAGGGAACTAAGTATGTCTGGAAGAAGAAATTACTTCTACTACTTTGAGATCTGCATCTCGCACTTTCCTCCCACCGCCCAGGGCCGGGCGGAACCGGGCACGCGGCGCGGGAGCCACCGCCGCGCCTCGGCCGCGATCCACCGCGGGGGCGCAACGTCCCCGCCAGACAAAAGGCCGCTCCTGCCCCCTCCGCGGGCCGGGCAAGTTTTTGTGCAAAGCAACCGGCCTCCCGCAGCCCGGCCGCGCCGAGCAGCGAGCGCGAACCGCGGGGCCGCCGCGGCTGCTGCGCGGCTGCTGCGCGGCGGCGGGGTGGTTTGCAAGGGGGGAAAAAAACAAACAAACAAAAAAACCCCCCAAACACGTTAAAATTTCCAAGCCGCAAGTGCGAACGCAGGGAAAGCCGGAAAGGGCCAAGGCTGCGCCGCACTCCGGTCCCGGTCCCGGTCCCCCTCCGCGCCGCTGCGCTCCCGCGGCCGCTCCGCGGGGCCCGGCGCGCCGCTGCCTCCCCGCCGCCCCGGGCGTCCCGCAGAGTTGCTAAGTGACTGGCCGGCGTTTGCGTTTCCAGCGCGTCTTTGCCAAAAAAAAAATAATAATAAAATAAAAATAAAAATAATTAAAGATCTCCCCGGAGCACGGCGCTGCCCCTTTCCGCGGGCGGCCGCGGCGGGGACGCGGGACGCCGGCGCCCGGCCCCGGGCAGCGCCGCCCGCGGCCGCGCAGCGAGGCTCCGCGGCCCGGCGCGGCCGCGCTCCCCCGCGCCGAAACTTTCCGCCGCCGCCGGCAGCGCCGCCCGCGGAAGTCCCGCGCAGCGGCCGGCAGCCGCGGCGGCGCCCGGCGCTAAGTAAACAATGCGGGGCCGCCACAACAAAAGGCGCCCGCCCGCCCCGCCGCGCCGCTCCGCGCCCGCGGCCCGCCCGCGCCGCAACTTACAGCGGCGCCCCCCGCGCTGCGCGGCGCTGCGCGGCTCCCCGCGGCCCCGGCGCGGCCCGGCGCGGCTCGGCGTCCGCCCGGGCTCGGCCGCCGGAGCGCGGCCGAAGATGTGCCCGGCTCCCCGCCTCCTCCCGCGCCGAGCCGCGCAGCGAGCCGCGCCCGCGCACCCGCCGCCCCTTACCTGCTCCCCGGCCCGGCGCGGCCCGGCGCCGCCGCCGGCAGCCGCACACCGCACCGCGCCGCGCCGCGCCGCCTCAGCGCCGCATCCCGGCCCGCATCCGCCGCCGCCGCCGCCGCCGGGCTCCGGCTGCCGCAGATCCACCTTAAGACGCCGCGCTCGCCCGCGCACCGCCCGCCCGCGGCGCGCACCGCACAAAAACTTAAGCCTCCCCCCGCGCCGCGCCGCGCCGCGCCTCCGCCTCCGCCCGCCGCCGCGCCGGGAGCGGCCGGGGGCAGCGGCAGCGGCAGCCCCAGCCCCGCGGCGGCGCGCAGCAGCGGGGAGGATGCTGGCTGCAACTTGGGGGGGAGGGTCGCCGGCTGGGCTGGGCTTTTTTTTTTTTCCCTTTCCCTTTCCCTTTCCCTTTTTTTTTTTAAAGCGAGGAAAGGGGAAAGTGCCCGGGCGGCGCTGGGCGGAGCGGCGCGCTCCCCTCGCCTCGCCGCCGGCGCCCAGGGCGAGGTAGGGGCTCTCGCTCGCCTTTTTTTTTTTTTCCTCTTCTTCTTTTTTCCTTTTTTTTTTTTTTTTTTGGGCAATAGGCGGGGTCTCTCCTTGCAAACCAATGACACAAACCCACATGGACCAGCCTCGCCCCCTATAGATACTCTCCACTACAAATAGGCGCTCTCGGGGGATTAGTGGATCGAGCTAAAGTACAAACAGAGGCGGCCGGCGGCGGCGGGGGGGGGAGGCCGCGGAGGGGCCGCGCCGCTCCGCGCCGCTCCGCGCCTGTTGCGCCTCCGCCGGGGCCTCGCGTCTCCCCGCCGCGGTGCGGGAACGGGTGTTTTGACGGACGTGCTTCATGTGCGCGTCGCGAGAACGCGGGCAGGTGGCGATCCGATCTGCTCGTTGGATACCGTCGCGCCCGCCGTGCTCTCTGTACGCCCTGCTCTTCACCCAGGGTGTGAAAAAGCACATTCCTTCTCTAGTCAAATAAAACCCTTGAACCCGATCAGTTGTCCATCAAAATTAATAAGTAAGCCTCAGTTTTTGTCTGGGAAGTTGCATGGTAAAGAGCCTGCAGATCTCAATTCTTGGAAGCGCGTCTCAGATTCTCACGGGATGTTTCCGCCCTGTCCGTCGTTCCTGCTCCGAGCACCTGCCGCTGCGAAGGACCACCTTGGTGCCGCGAGTGCGGAAGGATGGAGTCACCTTCGGTCATGGGGATCGCCCGGGTGTTTCCGTGCTTCAGCCCGCGCCGCCGTGGAAAGAGCGTTCGCTCCGTTTTGTGCAAAACGCCGCAGCGGTCGCGCCGTGATACGGGGCTCCCGAAGGACGCGGGGTGCAGCCGCGCGCCTCCGAGCGGATTTTAGCAAAATGCAGTGTTCGGCTCTGCAACGCATCTGATTTTGCATTCTTCCCTTTGGCAAAAGTCCCTCCGCGGAGGAAGCCCTGCCTGGCTGGAGGAAACCTCACAATGAAAATCGCACTCTCCGTATTATCAGGATTTCTTCGATTTCCATCATTAGCAATGTTGCTAACTGTCAAAATATTATGGGCAGATCCTTAGCACGTGTAACTCGGGCCACAGGAAAATTAACAGCAATTTGCACCGACGGAGGACTTGCAGGTGGCATTTTAGCAGGGATGTTTTCACCCGTAACCACTGTCTTTTCTTGCTTTATGCCACAGCCAATTTGGATTTGTTTGTTCAATATGACATATGCAACGTATGGTGGTGTGGGACTGAAAAATAATAATTTCTACTAATAAATAATGTTGAGTTCATGATATAAGCAAAGCAAGTGACATATGTTGAGGCCAAAAACACAAATAGTGATTTCATTACTGGAGCAATTAGATTATAGGTTGTAAAAGAGCCTGCTCCGAAGCAAACGCGTCTCCCGATTTAGCAGGGGGGAATTATGAGGCATGTTGATTTTTCTGCAAATTATTTGGATTGCAATTGAACTTTTATCAAGTGTGAAATCACCTTTGTAATTAGATCCTAGGAAAAAAGATACATGGTGGATTCAGTGGGGAAACTTAATGGCAGGTCATTAAGTTCAAATTGCAGTTCCGAAAACTTCCGTTCAGCCACTGCCCAACCTTGAAGGTCCTTAAACTCCGCAAGTCTCTTCCTTTCTCGCGCAGAAGTTCTTCCTGCACCTGGACTTGCACACTTCGGCGTTCCTGGAGCTGGGAAAAGCCGTGATACGTGCTTCCAGCTCGTGCCTATGCCCAGGGAGAATCCAGGCGCCGTTTTATCTGTCTTTCTGCGTAACTCTATCTATTTTTCTGTCTGTCCTTCTCCCCTTACGTGTCTTGCGCAGAGGGAAAGGAGAGACCGCTGGCGCTGCTCTCCAGAAAATTCAGTGCTGGATGCGACATTGTCCCAAAATACGTGGTGTCCGGTGCTGCCCGAGGGACCTGAGACCTGCTTCTGCCCAAAGGCTCTTGGTTTCCAGGCGTGTGCCAGGCCGGGGCCGGAGCTGCCAGCACCTCTCCTGCCCCTCCGCGGCCGTCTAGGAAAACACGCGGCTTCCGAGGTGCGCTTGCAAAGCAACGCGAAATCACGTTGTGTTTCTCATTCGCTCTCTTCTGTTCATTTTAACCTATCGATAGCTGTGCAGAAAAGCTGCTTACGCTGTTTGGGAGCCGAGACCTTTCAGCGTTGTTTTTCTGTGAAATCAAGTGGACTTTTAAAATACGCTTGAGAATTACGAGTCCTTCCAGCAGAGGGACCTGAGAGGTTGGGGGGCAGAGCTGACCTGCTCTTCCCTTTTTTTAGTGTCAGCCAGGATTTACTTCCCTTGCTGGAATCCCACTACTCGCTGCTGCTGCTAATTAACATTAGAGACTCGCTACTCTAGTCCAGCGTTGCAACTTAACTACTTACTAAAATATAATAGGGTATCTGTAGCCAGTGTGACTGTAATAGTCGTATTTGATAAGTTGTAATTATTTTCAGTAAGCGATTACACGCTTCTCCTGCAAATAGCGAGGTTTCTACTAGGACCGTGTTCAGGAAAACCATGGTGTTCAGCTCTTGCCTGCTGACCCACATGCCGGCTCCCAGCAAGCTGAACGCGCGTCGCCCCCGGCGCTCCGTCAGCCGCGAGCACAGTCGCACCTCCCTGCCGCGTCAGGCTGAGCGCAGCACCTCCTGCTACGCTCCAACTGCTCAGGACCTTGCAAGGAGCTTAAAAAAAATAAAAATAAAAAAAATAATCCAAGCTGGTTTTCTTCTCAAAGACAGTGATGTGCAGATGCAAATATGAGCCTCGATCCTGCGAGGATGATGCTCCTGCTTCGCTTTTATGAGTAGCCAGATTGACTTCAGCTGGATGACTCCCAGCGCTTAAATTTAAGCCCACACACCCCTCTCTGCAGGTTTAGGGCTAGTGTCTGCTGACTAGACCAGACCAGACCGGACATCTCACTGCTCCAAGCGCTCCTGCAGCTTCAGTGCTCAGCGCCGGGTGTGAGCAGCCAGGCACAAATCCTGCACAGACTCTCTGAGCCGAGGATCGTGTTGGATCATCACAGACGAAAGCTGTGTGTCCAGTCCTGCCATGTATTCAGCAGTGATTTCAACACCCCATTTACTTTTTACCAGTTTTTAAAATGTAGCTCTTTTGGGGCAGATATGTGGGCTAGTTTATAATGAATATTCATTAAAATAATCAGATATGTTTAAGAACGTGCTCACGTTTTTTATGAATCGGCAACCAATAATTTTCTGCCATAATGTTTGACACTTGCTTGAACTAGATCTAGATATAGAAACTTATGCCTGTAATTTGGATTTAACTGTCTATAAGTACAGGTATGATAAGCAGGAATGTGAGTAAATTAAGGAATTTTCCTTAAATAAATTTGTCTTTGTAAATTTGGAGCCTTGAGAAATGAGGAGTTTATTTAACTACATACACCACTTTTAATATTAACACTCTAGTGTAACTTTAAAATGTGTTGGGACAAATTCATCCTTCATTTCATTGCTGTAATTGATGTACACCAGGGATGAATTTGTTCCAAAGCATATTTGGTAAACTGTCCTATAAATAAACATTTAGAAGACGGATTCTTTTTCCTATGGTTTTGATCTCACACCAGACTGACATTGGTAGAGAGGCACCGCTGAGTACAATTACTTCTGATTTAGTCTAGCGCGAAGTCAAAACCCAGCATTTGGTATCCATCCTGCAAAGCGCGGCTTGATTCAGGAAGTTCATTAAGAGGGTGGCTCGGATCACTTTTCCTATAATTTGCCATAAGGATGTCATCCGGTGTCAAAGCTTGTACTGGCAGAAAAAAAATTGCTCCTAAAAGGCAGTGTATGGTCTTTACTACATCAGCAACTCCCCCCCACACACGTAGTTTTAGGGTTTAGTACTGTGTTTAATTAATGTAACGGTATTTTTTGCAAGTTTAAAGGGTTTGCACTGTGGACCTGGAGTTTCATAGCATAGCAGTATTAACTCAGTATAAAGGAAAAGGACTCGTTCATGCCACCCGTTCCCTGTGGGAACACAGAAAGCAGGGTGCGTGGGTACGTCTTCTGGTTTTTTACTGTTTTAAAAGCATGCTGAATCTCGCTCAGCAGAGAGAAGAAAAACAAACACATCGAGGCAGCTTTGATTTCTGAGGTTGCCAGGAACAGTACTTTTCAATATTTTTTTCCCCGCTACTTCAGTGGAAGTATTTAGGGTGGGTGTCTTACGGGAGATAGCCGTCATTTATCACCTGGCGGCGTGAAGAAGGTCACACATCATCGCTTTACGCAGAAGACGTCAAGCCTTCAGTGCCACCGACGGCAGCAGCGAGTGCGTTGCAAGACCAGCAAAACACACGGGTTGTTCTAATACGATAAATACAACAATTTAATTCAATAATACATCGATCGTAATAGTAACCGTGTTCTCGGTATCGTACTTTCTTCACGTGAAATTAAATATAGATTTTTCACTGATTTTCACAAAGTCGCACAAGTTTAGGGGATATCTGATATTCTTCATAATATGTTGGTGTTATCCCTTACTGGCAAATTTATTCCCGTTGAGAAAGAAAAGGAGTTACATGCTGGGAACTCTCGAACTGAGCCAGTGGTTAGAGACAGGCAACACATATGACTTCTGCCGTACTACAGACGCTGAATTCAGCAGTGGCGGAAAATTCTCAGATCCATTTCCTTTTGCAAACATGAGCAAAAGGATGCAAGCACGCAGTAAATTTCTCTTTTGACAATCCTGGTTTTTTTCTGCATGTGTGTGTAATCACTATGCAGAAATGTTTGGTTTGGGGTTTTTTTTTTTGTTTTCATTCTATTTGTTTTATATTCTTAGGCAAGGAATTACAAGACTGGAGAAAAGCCTTCCAGAATGCAAGCACATTTGTATACCCCTTCTATAAAACATTTTAATGCCAGCACTGCGTGAGCAGGATTGTTCTGCTGATATAACACACGGCTGATGTTTAATGTTTCCAGGAAAGTTTACGGAAAGGTTCTTGAATCAATCTGCTTGGTTTAAAGTTTGAAGGGCATCTGGATGTACTAATTTGATGTATGTGCCAGGTGTTTCTAAACAAATAGCTATTAGATAAAGATATAGCACGCTTCCCTCTCCCTCCTGCTTATCTTGTGGGCGTCCTCAAAGTTCACCGTCTACAGAGGCCGGCCTGTTTCGCTCGGCTGTGCTCTCTGTACTTTAATGTCTTAATGAGGAATACCGCAGCACACAGTTCGTTACTGTTTTGCCAGCCAGTCACTGAGATATTTAACAATATTAGATCAATATAGAAGAGTCCCGCGACAAAATAAGAGGTTGAGCTGGGCCTTCCAAGTCATCTGCCATTTCCCGCTCGGGGCCTGATTCGCCACCGCCTTGCTCCGGCCGTCACTCGTTGCTTGAGTCACTGCGGCGCCTGGAGCGTCATCCGAGATCGGCGTGGACAAGGGCTGGCCAAGGGGGATGTGACAGATGTCTATGAAATCCTGAACGGTGTGGGCAAGGCAATAAGGAGCAAGTGTTTACTAATTCTTCCACCACAGGACTGCATCAGGTCATTATCAGACCTCAAGTTCTAAACCAAGAGTCTTTTTTCCTAGTGCAAAACGAATCTGTGCCACTTACTGCCACCAAAATGCTGCGCAGCCAAATTACAGCAGGGGTGAAATGGGGCTTAAATAAATTCACGGAATATAGGTCCATTAATGATTACTGAACGTGACCATCGAGGTACAGTCTCTGGGTTCAGGGAAACCTCATGTTGCTGGTTATTGGAGCTAGAAGGGTATTTGTCATGTTTCTCATATTTGGTCCTGAAGCATCGATTTTGACCCCTGTTAGGTGGGCCAGATCTGCCTCAGACAGCAGCTCCGGTCTCCTCCTTTTGTACTTATTGCCCTTAGAAAAATTATCTCTGTCCCAAAGCGTTACCATCTAAAGTCAAAAGAAACACCGGGGGAAGAGAGGGACGCAGGTCGATGCAGTGCAAAGGCACTCGGTAGGTCGGTGGCGAGCTGGGCTTCCCGATCCCAGGCCAGCATCCTTCCCACGAGAGCATGTGTCTTTAGTTTTTATGCTAATTTGGAAGTTGCTGGCATAAAACTGAAGCAATGCAGTGCTGACTTAGGTCCTCCAAGGATTTAAGTGCCTGGAAGGCACAAGTTGCATTTCATTGATAGCACGGTTGTGTCTTAAGCCTCTCTGGTCACCAGGGATGTTGCAAGCGTAGTGTCAGCTCCGACCGGAGTGAGGTGCGTGCTAGCAAGCAGGGGCTGCGAATTACCCCGCGTTTATACGGTGCCAGCATGGTGCGACGGCGCCCAGAGCCGCCCGAGCCGGCTGCCGACCTCCATCGTCTCAACAGCCCAAAGTGTCCGAGCGCAGGCTCTTGGCACAGAAACGGCCAGGAAAGCTTTCCGGCAGGGACCACCACCGCCTGTAGTCGGGGTGTGGGGGATTCAAAGAAGGGCCATCGCCTCGGAGGCGCGTTAGGCATCTAGGAGCGGTTATAGGGTTATCGGCGCTGACCCTTCCCGTTCTTCATTTTGCAGGAATGATTGCTTAGGGAGAAACGAAGCACCGTAGCCAAACCTTAACCAATCTCTCCAAAAGCTGCCAGACTGTGCGCGCTGAAGCAAAGGACCGTTTGCCCAAGAACTGCTCTCCTGTTCTAACTCTGACAGCTAGAGATATGGGTTTTTTAACTGAAGCGGTTGCACACTAGAAGTCCTACTGAGATATAATTATACCGGTGTAAACATGCCCTGTGCCATCTTGCTTATTCTACTTTCCAGATTGGAACAAGCTGCGCTGGTGTACGCGTGGTTTTTTTTAACCGGCTGAATTGTGCCCCCACAAGAAGTTTTGCTGCTTTAACGGAAATGGGATTAAAGCATCAGAACTTTCCAGTGAAGACCAGTCCTGAGCTTCTAAGGAAGCATTTTTTACTTTTTTGTCTGCAATAAATAAGCTGTAGGAATCCAGTCCTTTAAAGAGAAGGATAAAAAACACAGAAAACCTCTTCTCTTATGTCCCTATTTCCTGATTAGACATCGGAAAAGGACAGACTCTGCACTGTATAACCCGCAGAAAATCCTGCTGCCCAGGATCTCTGGTCTAGGAAGCTATCCACAACCCAAAACCAGAAGCAGGATTTGATGGATGTTCCTGTTTGTTCAAACATCTTCGCAGAGGCCCATGATGCAGCCAAGCTTCTGCCAGTCCCCGCGTTGTTGTAGGTACGCTCTTCTGCCACAGCTTTAGGGAGGCTTCAGTAAGGAATGTTTACAATCCTTTTCTGTGTCACCTTTTGACAAGTACTATGTACTTAGCGGTGATAGACAAATGGAGCCAGCTCACCTCCCGCTGCTGTGGCGGCATCTGCCTCGGCAGCGAGCAGCTGGCTGGCTTTGCTTGCTCTCCATTTTGTTCGTCTGAGCTGTGCTGTCTCCTGAAGTGCACGCCTCGAAAGGGCTGCCAAGGATGGCCAGGACTTCAGAACGGTCCCTGTCCTGCTGGACCTCTAGAGTAATGCCATTTCAACGAAGACACGTCGTTAGGCAAAAAAGAGCAAGTCTCACCCCCTGCTTGTGCCCAGCGCCCCAGGCCAGGTGAGCAACCTCCCACCCCGTGAAGGCAACCGAGCTCAGTCTTTGGGATGGGGAGAAAGTGGGCAAGACGTAGAGCGGAGGGGCTGGCACAACAGAGACAGCTGGGAAGGGAGACCTCTTGTCAGTCGGTTACTCCTTTTCTGCCACTGTCTTTCATAGCTGCTCCATCCTTCTTGGCCAACAAGTTTTTCATGGATTCAACGTACTGTGCATCTCCAGAACAGCCCTGGGAGGTGCAGAAATCGGTGGGGATCGGAGGTACGGGTAGATCTCCCACGTCAGGATAACACCAAGCCACGGCGTGAACCCTTCCCGTAGCACACACGTGACTACACATGAACGGGCAGTAATTCAGGCCGCTGCTTTTCTTGGGAAAGCGCTCTGAAGCTTTCACTAAAATCCTCGGAGGTGTGAACAGAATGTTTTCATGGGTGTCATTAACACCACTGTTTCCTCAATAGCACTGAGGAAGTTTTAATCCATATAATAACCTAGTTTTTTCCAAAATCAGGTGCCGAAAGCTGTAGGGGCTCAGTGAGAAGGGATTCTTGTCCAAGAAGGCTCTCGGCTCGGCCTCTCCCCGGTGGTGACCACGCTGCTGCCTTCTTCAGGCTACCGCACCTCGGCAGCACACGAGCACGCACGGCGGATATCAGGGCAGCCGGCAAGGAGGGAGGCCGCAGCCTTATAGATGCGGGTAGAAAACGACACTCGGCGCTGCCGGCACGTGAGGCTCAAGGGCAATGCCCAAATTGCGTGCCGTGCTCGCCCGGGGAAAAAGCTTTCCTTCAGAGCATCCCAAGGCCAAATGCAACCTGAGCCCATTAATATGCTACTATATTTGCTGGAATTGCTCTCCAGCACATTAGCCTCATGCTCAAGCAGCATGAAAGCAGAACTTTTAAATTAGAAAAGCACAGGGAAGGGAAAGCTCTGCAATAGCAGTGTAGCTGGCTTTGGCGTTCGCTCGCTCTCAGGGAAATTGGTAGGGAACGCACTTATTTTGCCAATAAAAAGATACGCAGTTCTTTTGGGGCCCACCGGTCCTCCAAAATGCAAATTCCGATCCAATATCCGCTGTTTCCTTGCTTACACACATCGGGAGCGTGCAGAGCCGTGTGCCGGTCTGCCCGGAGGACTGGTCCTCCCCAGGAGCCTGGGCTTCGGCACTCTGCGAAAATCCGGGATCGTAACCCCAGGCCCACCAGCAAGAAGGTTGCTCGTTACCAGAATTAATTCCTCCTCCCTTTATTTTTCATGCGTTGTGAGCGAAGAGGCACGTGAACACCTCAGGCTGTGGACTAAACTGGGAAAGTGTTTCAGGCAGAGCCTAGTTTCTGTTTGAGGAAATAAAAAGGACCAAAAGAAAACAGCTACGTTGAGTCAACCCACAAAGTTTTGTGTTGTGCAACACTGAGCATTTTTGTTCATTTTCAGTAGGTTTTTTGTTTAATTTAGATAAATTTCTACATAAAATTTTATTTCCCAAACAAAAAGAAGCATTTAATTTAGAAAATGTCAAACTGGAAAACTGTGAAACTCTACTTTTTTAATTTGGGTTTTTTTTTCCCTACATGAGACTATTTCCTGAAATCATGATGGATTTGCAAATAGTTTCAGCTGTCCCCAAATTACACTTTTCAGCAAACAGCTACTTGTCTGATGAAAATCACTCAGCTGTTACCAGTCTTGGCTGGCTCTGGCTGCTACATTTCCAGCGGGATTTTTCCACAACAGTTAAGCAGGAGTGGTCTGCAGGCTTTTAAATATGCGTAATTCCCTTCATCCTAGTGCAACTTTTGCAGCTTCAGCTCTTCCCTGACTGTTGTGTAATGCTGTGTTAGGGAATGAGGCAATGACACATATAGCAACGTATAGCAACGTATAGCAATGCCAGCAACCACCCTAGGTTGCTGGTGGATCATTCAAGGAGAAGACAAACGTGAAGTGAGCAGGATAACGTATAAATGAGACATAAAGATCGGAAGGAAGGGCTGGATGGAGGGCAGACGGTGGGAGCTGGGGAAGGTTCAAGCGCATCGGGAATTGGACTCGGGAAGAGGTGGAGGCAGTTCGGGCGGCCCTATATAAGCAGGGCTGGGAAGAGCAGCATCAGGGCAGCTCCTTTCCGTGAGATATCAAAGCCGTTCACAGCCATGTAAATGTTATCTAGCGATGGGGATTTGGGGGAAAAGAAAAGGTCTTAAAATCCGGTTTTACGCACATTGTGTTTTGAGTAAATATTATTTTAGCTATCTAAAGTATTCAAACTAATCGTGGCAGTTTCCTTTAATGTCTGCCATTCCAGACACAAGGTTTATTTACTGTAATGTAATACATCTTGAGGGAATGTTGTATGCAGATATTAGCAATTAACTCATTAATCTAAAAATCACAATTCTTGCAATTAATAGAGCACAGCACAGTCACTCTAATTACAAACTCTGCACAAAAGGCCAGTCTCACAGGGAACATGTAGCCTCCTAATTAGCCAAGATTTCAAAGGCAGACAGAAAATTGAGATGTTGAGGGTCAGGCAGGGAAAAATGTGAATACCCTACACCGAGAGCACATCTGACAGCAGGAGTGACAAGCGGTACATAAAGCGCGTGCTGCAGCGACGGCTGGGGGGCAGCGTGCATCTGCCCGGCAGACACGCGCCGGGGGCTGCTGCCGGTGGTGCGGCTTGGTCTGGGGGAGCCACCGGCGAGCAGGTCGCGTAGGGCGCCCGCCGCGTGGAGGCAGGCGGGTGCTGTGGCTGCGTCGGCCGGGACCCCGGTCCCCAAGCTTGGGGACTCCCAGGAGACCCGGGGTCACAGTTAGGGCTCTGGCATGGGAAGCAGTCCCACGGGATGCACAGCAGCGCATTTTATCCCTGAGTCCTGCAAGATGCCAACTCGCCTGGCTCCCGGCCAGGGAAGCACTTATGTATGCATTTAACTTTAAGTACATGAGTAATCCCGTTGATTTCATTAGGGCTACTCACACGCTTAAGGACTTTGCTGATTTGGGATAAGAGTGCTCAGCGTGAAGCAGGACCAAGCCCCGTATCGCTGGGCACGACCTTGCAAAGTCATGCGTGTGACTCTCGGGGTCTCCATTTTTCCAGCCGCAAATGGCAGTAATAATACCTGCTTTCCTAAGTGCCATCGCGGTGGCCCGTGTGCTGGCAGGGCACAATAACAGACCCAAGCAGAGTTACCAAACTGGGAGCAATAGGCAAATTTGGCCTCTTTTAACAATTCACGTGCGGTTAATGAGACACATCAGACATTTAAGTCACCAAAGTTTTAGCAAACATTCTGGAGAGCTGTTTCATAATGCTTGTTACGTCCAACTCTTTTTCAAACTCTTATCTCTACTATTAAGTATCTTTCCATCTCAACTGAATTGCACATGCCCGTCTGCAGAAAACAAGCAGTCCCTTTTGGCAAGTCAGAAAACGGACAAAGATGGATAAACACAAAAGGGATCTCCATGCAGCGTCGCTCCTTCTGAGACCTTCTGGAGGCTTCTGCAGAGCGCAGGAGAAGTTGGGGCTTTTCACCTTCCAATGTGATCTTCCAGTGGGCCTCCCCACCATGTCCTTTTACTGCCCAGAGGACTGAACCGTCCCAAAAGTGCTGAGCTCTGGATGGGTTCCACTGTTTTTTGGGACACCAAACCTGGCTGGGTGGAGGCGGCTGGTGCTCCTGGTTGTCAGGTGAGGTGGAAAGGAGAGCTTCCAGGGCAGCCGAGCGCCAGCAGCAGCGTGAGCCCCGTGCGCTCTGCACGCCGGTCTGGTGGGGCGGCCCCTCTCCGGACACCACCCAGAGAGACACTGGGGGAAGCGTTTCCTTGCCCAAGCCTCCACCCAGATGTTATTGCAATCTTTATCTTCAAACAAGAGACAGTGAGTCTGACAGCGTGCGACTGGTGTTGGTAGAAACCGTTGTCATAAGCTGACTTACAGTGGAAAAAGGCTGCGTGAGACAGTGCCTGTTTGACTTTCAAAGTAGAAATACGAATGTAATACTGAGCTCTCTTCCCTTCTTTTGTGAGTCCGTGCTACAGCCTATTGAGGATTTTAGAAGCTGACAGTTTTAGTCCTGGAGAAAGTATTTTTTCATCACGGTTTACTGATCATGTCCCAGCAGTAAATTCCTGTGATGATAGCAATTTTTTTAGGGGACACCTTCCATTATTCTCCATTGTTGAAAAGACAAATGATCCCTTAGAGATCACCCCTCGTCGAGGGTTCGGGGAGGAAATCGCCGGTTGTCTGTAGGAATGTGCAGGCGACCGCAACAAAAGTAGAAATCTCTCCGTGGGTTGTGGAGGGGACAGATTGCAGCAGCAAAGCCACAAAGTGCTTGGATGGCATTAAAGAGAAATATCATCTCCGCCAGAGCCGGAGGGACAGTAATTGAAGCAGGTCTAATTGCTCTAGCATTGGAGAGGGCTTCCGTTTCCCATGTGGGGTCAGGTCTTCTGGGTGATGGGGAAGATGGTCCTCTTTGTGCAGACCTTCTTATTTGTAGCCTAAACCCACCGCTGCTAATGCCCGCTCAGAGGACAAAGGCTGGCAGCAACTACCTAAGAACAGACCAGCTGTTTTGTTCCTCTATCCCTATAGGGTCTTAATTAAAACTCATAGCGGCTATGTAAAATAAGTACCTCTTATACCACTTGCCATAGCAATAAATGAAGACAGATGGGTTAAGCAACCTGCACAAATAACTAGATCACATAAAGAATCCACGACAGCACCAGCCACAGGAGTCTCCTTTCTGTTTATATCAGTGCATATTAACCCCACAGCTTGGGCTCAACCCAACTCATTGAGGCTGCAGAAAGATGGTCATCGACTTCAAGCTAACAAGAGGGCTGATAATATTGTTGAGGGACACTGAAAGGCCCAGAACTCCAAGAGTCTGAGGCCTTTTAGAAACTACTTAATGTGTGTTTGGGAGAAAACCAAGACAGGTAAAAATGCTGAAAGTCATCCTGAGGCAGAAAAGATGTCTTCCTGCCATTGATAGGAGGGGACTCCACAAAGGGGTGGGATCTTGGAGAATGAACATTGGCCCACCATCCCCACGGAGAAGGAAGAGGCTGGAAGTTACACCAGCTAAGTGCCATATCTCTGTGGGAGCAGTACAAAATACATAAGTGAGAAAGACATGACGTGTGAACCTCATTTACCAACAGCATGCGGCCTGGGCAGACGAGCACAAATGCAGGCGAGAAGAGCACCACTTTACACGGGCTGTTTAATTGTTACCGCCCTTTTGGAAAGGTGTTTGCTTTGATTAGCAGTTTATCCCCCACTCTGCAAGGTAGGGGATAACTTTAAACATAATATTGTTCAGGCAAAATTGTTAAAAGACTTGGTAAAAGGTTTTGAGAATTAATTAGGAAAAGAACGGAGACTAACCGTTGAGAAATAACAGCTTCGTTAGCATCCCTGAATTCCGTATTGCCAACGCTGTGCTCATGGCTTTTTGTCATTTATTGATCAGTACTAGTAACTGCTGCTGCTGCTGCTGCTGCGGGAAAAGGGTCAGGGAGCATAGTAGTACGGGGGATATGCTTTTCACAGTCAGTGTGAGAGGAAAAAACGTTCTCTGGAAAGGCGGAGAAAACACGTAAGAAAAAAGTTTTGTTAAAATTGCTGTCCTACAGTGTCTCTGGATTATTGTTTCCCGGGAACGGAGTATGTGCTTCTGATGTATTCTTTAATAGCAAAGATTGCCGGACACGGTAACGAACAAGAGTTATTAATACAGTTCTAGTAACGATGACCTGCCTGAGTCGTGCCCCAGGTGACGTCTCCGAGCCGAGCGGCCGGGGAGCAGGGCAGCAGCAGCAGAGATGCCGGGGCTCCGCTCCCGCCTGTCGCGCGCTGCCTCAGCCGAGTTGTGCCGGCTCTCCTCCGCTGGGGACGGGCCGGGGCAACTTGGCCTCCCGGCAGGGCGGTCCAGAAACCTGGATTCATTAATGGTTGAAAACCACTTGCAGGTCTTTGCACAAAAGGCGTGATTGATATATAAAGTACTGGGGAAGAATCAAAATCATGCGATGTTTATGTTGAGATAAACTAAAATTCACGTCGTCTTTCTTAAAAACATTCTTTTTGCCTCCTGTGCACGAAATCGTTACTGTGCAGCGGTTTGTTGCAACCTAGGGCAGTTATTCAAAGGGCAGGGAAATCAGTGTAAATCTGAAACCATCTCCATTACTGTCACGTAATTAACTTCATGCGCATGCTAGGTTTTACCAAGATTATCTCCACCAATGAATTATGAGAATAATAAGGTTTCAATATTGCACATTCAGTAATTAATCTTTGCAGGCAAGAAACTTCATTTCAAGCACTGGTAAAGTATATGTAAAATATTAATCAGTGTTGAACAACAGGCCACTCGATGCCATCCAGTACGGATGAAATACCAACACTACTTTGCATGCGTTTCTCAAAACCAGGAATTTTATCCAATCATTTAAAAACTCCTAGAAGAGCCAGCAAGTTATAGATATGCTGAAGGAAATCATGCTCAGATTTAAGAATACAGCAGTGCACTGCACATTACAGGAAAGAAATGAAGAAGAATAAAATGTAAAATATTGCTTAAAGTTCAAATGGAGCAGTCTGTCTTGGGAGACAAAAAGATGATAAAAAAAGAATTGATAAGTCCAAGCTGGCAGTTATTAGAATAGCAAAAACAAAGTGTTTATGTACATAATGGTTTAAGTTAGATTAAAAACCATAACTTATCTGAAAACACTCCGTTTAGTACATCGGAGGTTAAATATGGTTCATAGCAGTGCTCTCAATTAAATTGTTTTTCCCTTGCTTCAATAAAGTATATTAAAAATCATTTCCTGAAAAGTAACAAAAGATCATTATTTTGGTTGCAAACTGATACCATGTTATTTCTTTAAAGGGAAAACATGTGCAGCAGTGCTTTTTGCGTGCTCAGCCCAGGCGTGTATTGCAAACAGCCCTGCGCCTTTCGGGACCCTCTGGCAGCAAGTGCGGGTGGTAACGGAGGTAAAGCCTGAACTGGACTGGTTCCTTTGAGGCACCAACCCTCCTTGCATCTCTAGAAGTCTGGAGAGTATCTTGTTGCAGATCTGCAAGTTTTGCCAGTGGATGCTTTGGCAGCGCTGCTTTGCTTATATGGTAGATTTTATTTGTTCCTGGCTAATGGGATGACTTGAGATCTACGATCATGTCCTTCTTCTGGCTGTTTCTCATTTGGGATGGGATGTTATAAAAAAAATTTTCCTAGGGAAAGAGTAGCTACAGTACTCGATGCTAAAATGAATAGCAGACTCATCCGCTTGCCATGAGAGCAGCTATAAATGTACAATTAGATATAAGGCACATGTTTAAAAGGAGGAAATTGCAAAGGCTTGTCTCTAGCAGGAAGCCGAATTCCCCGGGCCGCACTCACATGCATCACGCTGTTCTCCCCGCTCCCTGCCACCGAGCGCCTCTCCCCCAGGGACTTCTATCTTTATTTACCCAGGAATTTCCGCCACGGTAGGTAACTAATTCTCGCTGCCGCTCCCATCGGCATCGGAGGAGAGTTGCTTAGGAAGCGCTTTGCTTTCTCACTCCTCACCTGCCATGGCTAGTCCAAACTGCATTTGTGTCATTTGCTGGTCCCCTCCGGAGCGGCTGCAGGGTGGTAAGTCCCCACCGCAAGGGCAGAGGAGATGTCCTTTCACAGGACGCACCACACACACCGAGGGTGGCACCAAGGGGCGGTGAGATGTCTTTTAACCTGCCCCAAAGGCCCTGTGGCACAGCTTATAGCATCACATGCTACGCTCCCCAGGAGCAGCAAGCAAAATGTCATGGGTGAACCAAAGTCAAAACCGATCGTAGTAATGAAATACAGATTTTGAGAACCATGCTGCCATGCTGATGGGGACCAGTGAAAGGGAACTGGCAAAAACGCCTGTATTTTACTGGAACAAAGCTTGAAGATGCCTTGAAGTACCTCCATGGGTCACGTTAGCGAGAGGTGCTATGAACCACTTGAGCTATTTCTTTCCCAAAAGGAGAGTGAGATACGTGCAGCAATTCAGCAGCATTACAGATCTAGGCCACGTTGACAGATTCCTTCTGCTGGAAGGAAGCCCTCCAGGAAGCCTCTCTGGGAAGCCCTTGGGGAAGAACAGCTCCCCGCCCTGTTTGGCAGGACCAGGCCATCTCGCTCTTTAAATGAGCCTCTTCCATGGAGGAAGGCAGCAAAGAGGCTCCAGATTCACATTTCTTTCTCCTGAGCGAGGAGCTGGGAGGCTCAGTTATGGAAGCTGTGAGGTTAAAAAAGATGGGGAGAAACAGGAAGATTCCTCCAGACTTCGTTATGGATGCAAAGGGCCCTCAAGGGATTAAAATATTAAGATGGAAACTGTCATCTATTTTTGGAAATGTTTTCCTCTCAGGGACTAACTCCAAGGCTATTAATCAGCATAACAAGAAGAGGAAGAGACTCTCAAAGATCAATTGCTCCTTGCTAGAGAAGTAGTTCAAAATAATTGTGTATGTGTTGGGGGCTCTTTTTGGTGTAATTGAATGGTACCAAAAGAGTCAAGTATATTTAAGGGATAATCTCTCCTGCGCTGTAGCGAACAAAGCAATAAATGCCTACTGAGATTGATTAATCACTGAGGAGGTGCCAAGGAGTTTAATCCATCCCAGAAGTCTTTTACTACAAGTATCCTGCAAAGCAGGGGGGATTACTGTTACGTAACGATCCTTTAGAAAACACGAACTAACGAACCAGACGAACTAGTGGCCAGGAATCGCTTGGCAAAACCGGCTACGAACACGGAAGGTTCGTGCAGCGAGATCCCTAGCAAATGGCCTCCGTCCTTGTTTGCCCCTTCCCTGGGGAGATGAAGAGGTGGAAAGTATGGAAAAAGCTTGTTCTTACAGGAGAATACAGCCATGTCCTTCTGCAAACAAACAAAAAAAGCTTCAACAGAAAGACCAGGTGCCTTTCGGTCCGTACAAAACAGTGTGTGTCCCCTTGCCTCCCCATCAAACACGGTCGCTCTCGCTGCCTGAAGTGAAGCCTTTATAATGTACTGCTGACCTGGAGCATGTGGGAACACACCTCCACCTTTCCCTAAAGAAAATGCAAGCGGAGCAACTAAACTGAGTGCAAGAGATGTACAGGAGCACATGCACCAGCAGAGAAATCCAAAACAGGGTAATTCCATTTAAAGCAATGAGCAAGCCACAGACTCTAGCTAGAGACCACACTCGCACACGCTGCAGAGGAGTTTTGAGCCATTTCAGCTCTGTGCTGCACACGGAGCACAGTGATGAGCACATTAAAAACTCTTGCTCAGAAACCTTCCCTGCACCCTTGCTGAAACAGAAATGCGGTAATTCCAGCGTGCTGAAACCAATATGCAATAGCACACAGCTCTATGCCAGTTAAATGAAAACACATCTAGGTGATACTAATAAAAAAATAAAGTCCGGATCT
The DNA here is from genome assembly GCF_036417845.1 of Apteryx mantelli. Classification (NCBI taxonomy): domain Eukaryota; kingdom Metazoa; phylum Chordata; class Aves; order Apterygiformes; family Apterygidae; genus Apteryx; species Apteryx mantelli. The sequence goes on from NC_089984.1 coordinate 41,603,436, forward strand.
CTAGAGCTCTTTCCCTGGTGTCTGCTCTCAACTTTGTCCCTTCCTCGGGCAGGAGAGGCCTGACTGGAGCTCTTCATCCTTGGGGTGGGAAAACAGCAGTTTGGTGGCTCTGCTGAGAAGCCCTGAGCCATCTCTGGAGTCACAGCCCCGTGGGCAACGTATGGTGCAAAAGCGGTGGGATGAGAGGGCCGCAGCCTCCTGCCCGCATCCAGCAAGCCTCTCCGTACCCATCAGCTGTGACCTGCAGCGATGCTGTGCACACCGTTCTGGAGACAGATACCGAGAGTCAGGATACGGAGCTGCCCTGAATTGGAATAGTAGCTGCTCCGGGAACGTTAAAAGGGAGGCATGGTCACCAAGGAAATCTGCTGCTTATTCTTTTGCTAAACAGTGCAAACACGATAGATCCATAGAAAACACAGCTAGTGCTTCACATGCTTGGCAAAAAACTTCCCGAAGCTGAAAGTCCAGACTCAGTACAGGAGCACTCCTTAGCTGCTTGCACGTATTTTTCTCTTTTTGCCTCTAAGCAGTGCTGAGTACAGAGGAGAAAAATGTTTTAAATATCCCAGCTGACAAACCAAATGCGAACATGGGAACATCATTTGCTTCATCTTCCTGATCTGAAGATAGGATTGCCACCGTGAAAGCGCACGAAACAGCAACCACCCCATTCGCTGCCGCCCGGCCGCCCTGGAGGAGGTCCTGCCGCCCGCTCCTGGCTCGCGCCTCCCCTTAAACCGCGTCGCCCTTTCCCTCGCCGGCCCAGCTTCACGTCAGCGACGGCGACGGGAGAACTGCTGTAGGGTCGGGGTCACGCAGGCGGCACGGGCACAGAGAGAAAAAGAAAAGGTCAGAAAGAACCAATTCAACCCACTTTGAGCTATAAATTCACATGAAAGCCAAACCTTCTGGCTCCGGTTCAGGAAAGTATCCATCATCAGGAATGCCCTCTAGGATGTGTGCGGGGGGGTTTCTTTCCTGATTCGGGGTCTAGCGGTGCTCTGGGGGGACGATCAGTTTAACACTTCCACGCTGCGTGTAGGCAAAATTCTTTTCTTTATACCCTAGAGTATTGCAAGTAAGCTCTTTTCAAAAGTCTTTCTTCTCTATTCATGATATTTTACTATTTTATGTTCTTTTCATAATCTGGACCTTGAAAACAAAAAAATAAATGCTATTAATTTTTCCTGTATGGTCAGACTCATTTCCAGGTCCTTCTCATTCCAGTGCTTGAGTGTGTCAGACTACAGCGAAATGGCCACTTGCTTAGACTCGACTGCTTACACTGGCACTTTCAAACCATGGGAACAATTATATTAAGTTATGTAAAGCTACTTCTAATAAAATCATGATTTTTTGTCACAACTTTAAGATGAAAACAAGAACTTAAGTTATTTTTCTGCCTGTTCCCATGCATCTGGGGATTCACTGGACTCCAGTCTGTGGCTGGCTGCCTTGTTTTTCATTCCATCATTCTCCTGAATATAAAATTGTGAATGTAATTACCTACACAGGGCAGCGAAAGCATTCAGCTCCTGGATCAGTCTACCTGATCGATGGTGACCACATTCAAAAGAAGGAATATGTGGTCTCCCACCACACTAATTACCAAATAAGAACTATAAACGCATTAACTGCAGAGTTCTTTGCTGCAGTACAGCGAACACAAACTCCTCCACTGTACGTGCACCGACAGTCAGAAGAGTTTCCCCAGGATCTCTCTCACTGCGACTCAATCACATACCACCCAGTGGCACAGCCAGGAACTGTATTTTCCCATTTGTTTGGGAATACTTTGTGGATGCAGCGATATGTTCCTAAACTATATTTGGGGGAGTCTTCCTCTGATTTCCAGATTCTGCTCAAAGTTTCATTAACGTCTACTGTGCATTACACAACCAGTAACTCAAAAGAAGTCTTTACGGCTTACCATAAACATCTGAATACGAAAACCTTTTGTGCCATTTTATTCCAGCCGTGCGGCTGAGCAGTGCTTCTCCATGCTGCAGCATAAAGCTGCACTAACGAGGCACAAAAAGGCAAGGCCATAAGCGTGGGCTGGGCAGGGCTGTCGCTGGGTTCAAAAGCACGAAGAGCCGTGTGCCAGGAATGCATATTCGCTGCCATCATGCAAAATGAAACGAAAGACATAATTAGCATGAAAAGCACCTCAGGGCTCGACTGCTGGCCGTTCAGCGCAGGGAGACGTTTGCCATCAGCTTCGCGAAGAGCAGGGTGAGAGCCCCAAGGAGCCTGAGCAGCCTGCTGCTGCGGGAGCTCAGGGTCTGCCGTGCGGACGCTGCTGCACGTGCGCTCGCTCTTCTGTCACAGGATGTGGCGAGAGCGTTTTCTGGTGACGGAACTGGACAAGACCCAAGAGATCTGATTTCAGTTTTTGTCTCTACCCCAGGCTTCCTGTGCGACCCTGGGAAAGTCGCTCGGCTGCGTGTCCGCGTTCCCGGTCGTACGCCACCACCGAGAACGCCTTGCTCCTATTCTGGGTCTATCTGGACTTTGCATCACACGGCCCCAGCTTCGGCTGACGGCGCAAAGCACCTCTCCAATGCAAATGATAAGACATGACCACTGGTATTTGGGAGGAGAAAGCATTTTTCACATTTTCTTTTGCCTGCTTGCTTGGATAGCTCTCTGAGCTATCCCTCATCGGGAGCAGACCACCCCTACCTCTTATGACAACATTTCCAACCTCATTAATGTAATATGAACAATAAATACTAGTATGAGAAAAGGCTGAAAATTGCTCTTTATCATTACTTGTATGTAATAGACAGTTTTAAAACAAAATTCATATTCTCTTCGCCTTCTGTTGAACAGTAGCTAGTATTCAATATCAAGAGATTTTTCCTAATCAGGAGTCGTCAAGTTCTAGGTAACATCTGGGGTTTTTTTTGGGCTAACTTCGGAATTAATACTGGTGAGTTTGAAAAGGGTATACATTTTTCATTATGTCAGATGAAAAGAACATCCTTCCTATTTGTATGACAGTGCAATAAAAGACATCACCAGTGACTTCAGCTTCTGGGTGATTTTTTACTTGTCTATCTCGTTCACTTTTCTTTGATCAAACAAAGACTAAAAATACTGTGGCATTTTACTGTTTCAAAACTCAGACATACATGGATCTTTCTAAGAGAATATTGGAAACTACTGTATATTTGAACAGCCTGAACGCTGTGGTTTTTTGGATAAGGAGCCAATGTTACCCAGCACAACATAAATGCAGTATTCACTGCAAACCCTGGTGCGACTCTCAGCCGGCAGCAAAGTGGGACTCAATCAAACAGCGCCAGGATGGGGGTAGTTACAACGCTCCGGTTTCATTGCTCTGCTTTTTGAAAGTAATTTAAATTCTTTTTTTTCCACCAGCAGAGAAGAAATTTAGTGCCTCTCCTCCGAGCGCGTAATGGATGTGTCACAGCGTGAGCGGGACCTTGGCGGCGGTTCGTGTCCCAGCTCTGACCCGGCGTGCTCAGCCTCCTCTCCCGCTGCGCAGGGCCAGGCTGTGTCGCTCCTGGGTGCTGCCTTGTCCTCGCTGCTGCCGGGGAACCGCAGGGCCTTGATCCCGCTGGGAGCCAGCTGCGAGGGCAGTGGGCACTGACGGGGCCCTGGGCTTGACCCCCGCTGCAAGGCCTGTGTGTAAAGAAGGCGGCATGCACACTAAGGAGAAATGCAGCAAACCCAACACCAGGAGCCTGAGTGCTCATTTATTGCACTGAATCAGGGCGCTCAGCCTGCCTGTGGTTGATCTTTGCTGCCAAAACTAGATGGAGGTCCTCAGCTGCTTCTCCTGTACCACCAACCCCTGCATCTCACCTCTGGCACCAGCTCCTGCACGTCACCTGTACCATCAACTCCTGCATCTCACCTCTACCACCAACCCTTGCACCTCACCTGTACTGCCAACCTCTGCATGTCATCTGTGCTGCCAACCCCTGCACCTCTCCTGTATCACCAACCCATGCATCTCACCTCTACCACCAACCCCTGAACCTCACCTGTACCTCCAACCCGTGCATCTCACCTCTACCACCAACCCACACATCTCACCCGTACTGCCAACCCACGCATCTCACTTGTACCACCAACCCCTCCATCTCACCTGTACCTCCGACCGTGCTCCAGCTGTCCCCGGGCTGCCCACTCTACCACCTTCTCACAGTCTCACCATCTGTGGCAGGGAACTGCTAACTGCAGAAAAGATTTTTTCACCTCTCCCTTCCACCCTCTCTCACTTAGCCTGCATTTTTTAACGCAGGTTTTTATTCTGTCTTTTGTTGCTCAGTCTATTCCTTTTATAAAAACAAACAAAAATCCTTGCACCTCCAGTTGCTTGACCTCCTTAATTAATTCTTCCCAATACTGCCTGCCCTTCTTTGTCTTTTCCGTTCTACCTTCTTGCCTTGCTTATCTTTAAGCACTTCCCCTGAATCCCACTCACTTCTCTATCATTCTTATTTATTTTCCTCCTTTGTCTCCAAAATCAATGGCAAAGTTCTTAACTCTTGCTGCCTTCGCTTCCTTTCCTTTGTGTCGCTTCCTCTTGTTTCTGCAGCTCTGCTTCCCCAGTTCTCCTTTCTTGTCTGCACATTCGTTCAGCATTTTCTGCAAGGACACCTCGTCTTGCCTTTCCCTCTCCACTGCTGTCTCACCACCTTTCCCCTCAGTTCGCTGCCCTCCTCGGGCACTGCAGCTTTCCCATCTCACACAGCGTCAGGTCTCCAGCCCCCTGCCTTCCTGCTCTGCTGAGGTTGAGACGCGACGGCAGTCCGCGTCCTGAAGCGCTTCTATTTCACAACATCCTCCTTTACCTCTGCCCCTTGAGACCTCTCCTCCAGGCCCCGCTGAGCCCCTCCACAGGTCTCCATCGTTTCTCCAGGCTGAAGGTTCACTTCCTCGTGTCTGAAGGCCTGCACATCTGCTCTCAGGTGGGCCCACATCTGTACCTGCTTCTTCAAAATAGCTTTTGCCTCAATCTTCATTTCCACTTTTTTCATGCTTACCTCAGAACAACCTTCATTTCCACTGTGAAGCTTTCCCGTCCCACAAAACCTTCCTTACAGCCCGTCTTCTTTCTTCTCATCATGAGTAATCCCTGCTCTCTCCCCCATCTAAACTGCTCTCCGTCTCTTGCCTTTTTTAGGCTATAAGTGCTTTGGAACAGGGAACATGTATCATCTATGTTTATAAAATGACTGGTAAATTTTATGACACTGTATAAATATTTCCTTTATTAATTACAGTCTCCAGCATAAGGCTTTTCTTCAGAAAGGTTTGTAGAAAGGAAATACATATTTTGGCAGCATCCCTTTGAGTATGTTGACCTTGCTTTATGATTTCCCGCCCAGCACAGGAAGGAGCACACCACAGCGATTGCTATCATTGAAGCAAATATGCAGACTTACTTCCGTACGCAGAAGATAAAGACCTATCTGTTAACCTCCTGTTTGTCTCCACATCATCGCGGACCGATTATGAGATAACGTTTTAAGTTAGGATGACATTTCCTACGTTTCAGCTCCTACAATTAGATCTGCGTGTCAGAGAACATCATGTTGCTACAGGTAAGAAGAAAGAAGGCATTAATCTTCCGCAGTGGCATCCGTGCAGCCTGTTTGTCAGGGCCTGCGTTTTATTCCTCCACAATACTTCATCTGACACAAGTCTTAAGACGGTGTCAAGCCTGTGTAACTGGGTACCAGCTAAGGTTCATCTTGTGAATGTATCACCATTTATATATATATATTTCCATATAGATATATATTATTATATTGTTTTTTATATTATATTGCATTTATTTTTTGGCAATTTTTATTGTCTTAAAAGCTGTTCTCTTTTTCTTCATCCTGCCTTGGATGGCAATGGCTGTTGGAACTGCACATGCCAGCGGGAACCCCGCTCCTTTGCAGCCCACGTGCAGCGCAGGGGGTGCAAGGCCGTCCCTCGGTGCCAAGCCCCAGGCCCACGGCGGGGTCACCCACCCTGCGCCCAGCGCCTGAACCGACTGCAAATGAAGTGGCCTGGACTAGCCATGGGCAGTATGGAGAGTGCTGAGATTGTATAGGGGAGAAAAGGTGTGGAGGAAATACCTGCCCTTGCAAAACTACTATAAGGAAGTCCTGGCAGACTCAGCACAGCCTTGGTCTTGGTTTTGCCCAGGCTTTTTTAAGCTTTCTCACTGTTTTGTACGGTCTTGTCTACACACCCAGGTTCTGCTACCAAAGCTGAACTGATACAGTTAAAGACACAGTGTGGAGGCAGATATATTGGTATTAATGTGTTTATACCCACATGTATTATTCCTGTAGGGAAGCAGAATGCATGTTTTCAATAAAAGATACCTTCTTATAACTATAACTGTTCCTACATTAGAAATTATACCAGTTATAACTGTATCTAAATATATTTGAAAAAATCAAGTGCCTCACCCAAGTAGATACACAGCAAATGTGTAGAGGCCTTACTATAGTACTTTGGTTGCTCTCTCATAAATGAGTCTTAATGAAATATTGACTTAGTGCTGGCATTGTTTCAAGAGATTGCTTGCACCTTACCCTAACCAGTGTAATATCAAATGTCTAATCAAAGCGTAAATCACCACAAACAAACAAACAAACAAACAAACAAACAAACAAACGTGTTTGATTGCTTTGCAATACGAGAGTTTAACAAGGCTTTCCCAAGTGGGATCCCACAGGCTAGGTTAGCCCAAACTGACAGCTGCTCAGCTGGAAACTGTAATGATCAGGACCCAGCATGAAAAAAGTATGCATGAACTGCAATTTAAAGAGCTGCCAATGCCTCAGTAAAAACTGTCATGTGGGAGTGATTGTACGTTCTGAACAGCTATTGAACCCATCAATACCTGCACATTAGTTCAGAAGAAATTCATATTCTAATTTGACCCTTGTATTTGATTCACCTCCTTTTACAAATTTCCTCCAGAAAACAGATAAATAATGAAACGACAATACAAACCGATGCAGGAGAGGCAAACGCAACGCCGTCCGAGGAGAGCTGCGGAGGGTCTCACAATACCAAATGGCTCTGTGGTAAAACAGCCGATCGAATTCAATTCTGATAAGCTCAAAGGGGAAAAAAACAGCCTTCACTCTGTATACTCATTGATGAGCTCTTCTTCAGCTATTACCACTTAGAAAAGAGATCTGAGAGCCACTGCTGATAGCGTGAAGAAACATCAGTCAAAACTCATAGGCAGTCAAAACGGCAAATAGAATATTATAGGCATGTGCGCCTGAAAGCTCATCTAATTTTTCCAGCTATATAAGTTGGTCTAATAAAAGCTATTATGTCTACCTGTGAACTTTGTTCCATCTATATCCTTAGACCATCACAGCTGCAGCAAAATACCACTGAACCAGACAACATCATTATGCCACTATATAAATTCATGTGCGCTCACCTCTTGAATATTGTGTGCAGTTTTCCTATATCCCCCTCAGCTTACAGAAAGAGATGACTGAAGGGGGAATATGATAAAAATCTGTAATAGCCTGAGTGGCACAGAGGGGTGTCATGGGAGCGATTATGCATTACTCAGTTTAAGAATAAGAGAATGCCAAATGAAACTTTTGAGCAGTAGGTAAAGCAAATCACAGGAGCCACTTTTTTCACATAAAGTCTACTTAAATTGTGGACCTCATTTTCCTTGCATGTGGCAATGCTAAAAATATTTAAATGGATTTTAAAGGGATTAGGCAATTTGATGAAGAAAAGGTCCAATGGTGGCTATTAAACACAGCAGTCCAGATGCATCCTCCAGGTTATGTCTCTAAAGTATTGATTTCTGGAAGCTGGGAAGGCATTTTATGGAAAGTGTAACCCTACACTTATCCTGTTCCTCATACCCTCTCATGTGCATTCTACCGCCTCATTCAATTTGAAGACCCAAATAATCAAATTTTCCATGTAGGGAGGGGAGAGGGGAGACAGACACTTAAAGGAAGAACCGTCTGCTAGCTCAACCCCTCATCCCATTAGTGCCTGTGGCCCCTTCCCAGCCTTTAAGATAATGATTTAACAACTGTGGATCCATATACTGATTGATTCATTGGCAACTCCATTTTGCCCCTTGCACCACCTGCTCACAGACAACTTCCTTCAAAGACATCACATGGAACTCATCTGTCCCGGGAAAGCAGATGTTTTCAGAATATGACTATTTGCATGACATTAAATACAGCTGGACTCAAAGATTGCTTGAAGAAGACATGGGAGTGGGGAAGATGGACTGGTGGCTTCCATTCTCCTGCTCCCTGAAACAACCTTGCTTAAATTCTTCTTGTCTTGTTTTAATCCAAACAGTTTCCATCTCCTTCTTTTTTTTACTCAACTCTTGGTGACTCTTACCCAGTAATGATGCTGCCTGAGTGACTCCTGTCTAGTTGTACTACATTTAGCTGGAATGACTCTTATCTCTTTTAATGGGCTCATACCTTCTTTAACGTTCACATGGGCTGATTACTCTGTGTTCTTTAGTTAGTTTAAAGAACTAGCGCTTCTAGTTTATGTAGCTTCCTGCTGACCAGTGGAAGAATATGATAAAATATGAAGTATATATCATAATACGTCCTTAGCATGTCTCAAGCCTCTTACAGAGACCAGGCATAATGAATGGAAAGCATAGATGATGACACGTTTGGTATCACAGTGCTTTTTCCAAATCATCTGCTCCTGCCAGGTGATCCTGGTATCACAGGTGGCACCTCGGCCATCAGAATTAGGCTTCCCTGCTATCCTTGTCTTCCTTAAACCTAATTTTTCTACATCACTACCAGCAAAACAATATTTATCTATTTGTATCTATTGACTACCCCCACAGCTTTGCCCTGTTTGTTAGTCTCATCCATCTGTTAAGTCTTGATTGACTGGAAGCAAGTTGTAGCTGGAAGTGCTAGAAACAGGGACATCACAATGTAAATGCTCACTGGTTAGCAACGGTGTTAGTTAGAGCAAATTCTCCGGCTGTGCAGCTGTTGTAATTTTAGACCAGAGCGAGCTACCACAGAACATGGGAAGCACAGTCCTTGTGTTCAGCCTCTCCACAGCTGCTGCCCTTATCAGTACAATTATATTTAAGGTTTTGCACGGTGTGGGATAAGCAGCTTTAAGCCATCTGCATGCAACCACAAACAGTGAGTGTTAAAATCAGGATTAGGTTGGGGGTCTTCTTGGCTCACTCCTGTGCCTTCTTAGTCCGTAGTTCATTAGTAGAGAGGGAAAGAAATACCAGTTTTGACCTAAGATTTGGTCCAGTGTCCTGGAAATCACTTCCTAAATTATTTCTTATTAGCCATCAAAGTCATCCTGAATATTTTTAAATCTACAAGTCTTTCTTGATACCCAATTCAGAGGGCACACACCTAACACACACTGATTGGCTCTTCTTTCCTCTCTGTAAAAGATTTTCTTCATTTGGGGCTACTCTGCAAAATTCCTGTTCATGCTCGTGGGAGTGATGTATGCATCTAAGAAGAGAATTTGGCTGCAGAACAGTATTTTAACTACTATATTTAACATATTGTATTATGACATTTACAATATTTCCCCCAAAGCTCTTCTCAGATTGAAGAAAAGCTACTATCTGCAGTATGCTGGCCCTTTTTCCTTGTTGATTGACAGCGAAATTAAATCAGTTCATTGTTTGTATGTTGTATGCAACTAATTCTGCTCAGCATGGTTGAGCAATGACTTATTCTACTAGACACCCCATTGACTTCCCTAGAGCCCGTTACCGAGTAAGGGACAGTTCATCTTGACTAAAGCTAGCGAATCGGCTCTGCATTTGAATGAAGATTTTTGTCATCAGAGAAAGTTAGGGATTTGGGTTTTTTTGGAGGGGGGGAGTTGTTTGTTTTTTTTTCTGGGTGCGTTCATTCATTTGAATATTTCTGTAACGCTTGAATGTAATAACATTTACAGCAAAATCTGTTTCACTTGATGTTGATTATTTGATACAAATTCAGTTATTATACCATGCCCCAGTAGCACACAAACTGTTCAGCCATAAACAGATGAAAGACTACTTCAGGGGCAAACCACTAACGTCTGGAGACATGATTCAGATACAGGAGTCTTGGGGAGGAGAAAGAGAAATCTCTATCCAGCAAGCGACTTTTAATCTAGAAATAGGACTATAAATTTCGGGAGATAAATTATCTTTCTGAAATGTTTGGTTCTGCGGGCCTCAGCAGAACAAAGAAGTGTGCAAAATTTTGCAGGGAAGAAATGGTTCGGTGATACAAAAAAATTTTAAACTTCAAGAACAATGGCATAATAGTGCATTAATTTCCCTTGAGTTCTTTGGAACTGTTTGCATTGTTTTAATGTTATTCATACACTCTTTTAGAGTAAACTGTTACGACAGGAAGCTTCCCTAGATCCAAATGCTCCAAAGCCCAGACTATGTCTTAAGTGTACAACTAGAGGCAGATAAAAATTTTGCGAATAGCTCTCCACTGTCTTTATAATGGACACATAGTGGTCAAAAGTATTGCATTTGAATGTCTGAAAGCTTTTTGTATTGAAAATTTGGATTCTAAATCAGTATCATTCTCCCTAATCTAGTCAGGATTCTACTGGATTTGAGGATCACATCTGCTTCACTCAGGCATGTTACCTAGCACCTGGAGCATCAGGCACACTATGGGTCGCACAGCCTGAGAGAAGCCATGCAATTTCCCGTGTCCGTGCTGTAATTGCCTCTGGTGCTGGGGAGAATTCAGGTTCATTTCAGTATGCAATAGTGGTATGATCCCTTGATATGACATATACAATGATACGGTCCCTTGTGACCATATCTAAGATACTTTGGGATCCACTTCTGAGGATCCTTGGGACCAGCATCCCCAGACTGGGCATGAGTCTCTTCTTAGGTACTTCTGCACAGTACAAAGCTTTGAGTGTTACATCCACGTAGTGCTGTGTGGATATATATTCACAGTCAATCTTCCAAAAGTAGCTAGGTGATTTAGGAAACTGTCATTCTAAAATGTAATTTAGGCACTTCAGAGTGTAAACCTGATTGAAAGTCAATGACATTTAAGGTGCAATTCATCTTGTCTACCTTAGCTGTCCATAAGTTACACTAGGTTTTTTAGGATTCTTCTACAGTCAGAGGAGAGCTACGGTCTTGAGCCTGGTGTCTGACATGGCATGATCTGCCCTTTGCAGATGTTGAGCTCTCTCCATTGGCATAGGCAGAGGCTAGGCACCTAGCTAAGAGGGATATCTAACTTTTAGATGACTGGAGATGCATAAAGGGATTCTTCAATATTCTGCAGTTTTGCAATATAGGGTAGGGATACTAAGAAAAATAAGTTAGATCATGCATAACTCCATGCTCAGGTGACCTCAAAGTTTTCACAGCCCCAGGAAAACTCATTCATAGGTTGCTCCTATGCCTAAAGCTCAAATTTCAATGATATTTAGATGGCATGGTTACGCTAATGGCAGGAGGTTAAGCATATTCTGTTACCACCTTTTACAGAATGAGAAATCCAAATAAATCTAAGAATGTAGCTCCCAAATCACATTTGAAAATGGGACAGAATTGACTTAGCATTGGATTTTTGAGTAGTTTCCCCTCTCTGTCTTGATTTCCCAACTGCAGAATGGCCCATCCGACAGAGCTTTTTTAAGGACGATGCAACATAGCTAGGCAGCACTCGGACACTTCACCGTGGTTATGAAGACCAGAGAAGTGATCTAGGTAGATCCAGCCTCAACGAACTCAATTCTCATGCCTTTTTGGGAACTCCGTACCCCAAAGCAGAGCACACACCTCAGGCACCCAGGAAGCTTTAGGGACACGGTTAATGCCTGTCCCTAGCATGGTAAAGTCTGTCACTGCAGCGCACAAGAGGCAACTAATCAATAACAGTGGAACCAAATAGGCAAATAAAAATAAAATCTATTAAGATGGCAGAGGTATTTACTTGTTGTATTTACACCACTGAGAGCTGCACTGTCAGTCAGTGCTTCCTCTTCACAAGATAGAAGCAATTTGTGCAGACTGATCCCAGTTTTCTCATTAATATGTAAATGAGGCATGCCAGTTGTTAGGTTAGAAGAAAGCTGTCATGTTTATTGTGACAGATTTAATGGATGTGTTTGGATTGTGCATTCAATGTGTTTTCAAGAGCATGTCTTATCTTTGTTTAGGCAGTAAATCAAACATGTAAACAACAATTCATTAGCATCTGTCAGAAGCTCAAAGCTGCATTGTTATAGTTGAAAATCTCCCCAGAGGTGAAAAAAAGTATATCTGACTTATTCCAGATTAGTTTGAATATTTTCCTTCTGTTTGCCAACTTGTAAGTAATAATTGAACCGCAGAATAGGTACATTCACATAGCACTAGGGGTCAGGCATAAACCAACAAAATGGCAGGGAATTCAAACCTCAGCCGGAAACCGCTGGCCAAATACGGGACTGCATCTGCTCACCTCAGTGATGAACACAGGACTCGGCCTACTGTAATGCTCATTTTTTGACTGGCAGCTCTCAACTGCTACTTAACACCTAGAAATTAGAAACCTCCACCTAGGAGAGCTGCAGCTGCACCCCTTGGCTCGCCAACAGCGACTCAAAGCCCGAGGCTGCAAAGTGCCAATTATAGGAAGTTCTGGTGTGAAGTAGTACATGTGGATGAGGTACGTGGGGAAAAAATCTTGCATTTAGAGATCTGGCTACAAGTGGTCTCCCAGAGGATCAGGACTGGGTTTGCTTATGCAGAGAAGGACCTCAAGACACCCAGGTGGTCCATGCCCCTGTGTCACCTCCAGCTGCCCAGCTCGGAGGCCTGTTGTCCCTGCCCTGCTGGAGCACCCATGTCCTGCTCTTTTTAACAGCTTGAAGATGAACATGCTTCCTACGATGCCACCTATCAGAGGCCTCAGTGTGCTTTACAAACATTAACTAAACCTTATCGCAGACCCATGAAGCAGAAATTATTGTATCCTGATGCCTTTGATGAAGGAGAGAGGTTAAATCATTTGCCCAAAGACACAAAGATGACCCAGCTGGGAGGGGTAAAGCAGAGCATAAAATCATTGCAGGGCTTCCAGCTCGTATTCTCATGGGCCTGAGTTACTTCTGGTTTTAGCTTCTATTAGTTGATGACCAATGCTATCTTTAAAAGCTTTGTGCCTAGATGAGTTTGGTACTCTGGAGACTGGAAATATCAGCCAGAGTTGGGCATCATGCAGGCAGAAACTGTATAAATTATGTCACATAGCCCATGACTACTGCCCTGATAATTTTGGCTTCATCTGAGCACTGGCTCCACTTTTTGCAGTGGTTTGTGATACAGGTGGGTGGAAAGAAAGAAAAGCCAATTTCACTTATGACCTGCCACAGATCCAGGTCTCCAGTGATGAAATGTTAGTGCATTAACTCACTGTTCCATCCCAAGTTTCTGTGCATTTAACAGAAATAATAATAATTTAGAAAATGATATTTAAGAACCAGTAATTATAGTACATCAAATATTTATGATTTGCAGTCAACCTGAAAATGTTCCCTTAGCTACACGCCAAAGTGTGATTTCTTCCAGTGAAGTCATAAAGCATCTTTTTAAATTAGCTGAGTCAGATGCTCTTGCCACCTTTCAGCCAGACGACCTGTGAAAATCTGCTTGTGTCGCAATCACGGGAGGTTTTACTGTGGCCTTGAATAGGGTCTGGATTTGTGCCCAGGTACTCTGAGCAGAAGGGGGACGGTTTCAGCTGGACAAAGTGATGGAGATACCAAGACAGCTGGGTGAGGTCTCTGTGGCTAGCACTTTTCCTTTCCCCTGTACAGAATGAGGATGAGGCCTTCTGCATGGTAAAGAAAAGGTGGGGAGCCAACTGCTCACGGCAAAGGCCGCCCCTTTGCAAATACACAGTGCCTGCTGCAATGCGGTCCCAGCCTGGGCACCTGTGCTACTGCGATCTGCACTCACCAGCTGATCAGATCACCTTTCTAAATCCACTGTCGAGGGGCTATCAAGCACAGATGCCTTTCTGACCTTCTGCCCTCCTACATTATGTTCCTGATGGACCTGATCTTCTGAGACCTTGGGTCAAGGAGGGAAGAGGGAATCGGTGAGTCGCAGTTGAACCCTGGCCTTCCACGAGACCATCGAAGCTCACTGGGCCAACTCCAGACTTCCATTTATTTCACTTCCTTTCTTCAAAGGAACTTACAATTTAATCAGAACTTCTTAATAGTACATGAATTCTAAATTGCAGTCATTTGTTGCAACTAGCCGCAGGCTTTTCTGTCTGTTAGAAATATCTATGTTATTTCTTTCTTTTAGAGTTTACGTAAATAAAATAAAATAAACTTTTACAAATAATGTTTGCCACTTAATGTTCTCAGCCAAATATCTATCTGAGAAAATAGAAATCCTTCCTTACAATTCATCTTAAGGATGTAGTTTCAGTTTCTTATAAAGTAATAATGGATGTACCACAGATAATGTTCCAATAGTGCAAATGAGAGGAGCATGTAATCAAAATGATAATGGTGAGTATTGTATGGCTGCTATAATAAAATCTATCCCACTATGAAAAGCATATCTCAAGGCAACATTCTTTCTGATTTTTGTAATAATTGTACAAGTGAGAACAGGGCACCAGGCAGTGAGAGAAAGAGAAGTGCTGTGTTGGTTCAGTAACCAGGTACTTCCCCGACAGCCCATTTTGTCTGGTCAAGGATCTCTGCTGGATTTTAAGACAGGAATCAGCCACTTAACACAGGAGAATACGAATCAGTGCTAGAGCCAGCTCACACCTCATGCTATCCACAGTGAAGATTCAGATTAAGCCAGAAGAACTGTGTGCATTTGTTGGACTAACAAATCTGTGCCTTAAGAGGCAGCGCCGTTCGGCAGAGGAATGAGATGTTCCTGTGGCAGGAGCGATACAGCCTCTGCTCCACCATGCCCAGGCAGAAGCTCTCATGAGGGCCCCGGCCTGGGAAGCAGCAGGGCAGGTAGCAGGGTGAAAAGAGGCAAAGCCCAGCCTGCTTCAGGCCTGTAGAGGTTTCCCCATGCAACACTGTGCTCTCTCCTCCATCCTGCCGCAGGTTTTTGCTGCCAGTCCTCTGGTGGCCGGGGAACCAGCTGCAAGGCTGGTCAAGTGCTGGGAGCACCTTGGGGCAATGACACCTCACTACAGATGTGCTCATTTATGGAGGTCACCAGACTATCTGGATCAGGATGGCTCCACCCTGCCCAGCCTCCTGACGGGCTATCGCTTTGTGCTGCCATCCCACCCCATCCAGTCAAAGGGGCTGGGGGCAACTCCGCTAGATGGACCCCATGGAGCCACTTAACCTCATGCTACATATAGTTCGTTTCACGAGGCAGCATGATTTGACCCTGTTTTTTTTCTAATAAACCATGTAATGAATGGATTAAACAAGTTTCTTAAGCTGGAGATCATCAGAATAATGTTATTAATTATGTTCTTGGAAAACAGCCCTCCTTGGTCTCTCACTGTGGAGTTGCATTTATTCTGTCTAAGCCTATGTAATCAGACTTTCAAAGCAACAGCTCCTGGCTGATCCTTGGTTTCGCTCTTCTATTATAGTCCAGCCTCTCAAAGCGACCTTGCTCACGGCTGTGGAACCTGTGGTTTTTCCTGGTTTTGCGGTTTCTCCTCTAGAGGCTTCTCTGCACCCAGGTGGGCCTCACTTTTCCTTGCTAGTTTATTCAATGTTAATATTTCCCACTTTTGCTACACAGTGCTTAGGTATGGTGGCCTGTGTTGCTAACTGGGACCCATTAGAAGCATTTGTGTACATACATAATTACTGAATTTTAAAACACAAATGACTGCCTTTGGGGCCAACAGACACAGCAGATACAATCTGTCACGTCAACTCTCATTCACTTCACGGCATTTTTTTCTTAAAGGAAATTACCATGCAAAACCGATGCTTGGAGTACTAACAACGTTGAGGCTGTCTCTCCAGCCAGCAAAAACAATTCAACAGGGGAGGCAATGCTTGCGGTTAAATGTCCCGAGCCTGACTTTTATTTTTTTCAGTCTACTTCGTTTTTTGTTCTTAGTCATCTCCGAGGCTTGGTGTGTTTTCCGTGGGCCCTGTCCGGCAGCCGGGCGTGCAGAGCGCCCCGAGCCTCCCCGCGAGCTGCTGCGCGGTGGCTGCAGCCCGGTGGGAGCTCGGAGGGCACGTGGCAGAGACGCTACCCGAGCCGTGCGGCGCTCCGTGTTTGCATCCACCGTGGGGATGGGTAACACACCACACAGCGGGTATCACGTGGGCATAGGATTTCAGCAGCCTGGAGTGATTTGCAAGATTAGGATCTTAATCTGGAGAGCAAATCCAATCTAGTCTGTTGTATTACTTTCATTTTGTGGCTGCCATGCCCTAACGCAAGGGTTTGGGTTTGGGTTTAAGTGCCACAGAGCTGCCAAGTGACATATACATGTATTTACATGTGCGTGCCCTTAAGTGAAAAATCATTTTCATTCTGTTCTATGTATGTTTTTACACCCTGGTGAACGCATATTCCTGTTTTCATTACACTCTAGCGCCTGATTGCTGCACTGCGCTAAAGCGTCGTTGCAATACTTCCCAGGCCTCGCACGGGAA
Organism: Apteryx mantelli; assembly: GCF_036417845.1. Classification (NCBI taxonomy): domain Eukaryota; kingdom Metazoa; phylum Chordata; class Aves; order Apterygiformes; family Apterygidae; genus Apteryx; species Apteryx mantelli. The sequence continues at coordinate 41,620,083 of NC_089984.1, forward strand.
GCATCATCAGCGTCCGCTCACCCGCGCAGAATTGCTCTCTGCATGTGCAGCATCGCTCCGCTGTCCGCCTTTCGCCACGCCTCGGCGCCGGGGCAGAAGGCGCTGCCACGCGAGCGGGAGCGCTGCAGCGGTCGGGAGCTGCGGGCCACGCTGCAGGGAGGCTCTGCACCCTCGCGCCAACGGGGGCGACGCTGAGGCCAGGGCTGCAGGAGCAGAAAATGGGAAGATGACGGCTGCCCTGGAGGTGTGGGCGCATGGAGGCTCCTGGTGACCTTATTCATAACGTAACGGGTGAACGGGGAACTGAAAACGAAGTGCCATCTTCAAAAACGGAGATGCCACTTAACTGAAAACGAAGTGCTGCTCCGTGGCAGTGACAGCAATACGGGGGAACAGCTTGACACTGAGAAAAACTGAGTACGGAGCTCAAGCGCATATGGAAGTATGGTGTTATAGCTTGAACGTCTGGGCAAATCCTACCACGTTTGTTATGTACCAATGGGAAAAGCAACACGCGCGCATACAGAGACTGTCCTGGGGGAAAAAAAAGCACTGGGAAAAATTAAAGCATCTTAGCACAGCCATTTGTCTCCTACAAGGACACAAAAGCACATTAAGAGCTATTAAAGGTTTTGAAAAGTTCTCATATGGCAACCTGGATTACAGCAACCCATTTTGAACATTGTGCTTATACATTAGGTCCACTAGAAGGGCCAGTTACACAATCCAGAAAACAATTATGGGCTAAATCTGTTAGAAATGAGAGTTTTGTCACAAAAACAGTTCATAAATGAGCATTGCTCAAGTACATTTTCCTACACGCTGAAAATCCCTAATGCCACAACTGAAGGAGGAGGTCTCATTGACTTAAAGACACAACAACAACTTGAGTTAAAAGAAAAAAATGACTGTTCTGAAGGTACAAGAACATATATAGCCACTACAGCAGTCTAACAAATGTAAATCAGAAACCAAAGTTAGAAGCAAAACAAAATAAATTCCTAAGAATGGTATTTACCTAGTTAAAGGCAAATATTTACCCGTTTAAAGATAAACATTATATTTCAATTTATTTTATTAAATGTGGAATTGTCAGTAACAACGCTGGAAGTACGACGCTTTGAATAAGCATTTCATGTCTGTATTTAGAGAAATAACCAGATGATGTGGTCATAAGACAACATCTTGATGAAACTTTTCTTTCCAAGAGCAATTCAGAAGAATATTAAACACTAAAGCTAGAGAGTTTGAACCCAGCAAATTCAGAGACACCCTACGTGTTGCTGACGTCTCTCCATCCGATCTTTGTACCAAGCCTCTCCTGCTGCAGAGCCCCGGGTACAAGGCCGGACTCCCTAAATGCAACAAAGCTTCTTCACAGTCCGCTCCCACCATGGCATGTATTTTGGGGACTGTAGGTAGCCGGGCTCGTTGTTGCTCCGCGCTGACCTGCCTGGCTGTCCCGCCTGGCTGTCCCGCTGAGCTCCCGGCGCCAGGGGCTTCGCTGCACTGCCGGGGAAACGCGGCGGAGTGTTTTCTGCCGGCTGCAGCACTGCTCCTGCCCTGCTTTTCTCCATGGGCACGCACAGACCTTGCGGTCCTCCACCATCGCTGTGGCCAGGATCCTTCGGAGCCCCTGAGGGCTGTTAGGAGAATCCCCCTGTTTCACTCTATCATGTAAAGAAAAGGATAGCATGCCTCCAAGCGTGGCGATGCTATCTGCCTTTAAATCAGCCCGGGTGCAGCCCAGGGCAGTCATTCTCCCCCTGCCCCGTTCTCCTTCCGAAGAACACCGCATTCTCGCGATGGGAGCGCGTTTGCACTCACACCCCTTGCAACTCGTCTGGCTTCTTAGCTTCGGCTTAGTTCAAAAACAAAAGCTAAATCAGACTTGGTAAAAAGATGACAAACAAATGCTTGTCATGAAAGCCACCAAATCAGAAATATAAAAGAAGAATTAAGTTGTTAACCAGGTTGAATCATTTCAAAAAGAGTAGAGAGAATTTCCAATGAAAAAGATGACTCCAGCATATAAATTAATCTTTTGTATAGGAAGAAATGAAACTCATTAAATGTCATTGTCTTATTTTAAAAGCAGCAATATCCTGTCTGATTGCAAGTACTTAAAGTGGGATGATTAAACAGAAACCTTATCTCCAATGTTCCAAGGAGAAAATTGGAGCAAAGTTATCCAATTATGGATAATAAAGAACAGGGAAAAGCCGAGAACAGAGGAACTTGGTTAGGTAAGTTAGAGGGGAACACTCCACAATTAATCACATGCAACGTACCAAACCCAAACAAAAGGCAATATCTACCCTGCGTTACACGACATTTCACAGCTTTGCGAAGCCTTTGAACCTCATGCTTGTTTGCGATTTTACATTTTTGCAAGCCCTCTTCAGACCTTTATAAAACAACAGCCTAAGGCACTCGCACGTACTAATATTCTGTTCAGCATCTGGTTACTGTAAAACGGGGTTGTCTTTATTTTCCAACAGGAGTTTACAAGCAGATTGTCAGCCGCTGGCTGGCGGTTGTTCTGTACCGTTGGGCTATTCACCGTACACGGGCACACGGCTGTGCCTCAGCAGCATCTTTCTAAACTGTCAGTGAAACTGTAAGTAGAAACAGTGGTCACAGGGCAGAGGGAAGGACATGGTCAGAGTCTTCCGTTCTACTGTGCACATCCATTTGCCCGTGATATCTGGGAGCCTCCTAGTCTTTAATGCAGCTATTCTTACGTCTGTGCGAGGTTGGCACAGACAACTGCCCCCATTCCCTCCCCGGGGAGACTAAAGGACTTATCTAAGGATGTCCAACAGAGAGCAGGGAAGTCAAGGTTGATCTGTCTGGTTACCATCTTACCCAGCTCACAACACTTCTCGCCCGTCTCCAGTCTGAGAACTCAAATCACCATTACGGCACATCCTGCTTCTTCTAGAACGTCCGCAAGAGCCAGGTTATGTTACACCACAAAAACCTTTCCTCTCTCTTGAACAAGGCGGTTTGTATCTCGGCATTAGCACAAAGGCAACGTATGTCTCAGGTAGTACAGCTCTGCAGCACAGCTACAGGAATGAAGCCTTGGGAAAAAAAAATAACTTGTGAAGTTCTGAATGCTGCTTGCTTTTCAACTCATCGATGCCAAATAGCTAATGATGAAACATGAATTACAGATGTTGTTCTTCGAGGCTGGGCAGAATATTATGAACAGGGAAAATATAAAACAATCTTTTGCAATGTAGCACAAACACTGATATTTTAGATCTTTGGCCAAGAACAAAGTTTTGCATTCCTAGTATAAGAGACAAGTTTTCATCATTTTACCAAGGGAAGGAAAGCCTTTGGCTATGGCCTCCTACTGCTTATAACAGAAGTGGAAAGGAAGAAAGAATTCTTGTGGCTATGGAAACAACTCCGGCATATTTGCAAGCAGAGTGTGGAAAACCGTCACAAGTTCAAACCCAAGGTACTGAATTGCCAGGTGGTCTTGACAGTCTTGGGAACATGGCCTGGGTGGACGGCCAGTTTACTGGTGCCTACAAAGGGTCTGGCATCAGAGCCTTTTCAGTGAGCGGGTAGGGCTGGTTATGGACAGCAAGCACCAAACTGATCTTCATGCTTTACATACATAAACTTTAAATGAAGCTATTTCAACTTTTATTTTCTTCTTTTTTTCCACAGTGTAGGAGAAGCGCAGTGCAACACCCAGGGGCGCTAACGGAGCAGGCTCAGCCAGCGCTGCACAGAAGCACGGTGCCTTTCCGCCGCTCTCAAGGCATCGGAAGGACGGAGCCCCGTGCTGTTTGCTCTCCACTGCTTACCGCAGCACAGCGCACACGCACACAAGCACCACAGCTGGGGAATGCGGCTCGGTGTGCGAGGGCTGACCTGGCGTGAGAGCGGCGCGGAGCAGAGCGGGGATTATCCCGGGGCCTTTCGCCCACGGCCATCCGTGCGGGAGGAGCGCCGCCGAGCCTGGCCTGGGAGCCGTGGAATAACCTCGGCGGGGGGTGAACGGGGTAGCAGCAACCGCGTGCGATTTCTTGTGGGAAGAGAAATGAAGCATGCTGAGAAAAAGAGGAAGGGTAACTAGCGCATTTTTTAATCCGTGCAGCTGTTCTTGGGCTCTGTGGCTGATGCATTTGGCAAGCAAATAAGTAGATCTGAAAGTTAAACAATGTACCTGTCAGGGAGGTTAGCTCCCGCTGGAAACTTGGCTTTTTAGTTTAAAAAGGGAAAATTACTCTTAATGAATTCAAAGATGCTTCAAAACAATCACCTAAAAAAAGAAATCAATCTTTAAAGTGCACTTAGTTACGTATAATCGGTATCATTAAAAGGATCTTTTGCAGAATTATTATTTATGTAAATTACTAGGCCTAGGACTCTGTGGTTGTACCTTTGGAGTCAGAGATTAGGTGAAAAGTACGCTCAAAATTTAAACGTACATTCAGAGGCAACCCGAAGCTGAGCTCCAAAAGTCTGACTGTCTGGCGATATTCTGGCTGAGCAGAGAGGATAACAGTTTAAATCTGGTATGACTAAAAGCTCTTCCATGCCAGATAAGACAGCAAAAGGAGGAAATCAAATCAGGTTTCAGGGGGAGTTATCACACCTCTTTGTACAAATTTGTATCTAAATCTGCAAACTGAGGAACATGTTCAAAACCTCTCAAAAACACAGATTGATGGGAAAGTTACCTCTCCCATTCCATGCCCCCACATTATCCTTTCCATCTTTCTTTTTCCTGTAGTCGCTTTTATCATCAGAAACTCCTTAAGAACCACCTCCCCCCCAAAACTACTGGGTCTGCATAAAAGACATCCATAAGGGATACGCTACACTGAGAGTTCTTCAGGTCCTGGGACATCTGTTCTTCATCTCTCCTGTTAGGCTCAAGGGTATGACTTTAGGATGAAAATGTTTCCAGGTTCATCTGCTGGCTGTCATGCTGCTGCGGTGCTGGGGTATTTTGCCAGTACGACCACCACCTTGATTTTTATGATCAAGCGGAACTATTCTACAGGAGAATGGACGGGTTTCTTCCCTAAATAGCTAAAGTGCAAGCTTTCATCTTCAATAGTCCTTTTCCTCTTCTGGACCCTCATTTGAGAGTCAGCTCAAGAACAAACAGATGTTTCTCTTGATACACAACGTGTTGTTTAATCCCACATCAGGCAACAGTCTGGAAAATTCCCATGCAGCTGTCACCTTGTGAAGGTATTTTTCCCTGGATATGTAAGGAAATGCAGCTGATAATAATATTAGGTTTTATAGCAACTCTAACCCAATGATCTTCAGGGCTGGATTCACCAATGTAACATAGGAAAAGAAATGTGAAATATAGCGCCCAAATTTTAGACATACAGCTCGGAAGACTAGGTCTGCTCTCAGATCACGGTTTCAGACATGGAAATCATTCACTATATTCCTTATGGTTATGTGTGCATAGAACTACTACGCTTTGGACATCTAATTATTCAGGATCAACTCACAAGCTTCAAGGTCCACATGACCTTAACAAAATCTGCAGATAATTGGTTCCCAGTTAAGACTGGGCTGAGAATCTAGCTCTTCATATTCTGCACGGTGTATACTTATTGAAAGCGGCAAGCTGTCGTGTGCACATCTCAGTGCTCGCTCTGCCTGAAGCTGTTACCCACACAGAAGACACGCAGCTGCACCGGCGAGTCTCTGCGTCACGTGCGGATGGCTCGGCTGTTTCTTGTGCTGCCTGAGGAAGAGGTGCTGCCCACGGCTGTCTTAAGGCACAACCAGCCTCAGTGACCCCCTGGGGCCCTTATCATTGCAGGACTTTGCAATCATACCCTGGCACTGGGAAGGACTGTCACTTGTTCCCACACTCAGACCTAGAGGAGATGTAGCACTACACGGTGCAGGTTTGGCTAAATACAGTATCTGTAAAATAGTTTGCTTTTCCATGGATTTTGCACAGCAAATTATCAAGAATAACAAATGCAGAGCTACTTCTTGATAGGAAAAGAAATCAAGCTCCTGTTTGAAAATAAACCACACAATGTGAGGCAAAATGGTAATCTTGCCACAGGGTTTGTAATCCTTCTGCAGATTTTTTTGCTGTTGTTTTTAATTATGTTTCCTCAAAAACTCTGGAGGATCCTCGAAAAGCTTCCCGAGGGTCTCTGTGGGCCCCTTGCCTGGGGCCCTGGCAAGGGGCTCCATGGGCTGGTGAGGCAGCTCCAGGCTTCAGCCTGCTTCTGGCTGAGCTTCCTGGCACAGAAGCATTCGGCTACCTTAGCAATGCCTTCTCCAGTCGATACTCCTCATCCGTGATTCATTTTAGTTACAGCCCCCTTTCCCCTCTCATTGAACCGGCTCATTTAAACACCAGCTCTTTTCCCTGCCGACTGTTGCTTCCTGGCATTTGGTACCAGAGTTACGATTTAGCAATGCAAAGCTGCCTTTCCCTTCTTCACATCCCTGGATATTGCTTTGGAAACATCCTCGTTCCCTGCCAACCCACTGAATGGTAGACCATAGCCAAGAATACGACTCCACTCTCCTAGCAGCGGTGCCATTTTCATCACACAAACTATTATCAGTAGCCCTACACACTGGTCCCACTAAAATCAATTTATCGCCTGAACTATTTGGCTCACAAAAGGATAGTTTCCTCTTTTTCTTTTACCTTCATAACCAAGGTTATCTGCTCAAGAATGTACCAAGTAAATGTGGTTGTTTGGCTTACGGATACAAATAGATCTCGCTTTTTTGACTTGCAAAATGAATTCCACTGTGACTTCGATAAAACTTAAGTATGCTAACGTTCAGTCAACCAGTTGTCTATTTATTTCTGTTTATGCCAGCATACCCATTAGCAACTTTTTCTTGTTTTCTTTTAGAATATTAAATGGTTCAAACATATTCTAAAAATTAGTTGATTAGCTTGTTAGGGCACATTTCCACTGCTAGTTCCTTCTGTAGCAAAAGAGAAAATGAAGGTAATTTTGTTTGCAAGGAACGTATGATTGGAAGCTGACTGTTGAAAGATGTGCCATGTCAATGTAATGAGGGAGTGTAATATCTTAGTTTGCATCAATATGGAAATAACTGTGCAGTTTGACAGACCTGATGCTAAAGGCAGCACCAGAGCACTCATTATGCATTCAGCCTCTGATTATGAAAAATAGTGTGTTTTCTTTTAAAGAGGAATACACATTATCAATCAAAACTGCACCAATTATTTCCAAAAGGGATCACAGCTAAACAGGCGTGGGGTCTCTTCAAATATAACTGCACCTGAGAAAACAGACAGATATCAAAGTACATGATAGTTTAATTTCATGACAGTTGAATTAATTAGGCAATATAAAACCCCGCTTTCCGATTGGCCCAGGGCCCCAAATGCTGCGCTAGGCTGGTGCCACAAGTTGGAACGACTTTTCTGTACTAAGTAGTGTCACTAGTCATGAGTCTGGTGTCACCAGGGCTCCTGCTCCTCCCTGCCCGGTCAGACGGTCCCACTACCCTGAACCACAAAGTTCTCGCACGGCCAAATCACTGCTTCGAAAGGTTGTCGGTCACCACGGGCGCTCGCATCTCCAGATCTGCATCACCATCCCCACCTTCCCTTTCTGCCAAGTGCCTGACCGGGAGCTGCAAAAGAAGAGCGTTGCCCTCTCGTATGGTACAGAGGAGCTCCCAAGGTAAGGACTAGCTCAAGAGCTTATGTTAACAGGCCCTTACAGGCGGGGGGACCCCTGTGAGCACGTTGGCAATGCTCCTGCACAGCCCCAGGCACAGGACTGTCCCCGAAGGTCCCTCGTTCTTATCAGAACAGCAGCGAAGGAAGAAATCGTTCAGCAGTGGTTTGGCCACCCTCTCAGGCGCGCTCATCCCCCACTCCAGCCTCATCATCACCCCGTGCCCTGCCCTTCCTCCATTTACCGTTTCACGCCACGTGTGCCTGGGCAGATGAGCAGGCGGCGGGACGGAGAGCCGCTGCCTCGGAGGCCACATCGCTTCCTTCCCAAGGATGGGCTGCCAGCGGGCTCCCGCCTCCCCGGAGCAGCCTGGATTTTCATGGAGCCCAACAACCCACGCTCCTTTCCCGGCTCGCTGCGCACACGGTACGGCTCCGTTCGTCCTACGTTATCGGCCTGATTATTGCAACACTGCTGCTAGACAAGGAGCGGGGGACCTTTGCTCCATGGAAATGGGGAGCAGAAAGACAAACCCCAAAGGCGGGTGGTGGGAGCCAGCGGGCGTTCTGGGTGCTCCACACCATGGGACATGAAATCCCTGTTTATTTATTTCATCGCTAGTTAAACGATCATTAACCACCCGACGCGTACTCTCAGTCTGCAGCAGCCTCCAGCCAGGGAGAGGAGAGGCAGGTAGGGCGTCTCAAGGTCAGACCCTGAGGAGCACTGTGAAGGCCCCAGCCCCTGCACCGGCCTCGGCAGACCTACCTTGCCCAGCACGGAAACAGCCCCGGCTCGCAGGGAACGGCTCTTGTTATTCAGACACATGTAGGGGATCGCCCCTTTGAAGGAAGCCAGCAGTCGTAACTGGGAGCAGGTTAAAAAAACATGAACTGTAAGAAATCTAAAAATGGGCAGTGCAGCCACGAACATGTTTTCTGTATTTTTTATTTGGTCTTCATTTGTCGGTAGGAATTGAGGTCATGGAATCACTATTTGGGGCAAGAGCACACTTTATCTGTTCTGGCACTTTTTTTTTTTTTTTAATGCTTTTTCTCTTGTGCTCTTTACAGTAATGTTTGCGTGGTCTCTTGATCTCCACAAGATTCAGCTGGGAGTATGTCATGATATCTTCACTTCACAGGCAGTTAAGGCCTTTGCTCCAGCCCTTTCACTATTCCGCCAAGTCTTAACAATACCTTGGCACAACAGACACATAACACCCTGTTATAGTCATCTTTAATTTGTCTGTAGAGCCCAAAGCATTATGTTTACCCTTGGCCTACAGTACTTCCTGGGAGTGCTGTGATAAAGGAGGTGTTTCGCTCTTACTTTCAGTAAATGCCTTCCTTAAGATGCAGAATCAAGCTGCATTTAGCCATACTAACAAAAAGGTCACCACGCTATAATTGCATGTAAAAGAAAAGATAAGAGAATATTGGCAAAGTCAATAGATAACATACATGAACACGGGTAATTATCTGAAGTAAACAACATGAACAAGGACTAGACATTCTGCTAAGATCTTTTCTTACTAAAATGATGTGGCTTTCTATGCTTTATGCAAGTGGGATTCAGAGAGTAAAGGCTGAACATTAGCGCTTTAAGAATGTGCCAGTAACACTTACATGTGATATCTTGCAAGGGAGAATCAGAGCCATTTTTCAGGGGTTTAAGCATGGAGCAGGCAGTACCATTTGAATTAGAAACTTTACTAGCTTTCTCTCCATTCCATTTCCATTCCATCAGTTTGTCCCTGAAGAGATGTATAAATGAAAGCTGTGTTTTTGTAAATAGGAAAAGTCAGTTGATCATGTAGGATTTCAGTCTGCTTTTGCATTCTGAGGTCTCTAATGTCAAGTTGTCTGTAATTTGTACTGAACCAGAAGCAAAATACTGCTGTGCTGTCACTGGAGTGTCAATGACTTCTCTGCAGAACTGAATCTCTGTGACATTTACACATCCTAAGGACCTGTCTGAGCTTTGCATTCCACTGAGATGATGCAGGAATAACAGTTTCTTGAGGCTTCAAATTGAAGCTCTTCTGGCATTTTGCAGCTACGGCAAGGAATAGGAACGATAACTTGTAACTGACCTTCTGTTCTGCTTCTTGGGAAAAGTACATGCTTCTGATATACATATAGGATTTAAAGGACCATAGACTTCTTGGAAGAATTTAAGTTACTGTAGAATTAAAACATATTCATTTTTGGTGAATGCATTTTCACTAGTTACTTGAAGAAAATAAGGGTGGATAATTTCTAAAGAGGCAACACTCAGTTCCAGTTTTCACAACCATGAGAAACCAACCAACACATTATTTCTTTGTTAGCAAGGTACAGATATAGATAGGCTTAAAAAATAAGGAATGTAATGAAGTCAGCCACAACTCTCACTAAGAAATTCCCCTAAGAAATCCTAGTAAGATTCATTGAGAACTGGACTACACAGGTTTGTTGAAAGAAAACAAAAGAGCATCCTGGTTTGCTTATCTCATGGAAAAGAATACTATCAAATAAACAAAAGGTTCAATAAATACCTTTTTATTATATTGCTAGCATTAAATTGCATGTTGTTCACATTGCATTGCTGAGATACTGAATACTTCTTCTCACCATCAGTTGTTGTAGATATACCTGTTTAAAGTGTTCCCCCATCACAGTCCATCTTGATCCCTTGCCATTCAATGAAGTTGCAGTCATTTACAGTACTTATGTATTGCAATAGTTTCTATGACAACAGATGATGATGTTAAGAATTTTGAGTTGGGTCTGTGAATAGGGAGATAAAGGCACTGAATTGCAGGGGAAAGCTTTTCTTCCAAGCATTTAACTTAAATATCTGAGCTATTAATATTTACCAGCAAATGATTACAATTGTATGAAAAGCAAATACAGTCAAACTTAGTTTTATAGAAGTAAACATTTTCCCAAAAATCTTTACTTCACCAAATTTGATTAGTTTCTGTGCTTCCTCTCTGAAGAGACAACGCTCTTCTGCCATTTTCCTTTGGCTTATGCAGGCAAATTCCTCAGCCGGTGCAAACCCGACAGCTGATTCCTACCAGCAGAATGACTGGCCCTTCAGATTTCTTCGAAAGAAAGGTATGAATGCTAAAAGCCTCCAATATCTCACTTTATATGTGACTGAGATCAACTTAGTATTGCTTCCAAAACCTCTCAGACACAAAAGTACTAAGCAGCTTAGGAGTGACAGCTTAAAAACCTTGGGATTATAACTCCTTCATTTGCAGAAAAACTTCCTACAGAGATCTGCGAAAACAACACCTCTCTTCCAGTTCCACCCTAGTCTCCCCTCTGCGGAACATGCCCGCTAGGAAAAACCACTCACCGCACTGCTTCCGTACCCGCTCTCCTACCATTACTTCACTTTGACTCCTGCCTGCTTTATCCCAACGTAAAGCCACATTGCGTCTTGGCCGGCTTGGGATAGTCCTGTTGTCTTTGGGCAGTGCCTAACACAAAAGCACTTGACCTTCAGCGGGTGGCCAATATCCGATGCTATGATATAAATAACACATACCAGAAAAAGTCTTCCCTAGGGGTTCGTAAATGTAGTGATTGCAATCGGATATCTACTGCACAAGTCTAGGTTGCATAATTAATTCAGTATTAGTTGGACACAGATAATGAAACCTGCATACCTATAATGATCCAAAAAGGCCATTAGAAACCCATACTTAAGAAAGCTTAAAGTTCCTGCCAATACCAATGGCAGCTGCACATAGGGAACGAGGAGAGGATCATGGTTTCATGGCCAAATTTTCTGTAATCAGTAACTGATAACACTACCGCCCGCCAGGGCTAATGGCAGCCTCTGAAGTGCTCCACTCCCACCATCCCCCATGTGTTCAAACCCTGTTGGAAGCAGATATTCAGAAAAAAACGCTCTGCTCTGGCCTAGCAAACAACAGAGCAGCTCAGATACAAGGTGATGAAGGTGGAGGAAAGTAGGAATAATGCTGGGAACTACACTTAATTCCTGAAAGGGGACCACACTTAGTTCCTTGCATCAGATCCCCCACAAAACACGTCCCGCCTTGGTGCAAAAGCTTTAAACTAGGATAGATTTAGCCACTGAGCTTATGACTGTACCCAGCACCAGCATGTTTTATAACCTGGAGCGGATATGAAGGCAGAAATCCCAAATCCTTATTTTCTACAGCTACGCAGTAATATTGCTTCTCTGGCCTCCTACTCTGCTTACAAGTAGGACAAAATTTACTGACAGAAGAATTTTTATGAAAGTAAACCTAGACAAGTCCAGTTTTGTTATGGGCTAATCTAAGCTAAAGCATGTGCCAGTTTTTGTAATCTTCTCATGCCTGCACTTTGTTTTCCATTAAATGTCAGCTCTGATAGACCAGCCTGCTCATCGGAAAGGGCAGGCTTTTGCTTCAATAAAAACAAACCTAGTTAAAAAGATAGACAGTACCTCAATAAAAAAAACACCGTGAACACATGAAATGTTCAGTCTTAATTGGTATGGCTATACTGCACAGTTTTCTCGATGGCATATGCTAGCGGAGAATATTTGTTGTCAGGGGATTTTCAAGGTTATAAAGCATCTTAAAGGTGTTGGAGAGTGTGTAAATTAAGCTGCTACAGGTAGGTAATGTTCCCATGATGTCAGGACTAAATACGCCGGTGCCTTCAGGTGAAAATTTACCACTGTATGGACTCCACACTGGGGGCCTGATCCTCAGTTACTGTAAATCCAGTTGGCTCCGTTGGCTTCACTACTTTGATTTGCACTTGCTGAAATTTGGATTCAGAGGTCCAGCCTTGCAATTTAATGTTTAGAATATTCTAAAGTACAAGCAGGTTAGCATTTTTTTAAAAAAAGGAGTCAATATTTTAGACTTTCAGCTGCATGTTTCCCCCTCCAGAAGAATGTGGTACCTCACTGGATGCCAACTCATTTCCACTGGGCTGCGAGCTGAGGACTTTGGCAGGACAATGAATGCACACATTGCTCCAGCACAGTCGCACCTGGACGTGAGGCAGCCAAATTAACGGTGCTTCTGCTGCAATAAATTGTCATCAAGGGAAACGTGGACATTTAAGTGGCACATTGTTTACTGGATTGGGGCAATGAGGAAGCTGGAGGAAAGAAGAACCTTATTCACTCATTTTGCTAGGACGAATGAAATGGCAGGAGCCAACAACATTTTTCACTGGAGATATAGTGTAAAGGAGAGCAAAAAAGTGCTGCACTGTGACTCGTATCCTTCTTTACGGCAATGGTGGCACTCACCCGAGCTCTTCGTCTCGATGGTGAAATCTCAAACATCTGTCTCCTTATCTCCTCGTCAAGACATTCTAGATCGTATGAGCCGATCTGTCACTGTCCCTTTGCATCAGTCCCGCTGCGCCGCCTGCCAGCTCCCTGTTACCGCCAAAACGACGACTCTCCTTCCAAAGCAGCTGAGCTGGCCCGCAACGAAGTGCGAAACCCTGCACGGCCTCCTCGCCCTGCAGAGGCGCGCCGAGGGGACGAAAGCGTCTGACAAGGCCCCGTCGGCAGCGGTGTCACCGGCAAAGATGCGCACAGAGGTAAGCACGACTAGCTCCAGCTAACTTATTCCCTCTGGGCTCTCTCCATAGAAAAGCTGCCGGAAAAGTATTTAGGGAAATCTTCTAAGCATTAGCAACATGATGGAGCTCTGCAGTCTTCGTGTAAATGTTATTCTGGGTTAAAAGCTTCTGATGAGTAGGTTATAAACATAAGTACGTCTGTGGGGATTGTTAACTCTTCCTTTGCCAAAGTAAAAAGTCCCTTACTACTGAGCAGCGGAGACTTGCAAAGTGCAATATTGCTATGTTGGTGTACGGTACTTGCTGCATTTTGGACACTTCAGCGCAATTTAAACCACAGGTGAATACAGGATAGATGACGAGGCAAAATACGTACTCCTTTCCTAATTAGGAAGCCAGCTTTACGGCATTTTAATGGTCACATCCACCCTGCCTTGTTAGGCTCTCTGAAGAGCAGCCCTACTGACCACCCTGGCACATGGTCCACCGGCTTTAAGTGGCATCGAATCTCACCAAAACCGGGCACGTTGTCGCTACAGAGCTTGAGGGGGCTGCCTGCCCAGGTACACACCTGAAAAAATCAGCACAAGGAATACATCCCTTAGGAAAAAACAAAGAAAGACATGGAAATGTATCCAAACCCTCCTATGGCCTATAAGCTTGTACCTGGCTGCTGTTCTTGTCCATCAATAGGACTTAGCTTATGGGAAAGTTGGCTTTGGAAGCAGTCCAGAGTAGACCTTAAACATGTCCACGGCAGATATAACGAAAACACTTGTCATCCCCAGACCGTAGGAATTTGACTGACTTCAGGCAGAAGGGACGAAGCTAGCCAGATTTTCCTCAGGGACAGGGCTTCTTGTAAGACTGCCTCACTTGCCATTCCCTGCAGATTTGAAAGATGCAGAGGAACGTGGATGCAAGTCTCTTTCGCAGCGTCCTTCTCACTCCCTCCAGCCTGGCAGCCCAAGCGGTGTGGTGGGTCTGGGGCAAGAGAGGGGAAGGTCGCTCGCGCAAGCCTTAAGGCATGGCCCAGCTGCTTAAGAACAGCTCTGGAGAGCGCAGAAAGCGTACGGGGTCAGCCGACAGCACACTTGGCATAAAGCACCTTCTCAGCCTTTTCCCAAGCCTAGTCCAGCAAGCCGGCCCTTGCTAGGCAGCGCGCATCACCTGGCAGCTCCCGGCTCCGCGCTCGGGAAGCGGAGGCCCCGGGCAGCAGGGCACCCTGCCCGCCCCAGCCAAAAGGCGCCGCGGGAGCCCCTGGCCGACGGCTTCGCCTGCGCCCGGGGCGGCGGAGACAACTGGGGAGCTGGGCCTGCAGGGGAGATGCAGCAGGTCGCGTGCCACCACCCCGCCTCACTCGTGGTCAGCCAACGCTTTAGCCTCCTACTTCTGACATCAGCAGCCATTTCCATAACCAATTAACCTCTGCGTTACACCATGGGGTGTTTGAAAGAGGTGTTGTGACACACTAACTAAAGGATGGAAGGAACCTGTTTTATTGCACACATAACAGGAGGTGGCCTTGCTCTCTGGCTTGAAATTTTGAACCAGGACAGTTGAAGAGAAACCCTCACAAAACAGAAAATTTTCACACTTGGGAAGGATTTGTTCTAGGCTTGTAAAACTGTCCCAACAGTTTAATCTTTTAGCTTTATTTATTTGCTTTTAAAGAAAGATTTAATTCAAGAAAAATATTTTCTAGCAAAGCAAAGGGCTACATTGTATTTCATTTCAGTCACTTTCTTTCAAAAACTGCAAAGTCTTGGTTTAGAACCAAACTGCACAACCCTTTTGTCTGGATCTGCTGCCAGAAGGCCCCGGTTCTCCATCCTCTCCCCAGAGCGGTGGTGTATGGCCAGACCACGTTCCTCCTGATGGACCACAGCCATGGAGCTCCCGCTCCGCTGTCCCCATGCCCGTGGACGGGACCTGCACCCGGCAGGGTGCTGGAGCCCAGCAGGGCTTGAGGTAACTCTTCCCGGGGAGGTGGCTCCCTCCCCACCAGAACAGCGCAAACCTTGGTAAAATCTGGCTCTGTTGCTCTGCTGCCTTCGTAGTGCCGTGCAGTGGAGGCATAACGGTATGGAGGTTTAAGGGAACAGAAAAGGCTAATTACTATCAAGGTAATACTAACGAGACAAGACTATTTAGTCGTTGTATGTTGGAAAACAGAAAAAATGGCTATTACTTTGTAAAGGTCCTTGCAGGTTTCCTTCGCCTGCCGCTTTTCATTCTCCACCCAAGATGCTGCAGCTCTGTTAGCCTGGGGATAGCTGGTGAAATCCTCAACCTGTAACAGCTTGTTACAACATGCAACAAGTTTCCGTAGAGGTGTATTTTTAGTAATGCTTAAATGCGTTACAGATTCCCCATGCATTTGCGAGACTGCTCAGTAGCCCTCCAGGGGATTTATTTTTCTGTACTATTTGCTCTCCAAAATCTCTATTGCCTTATATGAACATATATGCACACGCATGCACACACATGCGCATCTGCTACAAAGTTCTCTGTTAAAATCCGCATCAGCTAAAAAGTGTTAAAGCTGCCATTGTCCAGGCTGATGAGGAGTAGGGAATCAAGAGGCACTTGAAGTACCACTTGGATAGGACACTGGAGTGCTGTATGTGAATCAAAATGTTTCACCAATATCTGGTTTTATGGCAACCAAATTAGAAATATTCTACTGGAGTGAATGGCAGAAGAGGGAACGGTTCCCAAATAGCTCTACGTTCTTTTTTCTTCCTTTTTTTCCTCTTCTTAATCCAGATCACAGAGTCTTTCTGCACATTTTTTCTTTTTTTTTGGGGGGGTGGAGGGAGGAGGGGGGAGCCTTACAGGGAAGGATTAGGCTCAACAACCATAATTTTTATTTAGGAAACTACATTAACACGTTTATTCATAGATCAAAGAAAGACAAGACAAGACTCTAAGTCTCTTGTCTTTTTTTTTCAGTAAACCAATGCTTCAGAGTTTACTTGTGTTACTACTAATGAGGTAACTTCAGCACTGATTTCAAATTATTAGCACTCTATCTAGCGCAAGCTGACGATCTTTGGCCAGTGTAAAACATTATTCCCAGGCCAGGTGTTGGGCTTTCAGCCAAAATGTTGTGTTTTTCCCAACACTGCACTACAAAGGGCCTCAATGATGATAGGAAAGATATACTTCCTTTAGGGATCAGAGATGATTAACTCTTTATAGTTGCTCTTTTATTATTACTGAACCTATGCCAAACTTTTGCATTGCTTTACCTAATAAAGGTACCTCATGCACTGCTGATAATATACAAATTACTTTTTTCACTCATTAACCATCACGCCTTTAACTGGATTTTGAACTACTTTGTTGTAAAAAACTCTCAAAATTGGTCATTCCTGAGCATTTACACTGCATGCTTCTCTTTAGTTTCCAAACTTTATAACACAATTGTTCTTACCAAAAGGAGGAATCCAGAAAATAATATACCAAAAAGTCAAAACAAGTACAGCATGTATTTCATATAATTGCCTAAGAAGCAGATTTTAAGTACTGTATGCTATTGCATTCCCACAGCAATTAGAAGATTTACAGATTCGTTAATAATAACAGTAACATCACTGCTCATTCGTAAATCTCCAAGAACGCTATGAAGGAGGGTAGCATCACTATCTCAGCCTTGCAGATGAGGAAAACGGGTCACAGGGAGAGATGACTTGCCTGCTGCCACCCAAGAGATCAGTGTCAAAGCCAGGACTAGAGCTCAGCTCTCCTAACTCGCAGTCCATGCTCTGTCATTAGGTTATTCTGCCCTTGCCCAGACCAGGCATTTGATCTGATATGGCTGCACATTTTAACCTAGCACAAAACCAACAAACTTCAGCCCTTGCTTCTGAGCAGTGCCAAAAGGAGATGTTTATCTAGGTGGGAAACAGGCACACCTCCAATAATGTTTTCCTCTCCGTGAGAAGCTATGGGAGGACGGCACACTGCTGCACCTCTCCTCTTCTTTCCCCACTTGCACACTCTTCCAGGCTGCAAAGCAATGATGTGTGCCTGGAGCCTTCACCTGGAGAGGATCCCGTGCCCACAGCCAGCTGCTGGAGGGGTGGCTGCACTGGGTTCCTCTGGGAAGTGCAAGGCCGAGCGGTTGATTCATTTTCCTGAGAATTAACCTGCCCAGTTGTATTCACAGACTTAGTATTGATGGATCCAAAGCGCCTTAGCGAGAATGCACCAAACCTACACATTTGCTGGCAGTCTAGCTTTCCGATGGAGTTTTACTGTATGGTTAAGTGTGCACTAGCTGCTTGTCACCATTTCATATGCTCAACCATTGAATAAACTTACAGAGGCAAGTACTGCTTTCTCAGAGGCCTTTTTTAACATTTGCCTTTTGAAAGCCAGTGAAAAGCTAGATAGGAGCCTAGAGGAACTACTGTAGGGAAAAAGCAACACAGGAACAAGCCCATGAAATGTTTATTTTCCTCAGCTCTGTGACCTCAGCCTTTTCCCTGAGAGGCACCGAGGGCAGGCCCAGGACCAAAGCTCCCTGCCTGGGTGTCGTGCAGGGACACTAGTGCCCCGTAGCACTGAATTTATTCATCCCCTGGAACAGGATTGTGCCTCAAAGCCATCCCTGCTGCCAAGATCTGCCCAATCCACTTGCACAGTATTGCCGGGGATACTTACACTGCTGCCACCTCCTCCACATGCCTTCCCAGGACGGGGACATTTCAGAGGCTGGAGGTGGGATACAGACAGAGAAATGTGCACGAAATGGAGATTAGTATATGAGGTTCCTGGGGCCCCTTGCACCCCCCCACACTGTAACAGCTATCACCTGGACAACCCCCTGGCAGCTAGGCTTGAGAGTCAGCGCTGCTCCCAGCCACGCAAAGGCAGCACGCGTCCCTGGACCTGCCTATTGTCCCTCCCGGAGCACCCGCTACGAGGACGCGATTCCTGCTCTCTCAAAGAAGAATAAAGCGATGTGTTCCGAGAAACAAGACGACGTGTTGGATCAATATCCATTTTGTTCTTCAACTTGGCATTTCCAGGGTTTTGTTTATCTAAAGCTTCAGAGTTTTGAACCAAAGAGCAGATTGCTCGGTTTATACTATGCAACCAGGTGGAAAGATTTGCAGATTTGCCACTCAATCCGAACACACAAGGAAATGGGGGGAAAATAGAAAAGATAAGTAACATGCACAGCATTTGGGATTTGCTTTTCTTTTGAAGCTGCATCTGAACACAGACTAAAAACGTAATCTTCCCAGATCCAGGCTACAGGATTTTAATCTGGATTTCTGGCTGATAGCAATTAAAAGCTGACAGCACAGAAGTATTTTATTAAAGGAATGATTGGTCTAATGATATTCAACTGAAGCATGGCCTCCAGATTGGAGCTGGTCACACGTATAAAGCGCAGGGACTAGCTTAGTTACACGAGATCACAAAGGAAGTTAATAGAACTGGGATACACGTTCAACGTCTTTTTCATTCTCAGCTCTTTGTTCTACCCATTAGTATACACTGACTCCCTTTGGTAAGATCCTTTGTATTTCCAACTTATCAGGGTCTCATAAATGAAAGTCATGTGCTTTTATCTACTCATTCCCTTTAATAAGTGTCACAAACATTCAGTGTGATTGATTAACCGGTAACAAGAAAGAGACAAAGTAGGAATATGCATATTAGCATATTTTTCTTCGCTCAAAGAAATGCATTTTATACGTACGCAGCACTTACTTACAATATATTATGTTGCCAAAAGTGTTAAATAAAGGAGAAAGTGAATTACAGTACAAAACACAGTGACAAGGCCAAATTTATCCTTGGTGTAACTCCGTGATGGCAGTGGAGTTAAACCCGAGATGAAATAGGCTCCCTACGTGTACATGAAATGCACCAGTAAGCACAGAGGGATATTCATAGATTTCGCAGCCAGAAGGGACCGTTACGATCGTATCATCTGACTTCCTGCATAAACACAGGCTAGAAAATTTTACCCATTCCCCCATTATGCACACAGATGCGAGACTGAAAGATTTTGTTCCTTTTGCAGTGGCAGGGGAGTTGCTGTGGTACTACTGTGGAAAGATGCTGAGCACCATTATGCTGTGCTGAGCATCCTCCGCTCCCCCCCGACATTGGTGGGGAGTTTATTCCGCATCTGTCACTGCAGGGTCTGCAGGTAGACGACGAAAGGCCTCGTTGAACACAATTTGAGAGTTTCCACTTCAAGGTTTTTGCCTGTAACACAAACATTCTGGTCCTCTACAAGGCAAGGCTTGAGGTTAACTTAGGCTGAGATATGATATATTCAGATTCCTGCTGGGTAGATCTGGAGGATGGATTCACTATGTCACACATGTCCTAGACAGGAAAGACTCTTTCACAAAGAGGTAGATAAAGAACCTGGCAGTGGTTAGCATGGCCACGGGAAAAACTAGCTGAACCCGAGGAATAATATGCATATGGCAGTCAAGGCAAAAGCGTGTATTACTTAATACATCATTAACTCTACACAACAAAATAGGCTGGGTGTGCAAAACAGCCAAGCTACCGAGAATGCTGGGACAGGTACAACTCAGAGCCACTTCTGTCCAGGGAGAAAGGTCACACCTCGCTGAGATACAAACCCTCCCCTCTCCTCCTGCTATACGGGAAGCAAGCACTGTCAGTTTTTCTATATCTGAAGATATATCCAGACTTGCCGACGAGCGGGTGCAGGGATGAGGAATAAGATGAAGACCACAACTCACACTTCTCTCTGTGTCACCTGAGAACTGGTTAACCCTGAGAGCTGTGGCTGTGACACCTGGGTTTGTGTGAGACTCACTGCACTATTGCCCTCCAGATCAGTGGTGGAGGAGGAAACAAAAAGGTGATATTTGCATTTGTTGTATGTAAGAAGGAGTTACCTTTGTATTTGCTTGTATGCTACTTCTGCACAGCTTTGTAGGTCCCGGTCTCAAACTGACCCTTAATGTTTCTTCAGCAATCTCACCATTTGTACAACTCACTGAATGTGCTAGCGCCTCACCTCCACCGCTACCAGAGCTCTTGCTCTCCAGGCGACCTCTTCCATCGCATCAATGGTGTGATTTCTGCCTGTGATTTGCAGGGATGCCCAATTAGTGCATTCCTACAGCACCTTCCATACAAGGACCTCACATGTTTCCTATTTATTGATGAATTAAGCTCTGTAGAAGTCCTGTGAGGTGAATATTATGATTCCTGTTTTATGCTAGGAAGTTGAATCATAGAGCTGTTTCAATGACATTTTTACTCTGCAAAGTGAGACCAAGAGCTAGAACCTGATCTTTCAGCTCTGAAGCCTGTGCTTGAATCAGACAAGCTGTCTTCCCCACATAAAGTAACAGCCTCAGTGATTTCCCCGTCTGCTCTTTAAATGCACCTGAATAAGTCAGTCTCTTCACTTTCATTGTAGTGTATATTTACAAAGTACTGCACAAGCATAAATACATTAACATTCACAAAAGTTATATATTTCCTAATATAACCTGCTCCTAATATCTCCTGAACCCTGATCACCCCGACCATGCGAAGTCTGAAAAGATCTCCAGAATAACTGTGCTATACACTCGAAGTTCTGCTGTTTTCTCTCAAAGCCAGTCTTTCAGAGGGCCATGCACATTTGCAAGATTATCTGTTGGCTTCTGGTAGCAGAAATCAGAAACAGATTATTTGAAATGAGGAGTGTCTACCATTTTAGCTCCAGGCCAGGTGGACATGGATGACCTAAAAGGATATGTTTAGCAATGAATACTTCAGACTGCAGTGCATTATGTGTATCGAGTTACTAGCTGTTAATCATGTCTCCTTCCCCCAAATTGGCCAACCAAAAGGACACCTGGCAATTCTGGAACATTCCTATTAGATTACTAATATCAATATTAAGTGAAAGAGCTAGAAGAATGTCACATTAGTTTCTGATGGCTCCCTTCCGCCATACTTCTGGCCAGCAGGCTTTGGCAGATGTGACTCCATTCTGTCCAAATGTAATTCAGTGTTTAAGAATGTGCTCACTTTCCTGGGACCATCTGTTTACTTTTCTGCTGAAGGAACTCCAGCCTCTTTGGCAACCTCATTGTATTGTACTCAATAAATCCTGACATGTAGCAAATTTTTTTGGCAGATCTTGAATCTGAATGCCATCCAAATTGTTCATTATTGATATTAAAACCGATTTGTGCATCACCAACCATTAAAGGAATGTACTAAATATCTCCATGAATGAGAAGCTGAGTAGTCCATCAGAATACATTTATCAACACCAATGTTACAATGAAAAACAGTTGTATAGCTTTTCCTGCTATTGTAAAACCTCACCTCTAAGAGCAGTTATTTCTTTTCTTTTTGCAGGACACAAAATGTACTAGGAGCTAATGTACAAATTCAAAAGGTGAAAGAAAGGTATTTGTTCCAAAGGGTGACTTGGGCCAAAGTGCTACCCGGAGAGTTAGCATGGTCCAACACATGCAGCATGGAACGGGACGGCGGGACCTTGTATCCATTCTGGACTCAGCCACAATCCACTGTCTGATCAGGGGTGAGTCTCTTCATCCTGCATGCGTTTGATTTCCTCTTAAAGTAGTTGTCTGGACTGTAGGATCTTCCAGGCATCCTTAAGCTTGTAAAATAGCTAATGTGCATTTCCAGTCCTTTAACTACTGTAGTTTAATATCCAGCATGGATATTCTTAGCATGGACAAAGTATAATGAAGCTTTCAAAGTATCTAGGAGTATCTACACAGAGCAGGTAGCACATTAGCTCACAGAGGCTAGGATCCAGTTGAATTTTCTAAGCTTTACTATATTTAAAAATAATGATGTGTACTTTCTGTATTTGTAGAATGTACACACATGTCATCTTTAATTAAAATTGAATAGTTTTCTAGATAAGAAAATTGGTGTAAAATTAAGTTCACTAGACTCATTTTCAAGGATCCCTTTCCACTGGAGTTTTGCGTAGGTACTGTAGGGCTATTGGGCTTCAATTGTTGCTGGCATAGCAAAAGCCAGCATTCAAAGTGTCCATCATATGTTTCACATGATTTTTCTCATGAACTTGCAGAAGCTTTGGAAAAATCCAATCACTGGATCTTTCATAAAGGAATGGAGTTCATTTTTTATACGAAAAAAAATCTAATTAGCCTGACACACCATATTGACAGGAAGGATTCTGCTGAAATTTCTTCATCTTTCCTTATTCCTTTCTGCTCCAGTAACTATTAAAAATTCTGACCTGAAGTATTTGCCCTATATGATACCTTAGACGTTCATGATGAAAAGTAGAAATATGGCAACTATTGCAATAGTACCTATATTGTACTGTCCTATATAAATAGTTGGGTTCAAAAACAGTTGACCTCAGAAAGAGCATCATCATTTTGGTTCCTGCTTGAAGCACAGATTTTCCTTTGCGACAGGTGACTCACAAAGTTCTTGTTTCTAAACAAGCTGTTCTCCTCCTCAATACATGGAATGAGCACGCAGGCTCAACGGCATGCTAAACTTTTGAACTTTTCCTATATATTTTCCAGACACACTTGCAGATTCCTCCCCAGTTAATTTAATGCTGGTGAAAGACTGCAGACTGATAGCTCTGGAAACCGAAGTCTGTTTCTATACACAGGTAATTATTCAGTAGGATAAATGCTTCCTCCCGCTCCGAGAGGAGTTGTGATTCCAGCTCCGAGAGCAGCCAGGCTCGGCCGGGACAGGAGCTCTGCCTCGGCACCAGCTCCACACCAGGTCTCCCTATCCGCATCAGTGCCAGGCAGGCAATGGTCGTGGATCTGAGGATGTAGATACCTCTCCACTAGAAAATGGACTGAGGCTGCCAACATCTATAGATCTCTCTACTAACAAACTGGCTGTGTTACAAGGAGCACACTGCCGTTTCAGCGAGCAGCCTTCCAGTCGCAAGTCAGCGCACAAGGGCTTTAAGGAAATGTGTTAACAGCGCTACAACGTGTGACAAGGGAGCTCTACTTTTAATCATCTCTCTTCCTTCACACGACCCCTCTTCCTCCCTCCCGCTTTGCTTCTCCTGTCTCAAGCCCCACCACAGGGCTCGCTGTGCAGCAGTGTATGGGAAAGCACTTAGCTGGTTTTGAGCACCCAACTTTTCCTTATCAACACCAGCACTTTTTATCATTGCTGGTCTTCTGGTTTGTCTCAGTTTCATCAGACTGCTGGGCCTGTTAAAGGAATAGCTGATCACTATTTTAGTTGGAATTAACAACAAAAAAATCTGATGTCCTGCTCTTTCCTCTTAAAGCCTCTTCTCCTGACCACGTCACCCCTGTAGAGGTTGACACTACATTTATTCAATGATTTCCTCTTTCCTCAGCACAGGAGTGCAAAAGCTCTTGTGGCTCCTTGTACTTCATTTGAAGTGTGAATTCACACAAATCGGTGCAATGGGAACATAACTGAAAGTTAGAGTTAATCGATTAATAACTAACTAGGCAAGTTTAGTAGATAAGCGTACATCATTAGGGTCAGATTCTGCTCCTGGTCATTCATTACAGCATGGAGTCTCACGGGCCCTCACAGGACAAGGTGTTACACAGGATTTTTACAATCTGAGCTTGGTTCTGTTTTGCATATTTATGGGAATCTTCTAATATAAACTGACGACTTTGCCAACCATTCTATCCTGTCACTGTCTCCATTAATTGCTTGCAATCTAGGGTTGTATAATTGGTTAAGAGGACAACCTTGTGGATGTCAGGAAATCTGTATTTTATTTCCCACATGATGTTGGATAATGGATTTCCATGGCTTTGGATTTCCATATGTAAATCTAGCAAATTCCTAATTTGTTCCTGAAATTTGTGAAGCTTAATGGACGGGAAGTTATACCTAATTAAGCAGAACTGATTTGGACGGAAGAAGATAAAAGGCTCACTCTGATTTGCACTGTGATATTTAAACATGATCTTTCCCTGAACTGTTTCTGCTAAAAGGCCTAAGGTCCCAGCACAGTTGGTAACATCCACAATCCCAGGTATAATATCTTCGCAAGTCACTACATAATGCCGTGGCAGATAATTCTGACAGCTAGTTCCCACAGGAAATAACAGCAATCACAAACCTGAACACCTTCCGCTAAAAGTACAAGATGTACTTCTGTACTTCTGAACTTGCCTTCTCAGTCATAAAGGCTCAGCAGCATGTATATTAGAAACAGAAACAAAACCTTTCCAAATAAAATATCACACTGCTTACACAGGGGAGGACAGGAGAGGGAAAGCATCTGAAAGATGTTACTCATCTCTTTTAATACTCTACTATTAAGTACATAAATACAGTAGGGATGCGAATGGCACAAGAAACCACACAGTCTTAAAAGTGCAAACAGGGTTTGGGGCAAATGCCGATGGCTAGCTGTGCTGCACGTCTTTTTACAAATGGAGTCAGGCAACACTTGCCCCCTCGCAAAGACCACAACGATCATTTCTTTGGAGCAAAGCTGCAGCTGCAACATGCACCAGATGGTACGAAAAGCATTGCAGTTCAATAGCACCTTCTATCTGCAAGATATTGTTATTTAGTTGCTCTACTTTCTCTAGTGAAACATAACAACGAAATGGAACACAGATGATTTTTTGCCTGCAGGACATGAAAATAATTGATTTAGGACTATAATTTCTAATGGTAGTGTTATGGAAGCCCCTAAACTGCTGATCCCTAGAAGCTGGGAGTATTTTCCAAGGGACAGATGACTCTATACTTGCTCTGCTACTTACTCTTTTTCGCTAAACATCCTCTGCTGGCCACTGTTAGAGAGAAGATATTGGCCTACATGAATCTTTGGTCTGAAGTAATATGGCAAGTCTTACAGCCTTTCACGTGTAACTCACATTTCCTTTATTGGGAGACTTACCTGCTGGAAGTAGAATACACAGCAGCCTTGTAGTCTAAATCTCTGCTAACAAAGCAACCAAATATAAATGATAGTTGGCAGCATTTTCCGAAAGGCCTCTCTCTTCTGTGAGAACTATTTTCAATGTATCAGATGAAAGCACTTCTAAGGGTAAAAATATCATCGTCAGGACCTACTCCCTTTTCTTTTATTTCAAGGGTTTGGAGGTTTTTTTCCTCCAACTGAATTAAATTTACAAATATTTATAGTGACTCAGATGCTGAAGTGGAATACGAGATAATCTTACTTTAGAAGTGTTTAATATTTTTCCTTCCAAAATAATTGTCACTCTATGTCAACAACACATAAACTTTTGATGGCTGCAATAACTATCTAGGCTATTTAAAGGGTATGTTTTGCACATACTCGGTATGTTTTGCACATACTCATTGAAAATTTAGGCTGAAGGCACCTCTTAAAAAACCCACCTATTCCAAAAACAGTTTTAGGTGAACAAGTCTTATAAGGTCGGATTTTGACCCTAAGAAACTGTTTTCACTATAAATCTACTGCAACTAGAAGATTATTTGACCAATCAAACTTAAAATGGGTTTTAATTAATTCAGCAAATATTGAATCCAAGAACTACTGCTGTTTAGAAAGTAAATTTCATGGGGCAGGGATTACCTTCATTTGTATTAGACATTACACAAAAAAACCACACTGACTGCATCAGTAGCAAATAGGGGTCCAGACTGTCAATTAGTGAATGCTGGTAGAATTCAGTGATTTCTTATCTGAGGTTCTGGTCCAATTACATTTTGTGAATATATTGGTAAATATAATTAAGCTTGACTTTATTGTCATACAACATGAATACAAAATGTGTTAACAGGCCTAAAGTGGCCCCAAGTTCCTGTTTTTATTATTCACCCATCATGTTCTGCTAGAGTCTACAGAGCCATCGGCCTTTCAGAAGGGCGTAGTATGGTGTAGGCACAGCAGCCTTCATTGCCAACACGGGAGCTATACGCCTAGCCTTTACAGTCAAATGCTTTTCATCCCTCGGTTAGAGCAATCACATGCCCATTTGCAAGTGGGCAGGTCAGGATGGCCTTCAGGACAACCAAGAGCAAAACCTCAGTTTTGTGCTTCTGGAGCCACTGTGTCCCTCTTCCTCCTATTATTATTATTTGTGTTATGTAGCATGCAAAGGTCCACTCATATGTCAAAAGGATGGTCAATGGACAGGAAGGTAGGTGCAGATCAGACTCTGAGAGTCTACAGGGAAACCAAGAGACAGTCCTGGTCGATGATAACTGCGACACGGAACCTCCTGGCCGGGCGGACTGTGCTCCGATGTCCCTCATCTCTCTGTCCACAGAATAGCTCCTCTGGCCTGCTGGCAGGGACCACTTCTCCGTACTGCCTTATCTGTGTGTGCAAGTCCTCGTGTGAGAAGGATGCTGACCTGTTTGTAAGAGGGAGGATGGTGTTTCTATCTCCGAATACTTCGATTTTCTCCTCTGTTGGGGCCACCATTCAGCCTGAAACATAAACATGAACCTAACTTCCAGCATACCAACTAATTTCAACAGAACTCCTTGCCCGCTTAAATTGCATGTCAGATCAGAACATTTGGAAATAAATTCTGAAATTGCTACCAGAGAGGTCTGGGAACCATAAGACACCTGAGTGATACCACTCACATGGTCTAGATAGAAGAGGTTTTGATCTGCATCACAATTTAATAGTTTACAAGGTGGCGCTCTAATGTGATGGCAGGGCAGGAACAGGATTCCATTGCGGTTTGAATTATCAGTGATGGATTTTGGTATCCAAAGTGTTGTGCAAATGCAAGATATTAATAATATTCCTGTGTGTTAATTTTATCCCATGAATAGTTTCAAACTGAGTATATGAAGTTAAAGATACAAGGGAGTAACTCCTTTTGCAGGCTTAGAATATGGACATCAGCTGGTCTCCCATGGTTTCTTCCTTTTATTTGTATTAATCCTGAAAACTAATTACTGCAAATTATTTCATTAGGCAAAACAGAGGAATCAGATTATAAATAGACTTTTTTTTACAAGTCACATGAAATCATGATACAGAAGTCCACGGTAATAAGTCCCCTATTAACACTTGAGTAGAAATTATAGCAAGCCTGCTTTAGTTCTTTTTCTTCTGTCAAAAAATAATATAATTCTCAAATTTTGTCATACTGGAACGGTGAGCCATATGTATAATGTTATCAAAAAATAAAACATCACAAAATATTGACATTTTGGGAGCAAAGATGGAATAGGGATTTCAACATTTCAATATGAATCACATTCTTCACTTTTGAGAAGGAAGTCCAATTCTTATTAATAATTGAAAGCCAAGCTTGCGTAGCAATGCTGTCCCCCTGCGAGCACCCTGGCAAAGCACGCTGCGTGCAGATGTAGCTACGCTGGGGAAGCTGCCTTCTGCACTGTGGCAGCAATGCCACCTCCCACAAGCCAAAGCGAGCTCGCTTCAAGGGGTCTAGGCATGCCTGCAGCTTTTATTGGCACAGCTACTTCGGTCAGGGATAGCACATCTTCACAATCCCAAAGTGCAGACACGTCCTTCTCCCAGACAAGAAATTATATGACTTATCTTTCTTTAAAAAGGTTAGTGGGAAATAATGCAGAGGTCTGGAAACACTGACAAGAGAATTTCCATTATACAGCTAGCCATTTCCTATGTTTCTACGAGTTTTTACAACGACATAGGAAAACTACAAGTCTATTTTTAAATCAGATTATCCATTACTGCTTTATGTGCACAGTTTGGTGACGGACTGACACCAGGAGTGAGACGTTGTAAAGTCTTCTGGGTTAATGGGAAAAGCAGTTTGCAAGATGGAGGTGTTTATACTACGCTACACTGTAGGGTAACTCTGAGGTCAACTGCCTGCACCCAGATGCTCTGGCAGCGAATTTGGCAGTGTGTAGAGTGAACGACATCCTCCATGAGCGCTGGTTTATGGTGACCGAACACACTGGCCTGGAGAGGTGCTTCTGAGAGGGCTGTAGTGCTATCACTCTGCACAGGAAAGAGCTTAATCCTGTCATGCTCTCCCTGCAATTTTCTTCTGTATTTTGATATATTTTCTTCCAAATATACAATTTTATTTGAAAAGGAGTTTAATTCAGGCTCAAATGTGTCAAATTCTATTTTGAGAATTTTTATTATAGAGAAAAATCTTTTTTAGTGAGATAGAATTATAGTACAAAACCAGCACTGGGTTTCTGCTCTATGAATTTAACTGTTTCTAAGGCAGATACAGATCAAGAATTGACATTTAGTCCCTCACTATTACCTACATTAGATTTTCAAATGTGTTTTATTCACTATAGCCCCTGGACAGCCAACATCAAAACGTTATGTTTGGAAAGAGCATTCCTGGGGGGACTCTGCACTGCGGGAGTGCAGCTTTTAGGATTGCCTGCATGAGTTTTGAACGGAGGTCTCTGCACTGTCATTCCACAGAACTCATTCCAGCAGGTGGTTTATGAAGCTGAGAAAGTCGTGCTGGAAAAAAGTGAAGGTTTTTGTTAGTAGAAACAAAGTTAAGTGTGGCTCTGTGCCAAAAAAGATGAGGTTTATGAGTATAATACTCTAGTCCATACAAGAGATTATACCAGTGGTGAGAAATTTATCGCAATCATCTCCCTATTTCCATTTCTGGCTTCTTTTTGGTGACATAATAGCATAAAGAGGAAAGGTCACACCTTAATGCCAAGATGATTCATAACTTTAATACCAGAAGGAACAATTGACTGAAACAATCTTTGGCTAAACTTTATTTCCAGCAGTGCTTTCAGCCTCGATCTGAAGTCAAACAAATAGAGAAATATCCACCTCAAGCTTATTGTGATGCATTCAGACTCACCGACCTGAGGAAGGAGGTTGATATCTAGTCGAATGACCCTGAAAAGCCAAGACAGAGCTATCTAATACCAAAACATGAATTGTCCTTCAACCACTGGCCATGGAGATGGCTCCATAGCAGACTGCATTCTCTGCAGACAAGCCTGACTGTAGTCATCGTTGCATGCACAAAGATTAGTCTGGAAGTAAAGTGAAGATATGATGGTTTTCCTAATGTGCAATACTGACAAAACCTTGGATTCACAGAAGGAAGGAAACCAAGCTCAAGGACAACACAATGGCATTTGTTGTTTTGAGACAACTGTAACTCTGCAACCTTCTTGATGAATAAAGTGAATGCTATTAAGCAATTCCTTTGCCTGCTCTTCTTTGTTGTCTCCAAAAGAAGACACAGAAGATGCAAATGAGAGAGCAGAAACAATGAGGGGCTTGAGAGATCTGGGCCACTGTTTGTGTCCTAACAGCAGAACAGGCTCAGAGAAGGGGCCTGAGCATAGGGGTGTGCTAAGATACAGACCTACCAATGACGAATGGATTCAGTGCTGACTTGGTTGGTTTAGAAGCATTAGACTCAGTATTAAAGTCTATCTGCAGCATATTGATATCATCCAGAGGAGACTGAGCCAAGTTGTCACAGAAACTACTGCTTTAAAAAACCAGTCACTGTGTCACAGCACGATAAACATATGCACAGATTGATTTTGGCTACAGACCAATAAATATGTACAACCAATGAGCACAGCTTTTAGTTGTAATGAACAAGACACAATTACAATAGACTCCACTACTTCAAACCTCGGCGTAACTCAGGCTAGCAGCAAAAAGCTAATGGCTCTTGAAATATTCTGTTTAAAGAAAATTTTGGTACAATATATGAAAAAAGAAATGAAAAAGGAGAGAAAATGCAAGCAAACAGACAAGTGAGTTGTCCTGGTGTACATTCTGTAAAACAGAAAGAGGTGGAAATAACTCAGAGTGAGAAATCCAAAAGAAAATCAGGAATCTTGAAACTGGCAGGGTGATTAACAGTAGGATGGAACAAGGTTCAGAAGTTTTTATTGTGTTCAGGAGATCACATTTTAAGAGGCAGACTGTCTCATACTCCTGTGTTACCACTTAAATCCAATTACGTCTGGTAGCAATAAAAGCTGACAGACACAGCAGGTGTTATCAAGGCAATTTTTGGTAAGCAGCCATCCATACATAGACCATCACCGGTACCCAAATGGGCACCTTTGGCAATCTCAGCAAAGAACCTGAGCACTGTCTGGATATTGGCTTTGAAGGTGTTTTTCTAGCACCAAATGGAGAGGCTTGCTGCAGCCGACAGAGCATGGAGCCAGGTATTGCTCAGTTGCTGGTCACTGCTCCCGGAGTGAGCGGCTCTATCATCCTAGAAGGTCATTTTACATTGTTTCTCCAAGAGCTCCTCCAGTTTGTTTTTACTCCCATAGAACTGAGCCAGGTACTCTCTGTCCTCCCCTTTTCTCCTCATACAGAAGCTAAATAAAATCTTGCGTGAGTTTTGAACAGACATAATAAAAGACAACATCCGTGTTTACATTAGAGTGAATAAAGGGATAGAAGGGATGGATATTCATCCTTTAGGACATAAACAGCCAAAACAAACTTGGACTTGAGAAGAAAATTTAGTTTGGATAGAGCTTGCTATAAAATGACCTTTGTGGAGGTTCTTGTACACTCCTTGGAAGCATTTGGTAGTAACCTCTACCCAAACTCAAATACTGCACTCTGATACATGGTGGCAGTCCCTACATGTGTGTCTGCATTGTTTGTGTACGACAATCTTTCTTTTGCTTTGCAATGTAAATAAGAATATACCACAATCTAGAGTGACAGGTCACCAAGTCACCATTCGGCAGTCTCAAACTTCATTGTGATTTTCTTCTTTCATTTAAATATATTTTTTAATTCACAGCCCAAATGCTGCCTCATAACTTCATACAGAGAATAGCTGAGCTCATGCACTCAAAAGCTCCCATTCTGTGTTCATTACCCCAAATACGGTTGTCACATCACAAACAAAAGCCATTTCACATCGCTTTATGATAGCACCATCCTCTGTGTAGGATTTGGATCGGTGCCCACCTGCAATCCTCCTGGCTGTGTCTAGGGTGATCTAGTCTTTCGCAAGCTTTCCTTTTGTTTCCCTGCCCTGCACCCGGCCGAACACCCGTTGCACACAGCATCCATTTTGCAGATGGGGAAATGACGCATGCAGAAATTAGCAGCTTAACCCAGGTCTCGGGGGAAGCCTGTAGCAGAGCAAGGAAGCAAAGTTTCCAAAACCAAGTCCTAACTACAAAGCTGGCCTCTTTTCCTCTCCATAAGTTATTAAGCCCATGGAACGTCTTGAACTGCTATCACAATGGCGTTTGCAAAGGAGGATTTTAATGTTTAAACAGTACTTGAGTTAAAAATATATTGAACATTCCATTTACATTTTGGACAAAGTATATTGAATTTACCATGAAAATACTCCTATAGAGGCAAGATAAAATAAATGAAAGACAGCTCTCCTTGTATTTCGTATTTTTTTCTGTAGAACTAATATAGGATTAAAGAGGAAGCTTGTAGCTGGTAGCTGCAGGAACAAGTTTGAGCAATCACTTGTCACTTGCAGTTAGCACAAAAATGTATTATAACAAGATATTACTTGTAGAATTTCCGCTATAAATCTTTTATTCATTCCAAGGAATCCCAGTCCACGCATTTGCCATACTGCATTGTCAAAAATAATGCCCAGCATAAATGGTGTTCGAGAGACCATGAACATCAGAGATAACAAGAGCACTAACACCTTATGGGCCTTAAAAACCCAGTAGTGGTATTTCCGGTCTCTCATTAAAAGTGAAATAAAAATATTGTTTAAGAATGACTTTTATGTTTACCTATTAAATGCAAGCATTAATTCTTTGCTTACGGGCGTTCCCACTTTTCTTCTTAAAAATTGCTGAGTGGATGTAAACAAGAAAGTAAATTTTTATGGCTCCATTCTGTTGCTGGGCAGGAGAATAAATGAATGCTGAAACAACCTGGCATCCTAAATGAGCATCAGAAGGAAGAAAAAACCTTTAAAATACTAAGCAGGACTAGGAGAAAGAAGAAAACTGTGGGTCAGAGGGAGAGGTGACGTTTCTGTCGAGGTCAGGAGGCAGTGGCATCTCCACAGGAGTCGACAGACCTGCCACGGTTTTCAGGAGGGAAGGAAGGAGCTGCGCGGGGGCTGACCTGTGCGCTAGGTAAACAGCACTGGCATTTACCGAAATTGCTAGCGGCGAGTGCCAAACTTCTTTATTGTGTTGGGCCAGCCAAGAGCTGGGGCTTCCCTTGCCAACAGTTCCTAAAACTGATTTGTAGCTAGGACTTTCCCAGATGACAGACTTCACCCTCCGAGCTACCTCCCTCCGCCTCAGGGAGCAGGGCTTCGTGGCGGGGCAGAGCTCATAACGCAGCCCCTCGCACCCCGTCCTTCCGCGGGAGGTGTGGGGTGCACGCGATCCTCCTCGGCTGCTCCTGTCCTCCTGCGCGCGGTGGCAGCAGGGGTGCTCCCACCCTGGAAAACCAGTCCGTGGGAGAGCAGGAGAAATGCAGCACCTTTAAGTATGGTCTCTTTTGGATTCAAAACCCTAGTTAAGGGAGGGAGGCACTCTGTACTGATTTCAGTGAATGCTGAACCAGGTTTATTATTAACTTTGGGAAGTACAATGCAGATAAGCAGAGAGACTGGGTTTTGTGCCAAAGCAGAAATCACTTAAGCTTTAAAAATTTGTGCTGGCAGAACACCGACACCTTCACTAACATGTTGCATCCCCTTGCCTTTTTCTGAAGATCGTTCAGAAGATGCGACTTGACAGCTACTACTTAGAACTGAGGAAACTTTGCTGAGTCTTCCCATTTTCACTGTGCTGTAACTCTCTTCTTGCCTTCACTTGATAGCATCTTTTACACACTGATATTTCAACAAGAACAACAACAGAGAGGCTCTGATCTCACATGAGTCCTTCATTATTTAGTTATTAGAGCTTTTGAACATACTGTCCAGTAGGGCATCTTTTTAAATTCCGCTTTCTCCAGTTATCTCAACCAGGCAAATTTGACCGTTCCTTACGAGCTTTCCCCCATTGCCGAAAGCACAGCTTTAGGCTGAGTACGAGCCTGCTTGAACACAGTGTGCCTGGGCACCAGGTCCAGCTGGGGAGGGCAGAGTTGCCAGTCAGCCTCACCGAGCCGCACACGTAACGGCCACATTCCTGAATTCATTTTGATGAACAATCAAATCTTGATAATTTTTTAACAGAGTTTCCACTGCTTTGGTTCCTCTCTCTCCATCTTCTCATTTCAGTGTGTCTGTTCTTCTGCTGAACTCTCTTCCCCTTTGCTCTTTCCGTTGCCTTGGACTCTCTTAGCCTCTCTGAGCTACACTGTCTTCCAGATCAACTAATCTGGGAGTGTCAAAGGCAGAAAGTGTAGGACAACAGCGGGAGACCTAAATGAATCAGTGTAACTGCATCAGTAGGGTGACATGCCCATACTGCAGCTGATCAGCAGAGCTCCCAACAGAGACAAGTTTATAAAGCAACTTCTGCCGAAACTTCTGCCACATTTATTTCTCAAACAGGCAAGTCCTGAGGTCACCTCTCGGGGAGGTTCTCTTCCTTCCGCACCGCCTTGTCTTTAATCTTCCCAACTCTTTCTTTTCTTCTAAGTCATCCCTCAGCTTTTTGTTTTTTTCATTTTTCACTCTCCCTCTCTTCCCCTGCCCTCCAAAGGCCACGTGGGTAGGGAATGTATTCTTCCTACCTCACTTACCAGAATTAGATGAGAAAAGAGAGGTTTCCCAGTCTAGCTTCTCTTACACATCCTCAGTGTCATGGCAGAAGCATGGGACATGTTTTCTTCAGCTGTAGGAAATGGAGAGCAAACTGGAGGGGAGGAAATGGAAGAAGACCTCCATGCTTTGGTCTCTGCTGGAGCTAGAAGAAGTAGAATGAACCAGGCTCTCTTGCTGCAAACACTGACGCTTCATAGAGGTAGGAGAGCTGAGAATAATACTGTGCCATTGATTTCATCAGATCTTTAAAGTGGAGGGTGGCATCAGCATTCTATCAGCATGAAATTTGGAACTGCTGCATTAATTTGTGCATAGCAAATGAGTTATGCAGGTTCAAATCCCTGTGAGCCACATCACATCACCATATTTCCTATGTATAACAAAAAAAAATATTTTGCAAATGTTTGAAAGAATATTTTTAATTAGGGCTATTTTTCATATCCCCCACATAGAAAGCTTGCTGCCATGTTTCCAAGAGTTATTGTATTAGCTACAGAGCTCATATGAAAGGGAAAATTATAACTGAAAAGGGGAAATTATAACTGATCAAATTTTAAAGAAACCTCTAAAAATAGCTTGTCTAAAGCCATAATGTCACAATGATAAAGTCCAAGATCTCAGGTTCTCCAAAAGCTTAGAGCAAGATTGTGTCCCCTTAGGGAGTTTGGGCTTTTCCCATTAATTTCCCAGTGGGATGAAAGCATTGCTTCTGACTACAAAGGCTTGCGAGGTAACAGAGGTGAAACATTTCTCTGATCCAGAGTGAAATACTACTAAACCCCAATATATTGGTGTTCGGGAGACAAGATTTAGCACTAAGCAGCAGATGTTGGTCAACAAGATGATTTTGGTGTGTGCTTGCTTTTTGGTATAGAAGACTAGGAATTTGAAGCTGCTCTGAACAGTGGGAGGGCTGGAGAGCCCTGGCAAAGATGGATTCGCAGACACAACACAGGGGATTTGATTAAAAGTGTGAGATAATTATGCTTTATTATATTGCACTTCAGTTTATCATATGGACACTATACTGTCTATTTAGGGGTCTATTTTGGATGGAAGACGGCCTCTACTATTAAGCAGACATTACTAATACTCACTTTCTGTGCAGCTGGTATAATAAACCACCAGTGATAAACAGTGACCTCAGGCTTTGGAGTCGAGCCCTATAGTGTTCACTGAAACAAGAAAATCTCCTGATAGCCAGTGGAAATTTTGCTTGAGCACATTTTTTTCTAGATGCAAGGTATTTATCAGCAGCAGAAACACTATTTATATTATACAGCCTGTGCACACTGCTAAAATTTGTATCAATCAGCAGAGTCATTAAATCCTACATTGTCCTTCCCCTAATCCACCGTTAGATTAAATGGTTCAATTAATAATAAATATTAGCAGTTTATTAGATTAATAGTTACACCATTACATTAGTGTATGTGGTTGCACAGAGACAGAAATGAAGCAATAGTTTTCCACTAAATCATTTTTAGCCAAGCAGTGTACCATATGTTGTTCTGCTGCACTCATCTCTTCTTTACAAAAAACAAAGCCAAAACCTTCAGCTTCACCTGCCACTTCTAGTTATTCAGCAACGGCCCAAGGACCTAGACTGAAATTAGGAACCAGTCTGTGCTCTGAGCAAAGCCACTGAACTCAGTGGGAATGCAGGAGGGGAGCCAACACAGACTTTGACCCATTTATTTGAGAAAATTACCCCTGGACAACGAGATAATCCTCTCCAATAAGCCTGGCTATGGGCAGGAGGAAGCCCCAGATTAGTGAACTGGGTTCTGCTGAAGGGATTGATATTTAGCAGCTGGAGAAGCTCTGTTATCCCACGCTTAAAACGCTAGTGTGATAACATGCCAAATTGTTGCATCTGTACATGATCCGTTTTCATCTATAAAATGGATTGCAAAATGTTCTAATTTTAGAAGGCAGGGGAAGAATCAGCTAAGGGAAAAGTCAGTTACATTGTCCAGCAAACTACTGGTAATCTTAATCTGTTATTTGTCAAACAGCCGTATATGTTATAAGCGTGTACCGTTTTGTAAGCACATGGCCTAACTGGTAGGTGGGTGGGGAAGCGACAGTCAGAAGACTGGACTCTGTTCCCAGCTCCATCTGTAGCTAGACACTGTTTTCTTTCTTCTAGCTCTCCCAGCCATGTCCACCTAAGTGTTTCTCGCTGTGGCAGATTCATTCTCTCCAGACCTGACCTTTCCTTATAATTCTCTACTTCTTTTGCCTCTCACCTAAGTAAATCCCATTCTGCTTTGTGCCTCAGTTTCCCTCATCCATAAAAATAGGATAATGATCCCCTTCATGAAATGATTTTGGATGGCAAGCACTGCCCAAGAGTCAGGGATTGTTAAAGATATTACCAGGGAGTAACAAATACATGGGCCCATATTCATCACTCAGGCTGAGAGTCTGTTTTCGTAGTCTTCTCTGCTCTTAGCTGATGGATGACAGCAAAACTGTAAGAAAATAAAGGAGGTCTGCAAAACCACATGAAAACCCCGTTCAAGTCAAGCAACTGCCTAGGCTACTTAAACTGGCATTAGCCATGGGGAGAAGCTTTTGCCTTCTCCTGAAGTTTGAAACATTTCATTTACAAATCAAAAATTTACAAATCAAAAACAGTGGTTGGAAAGAACAAGTTTTCCCAGCTCTTT
Organism: Apteryx mantelli; assembly: GCF_036417845.1. Lineage (NCBI taxonomy): Eukaryota > Metazoa > Chordata > Aves > Apterygiformes > Apterygidae > Apteryx > Apteryx mantelli. The sequence goes on from NC_089984.1 coordinate 41,656,661, forward strand.
TGAGTTCAAAGAGAGACAATAAAAATGATTTAACTTATGAAATACACACTGATGGGTATATTAACTCCCCTGGATGTGAATAGCTGGGGGTGCATGACTAAAGTCCCACGCACTGAGATGAGATAATTACAGTTGTACAGTAGTGGAGGCATTGCCAATATCCCATAATTAATTTACAGGCAGAGTATTTCCTCCTCCTTTCCCCCCCATTAAGTGTAGAGAAAATAAATGTTCTTAGGAGTTGGCAATTTCTCTTTAGTTTGCATATTCCTCCTAAATATGAACATTATGTTGTTTACTCATCTGTTAATGACAGCTGATTATCAAACCATAAATATACATGTATCTAATGGTTTGTGAACGTTAAACATCAGAATGTAATGTATGTGGGTGTATGCAGGAACCCAGTACGTAACAATTGCCATTTAGCATCGCAGTGTCTGTAGCGGGCTCTGAATCTGTGCACTGTCAACTTCCCAGGTACAAGAAAGAGAGAAGTGATTTTCCCAGGTGCTGTTGTTTGTTTGCTGCCGTAAGTAAACAGATTATTTTTTATTTTGCTTGAGCTGTCTCCTCTGCACAACATAGCGGTGTTACTGGGTTTTGCTGGCTTCTCGAGGTCTGAAAAGATAACGAGATGAACAGAACAGCTTTCCTTTTAGTTTTAAGCCTTATCTCTCTTCCCGTCTTTGCTCTTGGTCGCCAAGTAAAATAGAGTAAAATAAAAGGAGGCAGTCACTAATTCAGAGTGAATGCTCCCAAGAAGTCAGGCCTTTAATGCTAACATTTCCAAGGCCTCTTTCTGTGTTGCCAATTTATTCCTTCTTTCCTCTGTCCTCTCCAGCTCTGTCCCTCAGCTCTTTTCCTCTTAAATGTCTTGCTGTTATCTCAGGTATGTTTTCTCTGGAACAAAGCTGCTCTCCCTCCTCCTACCCACTTTCTTTGTCCGAGCTGATGACTTTACTAACCTTTCCGCTTCAAAGACTTCCAACTTCAGTCACCTTAGCCCTGATTCCTAGGTCTTCTACTTCCCCTGCACTTAGGTTCTCCCAGCCGGCTCTTTTATTTCCTCTTTCTAGTGCTAAATCCACCTTTTCCCCTTTACCTTTGAAGCCACAGCCTATGAACTGTGTTTCTCCTCTCTGCTTTCCTTCCTTCCCTCTTCTCAAATCCTGCTTAAATTCTTCATGTTCAAGTCAACTTCTGTTATTCTGACTGTGTGAACTTCCAGTGCATTGAAATCCTTCCTGATTTCTGGTCTCTTGTTGCAGAAGTAACTTCCTTTTCTTCAGTTTTTTTCTATCATCTCTCTTCCAAATCCAAATTTACTCTTCTCTCCTAATTGTCTTCCCCCTTTTTGCTTTCTTCATGTGCCACAACTAACTCCAAATTCTCTGCTTGGAGTGCTTTCTTAAAAATTAGATCTGGGACAGATGCAAATTTTTGGATCTGAATTCTTGAAAAACGTAAAGGGGAACTGTGTGAGGTGTTTTTGCTGCTGAGCGTGGAGAAAAGCCCAAAGAATTTGGCCACCCAACCCATGAAGCCAACTTTTGCAAAATGCTGCGCACCTCCAGTCAGTGCTAACTACGCTCAGCTTGGCCAGGCTTCTCTTAGAGGTAGGACTGGCTGGCATCTTCCCATGTCCAAAGCCCCCGTGAACAGCAGTACTCAAGATACTGTGGACCTGAAGATAAATGGGTAAGAACTGGTAGGTCTGTGCTCTGTCGTGTTAATGTGTTCAGATGGTCTCTTTACATTACGCAAGACTGTTTAGATTTGGAAGTCTCAGCTAAGGAGGATTTTTTTTTTTTTTGAGGCTGTATTGCTTAATACATTACAGCGGTATGGTCCTAGCTGCACTGACAATTTTGGTATTGCTTTTGATGGAATCAGTATAGGTTAGTCAATTTTTTCGGACAACTCGTGAGGAATATAGGGAGCATGACTTGTCTCACAAGTAGCCTTTGGAATTACACACCCAAGTTAGGATGACGCAAATGTGCAGTTTTCATGACTGTAATTTTTATGCTGTTCCGGGTTACAGGAAACATTTAACAATGTTGATCAAACAAAAGCACTGCTGTGATATATTTCCCCCAAAAGTAAGAAGAATTTCACTTGTCTTTTTAGCAATTATGGATGAACGGAATAAAGCCGCAGGTGAACACAAAGGACTGGCTGTTTGCATTCCCACACTGCCAGCACGCCAAGTTGGACAGCAAGCAAAGCATTTTGCCTGGAACCAACCTGATCCTATGCTGACAGATAGGTGTCTGTGGAGCATGGGCTTGGGAAGGAAGATAAGCTGCCACTGCTTACACTGACCTGTGCTATTTGATTACAGCATGATGCCTTTCTTCCCAGAATGAACCAAGAGTGCTTATTCAGGTGACACAGGTTCAATCCTGAGTGATGCTGAGCACCATAGGAGCTCAGGCGCCCCGTGAAACATGTGTTTGTGGGGCTGACCCCTGGGGAAATGTTTGACATCCTCTCCAATCTAGTTTTTATTGTACAAGTCAAGAGAGTTACATAACTGTAGCTGGATGTTTTAAAAAGGCTGAATAGTTTTATGATCAGTTAATAACATTGGTGTATATAGATGTTAAGAACAGTCATATCTCATGATTCACCCCGATTGCTGCCAGCGTGAGGAAGGAGACTTCTCGCCTGCGTGAGGCCCAGCACAACAGGCCCCCCGCGCTCAGCAGAAGCCCCAGGGATTGGCAAAGGCAGGAGAAGAGCCAGCTGCACGGTGGCAATTCAAGCGGTCTGGAGGAACTGCGCTGCTGCCCCGTTCTTCCCAGCCGCCTAGCTCAGGAGGGGCTTTCACACAGTGCACTAGCATAATATCAAAGTACAAATCCGGTTTTCTTTTGGAGGAGTTCATCTTCTCATCTCCTTTCAAAAGCTTCCTCCGAATACAGAATTATCACATCTTTCACTAGCTCAGGCCAGTAGAGCTAATGCAGAGCTTTTACTGTTTTGCTTGGAAATGGCTTCATTTTGACAGGCTTACTTCTACATTTGAAACGTAAAACAAAGACCCAACAAGTCTTGACACATGCAAACTGTTTTGTTTTCAGAATTTTCTCTCTGAAAGAAGTCTGGAAGTTCTCTGGTTTTGCCCAGAAATAAGCAAAGACAAACACTGAAATCTTTCATAAACAGAATTTCCACCTTCCATGCAGGTCTAGGAGAGATTACATTTCATTTGGCCTCAGGTGGAGGCCAATCTACTAATTAAATGGCAAATCTGCTTTACTGGAGATAAAAATAAGCAAGCACTAGTGAGGGAAGGGGAATGGGGAGCAAACAAAAGGGAAGGATAGGAAAGGGATGAAGTCAATAACAGATAAATCCCAGTCCCAACACAAGTACCAGAAAGACAATACTCTGTTGTGCACAGAGAAGCTGGGGTTTATTAGCTGTTGATTAAGTCTTGTGAGAAGCAGAAAGATAGTTGAGGAGAATGAAGCAAAATACAAACCATCTCTTCTATTTTCTTGGCAAATTTGATCTTCTCCATTAGGATTATCAGAGAGCTTATTCCCTGGATGTGGGCAGCGAGGCAGACTTCCAATGCCTTTCAATTGCTTTTCTGGCTGAGGCTGGCTATTCTAATGCAACATGACGGGTAGCCGCAGACATAATCCTTAGGACTCAGTGGTCCTCAAATGTAGATGCTGCTCACGGAGTCAAAGGAGAAGAGCAATGCTCCAGCTTTGCTCAAACTGGGACACTCACAACGCTAGTTTTTACATGATACTGCACAATGCTGGTTTTTACGTGATAATGTAGCTAAAAGCTCAGCGTTGCTGCATTCTGAACTTTGGTTACAGGCAGGATATTCACACATTTAAAAACAATCTGTTTCCAAATTGCAAAAGATTACATATTCTTTTTCCTCAGCGGATTTTACTTTTCAGTATAGGGATTTAGGAATACCCGTATTAGATCAGACTGTCAGATAATCTAATCTGGTATACCTATTCCGGCTGCAGCTAATAGATGATGCTTCAGAGGAAGAAAGCAGAAAGAAAACAAAACCACCACAATATATCTAGTTAATTGAACAGTTCTGTACATGGGGAGAAAAATTCCTTCCTGACATCCACAGGTGATGAGCGTATGCCCTGAAGCATGAGATACGATTACCCTTATCATTATCTTAGCTTGCATAGCAACAAATGTAATTAGTGGTCATAAAATTATCCTGCTGTTTGGGATTATCTATTTTTTTTAAAGCAACAGAGCCAAGCATGTCTCTGAGGTAACTTCATTTGAATAGGATGAATTTGGCCCATAAAGTCTACAATGTATCCTTAAGTATAAACAATAGAAAATTGAAAAGGCAAGAATTGAAAGTACTTGGTTGTGGCCTCCTAAGGCTGCTATTTATCACATACTTGGGCTGTTTCTTAAGAGGTTTTATTCAAACATCATAGTAGCAAGATAAGAGGTGAAACAAACTGCTGGAAGTAATGAAAATAAGTAAGAGAAGAATAAGATTTCAAGACGAAACTAAACAAATACCATTAAGCAACGTGTCGCGGCAATTGAAAGGCAAGCTCCTAACCTCTTGCCACATCTCAGGAGCACCCCAGTGGATGATCAGTCACAGAAAAGGCATTAGCAAGACAGATGTGCAGCAAGAGAACCATTAGGACTGCTGTGTCAAGCCCAAATGCGGCCAATTAGGCAAAAGCTAAGCTAACAACGTAAGTCACCTCCTGAGTCCATTCAATAAACTGGGATTCCACTGCAGAAGCCCGAGCGAGAGGACCTGGGAGTAAGAGCAGCAGAAGTGCTCGTTCAGCTCGGGAAGAACTAACGCGTTAACCGGCTTGGCTACCTAAAATCTGTCGTACAAAGCTGGCATATGTGAGGCTCTTCTCCTGTTTATAAAGTCACACTACCTACTTCCCCTGCATTTTATGCCATGTCATAGCCACTCTGCCAGTGCTTTGCCCTGCGTTATTACTTTTATGTGTTACTTGCACTGCTGTGGTATCTGCAAGTGCTAGCCACAGCCCAGGACTCAACACACCAGGCACCTTCCAAAACCAGGCTCCTCCCTTTCACCTCCAAATAAAGCTGGAATATTTCCTACGGGCATTGTGGCCATGCTAAAGTAAACCTGCCAGGAGAGAAGACACTCCATTCCTTAATAATCCTGGAACGCACAGAGAGGATACCGCAGCAATACTTTGCAGCTTGGGCTTTGAGGAATTCAGTCGCAGCTTGAAAGAGCTGTTTCTGTTGGCTGCCTCCTTCAGTAGACTTGTGGTAACGCAGACTGTCCCTCTGACTGTTCATGTCTCCTAAACGCCAAAAGATTGCCATTTACGTTTGCACTTTCCTAGCCCCACTTAGGTGGGGTGTGTTAGCCACCGAATGGGATGTGAAGAGGACTATTTTGTGAAGCATCTTTGAGAGCCCTCTCAAAGCGGTGTCATTTCCATTATGGATATTTATGGTTGCGAGTATTTTTCACATTTCTAAAAGAAATGAGCTGGAAAGGACTTTTCTGGAAAAAAAAAACAAAATAAAACAGAAGGGCAAGAAAGAAAATGCCACAAATTCTCATTACAATGGGCATGTCATCAGTTCAGAGCACACTCAGGCTTGATTGTTGCTTTCTAACTCCCTTCATGATGGCCCCAACCTACCTGTCCCACGTTTAATTGCTATTTTCAGCATAAGGTGTCTGGATCATCAGGGTCCATAGGCCAAGTAAGGTTTTTACAGCAGCTGCCGGTGTGTGGTGAGACAGTAACCCAACTTAAGTGCTGGTAGTCCTCTATTGCTCTCCCACAGCCTGTCTCATAGCTTGCTGGAAGGAGCCACGGAGCAGCTCTGCTACGTGCAGCATCAAGGAGCAGGCGATATTCCCTGCCGCTGCCATACATAGGATCCGGGAGGACACGGGAACTCTTGCAGACTGAGGTAGGAACCACTGAATTAACACGAAGGAAGATTAGCTGCATGGACGGTGGCTTTTTCCAGGGGTGCTCATCTTTATCACTGTGCCTGCAAGGCAAGTGTAGTTGTAGTTGTCTATGTAGGTGGGATAAGGAGTTCAGCTTGTGAAATAACATTATCAAACTGTGGGCAGAGATCTATTAGGTGTTCCCCACAGTGCACGAGCAGAGGAGGCTCCTGGGAGCAGCTGCTGAACCTTATTTCCAGAGAGATACCACCTGGGCTGGGGGCTCTCCTGCGTGGCTCTAGCTGTCCCCGCGCTTACAGGGTTTCCCTGCTGCCCTCGTGGCCACCCTGGCAGACTGTGAGGGTCCCTGTGGCCTGGCTCGCACAAACCTTGCTTTAGCAGCAGTCACTGGGAATTTCTTCCTTCTTTCTTTAATAAAGGTGCCACAGCTATAATTCTGTCAGCACCGAGGCAGCATGTAAAACTTTATAAACCACTTGGCCTTCGCCACTGAAAATATTGTAAGAATTGATAGAGTATGCACCTGCACCAGCGTCTAAACGACAGACCGACAGACATAAAATAGGTGAGCACTTTTATTGCTCCTTAGAGGTTTCACACTTATTTGTCAAGGTTAACTGCGTCTTTGAGGCAAGTCATTTTTTGTTGTCATTAAATATCTTTCACTACTGTGTCCGACTGCTTAACGAAGATGCCATCAGTAGATCTAAGGTAAGTTACACTACAAGTTGCTTGCTCTCATGATTTTATCGTGAGCTTCAAGGCATGCTCTTTAAAGCCCCAACCTCTAGCCGAGTGAATATGTGAGGACCTCAGCTTTCATTTTAACAACAACAATAAAGTAAGTGACTAGTCATCATGGCTATGGATAAAAACATGAAGATGTGACCCAGGTGCATACTAAATGGCTTGGAAACCGGAAGGCAAAGAACCCCAAGTGCATGTATTTACTCACATCTCATTATTTTTAGGCCAGGTTTGGGAGCAGTGACTTAAGACGCTGGAGCACTTAGGATATGCAGATCACCACATTCTGGATATAAAGCTATCAGCTGCCCATGCCGGAGTGAATTTGCAGGTGCGAAGAGGCACTTTGCACCCGAGGGAGCCCTCCAGTGAGTCCTGGCCACCAGAACCACGACTGCTCGCATCAGCTCTTCCGACTGGTGTGGGCTGGAGCCGGTCGACAGTCCCGCCGTCCCCTCCGTCTCTTCCTCGCGAGGGGTGAGATCCTTTAGGTGCTCGCTCTGCCTCTCCTGCAGCTTGCCCAGAGGTAACGTGCACTGACCTGGACCGTGGCTCTTACGCCTTCCCGTTCTTCCTTGTGCGCCCGAGCAGGCGGCGGCACCGTTGGCTCTCGCCAGGGCACAAAATACACACTTTAATGCCACCAGCTTTATATGCGGCAAGGGCCTTATACACTTTGATGGAGAATGTTACCTTTCAAAGTCAGAGCCTTTTAATTGAGCAACAAATGCTTGTTGCACAAACTATACTGACAATTTTTGATGGATAGAAAATACAATATTTAGTCAGACTGCTGTAAGTTAAAACACAGCAGACAGTAAAAGGATGAAATTATACCCCAACAGACTTTTAAATGAGAAAATAGTCTGTGTTAGGGAACATTATTCATTTAAATAGCAGAAAGCTTATAATTTCAACGAGGCCACAATTTCCATAAAAAGCCTGCATTTGGGATTTTTTTTCCCCTTTTCCCTCTTGCAGATTGCTGTTAAAATGAATGAACCTTCCTGCTTACAGAGAAATTCATTTTTATTTTACTTTGCCTTTTTCATGTCAATTATGGAACACTTTGTTAAAATGATTACATAATTTTCGCAGAAGCTTGGTATTGCAGGCTGGAGGAGATAAACCCACTTAAATGTGACTAATGTACTCTCAAATTCCTGCCCAGAGCAGTTTCTCATCTAGACATCACTCACACCATCTTCCAAAACCCCTGCACAGAATCAGTGCAAATGTCAGAGGCAAAAAAGCATCTTTCTCTGCCGAGGGAGGTACCACGTGAACTCTGTTTTTAGGCAGAGAGCCACAGGTCACTTGCTGCTAAAAAACTCTGTATCCTCAGTCCTCATCTCATCACTTGGTTCCCGTTTCGTGATAAGGTTACACTGAACGGTGCTGGCATCCTTCAAGGTTACTGTTCCAGAAAATATTTGCAAATAATTTGACGTGCTGTCAGCTAGCAGGCAGCAGTGAACTCATATAATTCAACATACTAATGTGGGTTTTCACGCCTAAAGCTATAAATAAGCTTGATATTCGAAAGTTTCTGTAATGTTTATTTAATAGCAATATTTTATAAATAAATCTTGATTATTCCATCGCACTGCAGTGGAGATCTTCCAATATAACAGTTGTTTCTAACCTCAGGCCTCTTTTTCTGACCCCTCCCTGCCACCCACATCTCTGTTAAAGAAATAAAACACTTCCTTCTCAAACCCTCTCGCAGACACCAGGGAGTTATGGCCACGGCAGCTCTTACCTAGCGTCTCTCACTCTCTCCGTCCCTTTATTTTGGCCAGATATTGCTGTTCACTCTACCGGCGATTTTGCCTGAGTTATGGCTGCACAGGGACACCCGCAGCAACTTTTAAAAGTCCAGCCAGAGAAAACTCTGCAAGTTAAGCAGCCTGTTTAAAATCACAGATTGCAGGTGCATGAATTCTTACGAAAACGTTGTGTCAGCTCCAGTCCAGGCAGGGGCTTTGGGTTCGGCAGGCCAGATCTCTGGCTTGTGCCGTGCTGGGCAGCTGCTTTTCAGGATGTCCTCCCTTTTCTTTTGCCACAGGAGCAACACAAAGCCGATGATGCTGGAGTTCAGGTCATGTTCACAGGCTCTATTCCTGCATGGTTTTGTACAGTGTTAGTTATTGTCTTCCACGTTTTGGGCTATGGGAGCAATGCAAAACCCACCGAAGCCAGTGGGAAGGTATTCAAGGTACCGCATTAGGCATCAGCTGAGCCTTTCAGGAACCTGGAAAAGCTGACCTTTTTCTGCTGCAGAGCAGCTGCTGGCAAATTTTTCCTCTTCTTTCCAACAGAAAACAATTCTTCAGAAGCTTTCCAATTCAAATGAAGCCTTTAATTGAAGAAGTGCTCTCACGGAGCTGCACACGGGCTAGATCGTTGCACTGCTGTGACATTTCGTTTTCTTAAATGGCCACAATTTTCAGTAGGCTGCTCGCAATTCAGAATAATGCTCTACTGGCGAAAAACAGCAATGTTTGATAACAAATCATTATAATCAGGGAGGAGCAAGTACATACATGCATTATATGCACTCTGCATTCCTAAGTATGTTTGGAAGGCTATGACCTCTTGAACATCTGGTTCCCTGCACAGATGGTACATCGCAGCGGCGAGTGATGCAGGCGGAATGTCTCTGCTCCATGTTGCTAAATGGAAACTCAAATCCAAGAATGCACAATCTAATACACAAGGATCTAAGCACATTTCCACATCTGGGCTTGGATCTTGGAAAGAAAGCAGGAATGTCTGGAGCTAAAGGCTGTTCTGTGGCCCTACACAGGATCATGGATCTACCCACAAGATCCGGCTTGCCAGACCGGAGTTCAGGAAGAAGGGAAGTTCGCTGCAATTCAAGTGCCACGGAAATCAGGGACAGAAAGTCTGCATGACGTCTGCAGAGCCAGAATACCACCACTGGCATTCAGAGCCTTCTCTGCCTTAAAGAACTGGACCCAAAATGAGCAAACCCCATTTTCTTCCAACATGGAAAAAAGGATGCGAGAAGCCTCATCAATGAAACAACTTCTTTGTGCTACACTCTGTGCAAATATTTGGATTACTGAAACGAATTTATGAAGCAATTACTTTTAATGCTATATGAGGAAATTAAGTACTCATTGATTCGTGATTTATAATCTAAAGCTAAAAGATCATGAAAAAGCAAATATAACTTAATTAAATGTCCTTGCTACTATTGCAGACCTCACTCATAAAGTAAGTAAAACAAACCGTTTTTAGAACATAAATGAGTATTGGTTCTTCTAGTTTGGAAGACTAATAATTTACTGGTTAAATATATTCAGCAAAGTTTAGCCATGTGAAAGATTTTTCCAGTGGCCTCTGGGTCTTGAAGGAAAGATAAAAACTAACTGGTACATTTTCAAGGAATTCATTGTGCTGGGAATGACAGGAGCATTGGCTGTGAAAAGGGGAAAACAAAAGGCTATTTCCGTTCTTTTTACACTGGGAAAAATATTAATATATTCATGGAGTAGAATATATTGTGAAAGAAACGTGCCTTTATGGTCTCTCCATTGGCAACGCACTTGTGATAATTCATTCTTGACACTGAGCCCATTAACCTGGGGAAATTTAATCTAATGCTATAGTAATGTTGCTATTTTTCCACTCTGAAGTGTAAATAATTTGGAAAAAAAAAAACAGCCAGGTTTTTAGAATGTAACATTCCAAGTGATGTATTTAGTCAGTTAAGTAGTCAGCTTGACTCTTCCTTTGTATTGCAGAAACAAGAGGGTTGAGTTAAAAAAAAAGGGAGTGAAGAACAAAACACTACTAGATAAATCACGGACGACCATCCACTAACAAAATATTTCAGTAAGGGAAACTGTTTGTAAGTACGCTCAGTAGGACGTCTCACGCTTCGAATCAGTGAAAGGGTGTTACCTGTGCATACTGAAGGAGTACTTTTAAGACAACTTTGATGCCACTTGAACATCATGTGTTTCAAAACTACGGATGAAGATGAGGTATTTGGATTAGCTCTGACTTCCTTGAAGAGTCATTTTGTGTCCTCTGACCCCAGGGACAGCAGAACAGATTTAGGGGATGTGATTGCTCCCAGGAGTGGTGGCAGCAGTGGTACACCCAATTTTTGCAGAACAACGGAAACATATGTGATTTGCTTTCAATTTCTTGGGACTCACCAAGGAAAGAGAGCATGATAAAATGTACGCCGTCCCTGCGCCAGGCCTCTCCCCACGCTCTCAAGCTCAGTTGCACTGAAGAGATCTGCAGAGCCTCATTCCCCTCCATCTCCAAAATGTGTTCAGGCACAGCGCTCTGCAGGACTCCCAGCGTCCCCACCGCCGTGCCGAGCGATGCACAAGAGGGAGCTGGGCTGTCACCCTCCGTCTGCCACAGCAGCAAGCGGGCAGTCTCTGATCCCCAAACCCAAAGGATCTGCCTCTTCCCACCGCAGGGGTAGGGACGTCACCAACGTTGTGATGTACATACCAGTCTGAGGAGGGGTGTCGCAAAGGTCCAGAGAACAAAGCGTACAAGACAAAGAGACCCCAGCGTTCAGGTCTGCCGTGCGCCGAGGACGGCCAGCAGCTACCTGCCTCCTAGTAACAGCACGGGTTTTGTGTCAGCTGAACACGCCAGACACAGCGTATACAAAAGCATTCTAACACTCAGATTACTGAGAACTGGATTTCTCCCCCAAAATACATCTTTCATAAATAGTCTTTCATAAATAGAAGTGTGAACGGTATACAGAGGCCAAACACAGCCAAGTGTATCTGAGACCTGGACAGCAGCTGTGATAACTTGTTGGAAAACCTAGGCCCTGCTGTGAAAAGAGATATCAGAAATACACGACATTCCCACGAGACCCTGGGGGCAGAGGAAGCATCCGTCTTTTTAAAACCTCATTATTGTAGACTACAAGGGCTCAGGCACACAAACAACAAATTACATCAGGTGAGTAAGTTACCATACATCAGCCGGTCTGTGTGCATGCTCTGAGTCTACAGCAAATACACTGTAAATTGAGTTAGCTCAGCCCTCTTTGGTTTTAAACTTACCTACAGCAACATGTTGCCTTGCAAAGGACATAGCTCAAGAGCGCATACGTGGACAGTTACCCCAGGCTAGCTGACATGCAGTAATGTGCTGATGAAGAGTCACTTTTCTGTTATTCCGAGCCGTACTCAGACTGGGGACTACAGCCTGCATTCGTTCCACCCAACTGCGGGCACTTTAGTGAAGCATCTGAGCTCAGGAGCCTGCATCACCGCAGATCCTCTCCGTTTTCAATGGAGAAAGACAGGACCCTCTAGGGAATTCCCATTTTAGGCACCTCCAGAGGAAATATTAGATAGTGAGGGTATCCCACTGTATTATAAAAGATATGACAATCACTCTAGTCTCCTAATTTGGAGGGAACATGAAAAGCTGTTTTTCAAGCAATATCTTTTTAAACATGTGTGATTTTAAAAGAGTAAATTGTTTTCCAACTTAAAAAGCAAAATTACAGGGTACCCCGTAAGGTATTTTTCATCTTAGCTTAATATATCAAGCCTCTAACATACATGAAAATAATCTAGCTGCAACAGTAACTGTAAAGTCAATGTTAAATGGCTCCACTATCAGTGACTCCGCATTTAAGTGACATATAACACAAGTCAAGTCTGAACAGCTTTTTGGCTACCCTTCCACATCCATTGCAACAGATGAATTCACACCCAGTTCTGAGGCACAGACCCCCAGAGGTGAAGGATATGAATCCTACTTCTATAGCTTCAGAAAGACAAAATAAAAGGTGCTGGTGCTTGGTTTTAGAAAAAAACACTTGTGTCTTCTTAAAAACTGCACATAGCTGTAAGAAGTCAGCCTCGTTGCTATCAACTGGGAGAGCGACACACACTGCTGGACAGAGTGTGATATTCTTCGTGTCAGCGTGGTATCGTGAAGATGAGTCTGCTGACGTGTCCAAGGCACTCAGATACTACCATCAAGACTACAATAGATCATCATTTCTATGTTTATGGCACATTCAGGGCAAAGGCAGACTATGTGCAAAACATATGGCATGAAAGTCACCCACAGAATGAAAAGCAACACGGAATTTGCCCTTGCAATTAGTTCTGTATGTTCTCTGCACTGAAAGAATTCTTTGGAGAAAATAGTACATGAACAAGTATCTAAGGACGACCTCATACTCCATATGCACAAAGGGACTAAATTACGCTTGCAGGTCTGACATTCCCTGTCTCCTTGTGCAAGCTTTCCAGCATTAGCAATCTTTAAACATAGTTTCTTTGCATGTAATTTTAACTACTGGATCTCTGACTTGTCTTGCTTTAGAGCTCAAGGCCTCAAAAGCTGTTTGCTTTTGTAGCTCTTCCGTTTTCTCTGCAAGAATTCTCATCATGGTTGTATATTAGCTTGTAGCAATTCCCCAAGAGTTAGATCAAAAGGGAATGGAAGGTACTAAGAGTCTTCCCATAGACTTTAGTGTCAATAAATACCCATGGTGGCAGTCTTAAAACAGATGGGTAAGCAGTGAATGCCCCTTCTGTTCCTTCTCCTAGCAGGAAGGAGGTCTTGGTTGCCATGTAAGCCTACATCATATATTCCACATTTTAATCTACCTTCCTTGGCCTCAGAGAGTTCATAACATTTTTTAAAGTTCTGTTTCTACAAAGGTAGAAGAATGGCACCATGTCTGGCACAGCAGGAGGTGTATTAAACTGCACTTGTATTCAGTTTGGAAAATATATAATCTCCTCCTCATTCCTTGACCAAAACATTTGGTTTATCTGAATTACTTTTTTCTGTTTGTTCTCATTTTGACAAATATCTAATATTAAATTATCTGGTAATGAACTAAAATAACAGAGTGTTTTCTGCATCTCGGTCACCAAACCAGAAAAATCCACTATCCGCAAGGCTCTGTTCACAGCTTGTTTTTCACTTTGCTCCCTGCCTTCAGTCATTCTTCTACCTCCGTGTACAGTACCTCTCACCTATCAAATCCTAGCAGCCTCTCCTTTTCTACCGGCTCTACCTCACACCTTCTTATTGCAATATTTCCATTATAACAACTACTTAACTTTGTGCGAGTGGTATGGGGACGATGCAGTACAACATTCATTTGCATTATGTTGTACAAAAAGTGGTTGCTATGAAAATTATCATGTCATAAAGGGGAAGAGCATGGCTCAAGGTGAACAATACACAGCAGAAGTGGATGTGTTCTTGAAACCTCTCTCTTTATTACTGTTGAAAGGTCAGACACAAAAGCGTGTAATGTGCAGAACATAAAGGTGAAGTGCACTGTATCTTAAAATGACCCTAAACAACAGGAAGATAATGCTATATGTATAATAAAACAGTAATCGTATCTTACAGGACTCCAGAGATAAATGTTACCTATTTTCCTTTATCTGACAGTTACACACACAAAAAAATAGTAATAACAAAGATGTATGATAAAACGGATTGACAACCTATTGTTATGTGTATTGAGAGATAACCACAAACGGGACTGAACAAAGGCATCTAAGACAAAGAGAAACAAATTACACCAAATTAGAACAGAGAGGGAGGGGAGAAAGATTCACGGCAGGGGGATGGATATTCCAATATGCCACAAACTTCCTTAGATACGCAGGTGCTTGCATGGGGCTCTCCAGGATCCACTCATTCCGTGCTCAAAGTCTGGCTACGGGCGAGCTAGCTGTGACACTACACAGATACTACAAAGCACCACAGAAAAAGTTCAGTTTCAGAACTTTCCTTCATTCTTATGAATGAAGTGCATTACACCTGCATCTGGCCCTGATCATTTAGTGTCCCCTGCAGGGAAGTTTCCCTGCAGGCAGTATCAGTGCCCCAGAGAAACCTGCAGCTAAGGCCTTTAATAAGCTACTGTCTGTTTTGCAACAACATCTCTCACCAAAGGACCAGTGCTAAAGCTGAGTGGGCTTTAATTCCACAGCAAGATCAGGTTGAAAGTGAATTTGTGACAGAGTATGCAGCCATCCTAAGGAAGCTATTAGGACCTGTGACCTTGAGATCAATCTAGAGGTTCTTTGTGTGACCAGCTTGCCTGAGGGCAGTACAAGGAACGTGTTCAGAAAGCTTGCCTGCAGAGGTGAATCTGACATACCAATCAGGGCTGCAGAGATTGATTTCAAGTGAAATAGCAGCAAAGGACACTCATGTGCTAATAAAGCAAGGCTGGAAGGATAGGAAGACATCATGTACAGCAAAGGATGGTCTGTTTCATTCTGAAACTTTCAGGTAGTCTTTCATCTATGTCCAAAACACAAAATTGGGCATAGCTCTGGATAGAGCTATATATAAATCCCACTTTGCAACTAGAAGCAAGAGAGGAAAGCCTATGAAAGTGGTGCTGCTTGGAATAACGGGGAGGTGCACTCCACTGTGAGTGGGTTGTCCGTGGGCAGGAAAAGTGCGAGCGTCATTTGAGTAACCGCAGAGGTGGAAAGTGCTCTAAGGTGCCAGCAATTTCACTGCAGGACAACTGACAGAAAAGGGTTGGAGCATTAACTGCTGTGTGCAAAAGGCCATCAACCACGCTTTTTTTGGAGGCAATAGCTGCAGACAAACCAAATCACCGGTGCTGAACCCAGGCTACTGCTCAGTAGCGTAAGCACATGCTTAGCTGCAACTCCACCGAGGGAAAAGGATGAATTGCAGACCATGGAAATTACTAAGGAGAGACTGGTAAGCAGGAAGGGCCAATCGCCTAAATTCTGTAACCTACAGCCCATTTGATACCACCTGCTTCACGGAGGGGCTGTGAAAGAATGGCTAGTCCATGGCTAAGTTTTGTCCAACATTGGATACGGCACCTCAAATAACTCCACCACCTCCTATTTCTCTGTTATAACAGGATTCATTTCAGGCTGTGGTTCTGCTGCCACTAATCCCTAGCCTGTATAGTCCTGGACTTTCCAGCATACACTCTGGATCTGCAGTAGGAGGGGGCACATGACCGCATTTCTGTTGAAAGAGCCAAAGCAGATGATATGAAGTTCATGCTGGTTTTATGCTTTTTATGCCAACTTTATTGCAGCAGTGGGAGTACAGATAATACCTTATTCTGCAGAAAACCTTATGCTATAATTCATCAAAAATTTTTCAGATAAATTTCAACTATGAGAGTCAGTTTGTATTGAATCAGCAGTCTGCATCATTTGCCTGTGGCATTTTGGATCCAACACCAGGAGTCTTAGTGCCAGATCTAGTGTACTGATGAACCACAACCTCAGCTTCTGTCAAACTGGACAAAAGCAAGAGGGAAAGGCTTTATTCCAAGCATCTACAGAATATATATAAACAAAAAAAGAACATTGGGACAGGAGAGAAGAAACAAGGGAAGCTGATGGCCTTTTCTAAAACATAAGAGTATTACCGAAGAAGGGATCTCTGAATAATTCAGTGCTGTAGTGATCAGCAGCAGTGCTATAGCTCTGAAGCCAAAACAACAAGATTTCATTACATCCCAATAACATATAGTCTTTAGGCTGCAATATTCATCAGATCAATACTTTTATTTCTATCAGGACATAGTACATTTGTTTTGTTACCCCTCCAGTATCTCCAGAGAGTCTGTTGTTTTACACAAATAGAGGCAGCCTGGTTACTCTGTTGTTATAATGAATTCGTCCGAAAGAGACGTAAAGCACTCAGAAAATTGCAAACTCCACTTTTAGCCAGCATGGTTTCTAGCAGTTTTAATAAATGTTTAAAAAAAACAAGCCACCCCGACAGCAAACAATTGTGTTTATCTCTCTGACTGTAAGGATCTCCCTGCTCTTCAGATAATCAATTTCTTTGAATTACTAATAATAGTTTTAAGAGCAAGCAAGGCTCCCAGTAACTGCAGTTCAACAGCTGGAAATAAGCTATAATTTGCGTTAAAAATAAAGCTAGTCATTCCCTATAACCTGGACATTGCAAGCTGCAAAATAAGACACACTAAGTACCCAGGCTTATGATACAGTGCTCTCGTGGCATGCAGCACGCTGATGAAAAGTGTGTCAGCACTTCCCTTGTAAAGCTCTGTTTCCGCGGGGTTTAAAACAGCTGCTTAACTTAATGTAGCAAAAATGTCCAGAGTCCAGCAGCAAAGATACTGTGCGCAAATTGCCCCTGCTGCGTAGAAAACCAAAACTGGGAAATGCAGTAAAAGGGGAACCACCTGTTAGTTATATATCCCAGTGTCATCTACAGGTCCTGTGGCAACTCTTTTGTGCTGAGGAGGAAGCAGGGATCCCAGAGACGAGTGCGGAGGCCATGGAAAAGCTAGCTGCTGACTGAGCTGATACTGAAGGTTGTACAAATGCCTCAGCATCCTTCAGAAATGGCAAACCAGCCTTTTTTATAGGGAGGGCTGAAATTCCTGTTGATTCCTTCCCCGTGCTACCATGCAGCAGAAGACTCCACCAGAGGAGCCGGGTGAACTCTTCAGGCCTAGACATGGCTCCTACAGTCTTTGATTTATGGCACATACATCCATTTAGGAGGCAGCTGAAGAAAAGTTTTTGTCTTTACGCTTTTTCATCTGATCAGAAGAATTTGATCCTTCATAAAAAATCAGCAAAAATAGTTTAGAACACTTTGAAAGGAAAAATTGATTACATTTTAAAACAAAACACACTCTAATAAGCAATTTAGGTCCAAAATGTAACCTACTGTGTAACTCTTTTCATATTTAATGTGATGAACAGTGGGCTCTCATAATTCAAATAGCTTTCTTTTTTCCTCTGACCATTCTCTTTGTGTCTGATGAAATTTAATCAAAAGCAGAACATTGCCTATTTGTTCCAACAGAAGAAATGATGTAAACCCTTTTGCTTTGCTCTGTTGCAGCAGTGATTCAACCAACAAAACACTGGTGGGATCACATATGGGGCAGATGCTCTGCAAAGTTAAAGTACTATCAAGACCATTAATCTGAGCAGCTGAAATAATCTGCGCTACATTTCAATTGCTAATCAACAGCAAGATGTGAAGACTGTTCTCTCGCTCATGGCACATGGTAGATGCACCTCAGCTGGCGAGTAACTTGACCCAGCTCAGCCGAAGTCAAACCGCATCTGTATGTGACAGCTGAGCACATGGAAGAGAGGTACAATGTGCACTAAGATCAACGTGTGGGCAGCAGTATTCCAGCTAGTGTCTGAAGGTAGAAGACAATTTTCAACAGGAGCAGGAGAGCATTCTAGTGTTTTAACCAGCTTTTCCCACCCAAGGAACTGGAATGTAACCTCCAAGGCAAACTGTTAGCTACTTTTGAATATGTGGCAGCAACATCTAGTCCCTACACTGCCTAAATCTCATCTCCCAAAGTAGTTTCAGATATCTTGAGGAATAACATCATTCTAATCCTTTTCTACAAAATTATTATTCATACTATGCAATAACTGCCATCCATGGCTGTCCCTCAGAAAGCTGGAAGTACCAAATTATTCATAAAGGCAGACTATGGCAGACTAGCTCATGGGAGAAAGTACTAGCTGTTATTTGCATGTAGGTGACCTGTACAATGCTCCTTACAGTCTCACTGTTTTAAGCTATTATGTCTGACAGTTGCCATTTCTAATTTTGCCTCAAGCTTACCAAATTCTACTAAAAAAAGAGTCAATATGAGCTCCCGGCATGGGGCTGGGGGTTGGAAGACCTATCTCTAGGGCAGTATCTGGCATCGCCTGGCGTGTGATGGGGCCAGCCACTGCCCGGCCACCCGCTTCCCAAGCCTCGCCTGTCGTACTGGGAGACCCGAAGCTTTGTCGGGAACCAGTTCTCCTACCAAGGACCTCAGATGACGAACATGCACCTGCTTTTGGGCCGTCATTAATGTTATTCTGCCAATCAATCAGCTGCAATTATGAACGATTAGTGCCGCCTCATGCAAACGACTCTGAACGGGAGGGCGCTGATCAAGTCAAATACCCTAATTCAGTGCCTTTATTATCAATGGGAATCTTTCACTGACATCAAAGGACTTAGGACGTGCCCAGTAACATTCAGACTCCTCATCTTTGTGCAGATGTACATATTTTATTATTTAAAACTAGGAACAGTTAAATGTTTATTTAAGGCACAAAGGAGATATCGTTATCACTCTGTTTTATAACACAGTATCTATTATGTTTCCCTTTATGGCTCATTCCCTAGAATGAACTGGTTTTCAAATGAGAAACAGGCATTCAGGGTTTTGTGGCATAAATGATGAGTCTGACTCATTTATTCTCAACAGTTCACAAGCTTTTTCTGTGTGTTTTATGTAGATGTGCAGAACTAGATTAAAACCCTTTTTATAAAAAATGTGCTCTTTACAATCACTTTAACTTTAGCTGTCAAAAGGTCACCATGCCATCTGGGTATTTAGACATATCCCTAGTCCCATTATGTATAAAAACAGGTACTTTTCATAGGTGCGGTACAGCACAAAAGTACAGTCCTTGTTATACAGTTAGAGGACACTGCTTCTGATTTTCATTATTTCATTTTAAATTGCAAGGCCTGATAGCAAAAATAAGGCTTCTAGCACCTTTACCTTTTTGCAAAGCTGTTGACATTATTAAATCTGACACCTTCATGCTACTAAAACCTATAGTTTTCAGTTTAAGTGTAAAAACTCCTAAATTTTATATATGCTAATTTATTTATACTAGATGTGTGTGCATTAAATCTGCAATGAGACTATTAGCAGCACACGAACTAGGCTCTCTTTATTCTGAATGCTTAAATATTCAACTCCAAATGATGCTCAAAGATTTAAAGCTGAAAACATATTCAGTCCTTTTCATCATAAAACTCTTTTGCACTGATGATTTTACAGAGCTTTGCTTGTATGCAGGCACTTAGTGGAAGACCAATTGCACAACCTTTTTCCCCTTACAAGCATTCCTGAGGCTAAATAAGACTTTACCAGCAACAACAACACCCATCAGTTATCTATGCTGTAGTGTAAACAATGAAATTCTTATTATGTACTCAGAATTCACAGAGCCATTTCCATGGTAACTCTGTTTTCATGTCATATCTTTAATGAATAGGTAATGAAAGAAATGCTGCATTTACAACTTCATTACTAGTAAAAAAAATACAGCAGTAAATTTGAATTATAGTAGCTGTCATTTTTAGAACACGCTGAAGATCATGCAGGAATTTCAAGGCTGTCATTTTGAAGTGACAAAGTAAATACAAGCAGAAAAATATACCAGGCACTCTTGTTTTTAATTCCACTCTTCAGTTTGTTACGCTATTCATAATTTTCTGATATAGAGTTAAAGCTTAAGTAATAAAAAAAGGCCATCTTGGAATGATAGGGCAGACACAGTTGGAGACAAGTTGTGTACTTGTGAACACGTATACCAGTGCTAGTGAATTTTAATGACTTGATCCATCATATTTTAATTACATAAATCACTGAAGTGCTGACTTCTATGGGTATTACTTTGTGGAGAGATATAAAATGCATCACGGATTGGAGATGATGTTTACCTGTGGGAAAGGACCAGAAAGAGATTTTGACTGGTGCGATACAGGGAGAAGGAGATAATCACAGCCAGCCAGGTGAGTCAGTTATAGGAAGATTGCAGTGTAAAACCCAAAGATATTGTAACCACTCCATTGAATTACAACACGAAGTAAATCAATGAGCCACTCAAACCGGAGCTGCCCGCCTGACAGCCTCGCGGTGCAGGGCGGGCTCATGGGAACGTGCAACGATTTGCATGCAAGGCATGGAGTGAAGCAAGTTTCCTTGTTTAAAATTTCTGCAGGTTTATAGACGAAATCTCCCCCTTGCCCCTCCTCACCACCAGCAGAATTGCAGCATCTTAGGAAAAGATGTGGAAATCTCCTTTCCGGCACTTGTGTAAATGGTGCCGCGTTCAGGGAGCACCATGCTATGTCATGAGCAAAGTGCCAGCCTCCATCGACGGAGAACCTATTCCTCTCTGTCATCGGGATAATGAGAGTAACCAATAGTCATGATTTTACCACAAATCCTTAATACATGGTTTATTAAATCTCCCATTTCTTATTTCACGTGTGAATACATGGGAATCCGCTTTCATTAAAAGAAATGCCTTCTGTCACAGTGCTGGAGAAAACTACATCAGCAGAGGGGACTCCAAGGTTCAAAGCCCACAAAGCAAACAAAAAGAACCCCAGAAAGCGCTTCCTTCATAAAGTATCGTAATTCTTTATCACTGCAATGACTTTGAGCCGATTCATGAATGATTGGGGTTGGCCAGGGCACAATATTCCTTAAATGGTCTTGAACACGTATTTTATTCCCAAGGAAAGGCTCGGCCAGGCCTGTCTGCCAGCCACGCGGGGAGCTTTGGGGACCAAGGAGAATATTTGCTGTTACTCAGGAGTGCCAGGAGGCTTCAGAGCACAAATATACACGTAATACTGAGTAACCCATCTCTCGGCATGAGAGGCCCCAGGGCATTTTGTAAGAGCAAGTCAGAGGCCCTCAGCTCCTCCCGGCCGCTTAGGCAGCTCCTGGCGGCAGAGGTGAAAGGAGGCAGATGGTGGCACCCCTCTGCAGCGCCGCCTGCGCTCCCTGCAAGGACGCTCGGGAAGGACGAGCCACCGGCAGGGCAGAGCAGCCGCCCTGCCTCCTTCCCACCCCTTCAGCCTGGGACTGAAATGGTGACAGATGCTTGGGAGTCAGGCAAATCTCATTAAGGCCTCCCTTCCTCGCACACATGGCCACAGGACACAACGCAGCCCTTTCTCTAGAGCTGGCAGAGGAAACAACGCAGCCCTTTCTTTGTGGTCGGCTCCCTGTTGTCCCCCAGCACCGGCAGCTAAGCAGCCGGTACGGACAGAGCTTTACAGCCATCTTAGGGAGGTTTGGTCCCACCACACCGACCTCCTCTGAAGCGCATCTCTTCACAGGACTTCCAGCAGGCTTCTCCTACTGGGACTTGTGCAAATCTTTCACAAAACAACACCGAACTAGCAGGAAAAAAAGCAACAAACAAACATAAAAGCAAAACAAAAGCAAGGAAAACAGGATTGTAGAACAGCCACCTTGAGAGGGGACCAAAAGCATAGGTAGGTAGCGTGGTAAGTTAGTGCTCAGTCATTGCAAATGTTCATTTATTCAAATTCCGATAATTTTAAATGAAATCTTACCAGCTGGGACAGAATAACCAAGTGTTGCTCTTTGGGAGCTGCTGGGGAAGAGGTGTGTGCTGGAGGTGTATGTTTGTCTGCAAAGGAAGATTTGTTATTTCTTGAAAGCGGCGATTTGGGAGAAAGTAGCAATGGTGCAAAGTCATTATAGATGGAGGCCAGAGATGTTGCAGAGATTGAACTTGTTACAGGAATATTTTATACCTGACCAAAACTGAACAACTGGACTGTGAAATGACTGAGCAAATAAAAAAAAAGCAGTAAAAATGTTAGAGTGATAGTAATAGAAGATTTTTAACTACCAGAGCATAGGCTAGAGTCCATTAAGTAGGTGAAATAAGGCCTGAGGTATGTGAGAATGTGTGGCTCACAGTGGATTTTTTTTGTTAAAGAACTCATTAAATGCCCCAGCAGTAGTTACCTGGGTATTAAATAACACAGTGAATAAATATATCTGCCCCAACAGTACTAAACTGGGTATTATTAAGAACTGCAGGTAAAGGACTGTACACATGAAATGCATGAACACAAAACACTGTATGGGGCCTGCAGACCCCAGGCATATTCCTGGGCACGATCTACAAGTCCCTTCTCTGTAACTATTGGTACATCTACACCAGTATCTCTTCTTATAGCACGCTCCTGGAAGGGGTGGTAGGCAGAAGTGCCCTACGACATGCCACAGCACAGGGGCTACCAAGGGAGATTAGGGATGTCAGCGCTAGTTAGAGGGGCAACTAAACAAATGTGAAGGAAAACCCAATGTTCCCTTTACTTTTTGAATCATTTTCATTGGTTATATGAACATTTCCTACCCTTTGTAGATGTCCTGATTCGTCAGCTCAGGATTTACCAGAAAACAAGAGGAAGAATTATACTGATGAATTTGCACAGTGTTTTAATCAAACCCATTCAAATATCCTAGATCAAACACTGCAATGATCTTAGGGCAACTTTAGAGGCACTTTCAAGGGGACTGGGAGATACTGGCTCCAGTGTCACCTCTGCACCAAGTCCTACCACTTCACCTTGACTCTCATGTATGCCTTCTCTAAAGGGACAGAAGTTGGATTCAGGGTAGTTGTCCTAGCACAGTGACAACTGATGACTTTCCAAGTCCAGGCGGGTACCCCCAGTCAAGTCAAGTTCTGAGGTAACAGAATGGTAAAGAGGGACCTTAGAAGGACTTAGGATCTGTCCCAGCAAGACTGAAGCTGACAAACTGTTTTTCAGTTTATGATCAGTCCTTCCTCTCATCTCATCTACTACTCTGGAAAATCTTTCTCGGCTGAATTTTCAGTTCTGTCTAAAGAACAACTGTTTTCAAATGTCTGAATTCCCAATGATTCACCATTATACATATGTGGAACTTGAGAAAATTGATGATACTTCACTTTTAGAAAAGCATTCTACTTTTTTTGGTCCATTTGTAGCTTAAAATTTACTCGATGTAAAATGTCAATCTCATTTTAGCCCCTAATCCCTACTGAGATCTAGGGAATAGAGCTATTTTCACCTGGAAGGTAGGGAAACAGTTTGAGTTATTAGAGGTGGAATTATTTTAAACATCTGTGAGATATACAAGGCTCTCAGCATGTGTTACCGCTTCCATACAATGTCTGGCAAATGTTATAGGCACCACTCCTCCTAACCTGAGCTTTCATTAAAAAAAAAAAAAAAAAAGGAAGAGGAAAAAAAAACAAACTGAAAACTCAACAGTTTCACTGCTAGTTTTTTGTAATGGTAAAAAAATTTTACAATGCTTTAAGTTTTTAATGGCAATGCCAGGGACAATTCCAGATGATTTTTCCCTTTGCCAGAAGGGAGGGAGCAATGCAATTGACCCCCAGCTGTACAATTTGTCTTCCTCAGCCCGGAGTGGCAGAGTTTCTGTCTTGAACTCTTTCTCTTGGGAGCTGGTATTCTCACACCCCGGTTGATTGTGCGGGAAGTGTTTGTCCTTTTCCCTCTTGGCATCTTGCTTTTAGCTTCAGCATCTCAAGGACACACCAGTCATTTCACTGGACAACAGTAACTTCATACTGCTTCTGCCCCGCTTTGAGAACCTCTCTAAGAACCACCAGGACCGTGGACCCCAGTGTGGGATCCACCTCCTCCGGCCATCCTACCTTGGGAGGTTTTGAGGGCAGACTCCACACTGCATTCGCGCCTTGCCTAGGGACGTGTAACTTCTCACTGCTTCAGCAATTGCTACACCTCAGGCCAGAAAGTCCCTGTAATGGTCTGGATGCACGAGGCATGTTTTGGCATCCAGGAAAAGAACTCGAAGGCGTATACACCCTTTGCCACCCTACTGTCAGTAGCCTTGCTGCCTTCTCCATGTTTTTTGGATGCAATACCCAGTCCTCTAATCAGTTGCCTCTTGGTGGTCACCACGTCTAGATGTCCCAGAGATCCTGGGGAAGGTATGCATTTATTCTCCTACACACTTCTGCAGCACTGGCACTAAGTGATGTACTTTCCTGCCATAGAAAGACTGTGAAAGAGGTCAAAACCTATCACACGAAGAGTAAAAGGGATGTTTGGATGGGAAGAGACTGTCAAGTCCAGTCCCCTACTATTCAGATACCACACCGAATAACCTGATAAAGCGCCATCTCAAAAACAGTTACATTTCTCTCTCTGGTTTCTCCTGTTGAAAGACACACCAGGTCCCAGAAATCTAGGAATCTAATTTTGATCAGAAAATCTATTAATGGTCACTTTATATCCATTTGTTTTTGTCTCAGCATTGTCCTTTAACTCTTTCTGCCCCACTTGTTCTTGTTCCCCCGGCATTTATTAGTGAACAGTCACATCCTATCTCAGCAGTTACTCTGCTGGCCTCCATGATGTGAGCTCTGTTATTCTCCCCCGCAGTTTTGGGTCGCCCTTCCCCAGGCCAGCCGACGATGCAGCTGTGTCTCTGCACCTGTTCTGCGTCAGCCGAATCGGGAGCGCCATCGGGACCGCACACAGCCTCTCAGCAAAACAAGGACCACCAGACAGCAATACCTTCCTAATGCTACTAGAAATACCTGCACGGCATCGCGTGACGGCTCAGAATCCCTCGGCGATTGCCTGGTGTGTCTGGATTGCGCTCTTACCTACGTGTCCCAAGCCCACGAGCCTCAGTTTATCGCAGAAATTGTCATTGCTTGCGCCTAAGCGCATAACCGATGTTTTGTGTTGGTCAACTTTCTCCCTATTATTCCCATCCCAAATTCTCTGTATACAATATAGCAAATTTTGTATCGATGCTGCTTTTAGTACCATGCTATCTGCAAACTCCATTGTCTCAGTCCCCCTCCCCAGGGTCATTCCTGGAGATACAAAACATGCTAGTCTCCAGACCAGGCTTTGGGGAATTCTACTGGTAACCTCCCTCTAACTTGATGTCTTCCTTTTTAATGCTATCTGTTTTCATTTCCACCTGTTGCTCATTCCTTATCCACCTTTCAATTTTTCTACTAATCTCTGCTGCCTCCGTTTTAACCGATAATTTCCCATGTGGTGCTATATCAAATGCTTCACTGAAGTCTGAAAAGATGAGACCTATTGCATTTTCTTTGTCAAGAAAATCAGTTATTCTATCAGAGGAAGATATCAAGTTAGTCTGGCATATGGTGCTGTTGGAAAAAATGTATTTTCTTCTATTTTTCATTTATTTCCTCTTGTACAAGCAATTTAATTAATTTAATTAAAGCTTTTAGTTACTATTTCCCTCCAAATAACATCTAAAGTCTGGTACACTGTTGAGATCAGATGATCAGGCTTTGGCTGTCCAGAACACTTTTCAGTCCCTTGTCCCCTCGTTCTTAAGTATAGGTGCTGTATTTGCTATTCTCCAGAGATAGCACCGTCTCAGATTAGACAAATGTATTAATCCTACCTAATTTGAGCATACTGAGCAACTTGAATACTGCTTCTATTTTAGAAGAGGTAATCTTCATAGCTTGATTTCTGTAGCCATTCAGTCTCTGTGCCCCTGTCACATATTATGACCCTTTTTGAAAACCAAGATACAGACCTCATTGATTTTTGGGGTCATACTTAGGTTGCCTCTATCCTGCCCTCTCTGCATATAGTCTTCCCTTCTAGTTCTTTTTAGTCCTAAAAAAATCTGGGATCTCTTTTATTTTCCCTTGCAAAGTCTGTTTTATATGAGGTTTTGTCAGCTTACTTTATCCTTACATTTCTTGAATTCCTTTAAGCACCAAACTATGACTTTAGGAAACTAATAGTCTATGGAAAAAAAATATTCAGCCTACGTCTGTGCATCTGTTCCTATCTATAAAGCAGCTCCGTTCATTCCTTTCTGCCACTGTCTGCCTCATTTGACAAGCTCCTGCCACGTGCAAGCAGACAGGAGAGTTCGGCAGCGCCCTGTGCTGCTATCATGCAACCGAACAGCAATAACGGGCACAGTCAGAGGACCTCACTCCTAGCATAGGAGTAAAGTAAATACACGCAGTTTTTGCAGCTTGCCCAAAGTGCCAGGTACTTTGCCTACCATCTTGAGAGAGTTTTAGTACCATTTCTAAGTGGACCCACAGGTCAACCAATACTTTACTTCAGTTTTATTGAGTTCCCCCTGAAATCCATCATACTGATGAAGCTCACAGTACTGTTTAGTGAAAAGCAGTATTTGTACTCCAAGTTGCAATATGGGCTGAAGTAGCATTAGGAAAAGAAAAGGAGAAAAAAAATTAGATCGTCCACCCAGACTACTGAGTTATTGTAATAAATACTGATCTTTCATCGCTGAGAACAGAATAATGAAGGGTAGCCAGGATTGCACAACTACAAAAGATTTCATTCTCTAATTGTCAAAAAGCATTAAACATCAACTATTTATTGTGTAGGAGAGGAAGAGGGAACAGACTTCAGTGCATCCCTTCACCAGAGGTTGTCCCTAATTGTCATGCATAGATTGCAACCAGAGGTTACTGAGCGAAATTTGTTTGCATTTATTAATCAAAAGGAGTCAAAGGCACACAAAGATATCATCAAGGCTCCCTTGTGCTTGGGGAGGCTGACAACTAAAATTCTTGATGAAGTGTTTGCAGAATGTTTGCAATCTGTTCACAGCCTTTTTACTTTGCAGGTGCAAACCTTTCTATCTATTACATCAAAGAAACAATTGAAAATTAAACATAGTAAACATCACTGTACAGGTTTTAATCTCTCATTTCTACAGGACAAAGGGAGTGGTATAATTAATTTCAAAGCAATGTCTGAGTTTTTTCAATATTCATTTGTGCACATTAGCATGTCATTAGCTATGTTTTAAACACTGATCCTTATTTCCTTCTCCCACACACCTTTCTTTGAGCCCTTTTGTTTAAAAAAATAAATAAATGAGAAAGTTGTACATCCTGGGAGATGTCTTTCATGCTAAAGCATCCATGCATAGATAATTATCTTGCTCAATGAAATAGATTGGGGGAATAATGTATGGCTTTTGAGGTAAAGCCATGCAGCAGAAAATAGATGAAGAGAGATAATTCTTTTCAGTGATGTTAGGAACTTACAGGGGCAAAGACACTCTCACTGAGTTTTGCTATCATGCCTCGTGAATAATGTATTTTATTATATCCATTGTGGTTATCTTTTAATATGTTAATAACACTTCTAACACTCTTCCCCCCCTTGTTCTTTTATGTAGTTTTAAAACCCTTTCTTTTATTAAGATGTAACAAATGGAGATCCAATCAATAGATACTTATTTTGTTGATGACTAACTAGTCAAAGGATTTTCTCGTAAGTTTAATTTTAAACACAGATCTGTTTGAACAATGTCTACAGGGTAATTTCAGCCATCTATCTCCAGCATTTCCTGTAGCACTTCCGAGCTAACTCCTAATAACATCCTCCCCCTTAGGTATATTAATTTTATACATCCTGAACAGGAGATTGAACAGTTCTCAAACAGCCATGCGAGGTCACTGACACTAACAAAAATAGAACCTTTCACTGTGCTTTTATCAAGTCACTCCGCCGTTTACATTAGGCTGTGCGGGCCTGAGCAGCGTGTGTGTTTCCTGGAGTTTAATATACAATTGTTTTCAAGAACCATTCAGCTCAATTTGTATTGAAAATATTACTTGGGAAACAATGAGCCTTTCAGACGTTTTGGCTGTCTTTCAGCTAAAGCATATAATTTCAGCGTTTGTAGCGAGGTATGAAATGCGCCATAAATGCACGCGGGCTGTCAATCAAAAGGGAAGGGCAGCAAAACCGAGGCGGTCCGGTCGGCCAGTGACAGCTAACGATGTGCTTCTCCCGCCTCTCCCCTCCGTGGGCAACCCCACCGCGAGGGCCTCCATGGGAACGGACTTTGACAGGCAGTGGAGCAGCCCGCACGAAGTCTGCTCCTTGTCAGCGATGCCGAGCGGCAAAGGGGCCCGCTCGCCTCGCCTCACCTCTCCTTGCCTTCGGTTCAGCGGCAAACCTCCCGGCGACTCCAGCCGCACGCTGCACGGTGCAGGCCACGTTAACACGCACCCCCACCGCTCGTCTCCAACCTGTTCTTGCTGAAAACAAGCCTACGCTCTGAATCTTTACTCCTTCTAAGGCCACAGGTGGAAACGGTACTCAGTGAGGGGCCTGAGCACAGGGATATCCTGCTAAGTCCCTGGAAAGGCAGGAGGGTTAAAGGCAACTCGGCGTATCTGCGACTCTCCGCTTCTACCTGCTTTCTTCACCTTCTTTACCTTCTCTCCACCATTTCCAGAAACACCGAGAGACGGTAACCGCGCATGGCCTTAATGGAGCAGAAAAGATGATTCATTAGTTCTTTCTTTGTGGATCAATGCCTTGCATTTACATAAAAACATGGCGCTTACACCGTCAGAGTCCTTCTCAGCAACACCTATTACAGTGATAACTGCCATAACATTGCTCAGTAGCCCTGGTTCTTTCGTCTGTCCATAGCTCACAGCCAGGTGACAGTGCAGACACTGACAGTACAGTTTAGCAGGCTGGCAAATTCTCCTAGGGCAGTCAAAGAAAGAGGTGGGTATTTCATAATTACTTAATTACCTGAACATCTTCACTTTCATCTCAGGCTTTTCAGTAAGAGCAAGGAAATGCCCACAAAAATGCTAATTAAGGCTGGATGGAACAAGAGGAGGTATTCAACTGTTACATAAACCATAAGAATATCTAACTCAGCGTCTTCCTGAGCTGTTCATAGGGAGGAAGGAGGGAATAAGTCTTTAACGAGACAAAAATATCTTACTGTGTATCTCTCCGTTTTGTTAAATACTGTAAGTATTCCCATCCTTGCTGACACACATGTAGGATAATTAAATGATTGAATGGTGCCCCAGCAGTTGTCCCCTTTGTCAGGAACGATAGCAAGAATTTTACTTCAAATATACCTATTCATAAGGATGATGAATACCACTGGCTAAATACCAGGGACATACCCATACACAGGTAGGTCTGAAGTCGCACTGTAGTGAATTTTTCAGTCTTTCTCCTTTTGCTTCTGCCTTTAACCTTGCTGAGTTTGCTCAGCTTCAGGAATGTGCAAAACCAAGGACAACAGACTACGCAGTGAAGGTTTGAGTCAGTTCTTGCTTTTATCTGAACTGTTTTGCCCCACCTCGTAAGCAGGATCACTCCAACTGCCCAAAGCACAACCAGGAACCCGCAGAAACACAAGCACCAGCTGCAGCTGCAGTGACGACCAGCCCAGGAGAAGACAACCAAGGCTGTTGCTTTAAGTGTTGCTCCAGCGCTTACTCAGGCACTGAGCTCAATTCACGGCAGTCCCCAGCTTAAATGACAAAATCGCTATTTTTCCTCAGAGCAGTGTAATCCAGTGCAGTTGCATACAAACGAGAGCAGAATTTGCCCCAAGGTCTCTTTTCTCTTTCCGGCAGGTGACACTCCCTGCGCTCCAGACTTCAAGCTACCAAAGGGCAGCTTGCTCCAGATGTGGTCCCCACTGACAACGTGGGCTCGCCTCATCGGAGTGACTTCTGCTCAGTGTGAATACGACCTCCAAAACCTGGGTCTGTGTGGAGCCCCTCGGTAGGGATTGTGAGGAAAGGCACAGCCTGCCTGTGAAGGGCAAGTCTACTGGAAAACATTCAGAAGTTAGTCTATACATGTGCGCATGCCTGTGTGTATACAAACAAAAATATACAAATACGTGTATTTGTATATATGCATATCTATAAAAGAACTGCCTTTTTCCACTCAGGGTCAGCACACATTTCACAGGCGTATTTGTTTCTCCTGATGTTAGAGAACTTAATTACAAAAACTCAATTTTCATACATTCAATTCATTTTCATACAGAGCGGAAGCAAATGAAATTGCCTTTTTTCTTTTTTTTTTTTGCACTCAATGGGGTGTCGCTGTGATGAAATGAAATTAAATATGACATAGTTCTTATAGGAACACTTAGTTCTTCCAAAACAAAAGGACTGGTTTAGGTTAGAGCTTTTAATTATGTACAAGTATACTCAAAGACATCTTAACAAGTGTTTTATACATCTATACAATTCTATCATTCAAACTAAAAAAAATTCACTATAAGAATCTTCTATTTCAATTTACAAAAAAGGAAAAAAAAAAAAGCCAAATCTCTGCTGCTACACAATAAACCACGGAAGCATGAATCAGTTCTGGAGATGCCCAAAGCAGTGTCTCTTCTTGCTTTCAAAGTCCCCTGCCCTTCAACAGAACAGGACCCACTTCTCACTGCTGCCACTCTCCCAGATCATTTTTATTTCAGCTGCTCTATCCGACCCCTCGCTACAATTCCCTCATACCGATAAGGATAACTACGTTAACAATTCGTCTACTCAGATATGTAGCTAGTATAAACAACGCTGGATCATTGCAGAAAATGGCAACTAGGAGCGCTGCTGTCCTGGGCTGGGGCCAGGGAACGGACTACGAAGATCATAGTTTTATTGTCAGTTCTGGCACTGCCTGTCTCTGTAAACCTGGGTGCGACACTGCACCTGCCTGTGCCTTCTTTCTCTTGCCCGTCCTTTGCCTGTTATCCTATCTAGATTATAATATCTTGGCACAAGGTATTCCTAGCACCATTTGCAAAAACAAGACCGTTTTACACTGTGCAGCACAAAGGAGTTCCAGTCCCACTCAAGGCCTCTAGCCACCACTACAATAACCTCTGCTACTCGTTGCTTTTCTGACTCACCACAACTATTTTATGGTAACGCCAAATAAATAAGATGTCCAGAACACCTTTCTGAAATAATCTGTATAACCTGGACTGAAGGTCTCGGTCATCTGATTGTCAAACAGCAGGTAAGAATCTTTACTTGAGATCCCAGTATAAGGATTTTTAGGAGTTTCATTCTCTTTCCCTTCAATTTTTTGCAAAGAGCAGGTTTTTCTCATAATAGTGTGGTAGTGTTAGATTTACTAAATAATTTGTCATCCTTGCCCATGGGCTGTGTTGAATGTTGTTTCTGCCTGCTCCCCACAAGTCTCTGTCCCCCCCTTGTCATTAAGTGGCAATAGGTGAAGGTGCACAAGATGGCTGAGCTGATCCAACGGCTAGTCCCACCACTGCAGAGAGTGGGGGGAATCCCGATCTTGCTGGCTCCGTGTTCTCCCTGCTGATCTAGCAACCTGCCAAGGCTCAGGCAGAGACCTGTCAAGTGGCAGAGCCTGTGTCAGATAGGCAGCAAGACTGTGGCTAGGAGAGGAGGGGGAATGGGACCTACCCCTTTTTTGATGACAGTGAGCATTTAGATGGCTCAAGCACCTTCTGTAACCTTACTCAGGCTCTACCCCTTCACTTTTGATCACTTTTTAGGATTTTTAGCCCAGTTTATCTTCCCATCCTTACAAAAACTGTTCTCTCGCAAACATAGCAGGTTTTCACCTTCGCTCTCATCACTGGTGACATCTGACCTGTCTGCGCACTCACTTCAAACTTGGTTCCTCCAAACCACACGTCCACATCATCATATTCACATTGGTCTTCTGGATAAAAATGCATAGTTAGTTGTTTTTGTTAATCTCTAGAAAGCCCTTAGAACACATGTCTACGCTTACACTTCCTTCCTCAGCTCTACAATTTCCAAACTCATTTTCAAACCCTCTTTCCTTCCTTAGGTGTTTTCCTGGTTTCCCACTAAACACACCATGAAACAGACTGTTCATACACTGGTTTACACCATCATCTTTGCTGCACACCGTGTAGCTCACTGACACCCATGTGCCTGGCAGCTACTGCTATCCGACAGGCAAATTCAGATAATCCAGCCAATTACTGATTGCTTTGTTCTCTCCAAAAGGGCTCTGTTTCAGAGTGTTATTTCACTCTGTTTCACCTAGAAGCCTCAGATGACTTTGATTACTCATCTGAAGAGTAATAAAATAGCTTCTTATCAAGACTTTAAAAAATAATATATCTTGACACAGTTATTTAAGATTGGAAAGACGAGGGGAAAATTATTATTTCCAAAAGGAACAAAGCGGAGTCTCTTACTACACAGATGCCAGTGAAACACAAGCTACTCCAGAAAGAAAATATCATTGAGACTGAGTTTATAGAAGCTACAGGTTTGCAACTAAAATTAAAATACAAAGAACATTTGACAATAAATAAACTCAAAGACACTGCACAGCAATTAAAACCAATCTACTGAGAGGTGAATCTATGGAAGTGCAATAAGATGTAACAAAAGTTTATAAGATGCGACATAAATCTAATTAACCTCAGCAGCAGAGACAACAGAGTCTGACTGCAAAACATTCTTACTTGCTAGTCCTCTATCTTGGTTGTATTCCCAATGCCCAAGAATGCTGGAAATGAAACTCCTTAGGTGCTGTGGCACATCTACAACAGCAGGAAGAGAAATGCCAGAGGCCTTGAAGGCAATTTGCTTCTCATATTGATATAAAGCAACTCTGAAGGCACTGGGATGTAAAACCATTATCAGTGGGCACAGAGTTTGGCCGCTGGCATTTGTGAGCTGTGTACACACTTCCACGTTCCCATATGCTCATTTTCCAAAATTCTTCTGCACCTCCAAGTTACATTCAAAGTACACTGGGTGCACACAGCAAAGTCACTCATCTGAACTCTGTACCTAACGCACATCCTCATTCACACTCACTTTTACAAGGATATAAGCTTAGTAATGAAGGTGAAGTTACTTCAGCTTCATACCAGCAAAATTAAGATCACAGAGAAGCTCCTTCCTGTACCTGATTTGAAATTAAGCCAACTGAGAAGACAGTCTAGGAGAATCTGGGGAAAAAAACAAAACAGGCAAATGTTTGGAAATAATCCTATTGCTTAGATTAATTTTTTAAAAGACAAAGAAATCCCATAGTCCAGTATTTATAAGCAGAGTTAAATTTTTGGAGCTCACACAAATAATTCACGCAGCCACCAGCGCCAGAGGAAGAGACTGTTACTCACTACTAAGTGTCTACAGTACCATTCTTTAGAAGAGCTGCTACACTAAGGGCCAGTTTATGATGAACTGTTATTTACAGCATAGTAGTTGCCGCATAAATCCCATGGTGGAACTGCATTGTTTGTTGCTTTGTTAAGTGCTCTGACATCCAGTGTAAGGAAGGACATGAATAAATGACAATACAGTGCATATGGAAAGAGAGCACAATAAAAGTAGTTTACAGTTTATTTCTTGAAGTCAATAACCATTCTTTTAGCTGTAATTTTTAGTCTTTAGTATTACAAGATAGTTATTTGTAAGTGGGTGAATGAGGAAGGGCTTCATGTACTGTAATGTAATGATGCTGTCACACTGTAGTAGCATTAATCAGTGGATCTAATTTTATGTGCAGTTCAAACATCAACAAATCTTTTTTAAAGGTATTGATTTTATTGATTTTAAGACATATTGTAGCTCTTGGGACAAAGACAGGGGAAAGTTCTACAAAGACATTGTGTAGCAACCAAACAAATGTAATTACTACCACCCTGTGTTTATAATAAACTTTGGCTGTTCTTGTGCTCCAAATGAAGTCAGGAGTTTTACCACTGATTTCCACAGAAGCAGCTTAGAGCTGGTTAAAGGCAGTGTTGGAGAAATATCTATTATTCTATCTGTTAGAGAAAGAAATGAGCAAGTGCGGAGCACTATGAGCCACTCTATAGTAAAAGTCAAAACTAAACGTGGCCTGGGACTCAAAGCAATGGGTCTGGATCTTGAGACTACCACGGACTCTGGGTGTTACCTAGGATTAGTCATTCAGCTTGGATCTAAATTCCCACTTGCAAACATGTGGAATATACAGCATTTTTTTCAAAAAATTTCAACAAACTAAGCCCTCTAAACATTTTCAGTTCAGATTGGAAGGACTATTTTAAAAAGTTAACTGTGCATTTTTGTTCTTTTACTGAACTGGCAAATACATTTCTCACACACCTTCCTCCTGTGGTCCTGCTAGCAGGACACACCAGCATTCTGACATGGCCAGGACTGTCACCCCAGACAAGCTCACTAAATGCTCTCCTATATATCTGAGTTCAAAATTCTCTATCCATAAATGTTAGGAAGATATTGTTTGTGCAAATACTAGTGAGAAGAATAATTCAGTGAACTTCAGAGGGAACTTGGTAAGTATTACAGACAGAAATCTCCTTAACTTTATTAAAGGAAATCACTTG
Organism: Apteryx mantelli; assembly: GCF_036417845.1. Classification (NCBI taxonomy): domain Eukaryota; kingdom Metazoa; phylum Chordata; class Aves; order Apterygiformes; family Apterygidae; genus Apteryx; species Apteryx mantelli. The sequence continues at coordinate 41,691,193 of NC_089984.1, forward strand.
TAATAGATTTTAAGCATAATCCTTCTTGATGCTTTCTAATACTGGTAGGAACCACTGAAGAGATCTTTTAGGTTTCTGAGGAGACTTTCACGAGACTTCCTTTGTCTACAATGTCCTGAAACAGTTGTTTCTATAGGTCCCCTCCGTGGTGTCTCCAAATACTGACTGCTCCTGTTCTGACTGTTACTACAAGGTACAGGGACATGGCAAATCACATGAGCAACCATTCTGTTACTTAAAAGCATCTGCTAATTAAGAACTACACCGATTTAAATGCAGTCAGAAGTCAAAACAGCACATGATTTACTAGAAATGACCATGTATCTTTGGGTACTTCTAAGAACTCCAAATCACAGTTCTGGCTATGTAGGACAACTGGTAACTTTTGCATCTCCTTGTACCATCTCATAGACTATCAGGCTTCCAAGACTCATTCCACTTTTATCCCTACCTACACTGACCTCATTTCCCTAACACATCATGCTCTTCTCAGTCTTCTCTCTTATCTCCTCATGCCAAGGATAGAAAGTGTGTGTGCAGGTGGAGGAGAAAGTTTACTAAGTGTTATCTCTTATTGAAAGCATTGCTTCCACAACGACTTTCTTTATGCTTTCCTCATTATCAGTTAACACACTCCATTCAGGGCTTTTCTGAGGTCTAAAACACCTTTGGCATATGTGACTGTCCTGCCAGGGACCATTTTTTGCTGCTTAATACTGCAAAGGAGTTTCCGCAGCATCATTCGCGGTACTTCTGAAACTTGTGTAAATGGCTCGCTTCGGGCTATACACCAAACAGGATGAAAAGCAGCTACAGAATCAGAGGCAAGCGTTGTGTGTAACCTGGCTGGCAGAGAAATAGAACAACTGGGGTATAATAAGATTATTACAGTGCAAAGTTATTCTGTTGAGATAAGGAAGAATTTTAATGACTTTTGTAGAAGGTATCAAGCAATTGTTAGCCAATCAGCCTGACTTTCCGAGACGGCTGATTTTGCATATGTGGGATTGCTTTGCTTAGAGGATCCTGGACAGTTCCATGATACTATGCGACTGAAAGGGGAGATAAATCTCCCAATCTCTATTTTAATTTCAGTACAATTGCCTTATTACAGTTTTATGTTAGGAATATGCATGGTACTTCCCAAGGGTTTTGCCTTCCCCAATAGCAAATGTCTCACTCACTGTTTGGGCAGAACGGTTCTTTTGCTAAACTGTTCACAATGCAAGCTATTATAGCATCCAGGTACCCTGCGGGTATGATTGAAATTTATATGCAAGGAACAGTCAAGAATGCCAAGTGCGCTGGATAAACTGTAGGTAGGTGGCAGAAGGCAGATAAGCAGCCTAGGAGGTTTAAGTTACAGGATCTTAAGCCGTAGAAAGATTCATTCTATAATTTACATTACAACCAGTTTCATTTGTAGAATGAATAATGGAAAGCTCACACAGATAAATATTTGCGGTCCAATCCTGGGAGGTGCTGAGCACTCACAGCTCCCACTGAAGTCAGTGCTGTAGTCAGGCTTTTTGAAACGTTTGCCTCTGCAGCGCAGGGGAGCTCACTTGTTGGCTAAGAGCCACTGCAGACCACCGAGCACAAGAAGCAGGGCTCTCACACTGCTGCCCCTGTTCTCCCAAACTAACACATTTGATATTGTTTTAAAAGAACACTGACTTTTAAAGCTATAAATCATCCCACTAAAAAGTATAGAGCTGCTGATTTATTTATTTTAAAAGCACAGATACCAACACTTAAATGTTGCTGGAGGAAATTCTATCCATTCTCCTTTTTAAGCTTGATAGGAGTCAGGCAAAGGTTTTTGCATGCTCTTACTCATACACCACCTCCAAAGTAGCAAATCTCCAGCCTTCCCCCCTTACCACGATCTCCGACCTTCATGGGTACAGCGGCAACAACACTAAAAAAGTGATGCGCCACAGGCAACATCAGACGGTGTTCGGCACATTGATTCACACGTTCAGCCTTGACTGTTACTTCTCTGTTTCCTGTGACCAGACGCAATATTGATGGTCTCGCAGGTAACATTTGTCCTTGAGCCATAGGCTAGGAACAGGATATTAGGTCTTATCTCCATTAAAGAGCTATTTTGATTTGCAACATTTATTTTTCATCAAATTAAACTGACAAACCCTTATCTTGGTATAACTTAAACATTTTCCTAATGACTTGATTTAATCATCCCCAAAGCATCTTGATCTAGAAGAAAACCTCCAAAATTATGTAGCTATTAAAGATGCAGAAAGAAGGTGAGTACTGCTTGTAAGAACCTCCTCAAGGAGGCAAAAATTTTATTTAGAGTTGAGTTCTGTTTTATGCAAGCTGCCCAAGTTCTGAAGAAATTCAGATAAAAGGCTTGGTTTTGGCCCATACCTGTATATTATTTTTTTAAAAATGAGGAATATTTGTGAACAAGTTATGAAAAATTTACTGTGTTTTTAATAAATAGTCATTAATTTAATTCTGGCATTTGAATGAAACACTGCAATTTCCTTCAACTTTCCATTAGCACAATAAAAAACACTGGAAAGGTATCAAAACTCCTTAAGCATAACGCAATTTCGTCTAGAAGTTAGCATTTAACATATACCCTGTGAAACAGCCAACAGTATTTGGAAAAACCGCTTGGTCGCATTTAAATCATTGAGGAACGCATTCTCAGCTGGAATTATACTCTCCCATAGGCAAATGGCAGCAGCTCCCATCAAATGGGATACCCGACACGTTCCAGGGAAGCGGGATGCAGAAGGAAGGAGAGGAAACTTCTGCGAGAAGCCGCGGTTCTCCCGGCGGAACAAAGGGAGCGAGATGTGCGGCAGGGAGGCTCGCTGGGAACACGGGCCAGTGCGCACGCCGCGAGCACAGTCCATAAAGCCACAATGAATGGTAATGACAGGCAATAAAATACCCTTTTAAAAATCCAGTAAAGGATAAAGACTGTAGGCTGCAGCACTGTCTGGCAACGCTGTAGCTGCAAAACATCAGCAGATTAGCATAAAGCATGGCAAGAAAGTACAAATAAAAATTATTCAGTCATACCAAATGCTTGCAGAGAATCTAGGCCAAGCAAGCAATCAAAATCAAATAGAAACAAGGTATATATAATCCCACAGTAAAAGGATTGAGAAACAGTACATTGCCAAGACATTTTAATACTCCTTTAGCCCACAGTTTTTGAAAATCATTAATAGAGCTATAAAAAGTGAGGACAGCAGCACAGTGCAGTTTAGACCAACACCGGGGTGTAATTCTACACCAACTTAGCACTAGCGTTAATATAATTTCTCTCATGTTACACAAGGAGCCCAGCAAGAACATCATAAAATACAGTATGTATTTTCTCTACTAGCTGAAGTGTCTTTTAGCATAATTATTCCTGATGCTTCAGTTATGGAAAGGAACGCTAACAATCTAAGCAGCAAGGAGATATTTATTTGCCCATAAGGTGCAATTACACTCTGGAAAATGGCTCTTTTTTAATTCAGTGATCTACTTCTTTCGCATGTTAAGGGTCATGCACTGCTAAGACCATGGTCCTTGGGATTACGCATTTTCTCCTTAAAATCTCAGGTCTTGTATTGCTACATTTTGTTTGTTTTACTCTTCTGCTTTTTTTCAGTTTTGTGCAACTCAGGCAGCTCTAGGAAAGTGAGTGATATCTATTTTGGCACATGGAAAATCATCAAATCATCATTTAAATTTCCAAATGCAAAATCCGTGCTGAGGATGCTTAAAGCAAAAAGGCTGCGGAGTGGTTTTCCTTGTTGACTGCACAAAGCTACCAGTCAAGGGAAAAAAACAACCTTTTATTTAATTTGTAATGTCAGCAGATTTGAAGCTGAGCCAGTCATCGTGAATCATCACAAGGAATCTCTCAGAGGAGAGCCACCCTTCCCATGAAGGCACTCCGCCGTGCGACCGGCTCACCGAGGACATATCCGCTGCCAGCCGGGAAGCACGGCTGCCTACCGACTGCCTCGCGGCTCTCCTGCTCCTTCCGAGGCAAAAACCACCGACTGCCTTAAAACAGCCAATGCAGCTGGAGCCCTCGATTGCCATCTGGGAAGAGAAGCCCCAGCCTTAACAGGCAAGAAAAGGGAAGGAAATTCTTCTCTACCCTTTTTTTGACCCTTCCCGTCAGGGCTGACTTGCCTTGGAGGGGCAGTTTCGCAGTTTCGCATCTCTCAAGTGCACTAAACTCTAATACTAATACGGGGTAAAGCATAACAGAAACTAGCACTTTTAGACTTCAGGAGAAGAAATTAACTGAGTAAATGGCATTATTGCACTGCAAATCTGAGTTCACAGCAACCACTAACCACCAAAATTACAAAGTATGAAACAACTAACCGAAGCCGTGCTTGAAGTAAAGATCATTTTATGCAGCAGAGTCAAACTAGTCAAATAGCAAAAATCATGACTGGAAATTGAAACCCATGTGCACATGTCTCTGTGGATGCATGTATGAAACAGTCAATAGCGTTTGGTACGAGAGGCAAATATAAAGTTACTGAGCAAAGAAAGATACCTTCAGAAAAAAACATCACTAATTTGGGTGGTCACTCTGCTGCATATGAGCCATTTCCAACTCAGATGCGTATGGCAGTACTTGCAGTTGCTACTGGAAATCACTTTTTCCAAACACTGCTTCTATCAAAACCCAATAGCAGCTGCAGCGAGTGCTGCAGAGCTTGTGGGGCTGGCTGTGGGAGAAGGGGTCCCTTTGCTGGGGTGAAGAACCCATGAAGGTAACAAACACACGGCAAGAGCTGCGGACTAAATGATTAAATGTTTCAGCTCCTCCCTGCAACTGCATGCTTCAGGGACAAGATTTTGAAAGAACATATGCAAATGAAAATAATATTCAAATAATTTCCTAGTCTTCTGAAGCCATGTGTGGTTGCTTAATACTGTTAAATACCAAACCCTTTTTTATTTCAATATTATCTCCAGTTTTCCTCAATGGAAGAAAAGGCACCTGTATTTCATGCTCTGATTTTACACAATGGCGTAAAAATCAGTGTGCACTAAGCAAAGAAACTTGTATCTCCCAGTTAAGGCAAAAATCTCTGCAGAAAAGACAGATGAGCTGTGGGCAGGGAAAGAGGAAGGCAAGAAGTCCTCTTGGTCAGTCTCCAACTGCCTCATGGCTTGGCCGTGTGGAAAAGCCGGGAGAGTATTGCTGTAACTCAGGGAAGGGCAAAGAGCTTCACCATAGTGCTCAGGGCTTGGAAAGGGCTTGCAGACACTCTTGTTGCTTATTTATGGAGTGGGTCACAAGCCGGAAAGGAGCCGAGAGCGAAACCCTGCGCCCCGCTAGTCGTAGCAGCGAGGGAGGCCGGGCTCCGAGGCAGCGCTGCGCATCAGGCCGTGGGCGCTCCACCTGCGCCGGCCGCCGCTGCCAACCGGAGCGGCGGCGGGAGCGCCGCGATGCTCTGCCGGCGGCACGCGGCGCGAAGGGACGTAAAGGGGGCACAGCGAGCAGTACCCGTGCTCCTTCACCCAGCTTCTGGGAGTAATGCAGCACCGCCTTCACAAATGGTGACTTGGCTCTACTTTTATTCCCGACCGCTGGGTAACGGGCAGGGCTTAGCCCTCCGAAGCAGAGCATTTCGCAGCCACCTGAGGAGCAGCAGTGGCCAAAAGCAGGCGGCATCGGCGCCCTGCTAACAGGAAAGGGCTGTGAGCGAGCCGCCTGCCCTCTCCGCCGGCACCGATGCTCACGCCCGGGCAGCGCTTCCGCCCAGCGCTGCGGTTCAGGCTCTACCTCCAGGGGCTACGCTGCACCGGAGAGGAAAGGTGCCGGAGCTTTCGCGCTCCTGCCGTGCAGCTGCGCACAAGTGTCGTCTTTTAAACGGCAATCGCTGCAAGTGAGAAGTGTTATTTGGTACGGAAAGACTTCCTGGAGCAGTACAGACTACTGGTGAGGGAAGAACAGAGAATTAAAGAGGGACTAAATCTCTTATGTCAGATGTCTTCTTTCTCTTACCCCTTGCAATGGGGACACATAACTGTGCCTAGAAGTGAAATCTGGGACAAGGGGGTTTGTGGGCAGAATGAAGTTTTAAGTAATACAAACCCTAGGCACAAGTTAAAAACTTGCAACTTGGATGTTTTTTGTATGCACATGGAGTTGTGGCCATGGTTATGAACACATTTACACAATTTCCAAGAAAACAAAGAAGTTGGGAACTGAAAAAAGAGCCCGCTTCTTTTTACCATTCAAGGTCTATGAATGAAGTTGGGAATTGCACTCTACCTTATTCATTAAAATAGAAACTGCCATCACTTTAATGAGCAGCCTGAGGGTGGACAAAGTGCCTTGAATAGCTACGTACCATAGAGAACTTGGCATCCTCACTGAAACATAATGTGGATTGCAATTGTGGGATTTTTCCAGTGAATACGAAGTGATCAAAGATAACACTGCACCAAAAAGAATTAAAACAGTGCAACATTGCATCAAGTTACAGCCAGTGTCAATCATTACACGCCTGAGTGCACAAGATCTTTTAAATAATGTTATAGACATGCTGTGGCATTCAAAATATTCACTGAATTTCAAATTAAAATGCAAAAGCATGCTCCCCGCTCATCTGACCAGAATAGTGAACTCTAGGCACATCTTTCCAAATATAGCTCTAATGCCACATCGTTTGCTGTCAGCTGTAGGACATGCTAATTTTATGCAGAGCTGGATGATGAAAGGACAGTAATATTAAATGGATTCCCAAAAGCTACCTTTGGGTTTGGTCCCGAGAGATGTGAAACTAGTAAAGAAGGAGTTAAAAAAGATTGGGGAGGAAGGGAAGGAGAGGACTAATTGCAGACTGATCACCTTTCCTACAGTGAAAGGGAAAAAACCCCTTCACACGGTGCAGAACTTGAACTCATCATTGTGTAGATGAGAGTTTCTGGCATATAATGCCAGACTGAGCTGCTTACTGGAAAAAGTGTTGCTTTATTTGCATGCTAAAGAGAACCACCTCCTAGCTTTGGTCTGCTGATAAGCAGCCATGCTGTGGAAGAAAAAGAAAAGGAACAGTGCGCCGTTCTGGAAAAGGAAAGGATGGACGGGAATGGAATAAAGACACGCAGGAAAGGAAATACTTCTAATACGCCACTACAGTGCAGCAAAATGCAGAAGTCCCTTGCAAACATAACAGGTAGCCCGAAGTCACTTCTATTTTTAAAAAGGTAGAGGAAGAAACAGCAGAGAAAAACTTTACTACAGGCCCAGAAATAGCAATAGAAATATTGGAGCATTTAACCTTAAAACCTTACCAAAGTCTACAGAAACCAGCCAAAAGCAAGATAATACACTTAGTGAACTGTACAACAACTAAGTGAAGGAAGGAGCAAGCAAATTTAGATCCGGTGAAAACAACATCAAAGGAACTGAAGAAAAGAAGTAAGCTTCATTCACTACCATGTTAATTCTGCATAAATTGATACAATTCTGCTCTAATTTCCCACGACACAAGCTGGTGGATTCGCACAAAGTACAGATTAGCCCAGGATCTGGCTCAGGAGCTGACATAAATTATCTAAACCTTGAATAATCTCATGACAGTTAAACACACATTTTCAGAGGCTTCTGTTAAACTTTGAAAGCCAGCAGGCCCTGCTGATGGTCTTACAAGGGCCACGTTCCCATCCTCCAGACTCAGAAAACCTTCTACCTTCTACTGAAAATGGGGATCATTACCATTTCTCATCAAACACCCATGTCATTTTCAAATCTATGACTAATATCTGCCTGATTTTCCTAAATGAATTGAAATTACAGTAATTCATGCCTAGGACTGAAACCTATTTATAGGAGGTCTTCTCTGTTGGATGCATTGTGTCATCTTCTCTGTAGGTCTGTGGTTTGAAAATTGAGCTCATGGAGTTCTTACAAATCAACTGTTATGCGATGGCCTGGTTTTGGGTATGCCTTTTAATTACCCTAATTTGATAATTTTGCTACAATTTTTGCTATATTTGCTATAATTTTGCTAATATTTTGCTACATATACAATTGCATTTGGGTGCAAAGGTTGACTGCGCAGTGTCTAGATGTCTGAATTTGCCCTTCATTTTAATTGTTTATATGGCAACACTTATTTAATAATATCTGCTGAATTGAAAAGTATAGCACAGACTTAGATTTAATTTAAAGCAAATGCTTAATTTAATGTTCTTATAAATAAGCAAAGGAAGAAGAGGAGCAAAAGGGGTTTAAATGAGCAGGCTGTAGAACTGCTTATTGGAAGTGGAGAAGAAGCATGGTCTAATGGGCTGGGCACTGGACAGAGAGCCAGAAACCTTCAAGATCTATTCCAGAGAAGACACTGGTTCATCCTGTTGTCTCAAGCAAGCTACCAAATTCATCCAAGGATGTCTAGCTTTCTGCTTGATAATAGTTAAAGAGAAAATTCACCATGTGTTTTGACCATTTAAGTTTATACTACATTTCACACAAATGCTGTTTTCAACCTCAAAAGAGCAGAAAATACAATGGATTGGATCTTCAGCTACAAATGAAGGGCACCTGGGCACAGCTTTTGCGTTCATCAGTCCTGCTGCTGCTAAGTTTGGGACCATCCTTTTTGTATCGCTACTAAGGAAAACCAAGTTTCATGAACAAGAGAACTGCCTCGTCTAGGGTCTACTGTGCAGGGGAACAGCATGCGGGTTTTAGAGCTAAACTGTGGGCAGCTCAAGGCAGCCATGCCTTGGAGAGAAGCTTGAGCCTGTTAATGCAAAGATCAGCAAGCTTTTAAGAGTAGTGTGCCAGACTACATCTCTCTTCCATCAAAGAGAGGTTACGTGTGCTGGCAGGAATTTGGTAGGAGTCAGAAGATATGGCCTCTCAAAAATCCAAGATGCTGCCAATTAGCTGCTTGGTGATGTCCTGCTACTGTGGGAGACGAGGGCTCCCAGCTCTCACTTCAGTCTCAAATTCAGTGGGAAACGGGGGCTGGGACCTGCAGCCTCTCCCAGTTCTGCAGCTCCAGCAGCTCCCAGCCCTACACTGCCCTGCTGCCCACCCCTCCAGCTCACCCCTCTGCCCCCCTCGGCACCTCCACCATGGATTGCCAACCTTCGTACCAAGGGACCAAAGTGGCATATTTGATGTTCAAGTCATCAAAGCCATGATAAAACAAACAAACAAAAAAACAATTAAACCAAAACAAACATTCCCCCATACATTCAGAAAGAAGAAGTCAAATTCCGTTTCTAAGATCCACAAAAGAAGGGCAGGATTGCACGGAGGATTTTCTAACGGGTGCCCTGCTCAGGAGCTGGGGACGGAGGAGAGCGTTGCAGAAGCAGCCTGAGTCACGAGAGAGTGTTCTGGCCCCCAGAGCACCTCCCTTCACAGTACCTGGGAGAGAGTAAACACACACCATGCAAGTTCAGAAGTTATTTTTAAATTTTCTTAATCTGTTTTAAGAAGAAGAAACTGAACTCTATAAACAAGACCGTGAGTTCTTACTTTTATTCCCAATATACAATGGTTTTATATTTAAGTGTTTAGTATGACTTTACCACACCTCAGGTCACAATTTAATCTCTCTTTAACCTAAATTTAATGCCCAGTTTAATCTCAATATGACAGCTAACAATTAAGAGAACGCATGTGGAGCCACTTACTGTTTGATTGTATCGGTCATATATACCCATGTCAGATACAGTACTGTTTTGCTGTAGATCATAAAACTTAAGTGCAAAAGATTGCACACTTCAGAGAAATGTCTATGTTTTCACCTGCTTTCAGGATTAGGACTTTAACGAGCCACGACATGTGGAACATGCATGTGCGTGGTGCAAAAATCCTATTGTTCTAATAACATAATTAGCAAAATATTTTATGTTGAACATTTTCTAAGTGTAATTACTTAGGTATGACAGCTTTTATGCTTCCTTTCTAGATTTAAATTTCTGTCCATAAAGCAGAGTCTGTAATAAAACCTTTATACATACTGATCTCCCACAAACTTTGTGTTTATGTACCACCACAGCGATGACAGTCGCTAAACACCCAAACTAACCGAGAGCCAGAGGTCCCAAATATCAGTCAGTGCCGTGCGCTGCCTCAGCGAGACATCAGCATTACTGTCGGGGCCCATCTTGCCAGAACATCACTGGCGTTTTGGAGGAAGATGTGGGGAGTCCTGCAGGGTTTACCGGTGGGACCGGATCCCTCTTGGGAACTCTCCTCTTCTGCCGTGCCCCGCCACCCTGCGCGGCTGCCTCGCCCAGCGGGCCGCGAGCCCTCCGCATCTCACGGGTGTTCGCGCGCAGGCCCGGCCCGGCCCACGCCGGGCTTTGCACTTCTCTGTTCCGCTTCCTCCTCCTAGCTAGTGCCAATTCAACATTTAGATCTGCTCAATTCCAGCGGTATAAACGAGGAGAGACCCTCCTGCAGGCTGTGCACGGCAGAGGGAGGGGACCTGCTCTGCCTGAAAGCAGGCTCGGCCACCGCTCTTTGGTAGCCACGGTTGCAGGTTTCCCTCGGTTTAGGTGTTTCGTGGAGTTAAAGCCACGCACGGGCGTCACACAACCCAACCGCGGCAGGATTGCTCCTAGCGCACAAGTTTGCCTAGCACTTATTACTTTCCAGAATTACTCGGTACAAACCTTAAAACTAAAATAAAATTACATTGCATTTTAAAAATCACACCCTGACTGATTTCTATAGTAAACTATTTATTTTAAAACAAGATTAAATATTGCGCCTCACTGAAATATCTTCTCTTAGCAGAGAGCACTCAGATGGAAAATTTCATACATTTCAACTGATTTTTTGCCTGAATGGTTTTCACATATTTCTCTAAAACCTAGTTGTGTCAAATGATTTATTCTGGTCTAACAATACGGTACAAGCAGCTAGGAAGATGCGAGTGCTGAAATGGTTGACGGCAGTTGGCCAATTAAGTGCTCTACAGTATTCTGATTTTTTTTGTGCTTGCACGTACTAATCCTTTTTTTAATGCATTGAGCTTCTCTCCAGCAGAAAGAATGAGCGCCCTGCGAGGCGTGCCCCAGGAGGAGTTTGGAAACGTACAGCGACGCGCTCGTATCCAGGCGAGCTTTAGCCAAGTGTGAAGCACAAAACACATCTAAGAAGCAGCAAGAGACGAGGGCAAGGCGGGAAGCGGTGCGCGAGCCGCGGGGAGCCGCAGGAAGCGGAGTCACGCTCGGCGCGGCGTCGCGAGCGGGGCGTGGGCACCCGGGCGCGGAGGGCGCCCTGCTCCTCTGCCTCCCGGCGCCGACGCCACGGGGCACCGCCGACGGCGAGTCTCCCCGCTTGCCTCCGCAAAAGCAAACCCCGTTCCTGCCCTGGCTCCGCACAGAGGCAACCGGCTCCCGCTAGCGCAGGCGCTGCGGTTCCAGCTCCTCGGGGCTTTTGCCGCTGTCTCGTATATCAGTATCTCCGGCTCCTGAACTCCTGGGTAGCACTAACACGCAAACCTCGTCTTCAGAAACGGGGATCTCTCCCGAGCACCATTTCTACTCCCAGGAAAAACCAGACAGTATAAATGTGATGAACTATTCGTATCTGCATAGGAGGAGACACTTTTACTAAGAGGAATTGGTAAGAAAGGTGATGCTTGCTCTCAAATATCGTACAAAAGTAGTAAGAAGTAGCAAATATGTAAGATACAGGAGCAGTGATACCATCAGATTCTGTAAACACCGTCTGCTAAAAGCAAAAAAAAATCTAGTTTTATGCAGATTTTTTTTCAAAACTTTGATGTTGATTTTGTTGAAAAAGGTTTAAAATTTTTAACAGAGCATTTCCTTGAACTGTACCGTGTTTTCTCTGCAACCGTTTTTCAGCGTTACTGCTTATCAAGTAACCCCCACAACACTTGGTAGGCCTCCGGGAAGCAAAAACAGAAACTAAAATTTAAATTATAAAACCCCAAACTTGAATTTCAGAACATCTCCCCCTGCTGTACTGCTTAAACTGTTCACTAGGGAGGAGAGGCACACACCTGGCAGGTACCGTGAGGAGAGGCGAACCGCTGCAGCCTAGCGAGGAAGACAAAATGCTGCAAGGAACGTTGAACCGAAGTGATTAACAACCCAGGCCAAATTTATTTATTGCAGATTATTTCATCTAATTCCTCTCCTGGTGAAATTATTGCTGCCTTCACCACTGGATGTCAAAGACAAGACAGAAGTATTAGCACTAGTGCTACATATGAAAACATTGTTATAATTTCTCTCACAGATCCACACTAGTCACAACAGGTTGCTGTGATTTTTCCAGATAAAAACCTGCAAGAAAACTGCTTTCTTCTTGTTAGCCAGCTGGAGTAAAGACAAGTGACAGCCGGAATTAACAGACACTCTTGGCAATTTCAATGAGAGGCTCTTAATTACAAGTCACGAGAGTAGGGGTCATCTCCTTTGAGGCTAGTACATTTAAATGCCTCCATCTGAGTAACATCAGCTCAAGAAAATGTATTTGTTTATTTAGGACTCAAAAAGAAACAGAAGCGGCAAACAGTGTCCCCTAGATTTTTTAAGGTATACGTTTCTGCAAGATGTATTTGGAGCTTTAACTATACCTGTTTTAGCAAGAGTCTGAATTCTAGCTAGTACGTGTAAAAATGAATGGATATTTATTGGCGTTTAGGGACTAATCTTGAAAAGCTGTGTATAAAATAATCTCATTTCATCATTCTATTGTTGATGTGAGTGATGACGCTCCTAAAAGGAAACGGTTTCAAATTCTTAATGCCAAATTCACATGCCAAATGGATTTGGCATATGTTCGCTAGCTGAAGTCCAGCAGACTGCCTTCTTCTCCACTGTGAACTGGAAGGGGGGCCAAGGGAAATTCATGGTTTTAAGGAGAAGGAGCCGCACGACAGCGGTCTCCCATTTCCAACTAACTCCCAGTATCAGCTAACAGCCAGAGAGAGCGGACTGAAGGAGCTGGGAAGCACTGCAGTTAGCTCATAGAACTGCAGTCGAAAATTTCACAATATCTGGTGGCTTTTGACTCCTTGAATCACGTAATGATTTTCTTTTTTTAAAGGAATGCTACACTTGCAGTCTCTCTACTGTGAAGCAAAACCATGCTGCAGCCTGAGCAAGGGCAATGGTGGGAGAAAGCCAGAAAATCTTCGCCGGGAGGATACACTCGTAAGAGTAAGGAGGACAAGCTTTGTACTCAGGCATCCAAGTCAGAGGTGGCTGAAAAGTTCATGCAAATAAATTTTCAAATACATTTCATTCATTTTCTCCTGTTCATGAATTGTCCACTGTCACCTCAAATATATCCGTTACTTGAATGATAACTGGCTGCAGTAAGAGCAAGGCATGGGTCTCCCGTTTAAACTTTTATTAGGATTACAATTTTGTCTGAGTTACATGATGTACGTTACTAAATAAAGGAGAGATTAGAAATAAAGTCTCTACATTCCAATTATAATACAAAAATAATTTCAGTTAGTGCAATAACACTGCCCCCCATTTTCTGAACATCATTCACTCAAAATTTCATATATGGAAAGAATGGAGTTGCTAAAGATGATTTATTAATTGTATGTAACATGCCTCAAGGCCGATTGGGAATGGAATTCAGATGGATGGACACAGAGGAGGATGAAGCTGATAATGGCAATGTGCAGTGTAACTTCTTATTAGTCACACTCTCATCATATGAAATTATTTTTCACAGTTGATATTCATACAATACTAGGAACTGTCCTATAGTTTATCCCTTAAGCATTACAGAAACTGAAATGCTGGTGTGATAAAACTTTTACGCTTACCACAGGCCTTCTGCAAAATTCTTTCATATCAAAATTTGACAACTAAGGGCTTTATTCCCAAGCATCTGGTAACACAGATTCTCAAGTAATTTAATTGGGAAAGTTGCTCTTTACTTAAGTTGTGAAAAATCAGGGCTAAATCAGTCCCTCTCCCTAGTAAAAAAAAAAAAACAAGGAAGGAGCTAAGGGAAGTAAGGAAAACTCCACAAGAGATCACTCTTCTATTACCTGAAAATAATTTTTTTTTTCTCTCTAAGAGATATAAAACTTTCCACCATAAGGCTTAATTTAATTCATGATCTAGGAGTACTGGGAAGAAATGTTCTGACTTGGCCTAGCTTATCCATTAGCTGCCAATGCTGATGTTCATTGCATTTTCCCTGCGCTGGCCATTGCCAGAGCTAGGGTAAACAGATCACGCTCTGGTCCGCTAAGGCAACTCCTGTGCTTGCCTGCAGACAAGAAGAACCTCTCACTAGAAGTGGGAGGACAGAGCATGCTGTCAAGGGCTATGTGCACTTGTCAATCCCAGAGATTATATCTATTTGTAAAAAAATTAGGACCCAGACATAAGCAGGTAGATTCCAGGTAAGAGGAAGACTGTAACTTTGGATATACATACATATCCTGACCTCTGGCTGGCATATGGAGGTATAGGCAGTTCTTCAACCAGGTGAAACACTGCATGTAAAATTAGTGTGATAGATTTACTTGCATCGCAGCGTATGAAGTTTTTTCAGCCAGGGCTCATGCATGCATCTCTACAGGTGGCTCTACCTTTGCTTTCAAAAACGACCAAGGATCGGCATCAGAACAAGGAATGTCTTGCAAAATACTTGTTCTTTGTACATAGCAGGAAATCCCAATCACCCTTCCAAATGCCCAAGCAAACCTAGAAGTCCTATGTTAAAGCAGCCCACATCTCTCACAACCTGAGAGACTGGCGATGGCCATTACAGCACAGCAGAGCCCTTCGTGGTCTGCCCTAGCAGCTCCCTTTCTCCCCCACCCAAACTCCATTTCTGAACAATTTTTCTTCCAACAGGAATAAGGAAAGACCAAAGAAGAGTTTCATATTAGTAAACAAACCTGAAAGGAAATTCATACTCTTTGACCCTTCCAGGTACATGTGCTGGACTGTTTTCTTGCAATTAACCTATTCTGGCAAGACAGAGGTGGAATAGAGGCTACAGAGGCTATTAGCCAAAGAGCTGCTTCCAGTTACTGCTGAAGATGGTCAAAGCCGAATCATCTTTCCCTTTACTGCATCAATTAAGCAATGTTGCCAAACCCACATCAGCTTCTCAGTCAAACATTTCATTTCTCAGCAGTATGTGCAAAGTTTGAAAGCTACAGTATGTTCTGCCAGCGTCCTCCAGAAAGCTGCTTTGCATTGTTTTGCTAGAAAAGTGCTGTCAAATAGACACTGTCAACTGCAGCTTTTGTGTGTGTTTTTCCTTTTTCCTTTTAAATTTTAAAAAAAGAAACTCTTGGAGCTGAACAAACTGATTTCTGCTTGTTTTTATCAGTCCTTTCTACAGTCTTTTGGCAGGCACTGGATTTTGCCCTCTGCTATTGAATATACTTGCATATTCAATATTGAATAGACCTTGTTGACAATTTTGAACCTGTTCCATAAGACTCTAAATACATTGATTCATGGCAACTTGCAAAGTTCCTACAACATAAAAAAGTTCTTCTTGTCTTGAGAATTCTTTTGCATCAGGATAATTTAAAATTTCTGGTCCTTCGCCCATATATAACTCATCTGTATGGTTTCTCAGAGCCAGCAACAGCACTTTCATAAATAGTTTGTCTTGGTTACTCACAGAGATGGATACAACAATAAACAGTCTGTATCTAAAAGTCAATAAAATCTAATTAATATGCACTACTATACCAGTTCTTCTTCTGCCTTTTGACTGAAATGGGGGCAAAACTTTGGTCTCTGGAAAAATGAACTTCCACTAATTCTCATATTTTAAAGAATATCAGTAAGAATCCAACGTTAAACACACATTCAAACATAAGCACAGCTTTTCAGTACTACAGTTGTAGATTTTTTATTAGTTACACATTCTGGCATATTTTGAGTTTCCCAGCAGCCTGGAGATATTCCTTGAGTACCCACTCTGCTCCCCTAATGCTGTTTCTCTGAAAACTAGCACTGTAGCAGTCACATTACTTATGGCCTAAAACTGCTCCCGTTTTCATATTTCAGGAGATAATTCCAGCCTGGTATTCACTTTGGGAAAGGCAGATGTGAATCCGTGTAAATTAATAAATGACAGCGGTGATGATTATAGCAATGTGTTAGAAGTCTGAACGTGGAGGCAGCTATTCTGAGCCACTTACACACACACTGAGCGGTGGTTACATTTTCTATTCCACGGCCAGCGTAAAGGAAAGAAATAAAGCAGCAGTTCTTAATGTGTTGTTCGCAGATCCATTGGAGTCTGCAGACTTCTAATTCATGTAAAAAGCAATTAAGTCTACGGTCAGTGGGCTTAAATTCAATACACAAAAGCCCACATGTTCTAATGGAAAATTTTTTAGGTAGTACACAAACAAAAAAGGATGAAAACTACTGAATACTAAAGCACATACAACTGGAACATTAGATCTCTCACATATACCCTCCCAGAAAAAATCCCACAGAAAACACGAGGAATTACATCTATAGAAATGTAATACAGCTCTATGGAATTTTCTCTAAAGGCCTATAGAATTGAGTACAGCAGGGAGTCCTTTTCATAGAGTTTTTTTCAGACAACTTGCAGAAGGATATAATTCTAATGAATGCTTTTCTTTTTAAATCATGGAATGACAATAATCTTCTATTAAATTATTTTCCATAGGAGTATTCACAATAGCTATTAACATTATTTTATAAAACAGGAGACATATATCGATGGTGGATGCTTCTGCCCTTCTGACACAGAAAACTGAGAAAATTTATGTTGCCATTCATTTTCCAGAAGAGTTTTCTTTCTTTTTTTAAAAAACATCTGGAGTCCCATGAATAATTACTTTAATTAAAATAAGAGACCTATTTTATATGCTCTCCTTGGCAAGAACTTTGTCTTTATGTTATCTGGCAGTTCCACTGTTGCTGCTGCATAAATATAGCAACCATTATTGGTTATGTGATATTTTCCAGCTATGTTTTGTGATTTAAGATATAACCTCCCTTGGGAATTCCCAG
Organism: Apteryx mantelli; assembly: GCF_036417845.1. Lineage (NCBI taxonomy): Eukaryota > Metazoa > Chordata > Aves > Apterygiformes > Apterygidae > Apteryx > Apteryx mantelli. The sequence goes on from NC_089984.1 coordinate 41,708,200, forward strand.
CTCTTGGAATTTGTCTGAGACTCCCCAGGTTGTACGAAAAGGAACAGTTAGTATAGCAGGGCTGGGAGGGATTCCTCTGGTGGGATAAACAAGCGTATTACTCTAAGAACCAGTAAATATTCAAAGATAACAAGAGATCAGCCCATCTCTTCACCACCAATCCAAAATGAAACAGAGGGATTTCAAACCAAGAACATCAACCAGGTCAGGTGAAGCTGTGGGAAGGCCTACACAGGACTGAAGAGAATTAAAGCCAAGTATCCCGTTCTGGAAGCTGACCAGCCCCGCAACGGCATAATGCCAGAAGACATGCATCCTGACATGGACCCTGCGCTTCAGTTAATTAAGTAACCATCAAGCTTTCCTTCCAAGACTTTGTTTTCTTGTTTTAATAAAGTCCATCTCCATCTTCTTGTCATTCTTTCGCAAGGATCCAATTTATGTAATTCATTCTACCTTTTCCTTCAATTTCTGGGATACGATGCTACCTATAATTTTCCAAAGAACCGTACCCCTCTGTGGGACACAGGAAGATATCTGCCCTAAGGAGTAGGTGATGAAGGACAGGGGGTGGGAAGGGAGGGGAGAACACAGGCTCCAAACTTCATTCAAGGCAAACACAAGCACTCGAGGATAGATTCAGAAAATGGAATCAGAAATAAGAGCTTTAAGTCAGACCTTGTTGGGAAAGGTTACACAGATGTTTGTGCTTATGAAATATATACATATCTTTGTTCCTCCTTCACAGCCAGGAATACTTTATGTATTTATCTTAATTTTCTATCATCTTAAAAAAAAAGCATTTTTAAAGAGCCAATGCGTATGTTCAAGGAACAACAAACCAATAGTCCACTCATTCTGGCCTCAATTAAGCTAACTGAGGGACATGGGAAACTGAAAAAAAGCTGTATTATTTTGTATGAATGCTGTGTGTAACACCATGCTTTTGTTTACGAGGACTTACTGGTATGGGGTTAGATCAAAAGGGATTGATAAAAACTGCAGCAGGAAAGGTAACACAATAGTCTAGAGGAGCATCCTTTGAAGGAGAAAAGCCACACAGTAGAGGGACAAGGATCAACTCCAAAGCAGCAGGCACTGACGACAAGGTTATTTGCCAAAACCTTGAGATCAAAAGGCACTGATTTGTTAAAAGACTGGTTTGACACACAGGGAAGGAAGAACACGCATAGCTGGTGCAGACTTACACAGAGCTTATTATAGAGAAGTAATCTGGTTTAACATTGAAGAACAGCTCTTGTGCCCTTAACTCTCCTTGCGGACCTGCTTATTCTGCTTGAAAGGCACCTGCGCATAATGTTTGTGCAAGGTCCTCCAGCGTGCAGTCTTGGCACGCAGTAAGGATACCCATGAAGGGAGTCAGCAGAAAGCTCTTCTGCTTGAAATTCAGTCTCTCACTCCATCATGATTTTCCCATGGAACCAAGCTCAAAGAGACGGAGAACAAGGGTCTACAATAAACAGGCTGTCACTTCATTCCCAAGAGAGCAAAGAGCATGAGGTCAAGCCTACCTAAGGGCCTGAGGAAGCTGCCAGCACAAGCAAGGTAACCTCTGCTGGGCTGAAAATGAAGAAGGAGGTAAACAGGTGGAGAGAGGTTTCCAGTCCCAGAAACTCCTCTGCCCCCACCTGCTCCCCTATCAGTTGAGAAGCACTGTGGAAAAAATGTAATGAAAGAAAATGTGTACCTTCTAATGCGGAGTTTTGTAAACTGATTGAAAAATCATACAGAAAATCTTGAGTCTATTTGGTTTAGACTAACTTTCCTAGATCCTCGTGAGTTTTATCCACACCATCATCTCTAGGGCTATGGCACAGTGAGGTGGCAGAATTGATCATGTAATGATCGATAGAAAAAATGAGGAAGGAAAAGGTGTCTCTGCCTTTGAAGATGTAAATATACTTAGAAAGAGATTTTTTTTCTTTTAAATCTTATTTTCTCCTCAGGTGTCCCACGTGCTGTCTTCTCTTCCCATTCTTGTCTAAATATTGGCTTAGTGCAGGGAAGAAAAGAGTTAAACTCCATAAAATCTGGGGAGTCAAATAACCATTAGCACATAGGAACTTGACTCTGATTTTTTAAAATAAAATTTTCCATGCTCTACATGCTAAATCCTAGCCCCACTGAAATCAGTGGCAACATTCCCAAAGACTTACTTCCCTGGGAGGAGGATTTGGCCTGACAGGAATGGACAGTAACTAAGCCTGCCACCTCAGATCCCTGGAGATCTTCCCAGGGCAGCAGTAATCAAAATAATTCATTTGCAGTTCTAAGCCTTTGATGCATGACTGCTGAGAAAGAAGATTTGCAAAAGCTGTGACAAACTTACACCTCAGCTTTCAGAAAAGAAGAAAAAAAATCTGTTACTGGAAAATTTGCCAATTTTTTCCCTCTAGCCCTTAATGCACAGCAATCCATTTGACCATATAATTATTACTTAAAGAAAAAGAATTGGTAAAAGAATAATTTAGGGGGACGAACAAGGAAACAGATGAGAAATGCAGCAGAAAAATTGGAAGCAAAATACAAATAACACAATAACACTGCTATATTCTGCTGTCAAACCTAAGTCAAAGTTATAAAGGAAAAATTAGATGTTCATGTACACAGATTATGCCACCATCAGTTTTTGTGGGAGCAGAAAGAATCTTGGCAATCAAGATTATCTGATAATTACCTTTCTTAATGTATTAAACTCACTCAGCTTCACCTTCAGGCGTTTAACTGAAGAAAATAATGACATACATCCTCATGTTTAATGGTTAAACTCTATTTCAAAGAAATCCATTACAAGTGGTGTCAACCAGAAGCCCACACAATAAAGCATCTTTAAAAGATGCACTGATAGAAAAGAATGTGTTTGGAAACATGAATAGCAGTTGTTTGCATCAAAACATTTTAACTTGCAGGCTTTATTAATACTAATGAAAGTTTGATTGTCTTTGTTAATTACCTCCCCGCCCTCCATTGTCAGGATCAGCTGCATAACAAAACTTCATGCCACACTCATGATGCATTAGACCTCATTAACCATCATTGTTAAATGAACATTTCATTTAAAAGAGATTAATTTTTAAAATTGTGCTAGTGCTTGAAAATGAATCTGTAAAACTATACAGTTGCTGAAGAACACATTCGTCTCCTAATTCGCTAGTATTTATCTGCACAGACAACTCCAAGTAATGCTACTAAAGAGGTTTGGATAGACACTATTGGCTCACAAGGGTCTTTGCCAAGTGGCTACCCCCTTTCCCATAGGATGTGCAACCGGATAAGGGTTAGCCTTAGGGCAGTAGAGAAATGAAGGTGCATCATCTTCCCCAACACACAAATTTAACCTGAATCTGCTTTTAAATCTTCTCTGTGCTGCTGCATGTTGGGAGGAATGCCTTGCTAGAGAAGGGTATGTGTCTCTCGTGGGCAGCAGCGTGACCTTGATCTCATGAGGGGCAGATGCTCAAATCAGCAAGTCTGACCACCTGGAAACCTCCTCCACAGCACAGTCCTCTCCCAGCTCCCATCCACTACTATTTTCAAAGGAGTTAGGGAGTTTCACCTTAAAATCTCGTTGTTGGGTACTTCCCTTGAGCTGAAACCTGTGAATTAGTGCTCTCAGGAAGGAACCTGGTTTCTTACAGCTTGGCTGATGACCATCATCACTGTGTTTGCGGGTCAGGAGAGAAACAGACCATTGTTATTTTGTAAATACAGAATGAAAAGTCATTTTTACTGAAAGGTTGGGTTGGCTTTGTGAAAATTTTGAATTGACTTTTTTTTTAAATTGAATAAATAATTTGTTACAGGAAAAGTCATCACTTCTACTTGAGAGCAAGTGAGGTTTCTGTCTTTAGCATGCACAAACTCATAAGCTTCAAGAAGAATTTGAGAAGATCATTCTTCCCACCTGGGAGCTCTTTATCTTATTCCTCTACAGTACAAATCAGACCTCTCTGAGAACTAAAGGATCAAGAAATGTAGGGTAATTCTTTGCAAATGAATGGACTGTGGACTCTATCATGTCTCCAGCTGACTCCACTGAAATATGGAGACTGAAATCTATCAGTCATATCAATATGAATAACTGGTTTAATAGCACTTAATGAAGTGGAATTTGTTGTATATATGTTCCATAACAAATTAAAGACTATGAGGGCAGCTTGTTTTCTCCTGTGCCCATGTAACTCTGCTGAGTTCCATAGGACTACAGTTTGTTACGAGCTCAAATTTAAATCAACATTTCAGCAAAGTACTGGAGTATGTCCTGAAATTTTGCAACTTTGCTACAGTCTCACTGAAGTTGATGAGATTTAGGCATTATCACTGCGCACAACAGATGCAAAAGTGTATGCTGAATTGGTGCACTGGTATGGGAATAAGAGAGGGGACTCACACCAGTTATAAATTCACTTGTTATCATTTTAAAGTGTTCTTCTCATTTGTTTGTTTGTAATGTGGACTGCTTAATTAGAAACATAGGTGCATTCACTGTGCTACATTTTGCTTCTCAATTTAAAAAGCCAATTTAAAACTACTGATACAAAGTAAAACAATTACTTGTTTAATTGGTTTTACTAAGAGTCATTTTAAATTAATACATGTTTTTTGGGAATGCATTAATTCATTTTAATTACACAATACAAATATTTATACGTTAAGCAAGCACCCATAAAATGAATAGGGGAAATGGATAATGAAATTATCAGTTATTAAACATCACTACAAGTTACTTGTAGAATGGACAGTCTCTATCACTATTGTAATCATATCAATTACTAATGATTGGCAATTATAAATAAGATTTCTCCTTTTTTGTTTGATGTTATTTCAGATATTTCTTGTACAGGCTAACAATGAAAATACTTTATCTGTGATTCAGAGCCTGATTCTGCCCTGCCAAAGTCATGGCTCCTCTGTTTTTTTTCGTAGTCAACACCTCCACAATTACAAATTACCTCCACAGTGGAAGTGAGTAGTCCTGACGAGCATGTGTCAGAAACATTTTGCGTTCCACTTGGAAAAGCAAAATTTGGCCCAAGAGAGACTGTTTATCAGCACTGCTATGCAGCACTTTGGCTATAGAAATGCCCAAATAGCTTTCCTTGAGCTCTTAAGGGTTGTGCTGGCAACCAAAAGTCATTTTTATCACACAGTTACTTTCAGTTTATGATCACGTATTATCTGCATATGTAGGGGCATTATCTCTCTCTTGTGCAGGATTCACGGAGTGCCATTAAGCAAGTCCTTTGGCTCTCTCAGGTAAAATGGCTACATTTAAAGCCAGATCCTATGCACATTAGTTACTTAAGCAGGTTCCCCTGAGTTTACTACAGCAGGAAGGCTACCCAGATTTGGTCATTAAATTTAGACTGCTTTCACTCATTTTCTTCACACAGTCCAAAAAGGTATTTGTATCATTTTTCTTTGCAATGGATGGAATAAAATTAGCTGCATAACATGTGCCCTCAATCACAAACTATATAAAGCAAAGTGTTTATTTTGAATACCAAATACATAGAAGAAGTAAGACGGTGGATTAGAAAATAAATCTGCCAAAAAAAGAAAGGGTCTGATTTTCTGTGTGTTCCTAGCAGATCACATTCCTAAAAGGGCTGGGGTAGTCTGAAAATATTATTCTAAAGAGAGGATCCTATCAATCTCACCGATCTACCTATCTTGACATTGCCTGACTGAGATTTTAGGTACCTGCACTGTTGGGCAATGAGCAAGGGCCGTCGGGTTTATCTCGTAACTGCTTAATTTTTCATGCAGTTAATGGAAAACTTGAAGAATCACAGAGAGTAATCCAATCTGCTTAATGTATGTATTTCCTTCTTCCCGATGGCTATATACAAAATTTAAGTGCCTCTAGACAGCAATCCAATCCACTGAAGTTTAACATAAGAATGGCCGTACTTGAGGTGAGATCTCACGTCCACCTTGGCCACTATCCTCTCTTCTAGAATGGCGAAAGATGAATGTCTACGGAGGACAATATAAACAGGATAAGTATACAGAGTGCATCCTCTCTCCTGGTACTCTCCAGTCACTACCTATTTGCAGACAGAGGGTCTTTTTGAGCAAGAGGTGTTTTTAATACGTTTACTAACCCCTCAGTGGATTTCCTTTCCATGAGGAGATGAATGTCTGCCTCTCTGATTAAGCTTGCAGGAAGCGATAGGAAATGTCAGGTGCCTTTCTCCACTGTGGATTTAGGCCTTCTAGATCTCCTCATCTCTGAGTGTGCTCATAAACCAGATCAGCAGCAGTGAGGCTCTGCTTTTGCATCATAGCCTAAGGGCAAAAGAACACGCTCTAAAAGTGGGAGGCCCCATGTTCTGGGCATTGAGGGCAACTGAATCGACCACCCAAGGCAAAGCTCTCTCCAGGAGATGATCAGATTGCGAGCACTTTCTCTCTTTCTTCCTCATGGCGCAAGCAGGCGTACACAGCTCAAGAGGCCAGCCAGAGAGCAGCTCAGGAGGAGTTTCACTCCCACCTAGTGCTGAGCACCCACTGGGCAGGTCCTTGCGCTCTGGTCCATGTGTCCTACAATACATGCCCATTTTATATGACACCATCGTTGCCCGCAAAAAACCTCACAAACGTAAAACAAAGAACCCAGTCCAGAACCAGAACCAGGGACCAGAGCAATTTCAAATGATGTAGGGAATTATCAGATGAATCTAGGTGCCTACCAGGTCAGGTGGTCCTGGGAAGCCAACTGGACTGGGCTGCTGTCCGAGACCTTGGGCAGAATGGATTCCAGCCAATATTAATAATTGCTTTACTAGTGGTTAATTGAGGTTCTTTGCTTAGTATCTACAGATTATAATTTAGGGTCTGAGACATCTGTCATTTCATTTCATGGCAAAAATAAAGCACCTGGATGACAGTATTGCTATTTTTCAGCTCTCGTTGAAACACACCAGTTTTGAGATCTCTAGGTTTGTAACACGGTTATTCCACATAGTTTAGGGGTTTCCTTGCTTTCTTCGGTCCATTTGAAATTACCAGAACCACGAATACACTCTAGGTGACTACCTTTCACGAGGGGAAACACTCATCAGTGAGGCAACTGATTTTATTTATATTAAAAAGGAGAATGAGAACTATATGCCACCCTTTTTCCACCCCTTTTTTCTGTTTTATGCAATAATGCAAAAAACAATAACAACTCAAAATTATGTGAAATATTAGGACAGGAAGCATCTAATTACATTCTGACTTTACTGCTTTCTAACATTCTACATCAAAACAGGTGAACTATGAAGAACGTGAAATAATTGCAATCACTATCACACAAAATGCACTGTACATTATTTTTAAGTGGTTTGGGGCTAAATCTATATTTAGCTTTGACCCATGGTGGAAAGTCCTGCATACGTTAATAATACAAAACCCTAGTTCTGGCAAGTGCACCAGAAAGCTAAGTTAAAGCCAAAAATGGGAGGGGAGCTGGAGTTTTCCTTTCCTATGGAGCACGAGAAACTCCTCTGCATAAAACCAGATATTATTCTGCTGGTGTTACCACTGACAGAACCTGATGGAAGGCAGCGGTAAAAGTTACCAGTCTGGGCTCCCCTTTGCTGAATTTTAATTACTCTCTATCAAGACAAGAAAACTTTAATTACCTATACCTGTGCAAGTTTTATGAGATCTACTATAAGCCAATTCATTTGCTCTTAAAATCAGCTACTTAAATAAATTTTTAAAAATACCTCCAGCTCAGCTGTACTCTTTTGTCCTTCCAGAGTTGATAAAACTGACTGCGGTTGGTTTGCACCTTTCAGACGATGTGTGCACATTAAACATATTGGCAATATTTATTTATTCTGCCATCTGTCCCACTATCCCCACATTTTCAACAGTTTGGCCTAGAGAGGGCCAAAAATCACCTGAGCATCATAAACCGCGTCCCCGGCTGTCAGCGGAACACATTGAGACCACAGCTGCTGTCCTGCTGCCTGATTTAATGAGGTTCCTAAAGTACGGGGACAAGTATTCGGGCTCTTGGTTGCTATGGCAACGGGAGAGGGAGCTTCGAGCAGGTGTCAGCAGCATCGCAATCAATATGAATCAGCTCACAGCCCATCGGCGGCGGGGACGGGGACGGGGACGGGGTGGCCATCCCGCCTCTCCTGCGCCCGCACGCCTACGCAGGCGCACGGCGCCGCGCGGCCCCCTCCCGGCCCTGCCCGCGGCCCGCGGCTGCACTCGGCAGCTCTCGCCTGGCGGCGCGGGAGCTAAACTTCGCACCCGGGCGCGCGCCTGGGCATTACGCCCCATCCCGCCTGGCCGGGCTCGCGTCGCTTTGCAAACCTGGCGTCTCTTGTTCCCCATCTGAGCTCGAGCAACCCCTCGGGTACCACGAGGAAGTTACTCAGAAGCGGGTTGCCCAAAGGCAAGGGATTCTTCGAGGGAGGATTCAGACATCTCTGAATTTCCCACCACGTTTCGCGGCATACTACCAGACTAGAGTAGTGACAGTCAGCGTTTACATTTCTGAGGCCAAACACCTTTGTGCTGGTGCAACTCACCTGTTTTCACATGGCAAATATTCCGGCACGATCTCTGTTTTGCACGGACGTTTCCTTGCCCAACCTGAGAACTGAAAAGCAGACTAGCAATCCAGTGACAGGGAGAAAACACGTCATTCCAGATAATTCAGGCAGGATTCCCATACATTCACACTAGAGGAGACAGGGAGAGCATTTTTTTCCCTGTTTTAAAACTTAAAATTTTAAGTGTATTTTTTGTCCCGTGCAGAAACATGAAATGGGTAATTTAGCTGCTTAAGGATACCTAAAACACCCAACCCTGAATGAAAAGCTGATTCAGACAGTCACCCTTCCCAAAACCAAGAGTTAAACGGGTTTTAGTGAGTGGTCCAAATCCCAGCTTATCCACGGATGGTGTGTGGAGGTTAACCTCCAGCTCCAAAGGGAAATGCTTCCCGCCCCCGTGCCCAGCCCTTTGCTGACAGGCACATCCAGACATTATCTTGCGGCTCAGAATATTAAAGACAAAGCAGGACCATATAACAAGGATTAGTCACACGTGTTTACATTGCATTGCCTATTCAACCTCGCTTGTCCTCAGATGGATCTTAACAATAAAGCAAACAGTTACACTGTGTAACAACCAAAGTGGGCAATCAAGACCACTGCACAAAGACAGAGAGGAAATTTAAGTGTTTTGTGTTGAAGTAGAACAGCAAGGGCACAAGATTTCATCGCAAGTTGACACCAATCACATTTAAGAAAGGATCGAATTAGGTCTCAAAAACTGATGCAAGTATTTTGTAAGGGTGGGTAGAAAAACACAACACCATAATGGCCAAAACTTAATATCTTCAGGAGTCATCACCATCTCAGAAAATAGGATCCACATTGCAAGTAAAAAAATTCCCCAAATAAGCCACTCCTCTTCATATGAAAAATATCAATATCAGACGTGTTCTTGACATGGTATTTTATCACTCATTAAATCTTCTGCATCCTAAGAGGGAAAAAAATTCCAAAAGAATTCACATGGGTGGTAGGAATTTCCTTCTGTAAAAACTAATAACTTCATTTTTGCCTCAGTTCTGAGCAGATGTTATAGCTTAAGATGGTCACCAAAATGAAGCTTTCAGTGCTAGCCCTTAGGAACTATTTTGCACAAGTGATGCACTCCAGACAGCACGGCACATGTCACTTCGCGATACATCACTCATTTAAGTTGTGTAACAGTGCAAACAAAGCAGACAAAGCCTAAGCACTTTTATTTACAGCTAGTGATTTATTTTATGCAATTCACCAAGGCAATAGGTATCATTAAGGATTTGTTACAGGCTGGATTTTCCTTGTCAAAATGTTAATGTCTTTAATGATCGATCTTTATTTTGTAAAATTTCAGGTCAAATTTTCCTGTGTCAGTTAGGATGGCCAACAGACGTCTAAAACTTGTAGGATTGCTTCAGTTAAAGGAATTTGTGACTTGCAGCCAATCCCAAACACGGTGGTCTACAGAACAAAACCCACTGCTCTGCTGGCACTAACTGACAGACCTAGTTATCAGTCATAGTAAGAGGAGATAAAAGGCAAAGGCACATCTGAAGTCCTTCCCTCCAGTTAGGAGTGAAGCACTTCAGATGGCTACCACAACGATGTATGTTATATTGGCAAGAAGCTATTTCTGGCATGGCGTTTCATCTAGGACTTTTCAATCAAACAGGGCTTTGTGACATCTTTGGCTTCATTGGAGTCTTTGGCGTGGATTAAGTTGGACAAAGAGAATCTGCAACTTACTTGGAAGCAGGGCTGAGGGCTGGTAACATCTTCTTATGTTACTGTCACATTGGCTCCAACGGGAGGTCATAAAGTGCTACACTTTATAAAAAACATCACCCCACTGTGCGCGTAAATATTTGTAAGCCAAGCACAGAACGCGCCCCCATCACGGAAGTCAAGAATGGAAGATGAGTTAACATACCTTGTCCACTCCACAAGCTATTCATACTAATCAGATTGCCCAGAACATCAAAATTGTGTGTGCTCTACCTGATAACCTGAACAGCATTTTCATGGTGGTGAGTCCTCATCTAAACAAGAAATAATACCTAAGGTGCTGACCTACTTGTCATTGCAAAGGAAAAAAAGTCTGGTTTATTGAACTCAGGGGAACTTTGCTCAAGGTTCTGATTAGGCCGGAGGGAAAAGGTACCATATTCCTAATAAAAACTGCCTCAGTTGCCCAAGGGCAGTCCAATGAATAACAGCATGCTTGCACAAGACAGTCAGCATACTACAGGAGCAGACAGATAGGTAGAAAAGTGCTACCAATGGATGTGCTCATTGTATTTCATATTCCACTGTGCTTTTTGTAGCTCTCTCACTGGGGTTAAGCTTCTCAGGCAGACCAGATCAGAACCCCCACCGGCACGGCAGCACAAACCTCCTGTCATAGGACACTAGGATACACGAATCAAAGGCACCTCTAAAAACTGAGCACTGTTATCTCCACTGACACCACAGGATAACCATCTTAAAAACTGATAGTATAATACTAATACTCGGTTATCTCCCCAATAGTAATTTCCATACAAAGCATTTCTCTAAAGCTGAATTGACTAGAAAACTCATGGCTTGTTCTCTTCTACTTCATGGAATAGAGTATACAGTAACTTTTTAAAAAGTTTTTAAGTGTTTCAGATTGAGGTTGTTCTTGTAATATACAGATTCTAGATTTGTTACACTAAATGAGAGCTCTGCTCCATCTTCTGCACCCAGACACAATTCTGAGTTATCTCCCAGCTAGGATATTAAAAGTTAACTTCAAATCCCTTCATGAAATGGATGTTTATTCTTGGGGGTTTTATTTGGAAATTTTGGCATAGTGTGATTTGTTTTATATTTACTTTTACCCACCATAGCTATAATCTCTTCTTTCAGGATAGTAAAGTGTTCTCTAATTTGCTTTTATTCTGGTTCATACACTCATTATACCTCATAATAGAGCTTCAAAGAGCTCCCATTCTGCCTAAAAAGTTCCTACGGAGGCTGTACTTGCTATAAAATATGATGAAATTACTTAAGTGATATGATTCCCCAAACACACATTACTGACATCAGTCTCCATGACTCTGTATTAAAGGGAAGCATCAGTCCATAATAAGACCATATACAACAGGGAGTGATGTGATCAGAGCATGTCCTACTGAAATACTTGTTCTTATGAAGTCCATGAATATTGCTTTTAAGTGTAAAAAAAGTAATCTATTCTAGAAAGAGACTTATGAACAGAAAGTGAGAAAAGAATACTCTCTGATCTCTTGAGCTGAGCTCTCAAGACATCAATGACTATGCACTCATTTATAATCGCCACTAATTCACTGGCTGCCCTAGAGACACACTTTGATCTTTGGGAAGATCTACTGTATCCATCTGCTTGCAACAGGCAGTAAAAATTGTATGTCCCTATAATAAAGTGGTCCAAATAATACAGCCCTAATATCTAGCCCCTAATTCATTAAGGAAGATACCACCATGGATGCTCTACATCCATGGCATAAATATTCATCACCGGCATGGAAAGGCTTGGCTGTACACAACAGCTTTACAGTAGATATCCTTTCTCTGTGAGCGTGTGTGTTGTATGTGGGTCTACACATCCACCATCCAGAAATACTGCCACGCCCTGAGCTTATGATGGGAAATGAATACAACTGGCTTCACACAATGGCTATTTTTAGGTAGTCGAGTGGTGTTAGGAATGTAAGGAGGACTTCTGTTATTCTTATTAATCCATAGCTTTGTGTTTGCATAGAGGTAGAAAAAATATTCCACCTACTTTTCCAAACCTTTCCAAAAAGGCTGCCAGATATTAACTCTTTCTCATCGCTATGATGTCACGTCATTGCCAAGCAGTGAAACATTTCCAGTTATATATGCATCTTCATGTTCAACATGAAATGTAAAGGTAGCGACCTGTGATGGTGAGCAACAAACAGCCTAGCGAAGTGGGACGCAGTAACACATCCTGGCCGCACAGCTCCAGCATGCACAGCTCCACCACCATCCCAGCTCACAAAACTAGGAGATTTGGCACATGACTGCTACACGTTTTGGGGTAGCATAGCATCTCACAGCTGCAGCTGCACATAGGTACATACTGTATGTACGTACTGTACTTCACAGGAGGAAAAAAACCCCACAATTACAATACTACAGTTTAGGAAGGAGGTTTTGTTGAATGCTATGTCCCACTGAACTTGCTGGGGAGTTGAGATAAATCAAACATAATTTCTCAGGAAAGTATTTGGCTAGGATAACTTAACTAACTTTTTTTTGTCTCTCTGAAGTGTGGCCCAGTGTCTCTTTCAATAACAAGAGGTCGTTTCATGTCTCCTACAAAAAAGACTTGCAGCTTGCAGCCTGCTACTCAGTGCAGCAGAGAGAGTTCCTCAGCTTTACCAAACAGGAATACTTCTCTGAAGTTTCTGCTAACAGCAGCAGAAGAAAGATGCTTGGCACTGCTAAGAAAAAAAAGTCCAAAAAACTCAGATGAAACTTGCAAAAAAGCAAGGCCCTAGAAGTTACAGATATTTTTTAATATTTTGGCCTAAATAATGAGTAAGACTCCCCAAAAAACACTTAGGATTAGCTAAGATTGTGAATGTTACAAGACTGGAAGACTACAAAAATCAAGGACAAATTTAACAGCATTATTTAGCATATGGTACAGATAGAGGAAAGATGAAAAAGTAATTCAAAGAGCTAAAAGTCCCCCATTATAGCTTCTGAATCTGCAGATCCTTCCTGGAATTTCAGCATGCCACATATAAAAAAAGTATGAAAGAAATCTAGCTATCAGGGCAGTAGTAAATCCTGTGGGAGGCATTTTTCTTAATTGTGTATCTAAATTTCATTTCACTGGAAGAAAACGGATTAAATGTTTTCTGCAGTTTTAGGAATTAAGCATAAAGCACCACCAAGAATCACAGACCTCCTCTGCATTCACCTTCTCTAACCCAAGGCCATTTTTCTGGAAGAGCAATCCAACACAGATCAGGATTAACGGCAGCACATTTCTGTAAGCTTGGGTTTGTCACATCAAGATTGGCATCCTGTTCTCATGTACCTCTCTGGGAATCGTTCCCTTAACAAACAACACAGTGCATGTACACAGTCTCTTGGCAGGATGCTTTCAGCCATATCTATGGCTGAAGTGGATAGCAAATGGCCCACTTGCAAGCCAGTTGATACCTAAGCAAAGGGCAGAATTGCCACCGGCTTTGAAGAGGCCTTCTTTGTAGCACTGCAAGTGTTGCTGGTTTGCTTTCTTTTTCTCTAGAAAGCCCCTCTTCAGAGCCAGCAATGAAATACTAACACCATATGCCTCTATACTTGTCCACACTTGTTGATGCATGCATGTGAGAGACAGCACACGCACTGCATGGGAAATGAAAGAGTACACATCTGGATGCCAAAAAGCATTTATTGCAGCAGTTGCTCTGGGAACTGTCTTTCCCACTGAGCAGCCAGATACCCAAGGCTGGGAATATTACCACAGAGCAGACAGTTCCAAGAGCAGATTAAAAGTTAAGGGCAAGAACTGAAATACAATGGCATTCAAGTAAAGAGGACTAGAAGCACAAGTACACCACCTGTCCCAGAACAGACACAGGGCCTTGAAGGGGTGAAACAGAAAGGGTTGAAATTTCACATTCAATCCAAAGTAAAGCGGAAACAGCACAGATTCAGGCATCAGCATGAAGTGCACTGCTTGCTTCAGAGCTCAGCTGGGGAGAAATAGGGAGGCTTTCACAAGAGTGAGGCCAGATACAAGTGCAGCAATAGCTTCGTTCCCCAGAAATGACCTGGGTTTGAGGGGCCAAAGTGTTGCAGAGACATGTAACGGACAAGTAGGTAGGTTACTGCAGCAACAGAGGCAAGCTCCTCTGCCCCTTGAGGCATCCACAAAATCTCCTGGAAGTCTGAGTGATGGGACCTGGAGGAAAGATTGATGTGGGATACAGTTCCTAGATGCTCCATACCCAGGGCCAGAGAAAATTGCAGACTGCGGATGGAACAGGCGAGAGCTGGACACAGTCACAATCTTATTTGCTAAAAGCTTCAGCAGCGGTAAGTCCATGTCTCATAGCCAGCAGCAGTCAGCCGATTTCAGCAGCTAGTGGCAACCACCACCTCAAGCACTTCAAAATAATTTATTCTCTCATGTGCGCTGAACTAACAGAAAAAGAAAAGTTCTCAGAGGACATCCAGAGGAGGGCACTGGTAAGCCTGTGCTCTCTGTAGTTTAAAACAGAATGGTCCGTCTGTGCTGACCTTTCCTGGCTGAGAACTCCTGCCTTTCCCCACTCCATCCACATGCACAATGCGGTCTGCAAACGCACAGAGCAGGATTTCTGTACTCCTAAAATACTGCCATTGAGCTCCTCTCCTCCATGACTCTCCAAAGGAATTCCACAGAAGTCAAGCTTTTCCCCACAGATCCCTTACAGGCCCTTTCTCATACTCACCTGTGTGATGTATAAATACAGTATGAATGACCTGTAGATGGTCATTTAGCTAGAACCTATCCATAGATAGACACATGCCAAGCATGGGTAGACAGGAACAACCTAGCTATCATAGCCACAAAGGAGCGGAAGAAGGAACTTCTTTTCTGGAGGAAAGGGCAGATGCAAAGGCCTGGTGCGATTTCCCTGCAGGCTTTCTGCTTTCTTGAAAGTTTTTGTGACCAAAATTAATGGCCAAACAGCCAAAGCTAATCATTCACACCATTTTCAATAAGTAAGCCATTCATACTCGTTATAGATTATATCTCACTTTCATTCTGAACCTTTCATCCTAAGAGTATAACACTGTTCTTTACAAAACTGCCACACACAAGTGAGACAGAAACCTCTGACATCACTAGAATTAATGATTAGTATTACCTAGAAGCCAGTCGTAGAGCAAACTCCAATGCATACAGCCATTTTCTCAGACAGAAACAGAGATACTCCGTAATGTCTCTTCTCAGCAACAGACTAGGGGGAAGGATAAACCAGTGCAATCAACGAACAAGGGGGGAATATTTACACAGGCAACATTTAGTTTAAGGTACAAGAGGTACACATATAAGCTTCAGGAGAGGCACAGGACATACTATTTTCAGCAGGTAAGTTTATTCAAATACTACTGCCACAAAATGACTTCTTTGGCCGTTGTGTGGGCATCCTAACCATCACAGGTATACGTCAACACAGAGCTGAGGGTAGGCTTGCCAGCAGCCCAGGCAATGTTGAATGTTCACGTCTGGCAATATGAGCACAGGGTTTGGCCAGAGCTGCAGCTGGGCCATTCCTATAAGGAGATATAGACAAGGAAAAAAGGCAAAGAGTGTTTCTGAAACAAAGACCTGGGTGGAGGAAGAGGAGCAGGGACCCCGGAGAATCCAGCTGGCTCTCCTCTGCTGACCAGGGCTGGAAAAGAAAGAGATTCGCTGTTGCTGTTGGGAGGGACTCCTCACATGCTTTTCTTCCAGGCAGTAAGTGCCAGGCTTTCCCTCCGGGATCTATACTGCACGGCTGCTTAGTGGCAGAAGCCGACCTGGATATCCAGGGTTTTTGCCAGAAAGGCAGCAGTGGGATAAAGACCATGGTCGTTTCGCTGCCCCTACACTCTGCTGCTCCAGGCAACTCTCTCAGCGGCCTCAGCCTAAAGGGGGCCCTCGCTCAGTGTTACTTTCCAGAAGCCATAAAGATAATTTATTCAACACCATAACACTATTCAAGCAGGTCAGTCTGACAGACATTAGAGCACACTATACTCCACTGCTTAAGCTGCACTTGTAGAAGTCACACAGAGAAATGATGCTCAAATAATTAAACTACTAAGGATTACACTACCGAAACCTACTAGAACTTGATCCTGTAATCTGCCACGGAAAAGTGAACTATTTTTTCCATTCATATCACATCTTTCTCAATTGTCCATTTTGGGAGGGCTGAATCTCCACAGCTATGGACGAAAGAGCTGGGTTTAACCCATGCTATACAACATATAATAATGTCATTATTCAACAAGATGCTCAGATTCAAAAATGTATTGATATTTTGATTTTTCTAAGTTGTCACTGTTTTAGGGGGAAAAACAAAAAAAACGAGCAAAGGTAAACCTGTGTGCATTCTAAAGTGAGAAAGCTCACTACTTCTGTGGCCCCGGAGCCAGCCTGACCTTGTCTTCCTGCCCCAGGCTTTCTTTCTCCTGAGTAGCTATTTCAATGCTGTTATAATCTCTTTTTCAACTCTGCAACTCCAACCTTGTTGGAATACAAAAAGTAAGATTAGACCTCATCCCATCCGTAACATATCTGTCTTTCTATGCCTCGCTCCCTACCACACTGGAGCATTCGCAGTGAGCCGGATGTAGAGAAAATTCTGCCATGGCCTCTGCATCAGACATTAAGCCATGGGCTCTTGTCTCTACAGTGCTTAAAGATAGCCTCAAATCTCACTGATTTGGATGGAGAAACCAAAGACTGTTTGGAGTGTTTTTAAAAAGAATCTCAGCTTTTGCTTTTCATTGTATTAAATATGCATAATTGCTATGTTAAAAGTCTTCTATTTCTGCCTTGCTGCACTACGCCCCTTTTTTTGGAATTGCAGACACCTCTGGTGTGAAAATTAAATCTCCACTTTAAAGTTGGGAGAGAGGAATTACATGCCATTTGCTGAAACAGGTTTCACACAAAAACGGGAGTGTGGAACATGCTTCTTCCTCATAATTACCGTGCAATTTATACAGAAGGAATCTGACAAAAGTCAACAAAAATACGAATGAGAAGAAATGTGTGTTAATGAAATACCATGTACTTGGAACTGATACAAAGATCAAGACAAGTGAAAGGAGGAACAAACATTACTGGTAGTAGGAAATTCCAGCTGTAGTTATGCTGTAAGTTAGCAGAAATGGCACTATCACTGAGCAAAATGTCATGGTATAAAGTGATAATATATTGAATTAAGAAAACTTTTGGAAAATGATTCTAACAGCTCTTATCCTAAATGGATAGTCATGTTTAATTAGGTTTAAGAGAAACTATGGCAAGGGATCCTCACACAATAGAGCAGAGCGCTGTTAACTTTGGCTGCCTCCTGAATTTTCAATGAGATTTCTATCATAAAAACTGTTTTGCCATTGAAAACATTAAGGGGAAATTGCCTTACTGATCAAAGAATGCCCCCTTTTGGAATATCCCGATCATACAGACCATAGATACCTCAGCAAGGCAGCGCTGAACACCATATTCATGGATTAAGTATTTTTTACCTGATTGGAAGACCCTGCTATGTGGATTAAAAATGGAGTTCAGTCATGCCCATAATTCATGAATGTATTATATATGCAGGCTAATGACAACTAGTACTATTGAGCATCTGTCACCCTAAAATCGGTGCACAAAGCCAGTTATTTGTGTCATTTGCTTTTCTTGACCAATTTTATAATAACTATATTGACTTTTCACTATGGCATTGAGCTTCATTTCAAAAGCAGCAGCTAGTAAAAGTTAATGATCCAAAAACGTTACTATTTTAAGCTCATGTTGGACTAACCAATCATTTCTAACCATGGAGTTAATGGTTTTGTTTTATAGCTCTGCAAGAATGAGAAGTCTAAGGCTGCAGCAGCTGCACATTCCAACTTCTTCCATCCCTCCCATCCTCAACACTTGGGCAGCACAATCTGTAAGTATTTATACTTGACAAGTTACCACTCACACACGAAACACAAGCTCATTTCACTCCTCACTAAGTAACACCTGCCCTTCCTCAAGGTCTATCACAAAGAATTTACACAGAATCTGTGTACAATTGTTTACAACCATTTCTTGCAGCCTGATATTTTAAGGCAAATACACAGGTGCGCTTTGCAAATGGGCGAAAACTCGAGAAGGCTCTGGGGCAGCCACACATCCCACCCTCTCTCAGAACCTCTGCGGAAGCCCTACAACCTCCCCAACAGTCTTTGACTCCATCACTGCAACTGCTGCAGGAGGAGCAGAGCAGAGTTTCAGGATATTTTGAAGTAGGTGGTATTCACACTTTTTCTTCTCTATCTCCTGTTCCCATTAGAGAAGAGATAGGAGCTTATTTCTTCCACTCTAGGACAAGATATTTCTCAGAGTAGAACAACTGCTGAACAAAAAGCTAGCATGGCAGGGAGACAGCTCTGGCAATTGGCCCTGGCCAACAAGAGGGTGAGAATGACTGACAGATCAGGCCAGGACTACAGAAGCTCTGAAGACAGATTTGGGGGCTTTGACCTTTAAACATTACAAAATCCTGCAGAAAAGCTTAAATTCAGGTCTTAAACTTATGAGGAGTTCCTTAGACCATTTCAGATCTTGGGCTCTAATTTTATAGCATTCCTTTTTAACACTGTTTTGCTTCTGCTGCCAAAAAAAAATCCAGGTTCTACTTTTAGACATGGAGTAAAGAATAAAAAGCAACATGAGCACATTTTAGCAGCTGGAAAAATCATGGTCAGAATTAAACAATAAAAGTGGACAACATAAAGCATGGGCTGTTCTTTTCAATTTGCCTCATTTTTTTTAAACGCCACAGAAAGAGCCTTTATTACAGAACCACATTCCACCTCCAGCAATGGATGTCCATTTGCATCTTTTAAGAAATATTGCAGAAATACATTAACACTGGGATTAAGTAACTGGCACAATTTGTTGCCCTTAATTTTTGAATTCTCATTGGCTTTCATCATTTTCTCTCCCTCCCCTCAACAGAACAAGATAATTAGACAGAAGCAAATAAGATGTACAGAGCTAGAAAACAGAAGAGCCTGACATGTGTAGTACATGCTGTCAGCCATATGGCATTCTATATATATTGTTACAGATGAAAATTGTACCACACACTGCGCTGTACATTAACACTGGAATAGTATACAGTAATTCATGTGCATAAACTGATACTATCCACTGTGTTGGCTAATAGATTTTGGAAGTTTTCTACATAGCATTTTATTTTAAATGACAGTGTTTTCTATTAATGGGTGGGCACTGTCAGCTTCTTGACCCCGGCCAAGAAGGATGTCTTTTTGTTCAAATGGCAGCCATCATTTCTGTGAAGTGATGCATGTAAAAAAGCCAGTAAATGCAATTCACCTCACACGCGGCTGTCACTCAATTTGACATCTACATGTTGGAGTATTTTCTCAAAGTTTTCTCCATGTGACCTGCAAGTTAAAGATCAGGGAGGTTACCTTCATCCAGCCCATCCATGTGTCAATCATCCCCACCTAAAAACGAAAGTTACAAATAAACTGCAGCTACTATTTATACTCTGCTGCCTGTCCCATCTTTTTCATGTCAATCTTGCCGTTCCTCATTATAGCTACATCATGCTTCCCCCACCACTTCTTTGTGTATCGCAGATTAAGTTTCTTTGTTTTTCTGCTGCTATCCTTTTGAGTGTGTAAAATCCTTAAAGCCTATCTCGCTTTTCTTCCTCTGTGATAACTTTGAAAGGAAACTTAGAAAGATATTAGCAGTAGTCTTTTAAGGAAATGCATGGCTACAAGTCGAATACAAACTCCCTCCTCCACTGGACGCACAAGGTGCCCAGTAAGGAGATACAACTCTGCTGTCACCCCTGATCGAGAACTATCCCTTCTGTCCAAAGCACGCAAAGCCTGTTGTTAGAGCAAGTCAAGAGATCTGAGAGTACACAGAGCCCTGGACCTATCAGTCATCCTTGCGTGGGCTACCTGTGGGCCTCCCACTCCACAAAATCTTCTGCCTGTATTGGTGGAGATGGAACAGCTATCCATGCCTTTTGAGTCCCTTTGCCCAGCTCCCCTTCAGGTCCTCACAGAAAAATCCACTTAAAAAGGATTTGTGTGCCAGGGACCTGAAAAGGAAATGCTTATCAGTGTATGCAGGATAAGATTAAATTTGACCCTACGTGAGAAAACAGCCAGCTCTATCATTTGAGATCCCTTATTATCAATGGCTTATTATCAACGAAGCTTCCTTTTCTCCTCTTGGGAGACTATTCCAGTTTATTACCCATCATTGCCAGAAAACCTCTCCGAATATTCAAAGTTCTCCCTGTACTCTCAAATAATGCTTCATAAAAACATGACCTCTTCTAATTATACAGTCAACTCTGTTCCCCAACCCTTGAATAGTGGAACCCCTGCAATATATGAATTGGCCTGATTTGTTCCCATTCACAGGAAATATCCTGAAAGGGTTAACATGAGTTAGCCTGAATTTTTCATCCCATTGCCTGTTATAGTGGGAAGACCTTATGAGTCTAGGGATCGGGGCAGACTACATTTCCATTGCCTGTGATTAATAACAAGCATTCTTCTGAATGCACCTTTTAGGATCATCTCTTGCAGGCTGCACTGCCATGTGTTGAACTCGCCAAACTGGACAGCAGCACTAGCAGAAGCTATGTAGAGGATGGTAATACTGAGGTCTGCCACCTTCCACTCTAATTTTTGCATGTGGTCTGACTGTGAAAGGCAAGAATGCTCCCGTCTTTCTCCTGACTGAGTTAGAAATCCAACATCACCACCTGAAGCTGGGTAGAGAGACAGATCTCCGGCAGGAACAGAGGAGGAACCACAGAAGGACAGTCTCACAGTGTGTGTGAGCAGATCTAACTAAAGATTGGAATTTCTATCTACATGCAACCTCGTGGCCCGCTGTAGTGAAAAAAAATTCAACCTTTGATTAAGATCATTGTCCAAAAAAATTTTCAGTCACACTTTGAAACATCAGAAATACTTGGTTAGAAATAAGACCATTGTTGCATATGTTAATACTGTAAAATCTACAGGAATGAAGCAGAGCACAACACCTAAAAAAATCAGCAGTTTCTAATTCAGCCAGAACCCTTACAGGGCAATGCTTGCTTCTCCTAAAGCTGACAAGAAGATATTCCATCAGCACCCAACTGTTTTATTCATTGTCTCTTTCTTCCACATCCATGTGTAACCCATTAAGAGTGGGAAAAGGAAGCCATTACAAATAGAGCTACATAAATATATATCTTACACTGGAAAATTACCAATTTTCTTTAAAAAATGTGTTTTTGGTAATCTAGAAACTCCTCCTGAATTCCTGAATAATTTAAGCTAGAATAAAAATTGATGAGAAGGGGACACTCCTTATCACCCAATGGCTTGGGATCAAGTTCCCTGTGGTACCTGAGGAGACCTATTCACCCAAAACACCCCCAAAACTGCAATTGAGATCTAAGAAAGTATCTCCCAGTCAGTTACAGAGTGGGACTGCATATTTATTTATTTTACTTACTTTCTGTTACTAAACATCTCTCTTGAGTTTCAAATATTTTCTTTGTTTTGCTGCTAAACCTAGTTCATGTTGGCAGACAAAGTGAATTGAGGTGAGGCAGACAAATGTAGGGCACTCTGTCTCCATACAGGCCGCAAACTGACATGCAGCCATGTTCAGAAGTGGTGCATAGGGTTTCCCAACCTTGGATATGTCTAGGGAATCCAGAAGTTAGAAAACGTTTTCTGTCTGTCTGCAAAGAAGTGTATTTCCAAGCACCACCTTCTGTTAAGTGCCTTTGGCAGGCACAAACAAGCCCTTCCAGTCCAAAGAGCAGAAAATACTTTTTGGCTGTAGGCACACCTTGAAGTATGATGTTAGTGAGAATCACTCTCATACTCTTTCCCTCCTGTTCCATCACGATTTAAGTATGTCTCACAAAAACTGACTTAATAGAAAAGATACACCATATAAACAAAGGACTACACCTACAAATATCCAAATACACCTCAAAATATCTTAGTAACTGGGATATTTTCCTTAATGATGGGAAATGTGAACTCCAATCTTCTCAGGCAGAAGAGAGTGTTGAACCTAGGTCTACTTCATTCTAGGCAAGCACTTCAGCTCTTTAACATAACCATGTGAGGACCATCACTTCCCCACTTTTTCCTATGCTTTCAAAGATTTCATTTGAAAAGGGAAAAAGGCAAAAAAACCACCTGGTTTGATCAAACCCAGTAATTCTCTCCAGTGTTCTGGTGTGACTGCCAAATCTGGGGGGGGGAGAGGAGATCTCCCAGCCAGATGCACATTACGTTCAGTCCGCAGAGCTGCTCAGCTGCATGCTCCCAGTGGAGGTTCTTCTGTAGGCCTGCCAGATGCAGCTCCAAACCCTCCACTAAAGACCTTCACTCCATACACCAGGACATACCCTGGAGCCATACATGGCCCCAGTTCTGCTTCAACTAATAATCAACAGGATTTCATCCTTTATCTCAGAGCACCCTACAGAGGTTCTTCTAACTCGCCTCTACCTCAGAGCAGGAAATAGAGCTCAGACTTCCTCTCCTCCTCTAGCTTGTGATGTTCTGGGTGAGGCTGAAGTTCCTCTGTTCCACTTGCTGAACTCATAGGAGTTTAACAAGATTTCATCCCATCAGTGACATGGCACAGTTACCTCACTGATATACATGCACTGCTCCACCCATAGCAGAAGACAGGTTGCAAGGAACGCAGCCTGATTAGTCCATAATATTTCACATTCACATAGCCACACTACGCAGCAATAAACTGAATAGATCAAGTCGCCATTCTTTCTTTGGTCATTCCCACCTAGTCCAACGGGCTGCCATCAGGCCTGTGGCTTGCAAAATGGTCCCAGGAACCAGCTGTCCTAAATCAGCTTCCAGCTATCAGAGAACAAGATACCTTTCTAGAATAAATGCATACAACAGACACCTAACCTCTGCTACATTGCAACACCCAATCTCTTTTCTTCACCTGTTCAGTCCACTGCAAGAATTTCTGTGGGGAGGTGAAAAGAGCCACCCGGCTTCAGCTTGCCTAGTGTTAAGGGCAAATCTCCTTCTCAGCCAAGCTACAAAATTTGAGGAATTCCTTGTGTTTTCTGACTGACATAGTTTACCAGCAAGGACAGCATTTTCATAAGGTTGTTTGTAGAAACAGTGACTGCCTTAAATGACATAATATTTATTTTACAGATATTTTTACTGCAATGATGTTTACATTTCAGGCTTACAAACCTACATGAAATGGGCTAAATTTATCAGCTATTTAAAGATGGACCCTGGAAATTTTGATCAAATCAAAATTTGGAAGACACAAAATTTGAGCTTCCATTTGCAGCCTATACTCACTGACCAATGGGTCTATGTTCCCCTCTATTCACAGGAGGGCTTAAGCACATAACTCACAGTGGCTACCTTCATCATTTTCTTGTGCCTCAGCTGGAGCACAGAGGAAGGGACTGAAAAACAGGAGTAAAATACTGCAGTGAACTTTTAAACTAAAATAGCAATAGAGAGTTAGATAATTAAATGGGAAACCAGATCCAAATGTCAAATAAGAAGGGAGACATCAAAGAGAAACAGCAATCTCTGATAAAGATCAAGAGAGAAAACGAAAATTTTTATGGCATATGCTGACAAATGGCTGAAGTAAAATATAACAAAGTAACTTGGTTTAGCAATATTCCTACAGATTGTCTGAACTACACTGCTGCAGAGATCAAAGGACAGAGTTAGAAACAAAATACCAAAAGAAATGACACACTCCCTTTTTACCTCCCCCTCTTTCTTAAATTCATATTTCAAACCTAAGACTCAAGGGCTGAAATTTTGTAAAAGTTTCTGGAAAGGTCAGCTGAACAAGTAGGTACTTTTTATTTGAAATTACTTTTTAGTATCTTTTTTCTTCCATTAGAGAGGTGTTCAGAAGACAGGCCTAGCCTGTATCTTGCTCAGAGCTTCTTTCAGCTGAATACCAGATTGCTTTCCAGGATGCACAGTTCTTAGGATTTTTGTGTGTGACTCAATCATGTCTTCAGCAGATGGGTTTTCTGTATTTTCCCCAAGAATGTTCCCATTGTTGTCACTGAAACTTTTTCTCCTGTGTTGAACATAGTCCTCATTATCTGATAGTTCTGATGACTGTTCTCCTCTATCAACAGTTGTAATTCATGTGTATCCTCTACGAAGAGAATAATCTCTTATTTATGGTCTCCCTTGCTTTGTGGACTCATTTATCACTTTATTGTATATTCTAGATAAATATCTCTGTCAAGCAAGGCATTTCAAACATTTTATTAATGAAAAACCCATTTATAATTTACTTAAAATTTATGTGCGATGGTTACAAATACACGACTACCTCCAATTATTTTTGTTCGCCTTTTCCAATTATTTAAAAATTAAAAAATGAGATTTCATAAAGAAAAAAACCCTAGTTTGTTCCCTTTTAGTTGAAATCCAGCCATCAAGATAGCCTTTTGAAAAGCAGCTAAGAAAGAAAGATTATCTGTGATTACATTTTCCTCCTTCATGAGAACAAAGACTATTTTAATAAATGGAACTCAGACTCTTCCTTCTAAACGAAAAGGAAAAAAGATTGCACTCAAAAATAAGATAGCCAGGTAAAGTCCTGGAGTATATGTTACATGGAAGACTAAACTAGATCTAATGACCCTTTCTGGCTTAAACGAAGTAACAGATTTGCAGGAGGCAGCATATGGGCCATCTACTTTCTGCAAATGTATGATAGTTAAAAGGAAATTGCATATACTTTGGAGGGCAAGGTTTAGCCGTTTGAGAGGAGGCACAACTGTTGACAGATAAAGTGGTTTAGCCAGTTTAAAATGTCTACTTAGTTTAAATACAAAATTACTCTTCAGCCAGTTCTTGAAAGCTGGAATATATTAAAACAGCATTCTGCACCAAAAATTCTGTGCAAAATCCTGCAAAGTCTCTGGTGCAGTCTCTCTCATTTTCCACTGGACCAGTATTTCACCTTGTCTGCAGAGTGTTAGTAAATACCACTTCCTATCACAAACTACCCAAGAGGAAGACAGCTACAAGTTGAAGACACATTACGGGGCCAGACTCTTGATAGCAGGAAGAAGACGTTAATTCCTACCCCAGGCACCTCCATTCACAAAGGAGATGTATTATACGCAACTCAGTTCAAGGTTAAAAAAAACAGTTATTCACATTAAGGGGGCTGTTCAAAGCCACAAGTTTTAATTGCAGTTTAGAAAACCTATGTACCATGAAAGTAGAGGAGATAAATTGCACTGGTGGACGATGACCACAACAGTTGCCAATTCAACCTTCGTTATCAAATGCTAACAGTGATAAAGTGCATCCTACTTCTCTTCGATTCTTTAACTTACATGCTTGCCATGAATAAAGTTTAGCAAAATATACTGATGGTTTTAAAAGCTATTTGTCTGCTGTGTATAATATATGCTGACATTTCTTCCCTGTTGAAATATCTCTTGTCATTCATAACACTCATCCCTGGTGTTTTCCCTCTCATGTCTTTATATTCATTGTTCTGTTTTTTTCTATTTTTTTCACTGCCTGAGGAACCAAAAATGAAACACATGGTGTCAGAAGAGATAATTGCTATTGGATTTTTCCAGGCCTTCCTAATTTGCCTTTGGATCCTCCTCTTGTCTAAACATCTCCCCATTCCTTAATAGACGTAATTCCAAAATATGGTGCAGCTTACACAGCTTGTCTAAATTTGCATGCACTTAGCAGGAAACTGCAAAAACTTACCAGCCAGTCCCTGTAACTGTTTGCAATACGACTTTGCACCACCTGGGTTACTTATCTTCCCACAAGGAAGTGATCTGCTATACACACTCTTTGCTTTCAAGGGTTCTCTTCCTTCTAATTTAGCATCTCCATAATAAGATCAGTGTTTTTAAATATTAGGATGCTTCTGAGCCTACTTATGTTATTGAAACATTCTGGTAGAAATCCTTCTTATCTCACTTGACTAGTATGAACCTGGGTTTATACAAGATAAGTATAAGATCAAACTTTGGCGACATACTGCTTAATCACAAAATAATAGGAGTTAGAGGGACCTTTTGAAGTTATTTATTTCATTCCAAAACTACAAACAGGATCGTGATATGTAATAACTTCTAAGATCAAAAAATTTCCACAAATGGAGACGCAACCTCCTTATAAAATCTATTCCAATGGCTAGCATACCTCTCTTCCTGCACAGCCCCTCTACATTTAAAAATGATTTAAAATAAAGCTTCAAGTGAAGTCCTGTAGTCCAAAATAGACAAAACTCCTACTAATTTGAAAAAGACTTTGGTCTGTGTAAAAGCTTTTCTCTACATTCATGGTTGTCTACTGGCAGAGATGTTCAAACTCTAAGAGCATTAAAAAAATCTATTGTCACTGATGACAAGCAATGAGCATTCTTTGTTATCCAACACAGCTTTTTTTTTTTTAATTCCCTGTGATTCAAGACAGTGTATCAAATGTTTCTGGTTTCGCACTTCACTACCATAGTTTGTTTGAAAACAGAAGGGAGGGCATGTAACAATACACACTTTTGCAGGATATTTCTAACGGGCACACAAAGCTAAAATATCTGTCTGAAACTCCATGGAATGTTTTCTACTCGGTTTCTACATGGAGCATGGAGTTTAGTGCACGTGTTGTGTTAGGGAGGGATAACTGGTGGGAAATCATTGCTCAGTCATAGTAATTTAGCTTCTAGTTCATAAGGCAAGCGATTATTAAGTGTTGACTGTTGCAGGTGAAAGCATGAATATGGCACTGTATCCAGCTGAGACTTTGGAAGTTCTAGTAAGCTCAAAACTTTAGAGACAAACTTTTTTCTGTTCTTCTTTTCCACCTAAACATTTCAAAGAGAAGCAACAAACCTGAAACAGATGCTGATATCTGTTCCACCAACATAAATAATCTTAATACCAGTGTGAATAAATACAAGACAATCTTGTTTTCTGATCAAATAAACACCAGTGTGTGTCCATCAACACACTTACTCATTCAATTCATCATTGATCAACACTAGTCTCACCTCAGCGTTAGTCATTTTTTATTTTAGGCAGAAAAGAAGATTTTAAAGCAGCTTTATTTCACATACTGGCTATTCTTTGGCTAGATGGGGATTTGTGGCTTCACGCTGGTGTCCTTCAACATCCAAGACTATATTTGCATGAATTGTACAAAGTTTTAAAAAGGAAAAATACCTAAAAATGAACACCATAAAGCAGAGAAGGGAGAAAGGAAGAGAGGAGAGAAAACAATAAACTGATTTTAGGAGATTTCAGAAGGTCTGATCTAAAGCTTAAATGTTTTCTAGAGCTTTGCTCCATCTGTCCTTACTATGTTCAAAGTTCACCTGGGAACTTTCAATGCAACCTGGCTGGCCGTAACTGTAACCAGCTATGAAAAGTTGTATTGCTGATCTACTTTCTTCACTAACTCCAACATATTAATGATAATTACAAAGGCTATCCAGAGGCAAGAATTCTGACCCCTGCATGAAGGTTACTTTCTACAGATCATCCCCCCAGCCTGAAGATGAAGTATCAGACATAGAGCAGGGCAGAACAGACAGCACGACCTCAGCAGTGTGCTTCTGGAGTGTAATCTCTGAAAGCTGAGTTTATGGGCCAGTGAGGGCAAGAGAGGCTGAATCGTATCATATACACATATGCGTGGAGGTAACCTAAGGCTCTGGCTGTTACATGACCCTTCTAGTGGTTGATTTGCCACCACTTTAGGACTGGATTTCCAGTACTACTTGGATCACCCAACCAGAGCTGCTCAGACAAAGCAGAAAGGAAGAAGAAAAAATTCCATGGAAAATGTTCCAGTTCAGTTTAGACAACACTTTTGTTGGTTAATTCTCCTTTTTAGCACCACAGTGTATATGACACAGTAGTCATTCATTCAAGGCAGAGCTGGTTTGTGGTAAATAATTTGGGAGGAGTCTTAGGCTCAGCATTAACAGGCCTGCCGGAGAGAATGCAGCATTATCAAAGGGAAGGGTGCAATGAGCTCTGCTGGGGTTGGCAGAGAGGGGGCTGGTTTATTGTGCAGCTCCTAACCGTCTCCTGGCATCTTATTATCCAACTAGGCAGACTGCCTTTTCGGAGGGCCCGACTGTCACAGGTCAGACACACAGGCAAGGGAGGGTGGGGAACTTTTTTACCATTTATAACACTTGTGTCTATTCAAATCAAGACAATAATAAGTATTGAGTCTCATGCTCCAGATGATCACCTAGAGGCCTCAGAGAAGAATTTCCCCACACACCCAAGCACAGAGCTGGTGAACAGCCTATCAACGCTATGGTTTCTCTGCATTCTCTTTTCTCCCTATGTGAGATACCCAATGTTAGCCCTATTAGAGACTGGTTAGCAAACCAGACGCACCTATAGTACATTCCAGTATAGCCGCTGAAGCTATATATTAAAGTCAGGAATTTAGTATTATACTTGATATAAGTTATTCCAAAAAGCAATTCTGTTCAAGAGACCGCAGAACAGCTGTTATGTATTAATTACTGATTTGATAAACTCAATACATCAGGAAACAGGCATACACAGGCACTAAAGAGTTATAATTAATCTCCAGCAACTATCATCAGAACCACTAGCCAACAAGCAGTTCAGTTCAGAGGACTTAGACACACTTTTCCAAAGAGGACAAAAGAGGAAAAGCCTTTGCAAACTGCATATGTGTGCATGTGCACACACTCCATGTCCCTTTTATCCATAGTGCATTGTAAGACAGTAAGCCTAAATCAGGTCCACAAAAACACATGATTGAATTTGAAGTTCTTTTATTTTTCTTCTGTTTGGTAGGCCTTTATGGCAGACCTTTCTCCACAGCCACAAGGATTTTATTTCCTCTTATTTTATTGAATAAACATTGAGACTCTCAGAAATAAAGCAGAAGCAGCAGACAGTGCAAAGCTTGCAACGAAATGGGCAAACATTGCCAATACTGTGATTCTCTTTGAAGACATAATGGCAGGCTGCTACGCAATGAAGAGGGCACTGTGGCAAACTCATAGAATGGAAAAAAAATCCAAAAAATAACAATACAAATTTTAGATTGAGAACTTCATCTAAAATATAGAAAACAGTTCACAAGTAACAACAACAACAAAAAAAAACAAGCTCAGTAATAAGAGGAGATGGGCAGAGGAATGTATCCTACAGCAGGATTATAGGCTTTTGACTCTGATTCTTACCATGGGTAAAGATTAACTTTGATTACACAATGGCTCCATTACTATTAGCAATTTGCTCACTTGCCAGTTGCAATAAAAACAATGCAAAAAATATTTAGTTAATTTTGACACCAGAAATGCAGCCACAGGGCAGATATTTAACAACAACCATAGTAAAAGAGTCTCATTTTTTATTATCTTCCAGAAGTAGATGCAGAGTTCAGCTTGTACTAAAATCAACCTCATTACACACATACCACCTCTCTCTCTAACAGGTTTCAGACTTCCTTTAGATTCCCTCGCCTCTGAATGTCAAGCAAAACAAACATGGGATTAAAGACAACGCATTCAGCACTTTCTCTTTCCAACTGAGTTCCCTATATATCCGGTTATAGAGTCCTGCTTCTACTACTGTTCACTGGACTAATGACACTTGAACAGGAAAGATGAGTAATGCTCCTGTCCCATCCCTCTATAACTCAAATAATCCATTTGAGAGATGATATTTAAATTTCCATATTCAAAGGAGAAAATGCAACCTACATCTCTCTATATATGTAACACTTCACGCTTACTGCATAAGTACTCTGACCACAGCTATCTGCAAGACATTTTGGCATCCAAATCACTTCCCTCCTCTGATGCCCCTCCGTCCTTCCCTGACTACAGCTCTGAATCTTTCTGAGGGATCAGGTTTGAGTTAGGCTTGGAGCTGTTTCCTTAGTTATGTCAAAGCTGCTACTCAAATTAAAGAGAATTTTCAGGCAGTTAGCAAACTAAGGTAAGAAACAGAAGCATCTAAAGATCTGGGCATCTTCAGCTCTAGACAGCCAGAAAGTTAAAGTTCTTGGGGACGCCATTTTGGAGCCAGTCAACAAATTTCACTGATATCAATTTTTAGGTGCCTAAGGGTAGAGTATGACAGCCAGCTGAAGCCAATTTAAGACTACATTAGCTCTGAAAGGGGTGACCCCAACCTTCTTTCCATCCTGAGCATGCATTTCCGGCATTTCTTTTGTTTGAGCTTTAGTGGTCCATGCAAAAAACTAATCTTTCCTTTTCCTTTTTCAGAATGTCTTTTCAACAGAATCAGCTTGTTGAACTGAGTGACTGCATAATCATTCTAGTGCAGTTGTCAGTGCTAGACAGAACAGGACCATGAGGCTGAGAACCAGGAAAAGGGCTAGACCATTCCAGGGCACCACCATGGACTTAAAACATTTTAATTCAATCGTGAAACCCCATTCGTAATTAATTCTAGAATATAGCCCCAATTTCATTGAAGATATGCAGGAAGACGCAGTCTCCAAAGTCTCTCTTTGGTATATTGGCTGTGCAAGTTTAAAGGAGTAAAAATCCTACAGGTTATTCAACATGGGCAGACCTCTGCTCTGAGGACTCAGGTGCTATTCAGTACAAATGTGTACATCTGCCCTGATGGAGCAGCTTGTAAAGTCAAGGTCTGAGGTGATACCAGCTTGCAACGCGTGCCATGCTCTTTTGCCAGAACTTGATATTTGTCGTCAAAAATATCATGCAAGGAAATTAATTTCTGAATAAAAGTCCCTATTTCAGATTTAACAGTCTTTTCCCAGCAGGCTAGTGTTCCAAAGGGCTTAGCACAACTACACCAGTGCAAATGAAAGGACTGATTACAGAATGCCTTCTTAAGGCACACCAGGACAGATTTTGCTGGGGTTTTGTTGGAATTAAAAGGGAAAATATGGGAACACTCCCCCAAAAATGAATGGCAGAATTCTAAATCAGGAAAAAGGAGGTGAAAAATAGTATTGGGCTTTGGCTTTTTACTTAATTGGCCTCACTGGAATGGGCATCTCAGAAGAGATGAGAGTCCAGATCAGTTACGGATAGGAGGTTTGTTAAAACTGAGGCACAACAGGGCCTTAGCAGTATTTACTCAAAATCTGAACATTAGATACTGAAATTTAGATACTGAATAGAAAGTTTAATTCTTGAAACAGGTTTTTATAATTCTATTTCCTTCCTCATTACTTGTGTGGCCAAGATGGAAATTGTTACTGTCAAAATATTCAGAGAAAAAGCACTCAGGAAGAGAGCTTGAACCGGTGTCATTAACCTCACATCTTTGTCTCAGACTGGAATCACAGAAGAGTTGTAAATAATTACATGTACAGAAATCACAGAGGAGGACTGTAAGTACAGATACTCTTGAAGCCCTCTATGTTTTATTCTGCACCCCACACTAAAGATATCCAGATACTATAACTAAGTGAAAGGGAACATGCATTGTCCCCCGTTTTTTTCCCTGATGCACTACTACAGATTAATGTATAGCTTGTTTATATTGATTTTGTTGATTTTTGTGACCAGCAAAGGAAGTCCTTCTCTGAAGGCATCAAGACTCATGTCTTTCTGATCTCAAACAATGGAGCTGGGTATACTGCTGAGTAACTTTCTGCATTGTTTTATTTATTAATTGGAAGAGGTAACTGTAATTATGGTGCTCATAACACATTTTGCTAAGCTGAGTAAAGGAGGATGATTTTTTCTGGAATATCTTCAGGTTGAAATCCTGTCTTTGGAAATTTTTGATAAACATCCATGTCCTAAGACTGTGCATGTGTAGGCACAACTGTCCTCTTTGTACCTACCAAGCAATGGCTTGAGTTATGCAAAAGTTTACAGCAGCACCATCTACTGGAGAACTCATTAAACTATTTGTACTGGATTTCTTTTGCAAATTAAAAAGGCAAAGAAAAGTTGTGACAAGAATTTCAAATGGTAAACATTGTCCATGGTTGTAAGTGACACAGAATAGTTCTCATGAAGTCAGTGCCATGTAAGGACCTCCTCTCTTCTTGGTCTGCTACCTGCCACTGGACTCCCTCTTGGTCCTTCTGTTACTAAAAATGAGAAAATAGGGAATGCTGACACTCCTCTCCCAGCAAGCAGAGTATGAGAGAGAATCCTTGCTTTAACTACAAATCGATGTAGGTAGATGTGCTCTCAGTCTATATGTTAGTGGGAAGGAGAAAGTGTGGCTGCAGCACGTGATATGGGAACATCTAAGCCAGCTTCTGGTATTAGCACCTTGCAGATTTGGTTCATTAAGAGTTCTTGTACTATGGCTTACCTTCTGTTAAACTGATACAATATCTACTTTTTTTCCAAAGTCATGCTTATAAAACAGTATGAGACCTTAGATTTAGAAAGACTCTGTGGAGACACCTTGGGAGCAAGTGACAGACTTGGGTTCTGTTCTGGTTTCGCCACTCTTCTTTTGATTTCAGGACAGTCACTGATGTTCTGTGCCTAAAAATTCACCTTGTGTAAAAGAGCAAAGACAGTAGGATGTAGATCCTCAAACATTAAAACCTCATAGCTGAGCTAGAGAAAACAGGCTATTAATAGTCTTCTTTTCCAAAGTATCAATCTGAGAAAACTAAGAGGGACTAAGGAATTTGAGATATAGCTATATTAAGAATTCTTATAATGTACACCTAGAAATGCATCATCTTATTTAAGGGATCTAACTCTGCTGAAAAAGAAATTGTATTCTTCTAGGACAAACTGTCCTCCACTTCATCTAAAGCTCTACTATTAAGTTCAAAGGCAGGAAGGCTGGTCTTTAATCACAGATTAATCTATCTATTTCTCTGTTCTTAAATAACTGCTGAAATCTTTTTTCTGTGTGAATAGGAGCAGTCTGTAGAACGTTTGTAACTTCATGCAAGCAATATGATGCCTGATTTTGTTATATGCTTTCTAAAAGTGTAGTCTTTTCTGGTGAGATTACCAGGATTAATTTAAGGATCATTAAAGGACAAAGTCCTCCTTAAAAATGGAGCCAGACCAATTTATCTTTTGGTTGACAAGAAATACATTTAGGAAAAATCAGCTACTTTGCATTTAGAACATGAGATAATTTAGCAACGTCAACACACAGCAAAACGGGTTGAAGTGTTGAAGTGACTACTGCCATTGTGTAATTAAGACTCAAGTCTTAAAGGTTGTAAAACAGATATACCTGTATTCCACTGAGGTTGATTCTACTACACTGTCTAATTATTTCTTAAGAACAATGGCAAACCATGTCAGACATCTTGCTGCTGATTTAATAACATTAAGCTTCCAGGAGACAACCTCTATCTTTCAGTTAAATCTGAAATGGCAAACAGGGCATTTAAAGAAAGGAAAGAAAAAATTGCAGCTATTTCCCTTTCCTCACACAAATATCTCAAAGCACATAATATAATCTACAAAACATCGAAGAATCAGTTTGAAGGAGTCTAAATATATACACACTCACACACAAAAATGTCATGAAAATTGCATGGTTCTTTTACTAAATTTACTACTTTTTATTTGAATTATTTTAAAAGATTTTTGCTTACTTGAATTTGTTATTTATATTCTAACTCTTTGGGAAGTTTTTCCCAAAGCTGTAATAATACATGTTAGCTCTTCTGTTCCCACTAAATCTTCTCTGAAACAGGTTGATCAAAATCAAGCAAAGCAATTCAGGTAATGCTGAGCATGGAATCGATATAAGGATATTTTAACAGTTTCGTTTTACTTTTGTGAATTTCTTGAAACAGCTTTATATTTAATTGGTGCTGCATACTTCCAAAAAGATTGTCTGTTACTCTTCTTGCGGTGACCCCCAGATCCTTTTCTTGAGGGTCTGGAATTAATTTAGAAATTATCTATGTGTCTCTAGTTGATTAGTTCTAATGATTCTTTTAAACAGTTTCAATGCAATTTTGTCAACCCCCAATTTTTTTTTTTAATGATGCCCAAACACCAATATATGTCATTTCCCCCCAAATTTCATCCACTTCTCTCTCTTCAGTAATCTGCTAATTTGTTTCATCTGCAAATTTCGGTATCTTTTCATTCACACCTTCTCCTGAATATTAATAAATTGAATGAGATGTGACACAAACCCTTGGGATACACCCTTGTTAACTTTTTTTCATGTTAGAAATTGACCATTTTTCTGGTCAGTTTTCAATCAGTTTTAGATTAAAAAGTAGTTAAGGAGCTGAAAAAAATTTAGCTCTCTCCCTGACAATTTAGTTCTACTAGCTTATCAAAGACACTTGAAAGTCTAAATGTATTATCTTAACTAGTTAACCTCAGCAAAAATATATTCTAGTAGACCAGAAAGGCATGATTTTCCAAGAAGTTATATTTTTCCCAACCTCTCCCAAATATCTTATAGTGCAGTTATGACTAAACCTGGTTGAAAAGAGGACTGTCCCACAATAATTAAAAAAAAAAAATTAAGAGAGAAAAGCAACATTTGATTTTCAAAGAAGAGGACCCTGGCAGTGATACTGGGGAGCCTGGCAAAAGGTGAAATTTTTCCATAGAGAATATACTGCTTCTGCGTACATATGTGCAGAATTTCCTCAAAAAAAAAAAAGTCTGTTGAGTTTTCATGAACAAAAGAGTTTGCATCATTCCTACTTATCATTTCAAATGATATTCCTGTATCAAAGCTAGACTTACTAGATCACCTCAGAATTTTATTTAAAGATATATAGAATTCTTACTAATCTCCTCTTATATTGCACTGTACCTAGTGATTAGGAAAGACTGCATTTTTTTTTAAACAGCTCAAACATTTGGATCTTAAATTCCATCCAGTCTTGCTTACCTGTTGTTTTTCAGTTTTTTGGTTTATTTCAGGCCTGTCATTTTTTTAACATATCAATATCCAGCACTGCCTTTGTCTCTTACTCCCTGCTAGTCTTACTTTTGGTATGTTTGAATTCATTTGTTTACCTTTCTATCTTCAGTTATTTGCTCTTCAGTTTCCTTCTTAGTCTTGCTTGACTTTTTCCCAGAATAGTGTGTTCTTTTTACTGGATCCATTTGGGCAGAATTTCCATTTTCTCTATTTGGCTTGAATAACCTCTTAAACTTTACTAGCTGAGGAAAAATCTGTATTCTGATTGAGCAATTAAGATTCTTTAGGCATGTTAATGAAAGGACACTGACAAGTGACTGAGCTATATATAATCATGGCCTTTTAGAAAGTGTCACCAGAAATCCAGTAAAATAAATTCACTAATACTAGGTCTTTTAAACCCCATTAGAGAGCAAAGTCTATGAGATAGTCTGAACATCTCATCAGGTCGTCCAGGTTCTTTTCTGGTTTTATCTTCATGATGAGCTTCTCATTGCCATATGTGAACTTTCCAGATGAGATTCACTCATCCGATTATTTCCCTGAGGGATGGGAAGAGCACAGCCCTAATTAGCACTCTACTTTGATATGAAATAAATATTAATTGCCTTTTTTAATCTGAAGGTGTCTACAGCCCTTGCCTTATACTATAGCAAGAACTGCATTCTTTTTGCTTATTTTTGACATCTTTGTTTTGCTTTTACTATTAAATATGCCTTAATCTTGACCAGGCAATATATTAGAGGTCTGCACTGTGCTGTTATTGAGAAAGCACTGGGTTTTTTAGTTCCTTTCAAGGCAGTTTCAATGTGGCTGTGCAATACTGTGTGCCAGCTTATATCACTGGGCATTGTATTATATTATTATATCTTCCTTATCCATTATGCTCGCTGTATTTCCATTAAAAAGATAGCTTATCTAGTGATGATATATGGTCTGGATAGAAACAGGTGCAAATACTAGGAAGGGTTCAGACTTGAGGCATCACGTAGCCTGCTATTCTGATCATCTGCAATTTGAGATCCAAAAATTCATCATGTATTTCATAGTCTACTTCCAGTACCCACTATGGGGTTTATTTGCATGGTGACTATGTATGAGGGGAAAAAAAAAAGTACCCGGTCAAGAATAAACCATTCAAAGTGTGAAGTGCATACACAAATCTCCTTAAGAAGAGGCATGAAAATTATGACAGATGACAGTCATTTCACTTAAAGTGTGACTCAAAAACACTCGGACACTGTGCTTATGAGGTTGATACAAAATCACCAATAAACAGAAAATAAAATGGTATTGTCTACATTGTTCAACTAATATTTTAAACTACACTCGGTGGCAAATACCTGTTACTTGTTATTAAACAGGAAAAAAAACCCCTAGAATCTCTCTAAAAGATTAGGGTTTTTTTCTCCTCTTTCTGATTTGATATAACCCTAACACGGAATGATATTTATCCCATATTTTTCAGTTTTCTGATCTCTGGAAATATCTGTAGGATTACATATTTCTAAAACAACAACCAAATGTGAACATTCACTTGAATTCTTTAAAGGGAGACCAACAACAGTAGATATTAGATACAATACATATTTTTGACAGATTGTTAAATACTTCTAAAAATGTTTAAGAAATATGGGCTTACCCCTGTTAGATACATATCTGGAAATAATCTAACAAGTGGCTGTCACTACTGCTCAACATTTAAGTGATAAGGCACCACTTATCAGGAAGTCCGAAAGATGGCTTTCTAAGAAGGCAGTTAAAAGATATCAGTGCAGGGGAATGATTAATCCTAAGGATGGGAAATGGAGTATGGGACTTTGCCTTGGTGCGGGAGTGGGTGTGGAGGAAGAAAAACATGCTGTATACAGAAAATGAAACTTCTCATTTCCAGCCTGGTGCTGTTTTTCCTAAAGTGGCTCCGTTTTCTGTGCCAAGCTTTTCTTTTAAAAACAGTACAGAAGCTTCCTTATACAACTTCCACGGAAATTGTCTTCCTGTAAGAAACCTCAGGAATACAGCATAAGCTTTTCAACTTGCCTTCCTCAATACAAAGGGTAATGGCAACCCGGCAGAAATAAAAGGAAGGCATGAAATTCAAGAGAGGATTTCTTTTGTTATTATCACACCTTTGCATCTAAAATAATTCCAGGACTCAAGCCAAGATCTTTGACACAAGCATTTATAATATTGAGTTAAAATACGAAACCAAAATGCAGTCAAGCTCTGTTTGCTAAGTCAGAAATCCTCCTGTAGGGTTTCTAGATTTATCTGTCTTTGGAAGAAGAAAGAAAAAAGAAACACATAAGTTTTTCTGAACTGATACTGTTTTAGGATTGAGTTTGATCTGTAGATAGACTATTTTGCAAGGCTTTCTATTCATGATATCTCAGCTATTTCAGTCATGAAAACCGTTTCACTTGAACGTTCTATTTATATAACCACATGGGATTTTACAGTTTGCTAGAACAACCAAACACATTCTTCAAAAAAATACAATGGGTCTTTCTTGTGAAAGCAAAGCTAATCAAATACAGCATCCTGTGCTATTGATGTCAGCCAGCAAGCCATTCGTGGCACTCCTAGATGCTCCCTCCGCTTTTAGGCCAACAGGCGTATCATCGACTGTTTTCTCCATCTGTTCTCAAAACAAATGCCAAGATGGTCAAGGTGTTAGAACATCCCACTGAAAATAGGATCAAAGAACTGGCCTGAGCTGCAGTGCCAGAACTGGAGTCTTTGCAGACACAAAATCTGTAGACATAAAACATGACAACAAATCTAGAAAACATTTATAAGATACTTCAATAGGGAAAATTCTAAGTGGACTTTGAGACTTTCAAGCAGAGTTTGCAACCCAAATGCATCAGTGAAAGTAAAAACAAAAAGCGAAGAGAATTAGTCCTTTTACAAGGCAAAGTTAAAAGCAGAAAGAGTATGCTTATCAGTGCTGATAAGAAAATAAGAGTTCTGAAAATATATCTTTTAGATTTGTTGTTAGTCTACTGCAGAGACATCCAACTGCCCCAGTGAGGACAGAAGCTAAATGCTGTATTGAAAAACGTACAGTACAAACACCATTGACACTGTCCCATCTAAACACCTAAGTAGTCCAAAAAACCCTCTCCCTCCACCAAAAAAAACACGTGGCAAAGGAAGTAGGTAACGCAATCAGAGAGCACCGGTTATTTCTCTGATAAATATATTAGCTTTCCACATGCCTGCAGTTAGCTCTTTCTAATCTGGCATTAAAGATTTTCTCATTATAGAAAGGAATGAGAAAGCTGGAAGAAGAAATATAGACAGGATGGGTGAACGAAGTGGCACAGACCCTGAGAGGAGGCAAGAACTGAAAAGGACACGCATGCTAAGGGAGGATGCGACTGACTTGGATACTGTATGAGAAAGAAAGGAGATGTCTGGCAAAGAACATCCTCTCATGGAATCAAAATCACTCCCCACAAAACCAGCAATGGACATGAGAAAAAAACCTTTCTTGAGAGCAGCATGATTTCTTAAAGGCTGGAGGACGTTACACGTGGAATAAGAACAGCTACCTGAAGATGGGAGTCAGGAAAGAATGAAGAGATGGACACCTATGTGGACATTGTATGCATACCTTTTCCCTCCATTTGTGTACATGTTGTGGAGGCTGTTTCTCAGCCGTGGGATGCTCCACCCTCTTCACCTGGCCTGGTGAAGATATCCTGGTGCA
Source organism: Apteryx mantelli (assembly GCF_036417845.1). Taxonomy (NCBI): domain Eukaryota; kingdom Metazoa; phylum Chordata; class Aves; order Apterygiformes; family Apterygidae; genus Apteryx; species Apteryx mantelli. The sequence goes on from NC_089984.1 coordinate 41,747,184, forward strand.
GATAAAGCACAGCTCAACACCGAGTGTTTCCACTTCCATCTGATGCGCCACCTTTAAGGAACCAGGAACTGAACAAGTCCTGCCTAAATTTTGCCTTCCTGTAGGAGCCTAACCAGCTCAGCTATATCTCATAGCTGTCAGAATGGTCCTATCTTCCTTTGAATACAGGTGTCTAGTGCAGCAGCCTGCCGGAAATGTCAAAACTGGCATAAGCGAAGGAGGCAGCAGAGCCCTTGCTAAGCCAGCCTTACTGACGGTGATTTCATCGCCACGGGACAAGGTGCCAGAACACACGAGGAGGAAGCTACAAGAGGAGAGGTTATCTTCCTCTCAGCAAAAGCAGACGCCACCACACCACTCCCATCCCATTGATTACGGCAGGAACAGCAAATCCAAGTGTGTAGGGCTGTCCATCTCTCCCTCCTTCCTTTCACCTCCCTTACTATAGCAGGAGAAGCCAGTCTCTAACATCTCATTAGAAGTGGCAAAATTCAGTTTTACCAGTGCTGCTGAAGGTGAATGAGGTCTGCACTACAGCACTCAAAAAAGAGTTTAAACGGATTGCAAGTCTAGATTTTCCAGGTAAACATTTAAGTTTTCGGTAAGTTTTCTTCTGTACAGATAGTCAGAAAAAGCCTGTGGATTCAAAACTTCCATTTAAATGTAAAGCACCATATTTCCCTGACTGACCAGAACAGGCTATTATGATTTGTGTATTAAAGCCTTGTGTTTTCCACCTATCGAGTGCATAAACAACAGTTTAACCTTTATCCCAAGGCATGTACACCCTTCTACTCCTGGAAAAATGAATGCATGTTAAGCAGTCAAATCAGTATCAACCTGACCTTTAAACACATCAGTGTTTCTTGGAAAAATATTATGGCTGAGATGCCTACTGTGGTAAACAATATTAGCTGCTCCAACCCATTGTTGAGTCATGCTGTGCCGAGGCTTATCAAAATAAGGGGTTGGAAATCAGCAGGGACCACAGATCTTCTGACAAACTCCACAGGATATGAAGAACAATGTAAATGTAACAGTACTGGCAGATATATTTCTATATTACTGTTCCAGAGATAACAGCTAAGGTGAATCATTTCCCACCACCTACAGGACTGAATTATTTCAAATTCTGAAGGGACCATATTTATTTCATTGGTAGGTAGCAATTTACTTAGCTGAAGATCATTATATTTATGTGTCTGTGAAATCCTCACAATAATTATATATTTGAGCTGTCTCAGAAGTGCTATATATATTCTCATTAGTCATGTACTTCCAAGGATATTATCATTTTTTTTTTCTTCAACAACCTTTGCAATCTGAGTGTGAAGTACTGTACTGTATATGAACCTAGATTCTCATAGTTTTCTTAAACTCTAGTTTAATCAAACAGCAGGGTGGCCTATATTCAAATGCAAATGTTAAGCGTGCTATGAAATATCTTCATTTCCTTAAATGACTGCACTGTAGAGCTTATTTAAAACAGACCACACTGTGCAACAAAACAGAAGATGACATGGAAAAAAAGTCCTCTGTTCTCTATTACTTTTGCAAAAGTTCTCCAAAAAAGGTCGCGAAAATGTTTAGAGTGGGGTAAGGAGATAAAGGCAAGGGGACTCCTTGGTTCCAATCCTACCTTTGCCAAGCAGTTAATTATATCTCTCCAGGGTGGGGAGAGGTCTATTTATTCTTTTCAAAGGCACTTTGGAAATCTCATATGAAAAATATTTCAAAAGCACAAAACATTGTTGAACTAGTCTAAGTGCAACTGGCAGTCCATGTAGCTAGAGATTAATAAACCCAATTAGTGTAATTCCTTGGAGTTGCAGCAGACTGATGTTGGAATTTACAGTCCTCATACCTGGATGGGAAGATCATGCTTTCCTTTACTCCTCAGCTTGCAACCTTCTGTAATGCTCCTTGGTCTCCATCTCCCAAGATCACCAGGTAATTTTCTTATTCTCTCCTTTTTAAATGTAGTGATGAGAAAAGGTGCTAGGCTGATGGTCCTGGAGACTGAAGATTCTTGCTTGTTATTAAAACTAATATGCCATACTTCTTCAGAAAGTTTTGTCCAAGAAACCCAAGAGGTTTAAAAATATTAGTCACTTAAATCATTATCCTCATTCTGTCTAGTTTCTTATTTATTTGAATACCTTCCACAAGCAATAAGAAAATGGCCTCGGTTATATTTTCCTCCTCCATTCTTGCCAAAAACAAGTAGGCTTTGTAGTTCGTTTTTCCTGGTTTGGCTGATGGATTTTTCTTTCCCTTCTTGAAAATACTTCAGTACAAAAAGAAGTAGTATAAAAAGGGTGTGCAAAGCACATCAGGTCATAACAATTACTCATTAGCCTTAGACCAAAAGAAATGCTGAATTATGGTTAAAGTAAACAACAAACATACACAGAAGACGTAAAATTTTATCTCATGCATATAATGTAACAAGTGACCCTGAACAAAGCAGACACAGCCCATTGTAAGCTTGTTATACTCCAGCAGTAATGCTTTACTATAACCAAAATCAGGGAGGAAAAGGTTACGGGTTATATTCTACCTCAGAGTGTAGAAGCAAAGGTTGAAACAAAGATAAGCAGTTCTCCCTCTTTTTGCTGGCTTGGGAAATTGAGTAGCGAGTGAGATGCTGAGAAATGTATTGCCATGCTCTCTGGAGCATTGCTAGTGCACGCAGCTGTCCTGGCAGAGCACACTGCTGCCAGAGAACACTGCTATTTGAAAAGGAGCGCAGTTAAGGCACAGACAGGTGGGCAAACACGTACCAAGCACCAGACAGCAGCGGTAATGCGATTTAAGTCACTTCTAAGTGAAGAAAGTAAGTTTTGCAATGTCAAGACACATTTTGGCTGGCAGCATTGGCTCCTTCTCATCATCTACCCATTGCTGCAGTAAGCGTATTCTTCCCTTTGACAAATACACTCCCTAGCACAGGCATTTGTCATAAAAATTAAAACTCTATCTTATTTTTAACGGAAAATTTTCAGATCAGATCACTGAATAATCAATAAAAAGCCTATCTATAAAGTTTCCCTTAAATCATCCTTGTGGCAAACCTAAGTCAAGAAGTATCTTACTTCCTGAGGAGCTCAGTGCTCCCCTCAGCTTATATACATCATCCTGCTGACTTCAGTGGGGCTACTGCCATTAATAATGAAGCAGCTAGACATATGATCTGTCATTTCTTTTCTGGTGAGCACCTACTCCCATCAAAGGCATGGCAAGTTTTTCTACACTGACCTCCATGGTTGTGAAAACAAGCAGCGAGCAAATGTAAATAAGCACGACTTGGCAAATAGACATATCCATTGTGAAAGCCATCCGCATCAAATTAATAAGCCTAAAAGACTCTCACAGTTTGAAACTGTGCTTCCTAATCTATGATAGCTGCCACATTTATTTTATTATGATATAAAATAAACATCACACCTTTAAACTTTTCACACTGTTAATAAATCAGCTCAGAGGGGATGACTCTCACGAGAGGATCGTGTCAGTGGTTACCAGAGTCACACAGATACACAAGAGATGCAATTATGCTAGAATAGCCGATTCTACAGTTCTGACACGGCTTATTATTTGACTAGCAAACAAGGAGAGGTCTCATTGGTTACATCAGGAACTTATTCAACTGAATTGCAGCCTGGCTTTTCTACCACTAATCTTTTTCCTCCTTCTTTTCCTTTAACTTTGGCTTTAACAGAATTTTCTTTTATCTTATGTCCTTTGGTTGCTGATGTTGTTCCTGTTTCTTGGATCTGAGTGTTGTACTTAGTATGGATATGCACAGTTTCAGAACTAGATAAGCAGTAGCTGCTGAAAAGTTTTCCCTGTTCCAGCTCACTTGTTGGAGTTTGTGATTCAGATTAAAGGAATTTGCAGCCTTAAATTGAGCCATGCACTGAGACAAGCTTCTCAGCTTAATTCTGTGAAATTACTGAATCTTTTGTTTTACTTTTAGCTATACCTTCAAACAATAATTTTTCCTGTATCATAGCATACGTATGCCTGATAAGGGATTTAAGACTATTTAGGGCAACACTAAATATATTGCAATAACCTTTTGTGTGATCTGTTAGCCTGTGAAACAAACTGAGCTTCAAACAGGTTTAGAAGCAGTGATCCATATCTCATCTGAATAGTGCCCCTGTTCAGTAAAGTTGAACATGCTGATCACTAACTTAGCCATACAGCAAGGACACAAACCCGCCTTGTCTCAACATCACTTTTGCCCCCTTGTAGTCCAACACTTTAGTTGACGCTACACAAAACAACCACTAACTAATAAATGGCCCTGACACAGGGCCTGAGGATCCTGCTGCCTGTGTTCTGGTACCGGTGAGAAAGTGCCTGGTGGAGCAATTGCTCTTGCCAAGTGCAGGACTGGGCCTTTAAAGCTCAAGTAATTACTGGCCTTTCAGAATCAGAAACTGTCTTTAAAGTCAATAAAGTAAACAAAAACTATTAAGAGATTCATCCAACCTTTATCTTTTAACTTGTTATCTGACACATGAACTCATACTGTTTGTATAGCAAGGCATAAAATATTAAAACTAAAAAGCTCAGGGACTTTTGAGAGGGAAAAAAAGAGCAAAACTATTTTAGATTCAGAAACATTTCATCAATATGTAGTGTATCTGCATACTGGAATCAGAGACTCCTGATTATGCATGTTTACTGATTTTGGCTTTTTTGATTAATGATAAAACAGTGACATATCTTGAGAGGTAGCAAGGCTTGGCAGAACTTAACAAAATATGAAAGATTTGTATTTTTAGAAATCTGAGTTATGCAAATATGGATACATTCACATGCATTTTACTCAACCGTGGTTGTAACAAAGCTCTAAAAACATTCTCTTTTATGCTCGGGATAATTTGGGGGGCATGATTAATACCAAAATGCTGCATAACAATTACTTTTTTCTTCATTATGAATGATTTCCATTATACCACCTTGGACACAAGAATAAGCTTAAATTCCCAGTGCATCTAATTTATTATTACCACTGAAGATACTGTTTTGTGTCAGAGTGCATACAGTATTTCTAGAAATTGCAAAAAACCTACTGGGAGGAGTTAAAGAGGTAGGGAACAAATAGCAAAATATAGTTGGCTATAAGAGTTTTTGCATCTTTGTAAAAGAGCAATGTTAGCCAGTAATGCCATTCAGGGAAATCTGAGAGGAGTTTTCATTACACAAAAAACTTTAGCTACTCTATATTACGATGCAAAGAAAATGTGAAGACAGGCTGCCTATATACAATGTACTACAGAAATCAACAGTTGTGACAGATTTTGTTCATCTCCTAGCTACTAACATTTAGATCATATACTGGAGAGCTGGCTGAGATTACTCTGAATATATTCAAAGAGATACACGCACACCAACATAAAATTATCAAAGAACCTGGGTTCTGATGCAGACATTTTTCTTACAGATTTCAGCAGGATCTTTCCTCTCACAACAGCTGCTGTATTGGTTTCTAATCTCTGCTTTGGCAATAAGATCAGAATCAAGGTATCTTAAATAGAAGAGCAACCAGAGGATAAGGGAGAGAATGGAGGTGAGGAAGATCTCTTTCTCCTATGGGTATAAGACAAGGCATATTTTTAGGAGAACTTGATAGCCTGAAGCTGCATTATGATACAAGGATATGGAACAAAAGTGTCTGCTTCTGCAGACAAGGGCTGACCATCGCAAAGTGGTAACAGAGGGAAACAGACTCTCCGTGACAGCTTATCTTTCACAACTCAGGAGGGTTCGCCTGCTGCGGTCTGTTCGGGCTGGAGACAAGAGAATATCATTCCTTCACGTCATGCTACTGTGACCTATGAACATCCACTTGCATATCAATTTAGAGCTGCCTCATGTTGCAGCAAATTTCGTTTAATCCCTTCTGTGGATGCTATTGTGTCTTTGGAGAGGGACTCAGCCACTATCAGAGGGAAGAGGTAGGGTCAGCTGAACAGCAAGGAAGGGTCAGGCTGCCGCACGGTTACTCCTGGATCTGAAAGATTGGATTCGTCTTAGAAATTGTGCTTCTTAATGTCTTCACTGCTTAACAAGCCCTCTTCTACTTCAGGGACTTCATTATATGAGATGGATGAAATGTTCCCCTTACTCTTTCAGCTCAGAATGTCGGAAATTTTTCTCCATTTTTAGAAGAAATGTTATTACCCATTGACCGCCTTAGTTCTACAATCATTAAGTGATAACAGTGAGGAAAGCAGGACTCAGATTTCAGGACAGTCTGTCTTTAAGAACTCAGTAGCATTCTGCCTTTTGGTTCTTCGGGGCTGGAAACAACAGAGCCAAATGGACAGACTAGGGATATCCCACCTATTTTCTCAGATGTCGTTTCTGAATCTAACAGTCTGTCCGTATGGACCTCATCACAAGCTCAGTGCTTAGGTCTTGCCCTGGAACCCATCACTGTAATAGGATCCCCTCTCCTAATTACTCCGAGAAGTAATTTCATCTAGCCCATGAAAGTCTACACATGCTTTTTCCTCTAATAAAACAAGCTTCGTTCATTTTTCCACTCACTTGAAAAGGCAAATAGGGATTGAAAAGAGTTTCAAATTTTAGACTGCATTTAGTTAACCCAGAGGCCAAAGGTTTTTTTGATATTTATGCCTGAATTTAACTTGAAGCATAAAGAAATGATAGCGCAAACTACCACATACTGAAAACTTGAAGCTAGAAACATAATAAAATTGAACTAAACCTTAAGTACAAAAGAACTAACTTCATTAATTTACTGGATATTATCATTCTGATTAAAGGAACTGTACCGAGATTATAGACTCTCAAAGGCAAAACAAAATATCTGTAGACTGAAAAATCTTTGAACCTTGTAGCATCAAAATGAGCAACCACAAAAAGATGTTTATACCCATAAAGACATGAGACTTATACATCTCAGTTTGTGTCTGAATCAAATTATTGCATTTCTCTGCCATGATTCTGATCTGATTAAGACCAATATAAATCAGGTATAATTCTACTCACTACAGTAGATTTTACATTTACATAAAACTTACATACCAAAATAAGGCATTCCGCACATCTGCCCTCCTATGGTTCCTAACTGTATTACATGTTACAAATATTTTTAAGATGAAATGTTAATTCTATTCCAAATGATATCAACCTTAATTTAGAATGAAAATTGACACCACAACACAGAGAAAACCTTCATGGTAATCCTTAATAGATAGTGTAGTGTTTAAAGTCAGTAACAGAACTAGAACTAGACATTTTGAATAAAAAATATTTTGTTTCATTATCAACAGTCTTTCCTTCTCTACCTTTTTTTAAAATCTTTAAACCTGGTACTTAACTCCATCCATGAAATATTATGCAATATGTTGATCATGCTGTTTTTTAATTTCAACTCAACTGAAGAAGCATTGTTAGAAAGAATCACTATATCCCAGGGGAATCAGGAAATTAAATGTTATTTATTGGGTTTTGACTTTCCCATAAGTAGATACAGCCATATACCATCTGATTACCATCTGAGGGGAGGCACAGCTTGAAAAAGAGCACTGCCAATGTGCCACTGGGCTATTGATTAATTAAGCAATAAGATGAGAAGGTCTGTCGCATAGGGTCATTAATGCATGCCTAAAATGCCATTTGAGGCATGAAGGTCTGGTTAGCACTATAGATCTCGATCCCCCAAGAATTTACTTTACTACTTCTGCCGGTCTGTATGCATAGCAGGCATTGCCATTTGTAGGTATTAGAATATGCTGGACAATCCAAATCAGATCTTTATTTTTGCAGGGATGGGAGAGGGAAAGGCAATGTTAATTTTAATTTGAAATACACTTCCATTATGGAAATAGCATGCTTCCAGTTATAAAAATTGTCTCTCATTCCACAGAATATTGAAAGGGATCATAAGCACATACAAACAGCCATTAGTTTCTTAAAATAATACACTGGCAGGCAATAAAATCTCTAATGAAGCTCTAATAGTAGTATATAGCAAATCTCTGCAAAGGTAAAGAAGTGCTAGTTACAGCAAAAGTCTAGGAGTCAGGACTCCATTTTATAGTCATGGTTCTTGCTGCTGACTCTGAGTAATCACCATCACTACAGCATGCCACAATTAAGACATTTGTAAAATGAGTACTACTACTTAAGTACTTCATGGGGCTAATGTAAGGATTAATTCATTACTATTAGTATAGCACTTTATGATCATCATTTTACTATTTCTAGACATCCCACAGCAAGAAAAAAAAAAGATATTCCTAAGATTCTTCTGATTTTCTCAGCTGTTTTAAGTAGTCTGGAGAAGAGACCATTCTGTACTCTTTCTGTCAAAGCTGCTACATTTTGTATGAAATAGTTAAATATTGATTGGGCTTCAACGAAAGCACAGGGCTTTCTCTAGTTCAGTGGTCTGGGCACTCATCTGCAAGGAGGCAGACCTGAGTTCCAGCCCTTGCTTCAATTAATGTTTACTTTAAATTTAACAGTCAGCCATACAAGGACCCTGACCTAGGCAACCCCCTCTCCCTGGTGGGTATCCTAACCCCTGGGCTAGAGAAGCATGCTCCTTTACGTATATACGTGCACTTTCTCTTGCTGATCTAATGAACATCTAAATATTCCGTGCACGTGAAACTGCTTCGATACATGGAAAGAATAAACCAGTAAAGAAACTTGCACCATCATTTAATAATCTATAACCGTCTCCCTGAAACAATTCAAGAATAGAGGAAAGAATAGAACCTATTTTAAATGGGCAGCCTGTGACGGCTTGAAGCAGTTACAAAGATGATGCAGCCAAACTCTTTTTGGTAGTGCCAGATGTTGCACTAAGAGGCAATGGTCACGGGTGGCAGAGCAGGAGTTCAGGATGGATATAAGGAAAATGTTGTTCACTAGGACTGCGCTGCAGCACTGGAACAAGTCACCAAGAGAAGCTGTGGAAGCTCCCGCCTTGGAGGCTTTCTAGACTCAGTCTGACAAAGCCACAGCTTGAGCTGATCCTGTGCTGGCAATAGTCCTGCCTGAACAGGAGGCTGAACTAGATGTCCTCCAGCTGTCCCTTCCAACCACCATTTCTTTGATTCTATTGGACTGAAACTTACCTCTTATTTCAAACTACATCGCTTTCTGTACTCAAGATTTAAGAAAGGATAATTTGAGATATTTCACTTTCAGGTCAGTATTACTGAAGTACAACAAACTGGGATCAGAGGAGAGAGCAAGCTGACAACATGCTTTTCATAAATATTACACAGCTGCCTGACTGAATCATAAAATGGGTACTTTTAATGGTTCACTCACACCCACTACTGCTAGACTTCCAAATTAAGGTCAGTTAGGATTACTCCCCTGCCGAATAGACTTCCCTTTAACTAAACATTCTAGAGATAATGTTTTAACAGCTCATTATTTTAATACTTTGCGAGGGAGGAAGGCATAACACAAGAAATTTGGGATGAGGCAGACCTGTATAGTCCTTTCTCATTCCAGAGTCGAATGGTTCTCTATGCTTTGTCAGCTAGTGCTCATTAGATAACACAGCAGAGACAGGGAGAGATTAAGGACCAGAAAGGAAGTTCGCAAGGACTCCAATTTAAAGACATACCTAATCCAGGTTTCAACTTATATCAGAAATTCTATTTCTATCAGCCAGCACAGCCACTGTATCAGCATAAGCATTTCTATTAGATATAAGCCTATACTTTTGGTTCAACATTAGCACCATTACAGTTATACCAATATTTTGTTTGGTTAGGGAAAAGCTAAACCAATATAAGAACATTTATAGAAGTTTAATATTATCCACTCTAAAAAGACTGTACTTCTTGAACCATATCACTGTACATAAATCACCACAAGTTTGGGGTTTAGACAGATCTCCAGCAGTATTGCTACCGCATAACTGTGCAGCCTGGGGATGAACAGGACTCATCTTCATTGCAACATCTAGATCAAGTTACTTCACTCAGTCTAACCTTGAGAGCACACGCTAAGAAACAACATTTGAGCTACACAGAGTGATTTGATTATCAACACAGAGTGATTAGATTAGCAGCAGATGACTCGGAACTCAAGCTGTTGCACCCCATTGAAACATTAGCTCCAAGAGCAGCCACCCACCCCTCCTCACAGCCAGCTAGCTCAGGCTTTAAGCATCCTCTTACCTTGAGCTTCTTCAGACTGGAATTAACTGGCTAATTAAGGGCAAAAACTTAAGTTTTCTGCCCCACATTGTAGCAAAAACAAACTCATCTTCTATCATACCATTTCAACAGTTTGCCCATCAGGGTCAAATGGCTGTTAAAAGTATTTCATAGGTTACAACATCTTGTATAGTGAAACAGCTAGAAAAGGAGGGCTGACATTTAGCTCACCAGGAAGTCATCTGGTCCAGGAGAAAGCAGCTTGAGTGAGACCATTTTCCCAGATGCAATGATCAGCAACTAAGGCAGAAAAAAAAAGTGGACATAACTATGCAGATACAAGCGTAGGACTGTATTCCAATTTAGCTGAACTAAAGCAACCTGAGAAGTAGGCTCTCTTAAACCAGGGCATGGAGTGGTAAGTGACAAAGATGCCACTCTTCAGCTCAGCCATATTAACCGATCACTCTTAGCCTATTACCATGGTTCAGCTGATGAGTAGCATTAAACCAAAGGAACTTGTAGCCATCTGTCCATACCCTTGGTTTAAGTTTCTTTAATCAATTTTGCTTGAATTCTGTAAATTTAGCTAACCTACTGAAACTGCTTTCAAATTAACATGAAGTAAACAACTTAAGAATTGCACAATTTAGCAAAGTTAAAGCTGTATGGACAGTCCCTAAATCAATGCAAAGCTCAGGAGAAAAAAAGGAGGGCTAAGACAGCTGCTTGTTCAGAAGGACTACAGTATGAAGCCTGTTGTTTCTCCAAAGAGGTTCTCACTGTGTACAAATTGTTGGGAACTCTGTTCATGGAAACTTTTGTAAGAAACTCATGTGCTTTTAAAAAAGAGTAATCCAAACGACCCTGTCTTTATCACCAGTTTTCCTTCTGCAGAAAGTCTAAGAGGTTCTGACTGGAAAAGGAGCAACAATTCAAACCACGACCTAGACCATGCCATCTGTTTTTCTAGAACAGTGTTTGGTTGTGTTAACCAAAGTATGCTTATGGTGCTGAGCCAGCCTACACCCATCTGATCCTGACTAACTACTAGCTGGGAGTGCTTTCCTCTGCCGGATCAGAAAACTTTATGGGAGTTATTAGCCCTCCTCCACTCTATCCCAACCCCTAAAAGGAGAAAAAAAACACTGCAAAAAATTGTTTAACTCAGTAGAGCCTTCTCCTAAGAAACATTATTGTTACAAGATGAACTAACGCTGATAGTTTCTATCCAAAGTATGCAAGGCTATGACTTTCTGCAAGATGTGGCTTTTTGTCATTCATTTCAAAATTCAGTGTATTGTATCTCATGTTATTTACTAAAAAAAAAACCCAAACAGCTGGAGTTTGTGATAGGTGGGAATCACTTGTTTTGTTCAACCCAGCACAGTATATAGTATACACATACTATATAGTATACACACATAGACACACACACTATATAGTATATATACTATATGTAGTGTATATATACACTATAGTATATAGTTCATATAGAAATTTCATGAGCTCTTCAGTTTCTTCTCTAGAATCTTCACTGTAATATTGTTGAGAACATACAACTAATTAATCCACTGTTGCTTTTAAAAAATCCATGCCTGAGTCAAACTGTGAGCAAAAAAAAAATGCGGAGAAGGCAAAAAAAAAGAAATCTGGAATCTTTCTATTGCTGTTATAAAGCATAACAAACTAGGGCAATTTATTTCACTGTATCCAGTTGTAATGTTAAACCACAGATAAACATTACCAATGTAGCAAGAATGTGTTTCTTCCTTCTGATGGAGGTCCAAGATTGCCCTCTTGAGTATGCCAAACAGCACGGGGTACTTCATTTACCATGTGATTGGCACACACTTTAGTTTTGATTCAGTTTGGAGATGAAATTGTTGGCTAAAACTTTGGAAATTATGATTCTAGAGCTCTCAAGGCAGGCTGTCTTTACTTTAAAAAAAAATAACTTTTTAATAACACTATGTTACTTGGCTTTATCTGCTTTTAACACTGTTTAATGATGTTTTGCATTTCTACGTATTTCGCAACACCCCAAGAACCTTAGTAGGGGGAACTTCATAAAAAATTGTTTATTATTTCAGCATGGGCTAATAAAATTGCTACATGTTCGGTGAAGTATTCTAATACAGTCTCTTTTGATGGGACGCAGAAAGGTCACCTATTGCATGCTGATACAAAAAGATATATGCTCATTGAAAGGCAGAAGTCATTTTTTAACATAGTTCATTTTCATGGCCTCTCTGGTAATGCAGTGAATTCAACAGGGTTAGAGATTTATGTTCAGCTTATCTTGTAAACAAAGTAAACTATTCCTTAAACTTATGCTTTAAATTTTGTAGTCAACATTATTTTGCACAGCAACAAGCTTATTTATAGTATGTTGCAAGATACAGAGTTTGGTTTATTATTTTATTTATATTAATGGAAATGATCTGGAAGTGGAAAACATTATTTTGAGGCCTGACTCTAATACCTTCCAAATTCTAAAGACAGTAAGTGGTCAGAGAGCTGAGTGCTTGGAGGATTGGTTCTGAATTCACTTTCTTAGTGACATGTAACTATAAATCATTAGTTCTTTCCATATCCAAACCACCTTAAACTCAGACTTTCACACAACATTCCATTTTCAACTTAAGCTTTTTCTTGCCTTACTGCTATCAATGATGCATATATAAATACACACATACACACTTGAAAGATTATTGTACAAGCATGCAAAGACTGTATGCAGCATCCTTTCTTTGTTTATACAACTGCTGTGTTATAACCAAACATTACAGTTATTTTGCACAGCAATCTACTGCTCAGCTGCTTTGTTATCTAGTTTCCCTAATGGCTAGCAACCTGCATTCATATCCATAAAACCTTTCAGCAAAGTTCATCCCATACCTGAATACGGAGTTTTGGCTCCTTGTTGTAGTGAATCCTAAAGGATCCAGTTCAATAAATATATCTGTCAACACAGTCACTGTCAACTCCTTGAGACAAGAGCTATGCCATCAATTCTGAAGTTGGAGCTTTCATATCAAGATGAGGATCAACTAGTATCAACACGAGTATAATCACTACCTCTGTTCTTCTAATACAGCTAGTTCTAAACATTTGTACAAGCATACTTTTCCTCATAATGCTCTTCATTAATTTTTGTTATTGTAATGCATGTCTTCAAGAGAGGTCGACATGATTGCTAGTTTCAAATGAACTCTCAACTGCACTACCACGTTCACTTTACACAAACGTTTATTTCATCATGTGTTTGAGTGATACGTAGTTCAGATCCGGAGGAAAGGTGCTTTTGTAATTAACATGACTTTTTTGGCTGCAGATTTTGTTCACCCTCAGGAATGGGTTTGTCACTGTAGCACTTTTCTAAGTGGTGTTTTGGATATCGCCTACAGAATGGGCGCTCAGTATTTTGATCTTTCATGAATGATGTTTGATAGATGGTAAAGCCATCATCACTGCTAGGAACAGATTCATGTGCCCATAGGCAGAAGTTTTGTGAGTTCTGTTGCCTTCTCTCTGGTTCAACCTTCTTCCGTCCAAAACCCTACAAAAAAGATTGAAAGAAAAATTCCTGTAAACATATGACTTAGGATGACAATTTCACAGATGCAGCTTGCAACAGTCACTACCCCATTGGGAAGTTAATGAAGCTGTTACTACAGTGATTTCAAGAACTCATGGTCAGGCTAAGCTAAAAATAATACTGCCTGACTTGCCTGTATGAACATTGCTGGCTCCATACATAAAGGAAAATAGGTTGACTTTCCACCTATTACTACTAATGAATCACTTATACTTTGCATTTCTGTAGCATACTATATACTCAAACTAACAGCTAGATGGATCTTCAGAGAAACAAAGAATTAAGTTAATAACATTATGTTTGGACTGTAGTATAAAACTAAGACAGACTATAAAACAGGAATTTTTAAAAGTATCCCTTACTTGTGTGTCCAATCACAGGAAGATGGAATCTGTTTTTCACACTATGTAGGTTCTAGGAAATTTATTTGGAATTACAGTTTATCAGTACCTCTAAATCTATGAGACACTGAGTATCATACAAAGTGCACAGAAATAGAGGTATTCAATATTAGTGAATAATGAATACCTAAAAATCTAGGTCTAAGAGAGCCCACAGTCAGACAGACATTCAATATGACAATTCAATTCCTCCTCCTCTATTCATTATCTTGTAAACTGTTTCTTTTGCTGCCTAGAAAGATGTCAGCAACCTAAGGAGAACTGAAAATCATGAAACTGTGCATGTACAGACAAGCCAAACACAATTTAAAAAAACATTCAAAATTGTGGCTTCTGCAATATAGATAGAAAAGAGACGTGGATTGGAAAATAATACATTCAGAAGATATATCTGGGGTGTGCTATGGATTTTGGTTAAACTTTTGATAAAGGTGAGTGAACTAGTATGTGCGACTGACCTAGGAGGGGCTGACAAAAGCTTAATGCAAAAGCAATCACTTTTAGCAGAGTGATAGGGCATATAACTTGGTGTAAAATCTCACGCCTTGCCAAACAGAAGCACTGGAAGATGCCTATCAGAGACCCAAATCATGGGCATTTTTGTTCCCCTCAAATTCTGCCCCTCTCAGTGGCCATCCATGCTGTATACCTATGTCAGCCCGGGAGGAGCACACATCCCTATGCTAATAAAGGGTGTGCTTCTTTGTTGTTTATATTTTTCCCTTCTCACAGTTCTGAGCATCTATGATTTTTGCAAGGGAGAGAAATGATGCTGTGTTTAATCTCTGGCAGACTGAGAGAGATGCACTTTCTGATTTTCTCAGTGTTGGGTACTTACAAAATCAAAATATTCTCCTACATTCTGTAAACAATGTCTGTTGTCATGAGAAGAAAATGGAAAGTTGTTGTTCACCGCTTTCTGAAAAGAGAAGGGATGAGAAAAAAAATCTGAATTTTCATATACCTTATCTTGCACACATACACACTAGTCTTAGCTCTTATATTCTGACAGATGCTGAAATTACAGTTGCATACCTTCTAACACTGATGTCATTTTCATATTTTTAATCTTAATCGCACACCATTTTATTGGGGCAAAATGGACTTTTCTTTTTTTTTTTTACAAAAAAAATCATCAGGAGGATGTGTGTTCCCTTGACTTAATGAACATATACATGATTAATAAAAAAGCGTGAATTTTCAAATAAGAAATGCTACATTCCATCTACGAGCAGCAAAATATTAGACATATGTCAGGATTGCCTTGTTTGATTCACTAGTAAGCCCAAAGCTAATTAAAATGAACTACAAAAGGGACCTCAAAACTGAATTAATCTATGATTTATGTACTAAATGTCATGTACACTGCTTGTTGCAGGGGAAGTGGAGGAGGTATTAATCGCATAACTAATTTATAATCTCATTTTTTAACATAATGTTCTTCCAGTCTGTAAAATGAAACTACAGTTTTAGGAGAAAAGGGCATCTGCAACTGCAAAAAACCTAATTGTTTAAAAAGTAATTAACATATTTAATTTTTTAAGCTAAAATGTGAAACACTGAAAACTCTTCTGGACTGTTAGATTGCCTTGATTTTTCCTCATGTATTATTTTTCTGTTTCATGCTGGAAACATTGGGGGTTTTTTGTAATTGATCTAGTGCTTTTTACTTTTAATATTGTGGAATAAAGTTTTCATCCTCCAGCTATGTTATTCACCTCCATACAGAAGAACAAATTTTAATGTAATACAATTTTTAAAACCTGTTTCAAGAGTAAGTGGCTTTTATGAGATATACTCTGAATCAGTTCTAAAGACAGGTATCACTAGAGGTCTGATCCAGCAAGAATAATCAACAAATGAAAATTTGCCTGCATGCAGTCACTTGCATTATCGTATCCTACAGTATTTGGTACACTAACTGAATTTGTTTCATTTTTGGTAGGTGCTGCATGTTCACGTACAAATTCAGCCAGACTGTAGCCCAATAAGTGCAATGGATACATTCTCATACAAGGGCTTAAAATCAAGCACCTTTTATGTTGCTAAAATGGTGACCTACTAAAGGACTCCACTGCAGCTACAAGCAAACCTTAACAAACCTTAACAACTTAGGAATGATGTTTATTATTAGTTCTTATATGTTGCAGGAAAACTGATAACCAAGATGTTACATATTGAATAGTCTCTTGGAATGATTCCACATATTAATTAATGTTTTAAAAAAAAGATTATATAGTAATTATAGGACTATCACAACATAAGAAATAAGAAGTAATATAAACTTAAAAAATACTATAGTTTTGAGAAAATTAATTAACCACACAGCCAGGGATTTCCTTCATACAAAGAGATTAAAGACAGCTTCACATATAGCCATCTTCCAACAACTCTTTATCAGCAGTTTTTAGAAATGTCCCATAAACAAACTCTCTCAGATTGTTCACGTGACATCACATTTTAGCCTTTACTGCATCTTCATACTTTCACTGCAGACCTCCTTCATTAATGAGAACTAGAAATTTCACTAGTTCTTTCTAACAGTGAAGGGTAGCTAAACGGATGGTGTAACATCGGATGGGCAGTCATACTATTGTTGATAAAAGGTCTGTCTAAGCTGGTTTTCCTTCCCAGTGGCCGAGGCCAGGTGCTTCACAGAAAGCTATACAATCAACATAATGTACTATAATCTTCTCCTTTTCACTAGCCCCAAGCTTCTGTTTTGACCATTCCTTCCCAGACCATTTCTGCTCTTGATAACACCAACATTTGTGAAATGAACTCAATATAATATTATGCCTATCGGAAATGAAAACAGAAAATATTCTGCACACAAAGTGCTTGGGTAAAGCAAAGCTCAGCATGGTCATAAAACCAGGACATAAAGACATGCTTATGAAGTTGTAATGTTATAAATGCTCAAGTCTTAAAAATACTGTGTTTTGTTTCCGAAATTGGCCCAATTTTCTCATTTTTAAGAAACCCTTAAAGATGTTTCAAACATGAAGTTTCTAACTTTTTAGTTATAAAGAAATAATTGTTTTCTTAAATATACAGAATGTCTGATATTCAATTCAAAACAGCTGATCAGCTTTTAATTGAATGCTCTTAGAGGGCTATTTTGCACACCTATTTTAGACTGAGATAGATCACAATATATTCTGACACACAGATGTGTCTCAAATAACTGTAACAACTAATAAAAGGGGAAAGTAACCAATACCAGAAATCAGCATTAACTACAGGAGGACTTTGTGTACCCTAAAATTATAACTGAGTAACAGTATATTGTGAAATACATTTCTCCCTCATGGCAGCTGGCAATCATCTTAGTCCTTGTGGCACAAGGTCTGCCAGTCTGCCACAACTGCTTCGTCGCTGCCATAAATATAAGTGCAGTTCTGACTTGTGTAACTTGGCAAGCATTCGCCCAGCAATACCCTGCAAAAAAAGGACTTCTGTAAATTGACTGCATTCGCGCAACAACTTACCTGCTCCCGAGCCCTGTAGCCTGGTGGCAATCTCTCCTCAATATACTCAACTTCTTCTGCATTTTGTACCTGTTTTAGGGCAGAGCCTGTAGTTGACTCAGGGTGGCTTTGACACAGTCCCATATGAGTGAACTAGAAAACAAGAAAATTTTGATCCGTAAGAACAAATAAATCCAATCAGAAACGTGGACAAAATCGGGGTCAGTTATTTTCATTTTTGGTGTTACACCACCACCTAGCGGCCGTCGGAAGAATCAGGCTCCTTCCACATAAAACACCATCCCTACCTTAAAAAAACTTACGATGTAGATGAATTAAATAGGCAAGAAAAAGAGCGCAGAATATTATTTCCCCAGGAACTTTCTGGAAGTTGCTTATATAATGGTAATTAATCTGTTACAAGCACTTATGCTGTAATGTCTTTTTTAATTTCATGCTGTTCCTGCCACTGTATGAAAGCGAGTGCAACGCTACAGCCCTTCACCGTGGCGGCGTCGATAACCACCGTTCCCGTGTCCCTGCGGTACTGAGGTAACACGACTGACCCTAGGAGAATTCCCGCCTTGCTCTCCTCTGTCTCCTTGTGTCCACTTTTTCCTCAGACCAGCAACACGAAGCCTTGTTTTCCTTCGAAAATACATCCGACTCCGTCCTGAAGCCTGGGGGCTTCCTTGGCTAAAGGAGAGTCTCCCCACCATCCCAGCCCCCTTTTCTCAGAAAAGGTGACAAGTGTCAGCAAAGTTTTGGGTGGTTTTCTGGAGGGTTGAAGTTTCAAAACGGCCCAGTTTGGGCCCAGGGTGGTGCCAGCGCCCAGACGGGACCTCTCCGCCCCATGGCGGGCTCCGGCCCTTACCCAGGCGCCGTCGCGCTCCGTGCAGGGGTTGGCTGACCTGCCCTTGGGCATGGCTCCGTGCTGGCCGCTGCCGCCTCACCTCACCGCCACCGCGGGGGCTGAGGGCACCGTGGTCGCCACGGCGGCTGCCTTGTCCCGCTCACAAAGGCTGCGGCGTCGCCCCCGCCGCCACGAGCTGCGGGATTTGTGCTAAGGCTGGGGCAGCCTCGGGGGGGCGCCACCATTAAGTGGTGGGGCGAGCTGCCATTAAGCGGTGAGGCGAGCTGCCATGGCGGATCGCGGAGCCGTCCTGCTGAGGAGAAAACCCCCATCTGTGTGGTGAGACCTTCACTTTGGGGACAAAAACACCTCTCTCTGGAAACACAGACCTGCTCCTGCCTCCTAGGGCAGGAGCAGGCCTCCCCACGCCCCTCGGTGGCCAGGTCTTCCCGAGGAGGCGGCCCCCAGCCCCGGAGGAGGAAATGGCGGCGTGAAGGCTTCACACGGGGTGGTGGGGCTGGGCCTGCCGAGACCCTCCTGGCTGCTGCTGTCACCCACCACCAAATGCTTTTCCCTTGGAAAAAGCTGCTTCCCCTCGCTCGGACGATGTTGTCTTTTAAATTAGGAAGTCGATGGAAAACAGCGCTGGTGGGATTGTCCTGCTTCGTTCAAGTTTCTGCTGCAGCAAGGGCTTCCACGCGCAGCAGCAATACTTTCAGTGGTCGTATCCAACCCACAGATTTTGTTGCAGCCCATTAAAGTCATAGTTTGAGTTTGCCTTTGTGTTTAGCGAGACTGAGTCATTAAATCATTCTGGGATTTCAGTAAGACCTACAGCAACGGACAAGCAAAAGCAACCTTCCTCTTATCAGTCCACTGCAGCAGGGGAAAAAAACGTGGCCAAAGCATTGAATGCTCTCTTAAAAGAGAGAAATGGAGTTCAGTTTAAATTATTAATATTAGTTCTAAGCAATCACTTCAATGACATTTTGCATCTTGATGTTAATATCTGAAGAAAGAAGGATTTTGGACAAAACCAAAAACAGGGACACCAAGTATATTATTTTGAAGATGTAGCACCATGTTCTTTTTTAAATTCCTTTACAAAACCACACTCTTAATTGTATATACAAACCACAGTCATTAAAAAAATCTGGCAATACCTTATGGATTTTTTTGCCTTCTAGTTTTGCACCCGTTGCACTTGGGTTTTTCTGTTTATAAATAGGAGAGGAATGAAGGAAGGTGTGTCACAAAACAGCATTACTCCAAGAGTTCAAGAAAAACACTATCACAGCTGAAAACTGTGAGAGCTGGATGTGCCACCATGGTAAGATAATAAGCATCTGCATAGTGCTTTGCTATATTTTGGCCTACATACTCCATTCAAGTGGTAGCATCGCTTAAGTTTTGGTTCCTAGGAAAAAAATATTTAGCATCTACCACTACATTTTAAAATAATTATTATAAAAGCATTCAGTTAAGCCTATAATTGCCCCTCATGTTAATATGGACAAATACAGGGGTTGGTATTGTTGTTTTTTTCACATGTAGTTAATTCTAGGCAAACAAATATTTACACTTCTGTGCTGCGAGAATAACATTAGCAGGTTTAATGGCTTGGTGATAGCTATTATCATCATGCGTCTAGAGTGATTACTGCCTCTTTGATGTTAAAACATAGCAACTGTCTTCTTAGTGTGTGTGTGGAATGTTTTATTAATTGTTTAACTGTTTAAAATATTTCTTTAAATATTTCCCATTTCTTTCTAACTTAAGAATGTTGTCCCCTACAAATTGAATTCTCATCAAACTACTTCTTCATTTTTAAGAATGCAAGTATATTTCAAGCATATGAATAACATAAACACAAATATTAAATTGTCTTAGTGATTTTGATAGAATGAATCTTTTGATTCATAAAATTGAATTTCATAAATTTAAAACTGTGATGCACATAATTTTAAACATTATAGTCAAATGTAATAGTCTTTCATTACTGTATAAAATCTGTTTTTGACTTACTAAATTAACTTGTAATTCTGTGCTATCAGCTGTAAAAATTGGTTTCCTTGTATGGAGCTGTATGGGCTAGTACTGCTAAAAGTATAGAAAACAACCCTGCTGATATGGTAAAACAATTTACAGTAGGCAATGATCAACTGCCTGCAGTAACTCCAGCAACTACCCCACCTCCCTAAAGAAAATTGTCCCTATTTTAATAGCTGTAAGACCTAACTCCATCAGAGATGGTTTAAGATATAATTAGCATATTACTTCTGATTTAATTCCACCTCTGCAAAGAGTATGGAATCAAATTATGCTTCTGCCCTTTAAACCTAGTATTTAAAACAAAACCTTGGCTTAAAATAGCACTTTTTATTAGAAAATGGTACTTCTGGGTAAGTTACTCCTGAAAAGATACCAAAAAAAAAGCTAGACAGTACTTTTGTGGTAATACAAAAGGGATAACACAAATATCCCTCTCTCTCCCAGGATAATGAGCCAAAATATAAGTGCTAGATCCTGTCACTCTTACTTACCTTGAGTAGTACTACAAATAAGGCAAAACTCTCTCTTAAGGTTCTTAGTCAAAATTAGTAATAGTCTGGGATAAACCCAAGAAATAATCCAGAACTCTTAACTACAAAACTGTACTTCTCCTCCGAATAGTTTACTTGGTGTACAGCTTCCCTAAACAATTCTTACCCTACCCCTGAATATCAGAGGTATTTGTTAGTACATTAGAATGTAAAGAATTCACATAATATGAAATTCACAGTAGCTAAACTGCGCCAGACTGAATTAGGTTGGTAAATAATATAAAACTAATTAAGGCTAAAAAAAATTCTATGGAAACTACAGTGAGACTTAATACAACTACGTAAATAATGAATATCACAGAATCACAGAATCACAGAATGGTTGAGGTTGGAAGGGACCTCTGGAGATCATCTAGTCCAACCACCCTGCTCAAGCAGGGTCACCTAGAGCACATTGCACAGGATTGCATCCAGGTGGGTTTTGAATAGCTCCAGAGAAGGAGACTCCACAACCTCTCTGGGCAACCTGTTCCAGGGCTCTGTCACCTTCACAGTGAAGAAGCTTTTTCCTCATGTTCAGATGGAACTGTCCGTGTTTCAGTTTGTGCCCGTTGCCTCACGTCCTGTCGCTCGGCACCACTGAAAAGAGTCTGGCTCCATCCTTTCGACACCCTCCCTTTAGATATTTGTACACATTGATAAGATCTCCTCTCAGCCTTCTCTTCTCCAGGCTGAACAGGCCCAGCTCTCTCAGCCTTTCCTCATAGGAGAGATGCTCCAGTCCCCTAATCATCTTTGTAGCCCTTCGCTGGACTTGCTCCAGTAGTGCCACATCCCTCTTGTACTGGGGAGCCCAGAACTGGACACAGTACTCCAGATGTGTCCTCACCAGGGCCATGGTGACTTTCGACTTGCACTATATAAGCAGAAGCACGCCCTTCCTTTGCACACTGCCTGCCAGCAAGCACTGCTCAGACGATGCTGGGTATGGTTTAGGGAAACCTGTCAGGCAGTTCGGAAGTGGGTAGCATGTTCAGAGGCAGACAGCTTTGCACTGTGCCATTTGCCTGTTGGTCAGAAAACTCCTTGGTTCGTTAATTCGTATTATAGACATAGTGCCTGAGATGGCTATGGCAGCCATTTTTTTTACATATAGTATTTTGTAAAAATTCTTTTATGGATGGGGGAGTGCAGAATGTATGATTTCTATGTATTTCACGGAAAGAAAAGCTGAGGCATGAAGACACAAAGCCATTGCTTAAAACATAAGCTGCAGACAAGACCGAACTTCCCCCTAATTCAAACAGAAACAAAGACTTTGCCTCCTGAGCCTTGATAGACTGTCAAGAGAATGATGCTTGTATGGTAAATGGCATAGGCCTCTTTTCCACTATATAAATATTCAAGGCTAACTTAAGTGGGAATCAGATACCATAGCTGGCAAATGAAACAAGAAAAAATACGGTACTTGTATTAGTTAAATATTAATGATTCAGACAACCACAACCATTTGTTTTAAAGGAAATTTCAAAGCTCCTGCATGAAAACAAACTCTAGCTTTCCATCTTACTAACTATCAAACACAGGTAATGATATTTCAGAGTACAAGCTGCCATCAGGCGGTTTTTCAAGGCTCTCTTCTAAATGGCCTACTTTGTTTCTGCAAATATCTGTTGGAAGTTTTGGTAATACATATAAGAGCAATGGTTTGGATGCTGTCATTATTAATGATGCCATATTGTAAGTTACCTTCAAGTACAACAGTAGTTAAATGACTTGGATAAACTACTTTTATGATGATTTACAGAGGCTAGTATAAAACCTGCATATGAAAAATAAGCTGTTCCAGAGAATGTAGTTCTGATTAAGAAAAAAAACCCCAAACTTTAAACAAGCTGCGTGTTTTGAAACAGTTTTGTGACTGTATTGTCATCTCAGCCTTGAGTGTGATGAACTGTACTGTCTAAATGTGCTAGGATCAGATCAGAAGGCTGTGAAAATAACTCATGTTATTTTTAAGACGGGGAAGTCAGTGACAGAAAGAACTAGAGAAGGATAATAAAGAACATGACAGTCAGGAGGAACCTACGATTTGCTTTTTTTCCATTCTACCTATTTTCAGATTCAATATCCTGGGATCTATTCTTGCAAACTC
Organism: Apteryx mantelli; assembly: GCF_036417845.1. NCBI lineage: Eukaryota > Metazoa > Chordata > Aves > Apterygiformes > Apterygidae > Apteryx > Apteryx mantelli. The sequence continues at coordinate 41,770,379 of NC_089984.1, forward strand.
AAATAAACACCACTTTGGCTTTAAAAGTATTACATTTCTAGAATTTTTCTTTTTTTTTTCTGAAGGACTGCAACACTGTTTTGTATTTATTGATGTTTTCCATTGAGATAGATACAAGTAAAGCTGAAAATGAAAAGTTTAAGGATCAGACTTAGAAAGGTCCCTTCTTAACACCATAAAAGGATTCCAAAGGAACGCAAGCGATAAATAACTGAATTAAGAGTTTGACCAAAGTCTGCAGTGGCAGTAGGCATAGGTCCAATATAATCAAAGTTGGACTAAAACTCCTTTAAAATAGTATCATAATGTTTTTTCTTAGATTGCATACGTCCATTTTCATACCAATGTGTATTACTACGTTTGCAATATTGTTATTGCTAAAAGACATGCTTTATGTTAGTAAAAATATGCAAGATTTGAATATTTTAGCTTCGTTTACAAAAGAAACAAGGCTTGTGCAACTGCACTGTCTGCCTGCCTGTCAGGCCGCCTGATGATTTTCAAATCTACAGGCCACTTTCAATTGTGAAAGAAAGAAATAATTTTGAAGGCAGTTAAGATCATACAAGCTTAATGAGAATCAGTGACTGGATAGGAAGTGGCCCCATAAAACAAGGCAGACCATGCTCAGTTGCTACATATTCAGTTCGGGAGGATCATGCCAGCCCGTCAGCGTTTGCGTAATTTCCTGACTAGTCACAAATTGTACCATCTCTCCTGGCACGGAGGTATAATGAGGGAAACTTGTGGTTTTGAACAAAGGACACCATGTAACAGGAAAACATTAAATGGTAAATATTAAAATTCATTTGGTCACTATTCAGGGAACAACTTGTTTGCTGAAAACACCACAGCGAAGTCTTTTGTCAAATTCTGTGTGTAACGGGAGGCCAGCATGCTGAAGTCATTCATCACCCTGTATTTTAGGGTGCCCACCACCAAGTTTTTACTCTTGCAGCTGTTCAGTGTGTGACAACCACGACAGTAAGCCCTGCTGGCCTGTTCCAGTATCTGATCTAACACAACGATGTGCTTTTCCAGGGTAGGGGCGAGGCCGCGCAGGGCAGGCCGGTTCCTGGGGCCAGGGAGGCCCAGGGCCACGACGACACCTCACTCCCGGAGGAGGGCGCCCCCGGAGCGGGGCGGCTGCTGACGGCGCAGCTCCCGGGGCCCCGCCGAGACCACCTGCCCCCGCTCAGGCTCCGCACTAACCCCCAACCGGGCCAGCAGCCACGAAAGCGGCGAGGGGCGGCGAGGGGCGGCGGGCGGCACCGCGCTCCCCTCAGCAAGCCCGCGCGCGACGCCACACCGCAGAGCCGCCCGCCGCCGCCGCCGCGCGCCCCTCAGCGCTCCCGCCCCGCCCTCACACCCAACCCACCGCGCCTCTCCTATTGGCCAGCGCCCGCTACGGCCACGCCCCTCCCTCAAACCCAACCCACCGCGCTTTCCCCATTGGCCAGCGCCCGCCGAGGCCCCGCCCCTAGCGCCCTCTGGGACTTCTCGGGAAAGCGCGCGAGAAGTGGCCCTGCCGGCGGTCCCCCGCTCCCTCCCTCCCCCCCCCCGCGGGCGCTGACAGCGGCTGCCGCCCCTCGCGGGCCCGGCGACACGGAGCCTCCCCGCGCGGGGGCCGCGCGGCTCCGGCCGCCGCCCGGGCCGGCACCGGAAGGCGGGCGGAAAATGGAGGAGCCCTGCGCAGCCGGGGCCGACGCGGGGGCCGCCGCCGCCGCCCCGCCGAGAGGAGACGCGGAGGAGCCGAAGCAGGTACCGGCGGGGCGGCGGGGGCGGGAGCGGGACGTGCCGCCCCTGAGCACGCAGCGCGCCCGGGGCCGCGCTGGAAGCGCAGCCCACAGCGGTGTTTTCGGTGGCCTCACGGGTGCTCATCCTCGTTCCGGTGCGGTGAGTAAGAGCGCGTTATTGCCAGGGCTACAGTACAGCGGGGAACGTGCTAATTAGGATTAAGTTGTAAGTAGCATTTTTATTGTTACGTTTAAATACGGTGCGCTGCAGTCTGTTTACTTAAATAATATCCTGTGGATCTGTTTTCTCTTAACGTGTATCGGTTCAAAGCTCGTAACGCGAGCGTGACAGCTGCATATGTCACTGTATTCGGAGGGAAATGTGCAGTGGCACGGCTTGCTCATTAAGGAAGGAGTGCGATCGGTTTTAACGCGGGGTTTTGTAAACATTCACCTTTGCAAGCTCCTGCAGCGTTAGTGCGAACTGTATTTTAGTTTCGGCTAAGGTGCGATTAATTCACGTTCTGTAGGGAGCTCTGCTGACCTTAATTCCACTTTAGCGTTATAACTCCTAAGATTGAGCGTCTGCTTGACGTAATGGGAATTAATGGGACTCAATATACGTGAACATGTGCAGGAGTTAAGAGTGAAGGAGCAGAGTTGAGAGCGAATGCAGGGCTGGGCCTTGGTCATTCACCTGCCTTTTAAAAATGGCTTGTCTCAACTAGAAGCGAATAGATAGGAAACAAAGTCTGGTAGCTTTGCTTCCTATTATTATAAACGAAGGACTAATTTTTCTTTGAAAACTAGGGGTCGCTGTTGTTTCTTGGAGGCAATGAAGTAAAAAGCAGTGCTGTGGTGAAATACTCGTCTGCCCCGCCGCAAGCGGCGTTTGCCCGTCTTCAGGAGAAGACTGATTTGAAACTTCCACCTGCAAACTGGTTACGTGAAAGCGCTAAGCTAGGATCAGCAGGTACAACTATTCTTGGCAACAACAAGAAAAGTAAACCCTTTTCAAGGTAAGTGCATCAGGCTCTATTTTTTTTTCCAAACTTTTAAGAATAAACTTAACAGTGAACTTGGACCCCATGTAATTCAAAATATTTGCCATGGTAAAAAATATGTACAATATGTATTACTTTTTCTTCACCATTCTCCCTCTTCTTTTTCTTCCTTGGTTCTTGCCTGTATGCTATAATCTTGTCTCATTTATAGATGATTAAGGATGCTAGTAATGCTGATGGGTTGGGTTTTTTTGTCAAATGCATGTTGACATCTTGCCTGAGACAGTCAAACTTACTTCATGTTGGTTTGTGACTGGCTGTTGTCAGTTGGTCAAAATCAAACCAGACTGGTTCAGCTGGCCGTTCGGCTTTTGATAATATAAGAAATTGGAATGAATATAGGTCCTCCTGACAGTTCAGCTGTCTTGTCTAGTTTTAATCTTTAGAAATCAGAAGTCATGGAAAGTCATGGAAAAAGAAACTTCATAGTCCTGTCAAGAATATGCATGGGAGTTAAAATAAGTGGCAAAACTAAAAAGCAGTAATATCTTTCTGTATGGATGTTTGTTAAATAGTTGGATGAGGCGAGTTCGGAGTGTTTCTAAATAGGAGATTTAGCTCCTGTGTTGAGCAAGCAAAAATTATACAAAATCAACTAGTTTGTGAAATTTAGTAGTGTGCAGAAGGTCTGTCTTTAAATCCTCATAATTGGTTTTAGGTGATATACGTTTTTGAGTGGGCCAATATGTTTCTCCTCCAGGCTTTATTAATTTTTAAATATTATGTTTGTTTGTCAAATAGAGGCTGGCAGTTTGTTTTCTCTGTCTCTAGTGGCAGTATTGTAACCTAATAGTGAAAGTATGAATTCAGACATTTATAAAACATATATTTGATTATGTTATGGCAATACCTGGTTTAATTTGAAAGAATGATCTGTATATTGAAATTGTCCAATTTAAATAGCTCGTAATTTAGAAAGGCCTTAATAAGGGCGGATAAAAATATAAGGATGTGCTTGTTAAAATACTTGAGTCAGTTTTATGTTTTGAAAACAGAAGGAAAAAAATTGTTATACAGAAGCAAAATAAAATAATGGCTGCCAAAATTAAAGAATAAAACATGCTTAATTCTTAGAGAAACTCTTTGAAAAACTGATTTGCTTCTTTTTAGTAAAAAGGCGGGGGGGAAGGCATTTGATATAATCCAGCTCCTCTATTAATATGTGTGCTAATAGAGCTTTTTTTTTTTTTTTTTTTTTGATTTGCTTGTTTTTTAACAAAATTTAAACAACTTTGTGGAATGTCTTGAACTTGGATCTAAATACTTCAATGATATCAGTGGAAAACTTGTTGAACTTCAAAGTGATTTTGTTAATTTACTTCAGATCTCATCACAGCTAGTAATGTTTAGCTAGGTTCTGTTTTTCGATGAAGAAAATGCTTTCAGAGGCTCAGCATGCTTTGGAGAACAAGTAGCTGTGTTTTTAATGTCACGCTGCATTTGTCTTAACTTGTAATATTTTCTAAATAGCTTTGGAATGGCATATGACTTCATTGACTCAATTGGAAATGATGTGGATGTCGTGTCTGATTCAGAGGTATGTATAACTTCCAGTTCCATGATTCAAACATTTACGGTGCATAAATCTTATCTTAAGACACTGTCAAAGAATGATCTTTGAGTCCTTTGAGGAAAAGGAAACGTCACCTAATGAAATACAAACAAAAGATCTAATTCTTGCTCTGTTGTCTAAGGGAGTTGTGATCACTGAATAAAAAAATAGATAAAATCATATTTCCAGTGCAGTTTTACAAATAATCTTTAGCTAAAGTATGCAGGTCAGTGAATGTGATGTATCAGCTTATAATGTAGGTCAGCCTTGTGTGTTTGTGAAATCGGTTATTTGATGCAAATTATTGCTGCTCTTAGGATTGTTTTTTTTTTCCTTCTCATCTAAAAGAGATGGACTTCCTTCCACCTTCAGCACAATCTTCTTTACTTTCCTCTGACTTTCACCAGTGTTTTTGGTGCTGGTAATCTTCTCTGTAAAATTCAGATGAGATTATTCAGGGGAGGAAACACACACATTCAGTTATTATCTCTATATTGATCTGGGACAGATTTTTACTGGACCTAGATCTCTCTCTCTCTGTCCAAATTCCTCTGGGTACCTGACAAAGAGTTGAGATTCCTGTGGTGAGATAAAGCTTTTAAAATCCAAACCATCCATTTTTTCCTATGTCACTTTTGATGATATCTGGTTGTGAGGATCCAAAGAGTGATCATGTTTAATCCTTGCATGGAATTTATACTGACTACTTGTTCTTCTCTTTCGCTTGCTCTTTTGCTCGCTCTTTTCTTTTTTCTGCTTTTTGTTCTGACATGGTCAAAAATCTCAGCCATGTTCAGCCTTAACAAATGCAACTTCTCAAATACGTACCTATTCTGAGAGAAGCTGTAAACTTTATTAAGTTGCTTCTCTTTTTTTCCAAATCCTTAGGTGGCACTGTGGCAATAAGCCTGTAAATTTTCAGCACCATTCAGATACATGTTTTCACATGACCATTTGAATGTTTTTCTTCCATATTCTTTCCTGCTTTGGAAGCACTCTCTGAGAGCACCCTTTAACCTGTCTCGTTATCTTTTAAATCCTTTTCCACAAGGTTTTCTGCTGCCCAAAATCCCCAGTCAGAACTTCCCTCCCAAACTACTGGCATCCTTAGAGTATTGACTATAGTGCTGATCAATATTGTTTCACCGCTTGCTAATTCCTTCTGCTGTATTTGTCTGCCTCCTATTTCTTACTTACTAAGCTGCCTGCTATGGGAATAGTGCTCTTGTTTACACACAACCTAATGCAATGAGACCTAATCAGTGACTGCAGGTTTACAGCTGACTTTTTCTTTTTCAAAGGTACTGTTTCTGTAGGAATGGTAGGTGCTTCTATTCCATAGTGAATGCATTTATTTGCTGTTACAGCTATACTGGAAAATAGTGACAGTTCTCTGTTGCTGTATAAGTTAAAATCGAGTAGCTTTAATGGCTGGCTTCAACAATATTAATGAATGGAAGCATTTTCAGGTGATGGCAGTCAGTCTGATGCGTGATTACACTTGGGACAGTACGGTTGGGTAAGCAACATTTTAAAACCTGGCAGTTTTAGGGCAAATGAGTGAGGAAGAGAGAAGGAAGGAGGGGAGAAAATAGAAGATAGTGCTGTTTCTTAAGAAAGTTGTCTTTTGTCACTGACAGACATGAAGAAAATCACTATCTGAAAAACTGGCGTGTTGCAGGTATGGCGAGGGAGTTGAATGCCTATATTAAAAAACAAAACAAAAACTAAAATTGGAATGGTCTTCTTGAAAGGTCTAGCTCTTTAAGGTTTTATTTGCCTGCCCATGTCTCTCCGCTGTTGGTGCTGTATTTTTGACTTATGATTTCTGAAGAACTGTATCTTACAATCCAGTATAGTTATATGGAATGTAATCTCTGTTTTCTTTTCTACTGTAAGAATATTAAAAAACTTCTGAAGATACCTTATAGCAAGTCACATGTGAGCATGGCAGTACATCGAATTGGGCGGACCCTCTTGCTGGATGAGCTAGATATTCAAGAACTCTTCATGAGATCATCTCAGGTTAACCATTTGTTTTTGTTAAGTATGCCATATGGTCAAAATGCAATATTTCAAGAATGGTGTAGTGGGCAAGCATATATGTATCAAAATGAGAGAACCACGTGCAAGTACAGAAAGTTTGCATGAAGCAAATGCTGCTATTCTGCAGCAATCAGTTTATGCCCAAACAGCAATAGAGAATCTGATGTCCTTTTACTTATGATATTGTAGGATTAAAATTCCATGTTCCACTTTCCCATAACTGCTTCAGTATTGTTGCACTGTTTTATAAATTTTATTATTAATAAGTAGTATTAACTAATTTCTTACCATGTGTCTGACTTTCTCACTGAAAAGTTGGTTTCATTATAATGCAGCTTCATAGCTAAACTCTTGAATTGGTAATTTATTGAAAACAGAGACTTCTAGAAAAACTTTCCCCCATTCTTTGGGGATGAGTATTCATAAGTTAAATTAGGCACTTGGTTTGCTTTGTAGATGTTTCTTGACATTAATTTCGTGTTTATGATATTGCCTAGACAGGAGACTGGACATGGCTGAAAGAGTTTTATCAAAGGCTGATTGATCAGAAGTGGCAACGAAAAAAGAAGAGTAAAGAGCACTGGTACCAGAAGGCTATTCTTTCCAAATTTTTGTATTACAGGTAACTTCATGTTTTCATCAATCTTGAATTCTGTGCCACTTTACTTTTCCCTCACTCCTTGTCTTGAAATAAATGTTAGAATTGCATGGTGGTCTATCTTATTTACTGCTTACAGTAAATAATTTACAGAGGAAATTCATGGTTAAGATCAGGAAATAACTAGGGTATCAATGTTTTAATAGAAATTAAAGTATTTTAAGTAAAATTAAAGTGTAAAGTAAACAGCATGACTTAACTGACTGCATATCTCAATATTCCTCCTGAGAACAGGCTGAGGGAAGACCTTAAAATATGCAAGATTCAGTAATAGAGCAGATACCATAATCTAAGAATTTGAGCAATGAACAACTTGTCTATATACCAATCTTTTAATGTATTAGCAAAGCCATTCTTTGAGAATAAAGTGCCTCAAATATAATAATTCCAAAGCAGTTTCTGGTTGCATATTGTTGACTGAACTTTTAATGTTGCTTTGTCAGTATTAATGGTGATGGAGCTGCTCAGCCTGTTCCTTCCACTTCGAAACAGCACCAGGAGGGTCCTGTTTCAGGTGAGAGTGATGAAGCAGGAAGGGCCTCCTGGCCAGCTCCTTTTGAAATGCCTTCTTCAATATCTGAAGATCCAGGTGCCTCTAACCAGGTTAGTGCATTATATTTTAAAGGAGACCTTAAGTTTTTTAGAGAACATAAGTACTGAAAGATTTGGAGAGGTGCTATTGAAGTAGTCTTTACTGGAAAAAAATGGACAAAGATAGAAGAACACCTTTGTGGTACCTGCGTTTTAGCTCATGCCAGTGTTTCAGAGCTCCAAAATTCAGAAATGCCCTTTTCTGTCATTTTAGTATGAAGTACATATCTGTGTATTTTTGAGAGACAAAATATTTAGCTAAGCGTAATCATCAATGACCTCACCTGAAAGTAGGAAAATTTTGATATTCATTCAGCTGGTGTGTATGGACACTTAAGAATTTGGGCTTTTCTTTTTAAATATGCCATTAAAATTAGGTGAAGATAGAACTAAGGATCTATTAAAATGTTTGATGCAAAACAGTTGAGTAACGTGTACAGATGTTTGTCATGAGTTACACAAATGGAAATGAGAGGTGTTACAGTAATTATGAAACAAACTATGATAGTATTGGGCCCTAATCCAGGGTTTCAGTCTGTGGCTAAGCCTGTTTGTGAAAATCGTTAATTCTTGTGTTTTTTGATAACGTAATACAGGAATAGAATAAATCTTTAAGAGATTGAAAAATCAGTTATTTTCTGTCTACGTTAAGTTAGTAATGATCATCTAGTGTCATGCTTACACAGTACTAATAAATGACTTGGTAGTTGATTTATGAAGACTCTAACCTGCATCAGTCATAAAAACATAACTTTGTATTGTGGTATGGTAATATTCTGAAATGGAGGAATAGTTGTACTTCAATACTTGAAAGTTTTTAGGAAGAGAACTATTTCTGTCTTCTACTTTATTGAGGAAGCATTGCCAAGTCAGGCAGGCTGTTTATTGTAAAGTCTTGTGCATTTTTGTATAGTGTAACTCTTATTTATAAATAAGACTTCAGGATAGAGGACTTACAGGAGATGGATAATCTGGTGCTGATTCTGGGGTAATAAATGGTTTCTCTAAAATGCTTCATATTTCTTTCCAAAGCTTATGAGAATATAAAGTATAAAACTTATATTCTAATTACAGAAAAGAAGCATTCTAGTCACTGACTGGAGGCTTTTAATCACTTTATGTATTTATTTAAAGATGGTAGAAATGAAGGTTTTAGCTTTATATAATTTTCTTGTTCAGAATATTATTTTCTGTACATATATACATATATATATATATATTTTATGGCCTAGCTTTACCTCAGCAGCAGAATCACTCCTTATCCTTGTGCTTTTCACAGGGAAGTGTGCCTCTTGAACCCTCATGTATAGTGGGGCATGTGGCCTCAGCCCCCAAAGAACAAAACCTGACTACTTTGTTCAATGACGGGGAAAACAGTCAGGTATGCTATATGTGAAATCTGAGCTCAAACACGTAACCCCTAATCTAATCCAACACTTGAAAATTTGGTCTTAATTGAAATCAAGAGAGAGACTTAGTCCCTTGTAGAAGTAGCTTTTGGCATCTGTGATCTCAATCTTTTAAGTTAATGTGATTGCATAGCATAGTTCATTATGTGCTGTCTTTTATTTGCTGCTTTTGCATCTTGCTTTCTCATAACTCTGCAGATTGTCACAGAGAACATGTTTTTATAATAATGATTTATAGACCAATTTTTTCTCTTAATGAAGGGACTTAAAAATGACTTTGTTCGTAACATCTTGTGGACCTTTGAAGATATCCACATGTTAGTAGGATCAAATATGCCTATATTTGGAGGTGGGAGATACCCTGCTGTGAGCTTGCGTCTCAGGTGAATTTTGAAGTTAATGAGATATTTGTCTATGCCACTCTTGACTGACTTGTTGCTTTGCTTTTCTTTTCAGCTGTCTGCATTTTGTTTTGTTGACTCTTACTTTTTATGTGCAGTTTAAAGAATAAAATTAATTCTCTAGACTTAAATGCAATGACATTATAAAGTAGTGGAAATCAGAAACAATCCCGTAGCCATGCCACTGCCTTGGAACTTGAGATGCTTTGCTGCTTTTTCTGGCTATGTGATTAATTCTTGATTTGAAGTACTGGCTGTGAGCAACCTTTGACTTTAATACAAGTATTTAGGGTTAAGAACCAGATTTGCAGAAGCTTTCTAATTAACCTGTGCTTTATTGCTCTTTTTATAAAGGAAGGAATTAATATTTCTTACTGTCATTCTGAATATCAGTAGCTGCTAGTTGGGCACTTCATAAATACTTACAGCCTGTGACTATAATAGTTCTACATTCTGACTGTCTTGCTGTTCACTAATATTTCGTGTTGATTACTTGATTACTGGTCTTTCTGTTTCTGCCTATGCATAGGCAAAGAATGAAGAAAAACTTGGAGCTTGTGTATTTGCTTGGTGTAATTATGTCATCTTTTAAGACACATGTAGGAATTAATAGTACCCTGCTTTGCAAGGAATTTTGGAAGGTCTGTGGGAAGCCTTGTGCTGTACTTAGTTGCGGCTAAGGCTACCATTCCTTTAACTTCTTAAGTACTGGTTATCCTGGTAGTAGCATGAGATGAAGCTTGTTAGAGTTTCAGTTAAGTGTGGGCAAAAATTCCAATCTGCTGAGGGAATGTGAGTGTATTCCATTGTAGCCAGAGATGTCAGCACATCTGTTTGCTTGTTATAACTCCTTGGTTTGCCTCTTTAGAATGTAACAATACAGAAATTATTGTTTTGGAATCCATATACTCTCAGATGCCTTAAAAATCTAAATCTCCGGAGTAAAGATCTCCTATTTTTTATGAAGAGTAAATGAAGACTTAAATAACACTAGAAACATTTGTTTTTAGGGATAACAACAAGCCAATAAACGTGTTAACAGGAATTGACTATTGGCTGGATAACTTAATATGCAATGTCCCGGAGCTTGTGATGTGCTTTCATGTTAATGGAATTGTTCAGGTAAGCCTGCCTCTCTGCATTATGCCTACTTTATCCTTTTTTTTTTTTTTTTTTTTAAGTTTCTGAAATCTCTCCAGTTGTAACAGATCTCTTTCTAATCTTACCTGTTCCGACAAAAAGATTACAAGAATTTTTTATTGTAGAATGTGAAGCAGATCCACAGCTTGCATCAGTCATCCAAAAATATTGGGTTCTCTCTTTTCTCTCTTCCATGCACATAAGATTTCTACTTCTCCCGATGGGGGACATGTAATCGAGACAAAATTAAAAATACATACGTACCAGCAGAAATGTTTCTTGCATTTTAAAATCTGTAATGTTCACTTGGCAAGATAGATATGTGTTTTAATTTTTTGTTTGTATTTACTGTTTTACAATAGACCACAATATCATATGGATTTATCTGTTGTACCTGGTAGCATATCATTGTTTAGGTTGTTTCACTGAAATAATTGTGTTAAAGATTGCACCTTCACTGTTTTTCTTTCTTTTTTTTTCCTACCATTTACTTTACCTTAAGCTTGTCATAGCAGTGAGTCCTTTTTGAAACTTTTCAATGATGTAATTAAGATGCCCTTGCTTTTAAAATAAATAAATCATAGAAATGAACTCAATCTATTTTGACAAAATTATTATTGTGTTATAATAGTAGACTTTGTTTTCTCTTAGGCGACAGAAGCTGCTTATCTACAGATCTGGTGGGAGTGGGGAAGTTATTGAAACAACAAAACAAACTTCTAAACTTGAGTTTTAAAATATGTTCCCTACAGAAATATGAAATGATCAAGACTGAAGATATTCCCAATTTGGAAAACTCAAATTTCTCTACCAAAGTGATAAAGGATATTGCTCAAAATATCTTATCTTTTCTGAAATCAAATTGTACCAAAGAAGGACATACTTATTGGTTATTTAAGGGTAAGTAGATTTAGATCAGTAAAAAAACCCATGAGATCTATTTTAATGTCATGCTGATTAATTAAAGGTCTTACCTTTCAGCAAGTGGAAGTGATATAGTAAAGCTATATGACCTAACCACTCTTTGTGAAGAAACAGAAGACAAATACCAAAACCCTTTTACAATGCCTGTGGCAATTCTTCTGTACAAGTGAGTTTTTATGACTTTTCTCGTAACTTTTAGTTCTTGGGTGCAGTTGCACTTATACAGTCCAAAATTTATTATGAAATGAAAATACATTCTCTTTTACGCACAAGATTGGTGAGCGTCAATCTCACTGAATCAAAAAAGAATTTCCCTTTTCACTGTTTCTCCATGTAAACTATGCTTTTATTGGTCAAGGCTTGTAGACCTTTTAAAAAGCTTAGGGAGGCCTGTTTTTGTGCTAATTTTGCTTAAAGCTTTTTTTTTTTTCCCTCTAACCTGAAGAAATTATCTAGGAATTTTGTTCAACTTTCTTTTAGAGTTGCTTGCAATATGATGCTGAAGAAAAACCAGAATAAGAAACACTATGGCACTATCAGAACTTTGCTCCTTAATTGTCTGAAGTTGCTGGACAATGGCAGACATCCTCAAGTAAGAGTTATGTGTTTTCTTGTAGCTTTATGTAAATATAATGGGAATGCTCTCATCATCATATCTCTGGTAGTGTTCTGTGCAGTACTTCTTCCCCCCTTTGCCCAGTTGGCGCTAAATGTCAAAATAACGTGTTTTAGGAGTCAATGGGTTGATCTTGCTGCCTTTGTCTGAGGTAGCAGACGTGCTCTTTATGTACCTGAGAATTTATATTTTATTTCTTTAAGCTGTAGCCTTCACTGACTCTCATTGTTGCACTAGTCATCTGCCCTAAGAAGAAACTTGTTATTAGTTATGCTCTTTGGTCTTGTTCCCAAAGAGCCCTTTTGTGTTTGAAAGCTGTAGAAACACTTACTGAAGCACATCCTGGCTAAAAAGTGTAAAATCTAAATAAGCGAGCTCAAAAAGTAGGAGGAAAGAAACAGAGGCTGGGATTTGAAGTGATTCTTAGGGCAGACAGGTGAGAGAGTCGGAAAAAGAACCTCAAACTCTTGATCTGTGTTCACTAGACCCTTGTGTCAGCCCTCAGTAGCTTGAGACAGTGCACATGCTCAAAAGCAATAAGAAAAGCACTGGAAATCTCTGAGATGAAGCTGTGTTAATCTCCTTTATTCCAGATATTTGACCTTGTTGCTTTTCTAACACAAACCAGAATGCAACAACTTTGAAAGATGGGCAGTTGATTCAAGTTTGGGGAAGTAAAGGAGTATGCGTCTAAACTTAGGTATTGCTGCTACCGCTAGCTTCCCTTTTAGTAGCAGATAACAACAGAGTGTGCCTCGCTCTCTTTTGGATCTTGACTGTTCAGTCTATTCACAATCTGTAGCTTACCTTAAATTGAGAAATCTGTGTTCAGAATAGTATAAGAAAGTATCAATGCATTTAACCAAAAAAGTAAACTGGCGCAGTGCAGCAGACTTGAAGCTGATGGGATTGTAACTGCTTTATGCAGACTACCGTAGGATAACATGGTCACTTAACACTTTTACTTTTTATAGACAACAGATCACAACTTTCAAAAAGAAATCATCTGGAAAGTTATTGAACTTCGAATCTAATGCAAAGTATAATTTAATCTACATGCAATTGGTCTAGATTTAAGCTGTTTTTAACTGAAAATTGATGCCAAAATCTGACTTGCATTTAAAATGATTACAAGGAGGAGATAAGGCATATATTAACTAGATGCGTAAGTATTTTGTGGATTGCTTTTACAGTTTTGAAAAGTTCTTGAAATCCTACAGAGTGTTTTTTTTTACTTGCAATCCTCCTCGCATTGGAACTCATGATCTGAACTCATGTTCTTGAACAGTGCTGGCCTCCTCTGCCTCTGCAACTGTTTTATATTGCTTGAGGAAAATGGTAAAATAACTAATTTTCTGGGATTTTTGTTTTCACCTCTGCAAAAAACCCTCCAAAAAATGCAAGAAGTGTAAAACTTATATTTAGCTGATAGTTTAGGGAAATGTCTAATGCCAAAAGGTTGCTGTCCTGGTGGAAGGTTACTTAACGTAGCTTACATGATGTGATAGCAGTGCTGCTACGAAGAACTAGTATCTTACTTCCATGTTGCATGAAATTGTCAGATTAATTCTGGTCTGATCTCACTAGACTCCAGCAGAACCAGAGGCCAGTATGTGCCTTTTTACCAGAATCGGGAGCTGTAAGTAAACATGCCATCTCTATGAGGAGGGCTTCAGTTTCTAGCTCTGGTATTAACTGTAGTATCTTTCTTGAGACAGTCAAAAAAATAAAATAGGAAGTGGAAGAAAGGATAGTGAATGCAGGTAGTGGTTGTTTTTGTTTTTTGGTGGCGGATTTCTTGCAGGCTACCCTCTTGCTGTGTTTTAGAGGTTAATCTTAGCACTTCTGTCCAGATAAAATTATTTAGAATGTTCAAGAAGTAAAATGCAGGAGTGAATATCCCAAAGATGTAATCATCTCCCTTGGGACTTAAGTCCTTTGCTCAACACTCATGTGATGTTAGTAAAAAAAGTACAGCTCAAAAGCAAGAGATCTCGCTGCAAAAATAACTTGTACTAGTTCTAGAAACTATGCCCCATCGTAATTACTTTGCATGTATATTGAGCAATAAGGAAAGTCTTTTTGGCAGTCAGATCCCACTTTAAGTGCCGAAATCCAGAACTTCAAGCCTGAAAGCTATTACTTTGTACCTCAAGGATTAGGCAAACACTAAGGATTTAGTAATTAAAGGTGGAGCCTAAGCATCTAGTGTAAAATGGTGCATTCCAGTTTGGGGGCTGGGTGCCTAAAAGCAGGTCATTTCAAGAGTTCCTGTTATTTTTTTTTTTGCTCGATCTGATCCAAATTTCCTAGCAGACTTGATGCAGTCAGATTCATCGCTTGGTGTCAAAAGTCCTCTTGTGATGGGAATGTGAGAGCTTTCTGAGTAAGAGTTCAGGCTTCAAGTAAACTTGAGAGATAGTGTTTTAAGACCTTTTCTCTCTTATTTATTTATTTTCTAAATAGCCCTTCAAGTGAGAACTGAGTTGTGACAGCAGGCCTGCTGGTAGGGATCAACTTCATGTGAAGAAAAGAAGTAGCTAAAGCTGTTTCTTTAGAAAAACGAGTCTGAAGAAAGGAGTAAGGGGTGGAGGTCGCTTGCTTGTTTAGGCTTTCACCAGTGTGTACTGTATTTATCCTGACTTATGGTATGGTTTTATGTCTGTAACTCGCTACCAAAAGCAAGCTACAGTTACGTCTACGAGTACGTGCTGTTTGTGCCCTGGTATCCTGTTTGACCTCTGAATTTTAACTTCAATCCTTTATTTGTTGACTTGGAGAAGTTGAAATTGATTCTGTGCTCTAAATCTTAAATAGTAGTGTGGATGTTGCTGCTGCTACAGGATAGCTTTTAATTGCCTCATCTCATATCCTATCATTCATCAAAGTATTTTGAAACTCTGACAGTGTATAATATTAGAGTACATAGATCAGTAAGATTAAGAATGTGGGAGGTCTGAAGCAGAAAGAAATGAAACACAGACCCCAGAATGCTCAGCCCCGGCAGAACATAGTGTCCATTACTTCCTTATTTTCCTCTGTGCAACAGCAGTCCAGGGAGCAGTCCAGGGAAGACGAAGATACCTCCTTAGCTTAGGCTAAGAAGATGCTGCAGTTATTTTGAATTTTTTTATGGCAGATGTTACTTGTCTTGCCTGGATTGGCAAAAAGTGGAGAAGGTGGAAGCCTTTCTGGAAGGCGGCATAGCTGCAGTTTGGAAGTATCTGTAAAACTCAAAAAAAGGCTGATAAATAAGGAGTAGGTCAGGAAGAAGCTTAAAAGAAGTAGAAAGGGATGATGAAGAGCTGCCCTTACCTTTTTTTTTTTTTTTTTTTTTTTTTAAGTTGGGGTGTGCATCTTGGGGCAGGTGGCCTATGTTCCCTGATTTGCACCTATATGTCCTCATTTGCAAAACAAGAGGTGAAGACCCTGAAGGGTCTTCTGCTTATCCAGACGCTCCAGAAGGCCCAAAGAGGCAGGTTGTGCTCTAGACTTGGAGGTGTTTGGCCTTCCAGTTGCATCTCTAAGGTGGGAGGGTAGGAGAGGTCTAACTGTAGGGAATGTGTGCACACAAATCATTGACAATAGTCTCCAGTGATTCTTTTTTTTTTTTTTTTTTAACTTTGTTAAGAATTCAGCTCTTGAGCAGAAATTGATGTGTGTCTATAGGCTGTATTTACAGGTTACCAAATACCTATATGCGTATACTGTTTGCTCCTTATCCTAAGACAATAAATTATATTGATGTTGTCCCTCAAAAGAAAAGTTTAACTTGAAAAAAAATTACTAATCTTTATTTCTTTTTTTATTTAAAAAGATTATTGCATCAGCAAACTACATGTTATCAGAGCTTTTTCAGTTGGATGAACCTAAAAAAGAAGATGGTACGGACTTCCCTATGAATGGTAATTCTGATGAAAGCTATAGCGAAGAAGAGGAAGAAATGCCAGATAGTGATGAAAATGGTTCTTACAGTAACAGTTCTGATCCACCAGATGACAATAAAGCAGTGGCTATAATCAAATCAGTAGGAGAGTTATCAGTACCAGAAAAATACAAGTCTGTTCATCGAATACGAGTAAGTGAAGCTGTGGGTTTGGCGGGGGTGGAAGGGATTGTTTTTCAAAGCTTCAGTTGAGTAGCCAGGCTTACATTATCAAAATTCAATAATGTGTTGTTGTTCTGTTTCAGTCTTTCGTATGTTTGTATCAGGTTAATTGAAGCATGAAGGGCAGGGAGCTTTTCATGAGCAGTTCATAAAATTTCGGCTCTTTGAATTTTACAGTATAGCAGATTTAAACTAATGTAGCTTTTTTCCCTACTATCTTGCACTTGTGTTTTTTATGACATAATTCTGCATAGCTATCTACAGAAAAATCGTTCCTGTAACAGCGGTAGAGAAAGGATTGTTGGCCATGGCCGTGTTTAAGATCTGTAGATGACCAAAAGATTGTGGGAACACCCAGGTTCTTTTAATTTTTTTTATTATTATTATTTTATTTGTGGGTTTTGTTTTTTGTTTTTTTTTTTTAACATTAACAATTTGGTTTGCTGGGACATCACTTCTTTCAAATCCACAGACTTAGTCTGATTTCCCTCTCTGAGGAAAGGTAGCTGGTCAAAATTCAGCAGTTCAATTTAAAAGAAAGTTTGGTGGTAGTTAACTTTCAAGAAGGGTGACCTTTTACTCACTGTGCCCACGTGCATATTTTGTTTCTAAGAGGACAGCTGGGAGCATAACCACAGTGTTCCTGAAACTTTGTCGGTATACATGTGCTTCATATACAAATGAACAGAAGTGTGATTTTGCTGCCTTCAAAGCACCTTCTGTTCATTATTATTATAATAACAAAACAGAACAGAATGAGAAACTGGAAAGATCAGTGATGAAACTCAGTGTCAGTAGCACTTTGCTCTTCTTCTCATGTCTTGCTTGTCATATTTATGTTGGTGAAGATTGATTGTGAAATGAAATGACTCTCATTTAGTCAAAAATTAAACTTTTTTGCTAATCTTTGTGCTGAGTAACAAAGAACAAGACTTCAATAGAATTTTTTTTAACTTTATGCTATCTTAATCTTTAACACTTCAAGGTCCATCAGCTGAAAATACATTAACCTCTACAGATGCAGAACCACTGCATTTTCACCTTTCTTCTCCCTGCCCTCTGCTGTCCCCTCAAAGAAAACAAAAAGACAAAAGCAAAAAAAAATTCCCAACCACTGAGCCATTCAATGGTAATGAATCAATGTATAGATGGATGAAACAATTCCTATATAGTATTGAATCTGTTTATTTTCCCAGCTCTGCATTGCAGACCGTCTGTGGATGCTTTTGCAAATACTGTTGTGGTGTAAAAGCTGCTGTTCTACTTTGCTTTGTATTTTGAATTACCATGAAAAATTAAGCATAAATGTTCAAGTATAGTACAGTGATGACAAGTATATGAATTGCTCACTGAGATAAGGGAAGGAAATACGATGGCTCTTCTCAGCGTAGTGTTCAAATGTTTCATTAACGACTTTTATAGCAAACTCATGTTTGTTTATTCTAGCTGCTTATATTGAAATTCCATATTTTGAACTTTTATTTCTTCTGCTGCCTGCCCCCCAGCCTAGTTGTGCATTTCCTGTCTGCCATGGCGCTGAAGAACGCTGTAGGCTAGTGCTCAGTTATGTCCTGGAGGTAAGTTTGTTGTCAACTTTCTAATGATACTTCTCCTTGCTTAAAGTACCCAGTTTTTGATGTGTTCTGTGTTTGCTAAATATTGCTTCCAAGGTGAATGAAAGTCCTTTGTGTTTCTGCAGGGCTTGAAATCTGTTGACAGCAGCATTAAAAAAGAAGGTGACCTTCCTGCAGCTGACCCCAGCACCCCAATCCCATTGAAATATGAAGATGAATCCACCAGTGGTGCTCCTGAGTGTCTGGAAAAACAGA
Organism: Apteryx mantelli; assembly: GCF_036417845.1. NCBI lineage: Eukaryota > Metazoa > Chordata > Aves > Apterygiformes > Apterygidae > Apteryx > Apteryx mantelli. The sequence goes on from NC_089984.1 coordinate 41,788,453, forward strand.
TGGCCTTATTTTTAGACAAAAGTAAGTTGTATTGTTGTGCAAATAGGACCTTCTCAGTTCTACAGCAAACTGCTGCTGCTTTATTTTGATTATCAATCTGTGTACTTAACTTGCTAATTACACTGTCTATTGAAAAAGCAAATATCATACAGCATACAAGCAAAACTGGAGAACAGTCTTTAAATATGAGAAGAATAGCACAGTTGGAATACTTTGCATATCAAAGATCCTTTTATTAGTAAATACATAATGTTACTGCATCTTATTTAGATGTGGCATGCAAATGACTTCCATAATGGTTTAATATTTGGGGTTTTGATAGACTTGTGTGGTTCCCTGAAGTTGTGTTTTTTTGTTTTGTTTTTAAGCAGTCTTCATTCTTTTTTGTCATTTGAAAGTTTTGTGAAAGAACTTCTCACTTCTGACAGTCTGTTCCTACGTCGTGCTCACTGCTGGATTGCACATTTGGAAGCTAGTGGTGTGAAATGTTAACTAGGATTTTGTTTTTTCTTGTTTCCCCGCTGTCCTTCCAAAACTGTAGAACTACAAAGAATGATGTTTAGTCTAAGTTTAAATACTCAAATTCCAAAAGTTTCAGACTACAGTGATTATCTATTTTGTTTTGCTCTGGAACCCCATAAGGCAGGTTTAGGAAACGGATCCCTTTTCCGGTCCTGAAAGGAACAGAGTTCTCTGCAGAGTGATAAGCCCTATAAGCATAATCGAGAAAAAATTTTGAAAAGTTTGTGTACATTTCTAGAATTCCTCATTCTTCCCTTTCTTCTTCCCCTTTGAAAAATCACTAAATAATAAACAAATTTGCTTTTGAGTTGAGCGTTTAAATGGTGTCAGGTTCCTCTTCTAATTTTATGGTTGTCGTTTGAATGCCAGTGATCTGGAGATGTACAAATACCTAAGGTGGCCTTTTTGGATCTGTGACTGTAGGATTTAACAGCATCTCCATCAGAAAGCTGCACTGTGATGAGCTAGTGTAAATTCTGCATAGTACTGTTAATACAGACTGTGTGATTAATTTTTGCTGAGATCTACTGAGAAGCTTTACTGAGGTCAGCTCAGCAAGAGCAGTGTGCTGACTTCAGCTTTACTGGAGCCAGGCTCTGTCTTCTGCCTTCACAACTTGGAACTAATGACATGTTTCAGCTGCTTGCCAGCTGGCAAGTAGAATGTGTAGTTACTAACTTTCTCTATTTAAAAACAAAAATTTTCTGGACAATGTGGGGGATAAAATGTTTTTTTGCAAGAACTGTGCAGTATTTACTTGATTTCTAGTTCTGTATTGAAGTTTTTCCCTGAAGTAGCCACAGATTACTGCTTTGGGCCATAAAGATTGGATTCAACCTAGAGGAAAAATAAATGAAAGATAAGGGAGAAACTTCTGCTTTTCCAGTGTGGTGGGTTTTTTGTTTGATGTAAATTGTGTAGTTTCTGAGTGGGAGGGAGAAGGGGAGTGTTTCTATATACAAAAAAGCTAAGTGCTGTTAATTGCTGAATTTCTAATATAAAGAGAAGTTCTGGCCTTTGGTATCAGGACTTCTAAGGTTAAAGTCAGGGGCCTGTTCTTTCTGGTTCCATAACCACTCTAGCATCGAAGAAACAAACGTCTTCATCTTATGCTGAAGATACCTTAAGACCGTGTCTGTCTGTCTGTCTCACATTGGGCCCTCCTTGTAGGAGGGACTAGGTTATCCAGTTTCCTCTGCGCTGGAGATGGTCTCAGGCTGAGCAAGCCTCCACTCGTGGGCTCTGCTGGTACAGAAACAGAGCATACGTTCTATGGATTTGGCTGAAAGCAAAACTAACTATGTTTATGGCTTTATCTTGTTCTTTTCTATTGCTGCTGAACAGAATAGTCTTGGCCATCGCACCAGTGTTTCAAAGGTACTGAGAACATGAGAGGTTAGCTGCACTGACATTGTTGTGCTCACTTTATTCAAACATCCTGCTATCGGGTGAAGTACGTGGGAAAAGCTCCAAGTATTGCAGGTGAAAAATGTAGTAGCAGGCAAGCTGGCGTACTCTACTTGTGCAGAGCTGTAATAGTGATTTAAATACTACCTATAAACCAATGGAGTCGGGTCAGACCTCTGACATAGGTTACAGACAGGAGATTCACTGCTGGGGTTTTGTTTGTGTTCCAGTGGGCTCGTTTCCGAAGGGTAAACATTCCAGTCTGTCAGGAATGATTCCTGGATCGTGGCAATATAAAATGAAACTTCAGCTCATTCTGAAGTCGTCAAAGGCTTATTACGTTCTGTCCGATGCTGCGATGAGCCTGCAGAAATACGGGAGAGCGTTACGGTACATCAAACTAGCTTTACAGTGCCATGGTGAGTTACCAGCCTGTATTTGTCCTCTGTGCAGTTACCTGTAGATACCTTTCATAGTCAAACGCTGCTTTTATGTATGATTTGTCCTAGTGGCTTGCAGTGACAAGTCTGACAACTCTGTATTTAGTTAAGCTTAATGTCTAGCTCATTGTTCAGGAGGGAAGTCTAGGAAGAATAAGTCTCTAGGACTCTTGGCTCTGTTTGGTACAAAGGTACTTCCATTTTGATGGGCGGAGTGAAGAATTTAGAGTGCAGATTTGGCGCTTCAGAGCACTAAAGCTGGGAGAGGTCAGTCCCAATGAGAAATCATCTGTGTTCTAGTAATCTGTGTTCTCAGTACCATGCCAGCAAATGGATGGTTTTCTCCCTGGAAATGGCTGGTGGTTCCCATTTCATTTAAATGTGTTCTGACTTTCAGAAATACTAAATTTGTTCACCAACTTATTTGGATACTCCTGTAAAATGAAAAGCATCTCCAAGTATTACTGGAGGAAAATTAAAGAAGTGAAATCAGGCTGTTTAGCCTATTATTATAATGAGACTAAATAACAAGAAAATGCCATTGGCTTAGTGCTGTAGTGCTGCACTTTTGCTTCCATGTTTGTAGGGGTTTTGGGGGGGGGGACGGACACGTAGAATTGTCTTATAAAGCAATAACATTTTAATTCACAAAGCATTTTTCAGCTTTTAGTCCTCTAAAGACTTGAGAATTAAGTTTAAACTGTACCTTGTAGGAATTAATTTTTCAGGACATATCTGACTTCAGTTAACCTGTAGAAATCCAGTTGTTTTCAGTGGTTTTAGAATCAAATCTGAGATTCGGATTTGACCTGTTTATTTCTAATGTATCAGATTCACTGCTTACCATGAACAAAATACTCTTTTGAAACTCTATTAGCTGTGTAGAGCAAATATGTGTTTTAAAAAAAAAAAGTTACTCTTAGAAAAGCATGTCTCAGTCTTTATACAGAGAATAAATGTGGCAAGTAACAAAAAAAACAGTTATATCATCAGCCTGTGTCAAATCTTTTGAAGCTTAATTCTTTTTCTCTCCCCTCCCTCACCCATGGGATTTTTTGTTTCCGGTAGATACCTACTGTTGCCTGTGTGCCAGCATGCTTCCTGAAGTATTAGTATTTCTTTGTCAGTGTTTAACCCTCTGTGGAGATACCCAGTTAATGCTTGCCCAAAATGCAAATAATAGAGCAGCATATCTTGAAGAATATAACTACCAGACGAAAGAAGATCAGGAAATACTACACAGTCTTCACAGAGAATCCAGCTGCCAAGGTATGATACTGATGTAAGATAGGACAGTCCTGAATCAGTTGTGTGATAATTTCATTGTTTCCTCAGAACCATGCACCAGTATCATTTACGGAGGAGGGCTCGTTGCGCTTCAGTTCTGTTTTCTTTAGAGAAGGCTTATAGTGCCTATAAGGAGATTTTCAAAACATTGTATGATGTGCCTGAAGTTGTAAAATAACTAAAAATAATAATCATTTAAGTAATGGCTAAATTCTGTCCATCTGGAGGAATTGGGGGAACCTTCTGATGTAGGTCATCTTATTAGGCATTTTCCTCCAGACTGTTGTAGACTGCTGTTCTGGAAATACTCTTTTGACATGCAAGTTTGCATTTTATTTTCTAGTGTTTGCATGGGCTACTGACTTGTCTACAGACTTGGAGTGTCAACTTTCAGTCAGCTGTAAATGTTATGAGGCAGCCAATGAAATTTTACTTTTTAGTAATTTAAAAAATCAGAATCCAGAGCAGCACATGCAAGTACTGAAGAGGATGGGCAACATCAGGAATGAAATTGGAGTGTTCTACATGAACCAGGCTGCTGCAGTGCAGACTGAGAGAGTGGGCAAGTATTCTTTTTTGACTTTTTTTAAAGAATTTGTGTATGCTATTTCACTGAGGGTAAAACAATGATTATTGTCACTAATAACACAAGGGGAACATTTAAAGAACAGCTTAATAAGAGTTTTCATTTATGTAATTTTAATGCCCATTGTAAGTATTTCTCTATGATGGACTACTGTGACAGATAAGCAACACTTAGCTGAACCTGAACTGAATAACAGAATCCATGTAACGGAATAACGGAATCCATCTATATCTATAGCTTTGGAGAAATTTTTCTGAAGTGTGTAGAATATCCTCAGAAAATACAATGGAAACATTAAAACAGCTCTGTTCATGCAAGGCAGGGTGTGTTGCACTCTTGGTGTGTCCTGCTTAGTTTCAGTGAAGTCAATCTGGGTTTTTTTGTTTCTTTTTTTGGTAGGTAAATCCTTGGTGATTTCGTTCCTGTTCTTTGCTGAAATGAAGGCTACTTAAGTTCCCTTTGCTGTAGGGAAAATACTTTTCTTTGGGAAAGTAGAAACGATGTTTTGTCTATAAGCCCTAGTTATATGAACAAGAACAAATTAGATGCCTGTGGGAGACATCGTACACAGCTTGGGTCTCTCAGATACCTGCTTTATTCTGTGACCTCTGTCCAATTAATATTTGAAGAATTTTGGGTTAGACTTTAATTGTGTAATTCTCTCATCATTTCTGTGTTTTAAGAAAACTGCTATTTAGCTGATGTCAAATCATTAGTATTGAACTTGTCTATAAAAGTCACTATTGCTTCATACTATATATAGAACTGCAATATCTTAAATATTACTGTGAAATAGCTTTGAATTGCCTTTTATCCTGTTATCTCCTCTCTCCCCTTTTTGCATCGCAATTCTTATGAAAGTATGGTATGCATAGTGGTGTGGTTTTGCTACTAATTTTCATATTTGTTTGTCAAAAAGTCTCAAATTAAGTGGTGATTTTTTTTAATTATTCTTCCCCAGAAAATTGGGTCTACGAAATTCCCATACATTCTGAACAGTCATCTGTAGAAACTTATGAGAAGAATAACATAATAGAAATGCTTGCTTAGTATCTTTTAAGAATTTTGACTGAGATAATAAGGCTTGTGTTTTGCTCCTAGTGAGTAAAAATGTATCAACAACAGAACAGCAACTCTGGAAGAAAAGCTTCTCTTGTTTTGAAAAAGGGATTCAGAATTTTGAGTCAATTGACGACGCAACCAATGCTGCTCTGCTGCTGTGTAACACGGGAAGACTGATGCGAATTTGTGCTCAAGCCCACTGTGCGACTGAAGGGGACTTCAAAAGAGAGTTTTCCCCAGAAGAGGCCCTTTATTATAATAAGGTAACTTAACTTTTTTTTTTTTTAAAAAAAAGACTGGTCCATACCCTAGTATGCCCTTTATTGTATAATTTTTGTAAAATATCCTAGGGTTCTTCAAAGAATGATGGTCTTGCAGTGGAAAGGTTTGTAATTTATCTAAATTTAGCAACTGTAAAATTATAGGGGTTTCCAAAAGATCATGTTTGTTAAAACATAGAAGAAAATATCAATCTACTGGAAATGTTACCTTCGTACTTGCAAGAATTAAGAGCAAATTAGTACTGTGGACTTCTGCCTCAAAATAAAGCAGATGGTCTCACAAACATTCTTAGTACATAAGGCAAATATCAATAAGAAGTCAGTTCCTTTGTTATGCACATGAAAACCAAGTGATCAAAGGCAGATGTGTGTGTTCAAAGTAATTTCACTTTATTTTAAAGATAAGTCATCATTAATAACTTGTGATATCTTTTTTTTTCCCCATTATCCTAATCCTAGCTAAATAGGCTTGAAGTTTAGCTGAAAAAATAACTATTTAGCTTTTTAAATATAAATATTTCATTTTAAAGCTGCAATTTGTTATATTGCCATGTTGATCTGAGCACTTGCAGGTTTTATTGTTTTGACTCATATAATCATTCAAAAAACACTACACAGGGAACTCTTCCCTTCCCCACTCCCCTCATGTTACTATGTGCCTATGACCTAAAACCAGGTAAGTTAACAAGAAAACCTGTTTAAAATACCATTTTACCATTTGAATAGCTTTAAATGGTCCTTGATGGCTTAGTATCCTAGTGAGGAGAGAGCAAAAATTAGTGTACCTGGAAAAGAAAATTTATAATAACAGAATTTAAAGTTGATTCTTCCTTAATAAATCAGTAATGCTTCTGATATTTTCTTCACTTGTCCAGTAACTACCTACAATTACTTATCTTTTAATTGGGCAAACTGGACTTTGCAAAGTACATATAAAGGTCCTGAGATATGGCAGTGGTAGAAATTTGGCTTCATTCTTTAAAATAGTGGGGGAGGAAAGGTGTTTTAATAAGGCCCTGAAGCAAAAGATTTACCTGCGTGCCGACCTTATTCCCTTTCTTCTCCACTTTAGTGTATGCTTAGAGTTAGCTGCTGCATTAAGTAAGACTTAATCTGCTAAAATGTTGATTAGAAATCTTTTGTCCCATCCTGGTTTTGCAGCACTTTTGTGTACTTTGATCCCTGAAAGTTCATGGCAAGTTTACAGAGCTGTTCAAAGAAGGGCTTAGGAGAGCAGAGGGAAACTATCTGAAATATATCTTGTCAGTCGTTAGGTGTAGCTATGTATGGTTTCACAAATGCGTGTTTTTCATGGCTTCTGAGATTAAGAAGATTCTGTTCATGCTGCTGTTTAGGCTTGATTCCATTCCTCTGAGTGCTGTGATTTTTTGGGTCCTACGTGGTATCGCTGGCTGGTAAACACAGGAGATTGAAATGCATGGCCATGATTAACATGAACGGATATAAGGAAAATACTGAAGGAGGCTCACATGTGGTTTGAATTCTTTCCTTAAGAAAGAGTAAAGGGGAATGGATTTCTAGTGGGTATGAATATATGCAGTAACTACATTTATTATTTTGTAATCTATAGGCTATTGACTACTATCTGAAGGCATTAAGATCTCTGGGTAAGAGAGAGATGCATCCAGCTGTTTGGGATTCTGTAAACTGGGAGCTTTCTACGACATATTTCACTATGGCAACTCTACAGCAGGATTATGCTCCATTATCTAGAAAGGCTCAGGAACAGGTAATAGAGGCTTTGTGACAACAGCTGATAAAATAAGCTATTGTCTTCATAAAACTAAACAGGAGGCAAAATTGATGTTTTGGTTCATGATATTGGGATAACTTGTAAACCTTTATTGGGTAAAAACTTTTTGGAAGTAGTTCTTGCAAACTATAAAATGTTTAGTCATGCATGTATTTTTGCTCTTACCTTATTTGTGGCATTATCGTTTCATTAAGATTAAGCCGTGATGTTCTTGTTTCAAAGTAATCGCACTACATCATTTTGTTTCCCTCGCAGATAGAAAAGGAAGTTAGTGAAGCCATGATGAAGTCTTTGAAATATTGCGATGTTGATACAGTGTCTCCACGACAGCCTCTCTGCCAATATCGGGCTGCGACCATCCACCACAGGCTTGCTTCGATGTATCATAGCTGCCTGAGAAACCAGGTATTAGTGCAAACTGTTTTGTTCTTTCCGTATAGGTCCCATACATAAAAGGTTTATGATGTGTGGCGATTGATATTTATCCTTCCGTCTATAGTTGGGATATATTTATTTAAATGATTTAACTTAAAAAATCCTGATTTATTTGCAAATCACTGTAAAGTACACAGTTATTTTGGAGAGCAGACTGTCTTTGTAAAGTATATTGAGCTTTATGATTCCATGTCTTCTAGGTACTTCCACACTCCCATAATGGAAGTGGTTGATGATAAATACTTAAAGTTTTATTTTGCTTTCATGCTATTCTTCTCATACTTTTGCTTGTTTTCTAGCAGAAGGCTGTTTGCATATGTTTTATCATCATCATCATTAGCACTTCTGGTATTTTGTTCACTTGTCCAGTAACTATCTACAGTTACTTTATCTTTTAACTAGGGAAACTGGGCTTTGCAAAGTACATATAAAGATCCTGAGGTATGGCAGTGGTAGAAAGTCTTAGAAAACAACATGCAACTGTACTGCTTTTTTTTTTTTAATTGTTCCTTATGATTAGCCTAGTTGTACTCAATGTGAATTTGTTAGCATTAGCTATGAAAATATAGTGACTCTGGCAGTCTGGTGACATGTTCTAGAAATGCACAGACATTTAGATGAACCGTTTTCAAATGAGCTGGGGGGTGATTGTTGGTACCTCAAGTTCTCTATAAGCAGGTTTGTTTATTGTAATGGTTCTCATGAGCATATAAATTGTCTGGAGACTTATGTACCCTACTTCAAATGCAGGTTGGTGACGAGCATTTGAGGAAGCAACATCGTGTACTTGCTGATCTTCATTATAGTAAAGCAGTAAGACTCTTTCAGCTCTTAAAGGATGCACCCTGCGAGTTCCTTCGTGTGCAACTGGAAAGAGTGGCATTTGCAGAATTCCAGATGGCGAGTAAGTAACTCGGTCTTTCTACAACAGTTGTCCAAAATATCATTAACCACTTTATTCTATTTTTAGATAATTCTGTTTATGAAGGCAGGAATTGTCTGCTTCTTGAGATACAGTTGTCTTTGAAAGAGTGGAAAGGTGGTTTTATCTTACAGGTTTTCAATCTGCAATCTGGAATGTAAGCTTATTTATTTATTTATTTAGGTCAGAACAGCTGTGCTGGGAAATTAAAGACTTTGTTTGGAGCCCTAGACATAATGGTGAAAACCAAGTGTGCGTTTCAGCTCATCAGAAAAGAGCTTGCGGCAGAGTGTGAACAGGTAAACAAAAGATAAGTGCTCCGATTATCTACTCCCTTGTCTTGTGCATTCACATAAAACTGGTCAATTGGGAAGTAAGATGTCGCTTGATTATTTTTCAGTAAAGCTAATTGCTTAAACAGTATGAACAGGGTTTGAACCTACTGCAGTAAATGGAATTGGATTAAAAAAAAAAGTTTTAAACCTACCTACCTTTGAGATTCTGTTAAAGGTCCTGCCTCTTTATGCCATTCTGTGGTAGCTGGACATGTGATGGAACTAGCAGTGTGCATCTAGCTTTTTTTTTTTTGATGTGCTGGATGCAGAGTGTGTGTGTTTTGTTTTCTTTTGTTTTTTTTAATGTAACCTTAGTAACAGAATGCAAAACACTTTTTGCTAAAGCTGACAAAATTTTATAGGGGTTCTGTTTGAACTTCTGAATTGCCCTGCACTGCAGAGATTGGCTGTAACATGTTTATATGTGGAGATATATTGACTGTCTTTTTGAGTAATCTGGGTTACATGGAACTGTATATTATCCCTTAAAAGTCCTTTTAAAGAACTTAAGGATGCATCTACAACATAAATGGGAATTCTCTATATATAGTATAGTTAATGTTAAAACGTGGAGGGTTATCTGTAGTCAGTGTTAACAAATGCTTGATGCCGAAATAAACAATTGGCCGCTCTACTTACTGATGCATGTTCATCCTTTATCTATTCAAGTCCTTATTTTCCTGACTAAAACCTAATATGACAGTATATAGAGCACAGGCAGCTGGCGTAACTTCGAAACAGTGTGGGATATGATGCTAGTTACTGAAGTCGCTTAAACAGGGCATCATAATAATTGTGATATTGGTACCACTCTTTAGAAGAGTAAGCTAAACAGCAAATATAGTATTCAGCTTAATTGAAATACCTTTTGATGATGGCGTTGAGTGAAATGATTTTTTTTTCTTGTAGATAAGCGAGAATAAAAGTAGTGCTGAGAATACAACATCTAATGATTCTTCCACTAGCCTTAACAAAGAAGAAGTATTGAAACTGCTTAGTATTTTTGAGTCCAGAATGTCGTTCCTTCTCCTACAATCTGTTAAATTGTTAACTTCAGCAAAAAAGAAAACAGGGTAGGTTGAACCTTGATGTACATTGGAAAAACTGCATTGTTTAGATGTGATTTCTGTACATAAATCTGCAAAGTATATACTTGGGCATAATGCAAGAAAACGTGATGTTGACTTCAGTTATACTCTTTTCTGGCATTGACTCTCCTGTACTTAGGAAGAGCGGGGATGTGCCTTGATCATCCAAAGTCTGAATGTTTTATGTGTGGTTTTTGTGTGCAACTGAGGGAATGACCTGAGAAGCCTGTTTACTGTGTGTAACTCGGCAGCTGATAGGAGACCAGGACTGAGAGGAGACCAAAAACTAGACTGACTGTATTCAAATAGGAAAATAATAATCTGTAGTAGTTGTCTGAAACGTACATGTGCATGCTCTCCTTAATTTTCCTTATGTTGGTCTTTATCTGTGACACAGCAGGTAAGAATTGGTGGGGGAGAAACTACTGCATACTACTGATCTTTTGGTATACCTTGATAATAAAATAAACCAGTGACAACATATTTTGGCTTGCAAAGCACTGCAGAATAAGTGTAGGAACATCACTAATGCTAAGAATAGAGAAGGATGTGCATGGGGACAATACTCATTGGTATTAAAGAGTTTTCCAGCGCCTAGTGGATTGTAGTAAAGAAATCTTCTGTCTTGCTGCTGGGGGTTCAGAACACACATGGCTTCTCTCTCTCTCTCTCTCTCTCTCTCTCTCTCTCTCTCTCTCTGACCTTCAAGTGCCATAATTAGTCATGGTAATTTAATTCCTTACACCACTATTGCTTCTGTCAGATAGATCTGAATGTGTTGCTTTTGGGATTCAGCCAGAACCTTTTATTCTCTTAGCAGCCAGTATGTTTGACTATAGAAGCTACAACAACATGCTGTTGCTATTTTTGATGCTATGTAAAGTTACTTTTATGAAAATGTTGTATTAGTTCTAGTATATAGTTCTAGAGATTCCTTTTATTGCTGGAAGTTGTATTAAATAGCTTTCAGATTGAAGCGCTGCTGCTGCTAAGTGCTATTTTGCAAAAAGTAGATTGTGAAATTAATTCATCATTCTGCAGAGGAAGGTGCCTGCTGGTGGGAGGAGACTGGTAAGTGGAGAAACACGAGACGAGGCAGAAGAGCTTGGTGCTCTTGTTTAGCAGTGGTTTGGGTGCAGTGTTGGGTGCATTCAGCTTTGAAGAAAAGCTTCCACAAGGTGGCAGTCGGAATATGTGAAATGCAGAGGATTAAAGAAGTATAATTCATTTCTAATCAAGTAGATGTCCCAAATAATAGTACTAGCAATTGTTTCAGGTCTATTGTCTCATAACCTGAGTATGTTTTGTATAACAAGATTTGTATAACAAATCTTTGATTTTTTAATTTTTTTATTTAACATACTTTCCTGTCATAGTCTCTCTCTTGAATAGAGTTTTGTAATGAAGATTTCATACACAGGGAACATGTTTCAGTTTTAATATGAATATCGTGAAATAGGAGTGTTGCTGTAACATCTTAACTTTTGGGTTTTTTTTAACCCAAAGGTAGTTTGAGGCTAAGCTTAAATCTACTTTTTGTTTAACCTGTCTAATACCTCCTGCACATGTCTCGTTTACATTTCCTCAGTTCTGCTTTGTGGAAAGAGAAAGTAATGTCTGTCTTCTGTTTTAATGACAGGCAGGCTGAAAAGGGAGGAAATTAGAGCTTGCAAATGCTATTTCAGGGTCTCAGGTGCACTTTGGCAGAGAACACAAGAACATGTAAAATGAATGTTCAGTAGTGAAACTTGCATATTAGCAACAAAACTGGATGAAATCACAGTTTTGCCATCTAAAAGTTAAATGCATAAGTGTAACTGAATTTGGCTATGTAAGTCAGAGGAAAGCAGTAATTGAAAGTAATACTTAGTTACAGGGATTCTTGCAGTTTATCCTGGAAATGCCTTTACATTTCACTGGCTTTTTATTGACTACCTGTGCTGTATAATAAATACAGCTGTCTCTGATTTCTGCCAAGTGTTGTGAATTTAACTGCTTCATGGTTTCTTGGTAATTCCTGAAGCATTTACAGTTAAATGGACTGCTGCTTACACACATGAACACTTTATTTATAATACCAATGGCAGCACTCTTCTTATTTTTATTTTTTTCTCTAGTTTAGGGCCACTTATTTGTTAGGACTCTTTGGGTGATGGGGCAGGGGGTGACAAGGTTGTTGCAGTAAGCCAGCGCTTCTGTGCTAAGTGATTTACAATGATGTTTGTCAAATGGGAAAAAAATTGTTGGGGGTTTAAACTGCAGACTTAAGTAGCAAAAGAGGAAAAGTTCTTTTGTGTATCGGTAATGTGCACAGAAAAGTCTCTGTCATCTGGAAACAGTTTGCATACCTGGAACTTCAGAGAATGAGGCCAGATCATGGGCTTCAGTCTTCAACAGGAAGGTGATGCCTAAGGTCATTTAGTGGGCAAAACTAATGGCAGGCGCTTGCACACGAGCAAATAAAAACTTTGGATTCTCCCTCTGGCATCTCATGGCTATTCTGGTATCTGTTTGCGTTAGGCATGATCAAGATAGACGCTAATTTAGACAAAAGTACAGAGATTTGTCATGGAGACATTGACAGGAGGGTTTAGGATGTGGTTTGGCATTAGGAGTTAATAATATGGCCAGACTAGAGCTGAAGAAAAGTTGGAACTCATCCCTTCTGCAGTATAAACGGAAACTCTGACTACAATGCTGTAAAACGGTAGGAAATAGGAACTAAGGAAGTAACAGAAAGACCCAGAAATCCAAACACCAACCATATCGTTTCAAAGAAACAGTGATCAATGTTGCTGTTGAGTAATCTTTTTTATAATTTGCAAAATAAAAACATGGTACAGTTTAATAGCTGTGTTATCTCTATTTTGTTTTTAGGGGCATTAATGAAGAAGAAGAAGTTCTTAAAACAAACAAGCAAGTTTACTCCCTGCTGTTGCGTGCAACTGCTAACAAAAGCATGACTCTGCTAGAGCGAATAGAGGTAATCTTAAGTTTGCTGGAACAACTGACTCAAAATAGTGAAGCCAGCAATGTAGGAATTCAGTGACTTTAAAATGCTGCAAAACAGCAGAAACAGTGCCTTGCTATGCATGGGATCAGCGGGGCTTTTTCCCCCATGTGATATTTAGACTTACTGAAGGCGAGAAGAATATCGCCTACATTGTCACACTCTACATCTGGGAAAGAACAGGAATTGCCTATTATTCTGTGCTAACTCTGTAACAGTTTGGTTACTAGCATTTCTTCGTTTGAAATGCTGACCTGGGGTTCTGGATGTAAACTTAGGGGGTTTTTTATGTTGGAGAAACTCACAATTTTTCTCTTAAAGGTAATGGACTTTTTTGCAGTGATAATGTTCTGCATAAAAATGTAATCTCTCAGTTGCTCTGGTTTGATATTTAATGAAGCATACTTTGTAAGCAAAGCTTTATTGGAACACTTCAACCAGTAATGTGAACTGAAGTTATATTCAAGAGGAATTTTCTTGTACGTGGACACACTTGTACAGTTACTATCCTGCACGAAAGTACGTGCCTTTCTAGCTTTGATGCAAGACTCTTGCGAATATTAGCCATCACTGGGATTTCATTTACACCAGAGAGTGAATGGTTTTAGCTGTGTTTGTTTGAATTGATCAAGAATAGTATTATCTTTTTCAGACTTGAAACTGTGAATAAATGAAAGCATATTTTTAAATAAATTTTTATTTATTAAATATATACCCATGAATTAGTCTGTGTTGTTTTTATTGGTTGTGACCCTTATGCTTTCATCAGAGAAGCAAACTGCTCAACAGAATTAAGACCTCTTAAATGGTAGTGAGAGCCTCATTCCTTAATGTAGTGCATGAAAAAAATCTGTAAAATCAGGTTTAACAAATGAGTTTAGTCTTATCTTAGCATTTGAGGATTCAGCTTATTGGAAACACTATGTTTAAAGATCAGATTTTCACAAAATGTAACATCTGATGTTTTAATGTTGTTCTAAAAATAACTGTGATTCATTATTGTGCAATAATCTTATAATATCCACTGTGTATTTTGGTGACTAGATAACCTATTACTAATACTCCTGAATCAAAACAAGACTGGAAGCTCAGTTTTATCGCTTATCACATAAACACTCTACTGTTTAACATTTACATAAAGCTTTTAAGTGAAGTCTATTGCCCTGCCACTGTAGGGTTGCAGGTAGTCATGAGCATCAGCCTGTGCCTCCCGTGCTGTGGTTTGCTCTGCGTTCATATCCACTTCGGAGGCAATTCTTCAAAATCTTGTTCCAGTGTAGTTCTGCTCGGGAAGGCACTGGAGTGAATGGGACGTTTACTTCTTGTTTTGCGAATTCCCTGTAAAACCCATGGAATGCAGCTAGACCTACTTGTTACGAAATAACTTAATTCTTTTTACCAAAACTGCATTGTACAGGTCTTAAACGGCATTTAGCGCAGTTCCATCCGCTGCTTGCAAACTCAGTTGTTCTTCTTGCAACTCTGTTTTGGAGGGGCTCTTTGATCCTACCAAGGAAGTAAGAAGCTAATGTTCAGGTAAAGGTATGAATATTCTTATTTTTCTGTCAGGATGGCTTTGATACTCTCTGCAACTATGCTATAATTAACAGCTTGAATGTGTCTGTCCGTCACCAGCACTGTGCAGATTAAGTCTAGCTGTTAAATGTTAGAGGACTTGGTGTCTTCTGAACTCCGAATACAGTGGGTTATGAATGTCTCTTCTTTTTCTGATGTGCATTTTAATTACACAAATTAACATTTTAAGCACTCCTATGATACTGCAACACAAACTGCCTCCAGTTTTCATGCTTGAGAAAGCATTAGCTCTGCTCTGTGAAGAAAGAGTTGGAGCACTAGTGCCGTTCCGCATCTGCGTTTTTTAGGAAAGCTGTCGCCTGCTTTCCTGCTAGTTCAGATTTGATTTTTATTCCTTTTTTATGATTCGCTCTTCACTGCAAGTATCTTAGAACAGACAAATCCACCTCCATACGTAATGCTTCAGTCTGTGTATAATTTAAAAATATAAAGCAACAGAAGGGGTATGTGCCTCACTCTTCATTTCCTTCAACTGTAGCTCATGGTGCCTGTTCTGAGGTTATTTTCAGGCACTGACACTCAAATATCTTTTTTAACTGAAAAGAGGGGGAGGGAGAAAACTTTCTTGCTTCAGTTTCTGACTTGAATTGCCAACTGACTTTGAAACAATTTGCTTTTTAACGCATGTTCTGCTCCGTCTCTAAGCTTGTGGGAGATGAAATGCTTAGAGCCCCATTTCCCTCTTCCTGAAGAATCTTTCAAGTACTTGACAGGTGCGTTTTCAAGGTTGATGCTTTGACACTCAAGATGTCTATTTTTTTCCCTAAACTAGTAGATAAACTACTGTTCGCTTCAGGGCCTCAAATCATGAGTCAACCCTCCTGTCTCTCATGTCAAAATACCCTGACTCCTGGAATGAAGGTTAGGGGTTTTTTACATATTGCTGAGTTGGTTAAAATATATATAAATATATAAAATATATATATTTTTTAAAGTGTGTGTATGTGCACGCTTAAAGGTATTGTTATAGCTTGAAAATTCCTTTTACCTGTTAGGATTTAAACTAGACATCAAGCTCTGTTTTGATCATGCTTATGAAACCGCAATCATAACTGCTAAGGAAGAAACCCCTAGCAGACTGCTTTGATGCTTTCTCTGGGATTCAGGCAGATGGCAGAAAGGTCCTTCCCAGGTAGCTAAAGCAAGAGGAAAATGTACCTTTCCTTTTGCAAAAGAAAAATGCACCTTTTTTTCCCCTCTCAAACTGATTTCTTATGTGGTTTCGTTCCATCTTTATCCTGTCAAGAAACAACTAGTTCTTGTTTCATTAAATACAGTGAGAAGCTGGCGCTAAAACCAGGAGCTGATGATGCTGGTTACTCGGGGGGAGTCTGGCAAGGCTCATTTGCAGCTGAACAATGGCTGGAGTAGACACCGTCCCGTAACCGTGCATGCCCTTGGGACAGCAAAGGGAATGTAAGCTGGGCTTAAGAATTGCAATAGGAACTGCCTGTTTATTTATGTGATGTATTAATGGATAGCAACTGGGTTTTCAGGAAGCTTTTAAAAAACTGAACACCAAAAAAAGCCTTATACTAAGCTGTTTTGGGATGAGACAGTACTTCTTTCTCCACCACCCCTCCCATCCTATGGGTGTATTGTTTCTGGTCCTATGGATTTGTGTGGTTTGAGATTTCTTGAGGTATTCCTGAATCAATCCTCTTCTTCTACTGGTAGTTCCTCTCCTCTTCGAACCCTCTCTCTGCACACAGAAGCCTGGAAGACTCGGTCAGTGAGGTCAAGGCAAAGAAGGCATTGAGTGTCCCAGCCTTGCCTATGGCTCTGCTGTCATCACTCACTCGCCGTGTTCAGCGGTGGTCCCGTGTCTTCCTTCGTTGTTCTCTACCGCGAACACAGCAGCAGGAGCTGCTCTCGGTGGCCCTGATGCCCTTTGCAAGTGTCAGCTCTAGCTGAGCCTTGGTTCACCCAACCCAATCCCTGCGTGTCCAGGCAGCGTTTCCATACCCTGTCCTCACCTCCACCCCCTGGCTGCTGCCTTTTGGCACTGGAGCTCAGTCCTGAGCTCTGCTTAGCTGAGCTGGTGGTCTCGGTAGTTGTTTCTAAAGACTGACCAGTTCTCTTAAGCAACCTCTCCCTTCAGAGCTGCCTCCTGCACAGGAGAGAAGAAGGTAACGAGAAAAGCGTGTGATATTTTAAGGAACACACAAAGCGTGGGGTTTTTTCCTCCCTGCCCCCCCCTTTTTTTCCCCTCCAATAAATGAGTGACTTTTTTTTTTCCTGTAAATAAAAAGTATAGCTCATTTTAGGTGATCGAAGTATATTTAACTAGCATTTAAAGGGTGTGTGAGTGTGTGTATACACATATATAAATAAGCAAGGCTACAGGAGCTCACTAACAGCGTCTTTCTATAAGTACTTGTTTATGTATTTAAGGTGCTTGTTTTAAGGAGGCAATTCTTAACTGCCCTGCTAAGAGATACGGAATGAGGCTTTTTGTACTGGGCATGTTCCTTTAGCACAGAAACCCAGACTGTGCGAATCTCCAGCCTGACACTACGAATGTGCTTTTTCAAGTGCCTCTTTAGATGTGACTTTAGAACAAACCTGGTATTTTTGGTGCAACACAAAGCACAAATGCACCTGAAAAAAGTAAATGCATCTTGCGAAAAGATGAAAGATGACAGATTTGCTGTATATCTGTTTTGTGTGACTTCTAATTTGGAATGACTGATTTGAAGAGGGAAAAAAAAGGGGGGGGGGGCAGACCCCCAGGGGTTTAGGTTCCTGACTTTTCCTTCCCTCGCTGTGGGGGCTGAATACATGCGCTACCACTTACGCTGTCCTAGCTGTCGGTGAGGTCAGAGACACAGAAAATTGCGCAGTAGGTTTCTGAAAGAAGATGACTAAAAGCACTAGGCTTGAAATTGGTATCATCAGGAAATCTAGCAACGGTGAGAGGCAGAAAAACTATGTTCATGAAAAAATTTGGTCTTTAGAGCAAAGGAATTGAGAGGTAACTAAGCAAGACTACTGGAGATAAGTAACTGTCTTTCTAATCGCTATCTGGCAAATCTAAGTGGGCAGGTGAGATGACAATCCTTTAAGTCTGCTCAGCCGTTAATAGTAGTATGTAATGGGAGTCTAAGAAACTACTGAGGTTGTAACTGAGATGGCTGAGAGCATGAGCTAGAGGGTAGAAGCTGGAGTAATGCATTTGGCTACCGCTGATGGTCATTGATCTTGGTGGCTCGTTACCCCGGTGTGAGTAACGCTGCCCTGCTCTCTGACGAATGTTTTGAGTGTGACTTGTTGGACTTCAAAGTACAGTTAAAAAGTCTGGTGAAAGGGAAAGTTTTATGGTAAGCAGCCACTTTTGTATGGATCAAGGCTCTCTGCGAAATTTTGCAAATAAGATTGCTTCCCGCTTTGTAATCAGGGCCAGATCTAGGCAGTTCGGTCTCAGGCCCTCCAGACCTCCTTGTTTTGGAGATTGCTGGAGGCAAAGCCTAAGGCTACCTCTGCAGGCCGTTCTGCTGGCCGGCTGCTGCGAGGCAGGGGAGCAGCGAAGGCCGGGGTGCCCTGGGCCTTCTCTTGCTACGGTCTAGGCTGGCGTTTCTGCTTAGATGCAGAGACTAGGCGACTGACTTGCGTCTCCTGGTCCAACTTTGTCACTGCTGGATTCTTGATGGTATGGGGAAAGTATTAGCTTGAAAACCCATTTATGATGTCTGATTTAGCAGGCTATCTTAGGGTGACAGGTCAGTGCATACACCACTGCAGTTTTTACTTCAATAGGGAAAGTCTAAAAGGTCTGTTCCAAAGAAAAGTGTAAGACTAGAACATAATCTGTGTTTCTCCTGGGACTGAAGCAGGTGCTTAGATGGGCTTTTTAGAAGAGATTTTTTTTGTCTGCCTAAGTGCATTTTACTGGTATTGCATTGCAGAGATCCATGCTGAAGGCTGTGCTGTATCCAGAGAAAACTGATGTACAATCAGCAATTTAGGAAGAGACGAATGGAAAGGGGATGGGGAGCAGGGAGATTTTTACGTAACTTGAAAAAATACTAAAATGAGCACTGTAAAAAGAGTCAAAAGAAAATGCCATTTACACCTCCCCTCAGGCTGTTGGTTTTGGAAGGAGCCACTAATATAGATACCAGTATGAGCTTCTGTAGATTCTTAATATTTGGCACATGGCCATCAGCTAATTTAAGAGAAGAGCCTCAGCGTAAGTCTTGAGAACCAAGAACTCTCATTGTAATAACAGTGTGTTAGTGTGATTTTTTTGGGGGGGAAGTTGTGTAACCTCTTGCTTTCTTGTAACTAAATGGAAGCAGTGTTTTACAGTGCTTCACTGAATCATGTAGACTAGATCAGGTCTGTAATCTGTCATATGGCTTACTAATAAAAGTCTTAAGCCCTGGCTGGTTTAGGAACACTACAGCAGTTGGATAAGAAGCATCCTCTACGGTAGAACATTGCCTGCTACTTCGTTACGCAGCTATCAAACTCCAGCAGCTGGGAGACTGGTTTATTCCTTACATTAGCATTTGCATCTGTAGGGAACAGGCTGGTGCAAAGCATTCCAATGGCAGGTCATTGCTGTTTTAAAAAAAAAAAATTGTAAGGAATATAGTATAGGTCTTCTAAGAGGAAAAACATGAATTCCTCAACCCCGGCTGGGGGAGAGCTCAGGGGCAACTTAGGTCCTAGAATGGTTGTGCTTCACCTGTGGAAGGGTTCCTTGGATGAAACCAAGCAAGGCCTGGACATAAGCAGTCTGTCCGGAACTGCGTAAGAAGCCATATGATCTGCTGCGGTTCTACTTGCTTTTCTCTTTTTACTGAAATATATTACTGTGCATAGAGTACCCAGCTATATAGTTGATACGGTCTGCTGATTGACCAACAAGGAATATATCTGAATTACAGGTTCAGAGATAATGTCAGCTGAGTCACAGCAGCTATCTGTATGGCTCCCTTGCTCCATAGCAAATGCCAGGGATACCTGACGTAGGTTTAACCTCTTTTGTAGGTCAAGTCTTCTGAGTTGTCTTGTACTTGCCACAGGTCAAGAACGCGCACACTACCTGTCTTGGCAGATGTAAGGCAACCTGATTTGTTGCCAGAGCCCTTGGTCTCATTTTTGTATTGTTATATGAAATGCACCAAGTATCTGTTACTCAGAAATAATAATAACTGATAAGTTTCTGCTGGAAAGAAGTGTAGAAATGGGCCTAAGCTAATGTCTGAGACAACTGATTAGATGTAACATATACTAGCAAAAAATTTGCCATGTATCTTAAAACATGTCTCTGATAAGAACGAACTGTACTGGTAAAAGGATTTTCTGGTGGTATAATGGCTTCCATTTGTTTTTGTTGATACGCTTTTTTTCTGTTTGCATACTTAAATAGTGCAAAGGAGCACAAGTAAATATGAATGGCTTCCGTTTCCAGTTCTTGCGCTCACGCGTCTCCCCTTGAGCCTCTCTCCCCTTCTTCCCCTGCCTCCGGGCGCTAGCTTTCACAAATCTTCTCCGAGCTGTCATGTATTTCAGACTAGAGATACGAGTGGTACTTCGGGGGACAGCTTGACTTACTGCACATGCAATCGTCTTAAAAACAAAGTGGCAGAGAGGTCAACAGCTGCTTCCTAATCACTCTCTTCCTTCTCTCCTCGGGGGCATCTCTTCAGCGTCCTGCAGCTCCATCCAGTTACCGTAGTAACTCTAGTGTCTTACAGAATTTTTTTGTTTTTTTTTTAAATGATAAACTGTTTAACATTATTTTTCAGAGTAACTTTAGGACTGTTCCTTATGAGGCATTTCAGTACACCAGGGAGGGGGAGGCAGCAAATCTGCCAGCCCTTACTGTACTTCTGAACTTCTATTTCAGCCCAAAAAGTTGAACTGCTCTATAAAGCACAATGGTAGTGTTATTGTGCCCGGTCTGGCTGACAAATCCACATAAACAATTTCAAATGACTTCAGTTTATATTAACATAATTTGGTTCGGATTAACTCTTATTCTAGGTATGGAGCTTCTCAACTCAAATGGAAATTCAGGTCATATACTTGGAATTAAACTAACAGAAACTTAGAGCAAATGAGGATTTCTCTGTTATTCTAGGAACCTCAGCACTATACTAACAACATGAGTGAGTTTCGTGAGGATTATAATTGAGTATATGATGATTTAAACCTTCTATGAACTTTTTATCATTAGCTGAAGGTAGCATTAGTCTCTGACTACAGAGAGAAATGAAAATCTCACATTGTGTACGAGGTACCTGAGGTGATACATTGGACTTATTTCATTATATTACTCCGATGCACAATAGCCTTTCACAACTAGTTTTCACAGAAATATCCACATAAAATATTTACACTTGCAGGCATGAGTAAAAGGGGAAAAGCTAGTTGCTTTAAGACATGCTGTACCAAATGCTCCTCTTAAGCATTTAAATGCAAGCTGCTCACACCAAGCCCTGACAAGGGCTGTGTTGCACATTTGTGGAAAACACTTTGCAGCAGGATAGCAGATCTGCAAATGAAAAGCGCTTCTACAGCGCTATATTCAGTCTCAAACACATGCTGTGCTCCTATTCGGATGAACAGCAGTTCTGTTGGTGAAGTGCTCTTTGTATCCCAGAAGCGAGGTCTTGGGGAGTTGGATTCTCTGCAGTGCAGCTAACTGCGATTCCTGCTGCTTCCATGGCTTCAGCAGTGGTTGGACCTATAGCAGCAAACTGAAATGACAGGGTTTACGGTTATGGTTAGCGTAGGCAGGTATGGCAGCAGCTTGCACTGGTTACTTAGGTATGCAGCCTTCAGTCTTTAATGACATTGTCAGTGTAGCAACTTGCATGTCTGAGCTTATTAAACCACATTAACTTTCAGGTTGAAGATTTTCAGTATTAAAGCAGCTTATTAATTTAGCTACATAGCAATTATTTAGGCAAGATTATTACTTATCTCACCAGTACAAACATTTAAAACTCTTATTTCCACAAAACAGGAAAAGTGAGAGGAATTTTAACATGCCTCAGGTGGGTAATTGTCAACTCAAGCAAGAACTATTCTCAACTTCACATCACCAAGAGAAAATAAAGCTTGTACACAGAGGAATATAGCAAGATAGTTGGGAAAAAATTCCAGCTGAAACCAACTGTTAAAAATAAATAAATAAATAAATAAATTCCAGGGTACAAGCTTCTGATTCTTTTAACTAGCATAAACACTATATTTTTCTCCCTACGCTCTATGCAAATAGTGTGATAGCATATGTGCAGACTTATTTTCTTGGAAACAAAAAGAAAATGAATGTTTGTATTTCAATTTTCAATGTATTGCTTTGTTAGTCTTAACTAAAGCTTCTTAGAAATGAGCTGTTCTGTGCACAAGAATTCCGTGCAGACCATTATATTACACTGAGCAGTGGCATGTCTGATCCATTTCAAGAAATGGATAAAGCATTTCTAACACGAGTCTCCGACCTCTCTTTTCAAATGATTTTATGTACTTATTTTACAATATCTGTATTTGTATTGTGGAGAAGGACACAACAGAGCATTCTCTTCACTCTGAACAGAAAATAAGACAGTTTTCAAACAACTTCTAAGTTTTGTGTTCTGCAGCCTTCCCCTAGGTTCCAGTAAACTGCTGTTTCTGTATGGACAAATTTCACCCTTAACAGACACCTCTATATGCCTTCCAGCGTTTGCTGGACACTACACTTACTGGCCTAGAGCCTTCAGACTTCAGACTGTCTGCTTCTTCTGGTCTACAATAAAGGGTACAGCATGCCAGGATTAGGCATATTTAAAATAAGCAAAGATTTTCAAGATGGTTAAGTAAGATTTTTTTTCCTCCAATTATTAAAAAAAAGCTAGTTTTTTTTTTGAAAGAGATCAAAATAGCACCCTTCCTGCACGCCAGAAGTCTGTGCCCAGTATTTCAGGAAAAATGCTATTCTGATTTGATCCTTTAAATCATGGCAGAAGTGTTCTTGTTCTGCAAGTTCCCTTAAGAGTATTCCCATGATGGAGAACATATAGGACTAACAAGATCTATTGTCTTTTAAAAGTACTGATCTTGCATAATTTATACTTGAAAAACATGTAGTGTGTAGGTTAGTTTTAGTTTATAGAGGGATTTTAAAATGCATGGAAGATATCTAATGCTTAAAGAATACCACTGTATTCATAAACATCTATTTGAAGCCCTATAACAGAAGTTATTTTTACTTGAGTATGTAAAAATGTAAAACTTGGTCAACAATTAATCAGTGTGATTGCCTTTAAATACTCAGATTTCATTAGGGGATGCAAACTACTGAAGCAGGCAGTAAATAAGCAAAAAAAAAAAAGCCTTTTATTAGTTACCATTTCTCAAACCAAGATTTCAGAATTTTGCAACAGTCAGAACATAGGATAACCTGGGTTTTCAGAGAAATAAACACAAAAAGCCTGGCATTTCCTGCAGAAAATGAAGGTTTGTAAGAGGTATAATGGCCTTATCCCTCAGTCTCCTAAGGTGAACTGTAAATTCACCATTTTTGAAAAAAGGTACCTTCATACGGTTGATAAAATCCCCAGAAAGCTTCTGAATGTGCTGGAGGCAGAACTTGACACCGGACGGACTGAAAAACACGATGCTTGCTGGAATTCCCTGTGTGAAAGTAATCGTAAGTTGGACTAGGTTTCTCTCAATTCTAGCAATATATCAGTACACTTTCACATAAATCTCTTCAGCTGTCTCTGTATGGAAATGCAGAGCTTTTGGCTGATAAGAAACAGCTGTTACGCCAACAAAAAGGGTTTCCTGTGGTGCAAGTGGTCTGCCAGACACCCACCTTACCATGGAATGCTGAAATTCAGGTGCGCTTTTAACCAAGTATTTTGTTGCACAAGCACATATTGGTGATAAATGTATCGGAAGTTTTGGAGGTGTCCTCATTTTTCTGTTTAGCAAGAAACCCGTACAAGTTATTTTCCTAAATCCATTCCCATCTATCTCAGTTCTGGACATACTCCCTGTGTTTCCCAACTTATGTGGTTTACCCTAAATTCTGCCCACCCTGAGATGCTCTGGCAAAGATAAGGTGATGCCTTAAACCTGCAGCCCACTGCGATGGCTTTCTCAGAACAAGCCTGCTTGAAGACAGCAGGCAGAAACATTCTGTAGACTGAAAAATTCCATCCGGAGTGACGGTCCAGGCGTCTACTGCAGACCCAGAGCACATGCCTTCTTTTCATGGCTGTTTGAAGGAATAGGAGAGTGCGACCAGGAAGATACTCAAGCTCTGCTCAAACTGCATCTACTGTTATCTTACTGTGCATGACTTGGAAGCTAGCCTTAGCTCATGGAGATCAGAATGCTAGTTTAATGCATTTTCTCACAAAGTGCTAAACACTATCATTTTATACTTATGTATAGGCTTTAAATACCAGGTTTCCATGCACCAGATATTTAGCCACAATATCATCAGTTAAGAACAACTAAAAAGCTCAAGAGAAATGTATTTTATTAGTGTTACGCTGAAGCTAACAACATAACTAAATGCAGCAAATAATGAGTTCCATAATAAGAGCTCAGAAAGTCACAAAATGCTTATGTGCTATTGACTCAATTTTATAACTGGTATAAACCAAATTCTGCAGTGATTACAACTGTAATACCCATCTAGGAACACCAGGATACTACGATATATAAGTTAGACTGGCCAGGCCATAGTCTTCCAGGACCTCTTGAAAAAACAGAACTTTGAAATCAGAATGTAGTTTAACAAGAAGTTAATGCACAGATTTTAAAAAGTGAAGCAATATGCTTAGGCAGGTCAAGTGTCTGTACGAAGTAGAGGTTGTATTTTGAATAAATCCTAGATATAATGTAGGCTCCTACAAACAGAAAATTCAGTAAGCTTTAACAAATAAAAACAATTATCAGTAGCTCCAAATCTTTTACTATGCACTTCATCCTAGCTTAATGACATTTAATAGATGGTTTTAAAGAAAGAAAAACATTAATAACAATTCTAGCAAATACACCTCAACACATTTGTCGACAGCAGGTTACTAGGAATTTTAACACTTAAAATGAGATTACTACTATATTCATAAATGGGATAGTCAGAAAGGGAACACTGAAGCTATGTAGGGCTGATTACTGAATTTTGATTCATAAGATATGGCAAACATGTCCAGTGATAATACAGTGACATTAGTAAATTTTAATAATTAAGCTGTTCAATGAATATTCTCATTAAATGTATTTTCTAACATGGTATGATCTAAAAAGCAGTCTTTAAGACTTCAGTTTTGTCCAGCTCAAAGGAATAAACTGAACATGTAATTATTTATGCAGTTATTTACCAATCACTCTGAAAAATATATGTATTCTGAAAGCTAGATAAAATGTGAAACGTTTTGTCTTCTTTGAACAGAGACATCATGTATTTTAGACTCTTTTATACCTGCCATAACAAATAACTGAGGGACTCATTCTCTATGCCTGAAGCTTTTGCTAAAGGATTTTCTTAGTAGCCAGCAAGAAAAGAAAAAAAGCAGCCTATGCAGGAAACTGTTTTATCACCACAATTATATCATATACAGACAGCTGAAAAAAAGGAGTGTATTTTACTAGGTTTTACCATATATCTCAAAAATCCCCACATTATATCAGTGTCCAATACCTGTTGTGAGAAATAACTGCTCAGCGATTCTTGGAGATCAGAGTGTTGCGTAGTTCGATAAACGGTAAGACTTTCCAGAGGTATACCTGGAATCAGAACACGCATTCACGACTAAACAGAGTTTCAATAATTTCTATTATTTCAATAAAAAACTCTTAACATAATAATGGCACCTAAATGTGCTATTTCAGGCTAAAAAGATTAAAAAGACACAGAAACATTTCTTTGAAGGATTACTAGCTATTTCTAGAGCTACAAGATACAGTAAAGCATCTGTAATCAGAGAACCTCAAAGCACATTATGAAAACTGTTAAGCCTTGAAACATACCTGTGAATAAGTTATCTTCTGTATCACAGATGAGAATGAAGGTGAAGAACAAAGGCAAATAACCTTCCTAAAGTCATATTACAGCTCAGTACCAGAGCTGTGGACAACACTCTATTCTACCAGTTTTTATTCCTATCCTCTCACTTCTAGCCAGCAAAATAGCAAATATAATTTTTACTTATTCATATTTAGTTCACAATCTTTAGACACAACTTCTCTCACAGTAGACAATTAAAATGAGGCTCTAAGGGAAGTTCAACCTTTTTCTTTGAGTACTGTAGGAAGTACTTCTCTTTTGAGGGCTCCACAAGGAAACAGAAGAGATGATGAATTAGGTTTCTCTCCTGTAAATACACAAATAAAAACTTGTAATTAATTTATGTTTCTAATAAAGAACACACAGATTTTAAAGGTATCAAATGTTGGACATTTGCTTCAAATGCTGCATGCTTCATCACAGACCCAGCCATAACATAACTGAAACATTTGCAGTACAACTGCATCTGCAATTCAAAGGACAGAGGCTACTTAGCATGTAAATTAAAAAATATTCTATAACTATAATATGAATATATTGGCTAAAAAGATCTCTCAAAAGATAAACTACATTCCTATTCCCCTTGCCATTCTGCAAAGGGAAGAGAAGTACCATGCAAGTAATCGCTCCCTTTTCAGAAGCGCAGTCTTCCTCAATTTTTGTATTTAAAACCTGAGTCTCACTCAGTGCATCCGTAGCCCTGTGAGCTGCACGCAGCTCCATGACAGCTCTCCCTGTATAACAGAACATTCAGCTGGACGAAGAGGACAGAAATACTCCACTGAAAAGGTTCAAATCTCTAGAGATCTACTTTTTCCACAGGGAAAAAAAGATTCTACTTTCATTGCTAGAATGGAAGTGGATATTCCCACTTGCTCTTATCCTTTAAAACGGCAGACCTCCGACCTTAGTTATTGCTCCACTGCGCGCAGGTGAAAGCCTCTTGGTGATTTTGGAGAAGGACCTCTCTGATACCTGATTGCTTATAACTTACAGGGACGCAACTTCTGTAAGTTTCCTATGTTTCTAATACATTATCAGAGGAGTAAACACGTTCTTCTGGTGAAATCAGAGTGTCTGGTGGGATCACATTTTTGCAAGAGAAAAATGGTTGAGTGGAGACACTCAGCTCTTCAATGCAGTTTAATTAATTCTTTTGGTGTTTTGTGATTTTTGAATATCAAAGAAATTATCTCAAATTTTTTCTTTCAAAACTGATCTGAAGGATATACATGCTATTTAATATTTCCTTAGTCCTACTAATTGCTACCACTTCTTATTGAAAACATAATAATGGCTGGAAGGATTTTAGTTAACTTAAAAAAAAGAAAGATGGGACTGTCTTCTCTACAGTATTGCAAACTAAGCTATTACACAACATGTAATATAATATATACAATATAATATAATATAATAAACACTATTATCTGATAACTTTTTATACAACAACTTTTTGCAGTTATTTTCACTAGTGAAATTAGATCCCCAAATAGTATTGGTCTTAAGTGTATTGTTTAATGCTTATTAAAGTAGAATGTTTTAACTGTTTTGTGTGAAGGCAGTCCTGATGACAAATAAATTAAACTGAAGAAATCATTTTCCTTAATGAAAACTGAAATTCATATTATCAGATACAGCTAGAAACTGTGGAGGATAGGAATACAACAGCAGGCATTTTACTGCATACAGTTTGCCTTTTCTATAAATAACAGAAATACAGAGAAAGTTCCAAAATGAAATACTGTACAGCTGCACTCAACTTTGCATTCATCTTTCAAACAAATGAAAGTTCCTCAGCACCTATTACTTTATTGCTAATTCAGGTATGTTAATGCATATATTGAACTGGAGACCACCAGAAAAAATAAATGCCTTTTTTTAAGCGCTTTTTTAAGTAAGTAGATGCTTGGTTTATAACAGAAAGCATCAGAGATGCCTCTGAGAAAAACTGAATAGCATACTAAAAATCAAATGGAAAGATCTTATTAGGAGTGAACACGGATATATTTGAATATCCAAACAGTACACTAAAGTTTTATTAGGAACCACAGATAATGTTTCTAATAAATTACAGGAAGGAAGAATGAACTTGGGACAGAATGCAAGATATTTTAAAACAATAAGATAAAGGCAAAACCTTTCAACATTAATCCTCCTACAACTCATGGCAGTTAATTGAAATGTCAATGTGATATGTGAAAAGAAACACTAATCCTTTCTGACTTGTGTTTACGAAGCACAGAAGAATAGCTTGATAGCTCTGAACAATACAACAAGCACTGGCCCTAATCATATCCCTTACTTCTGTAACCAACATAAGTGTTACATTCTAATAAAACTAAAAAATATTTGCCTTGAAAAGAAGTTAGTTAAGGAGTTTAGCTAAGGAGTCAATTCCTTTATGTTTCCAATCACTTAATTTGAAGTCAGTACCAAAGATAAAGAAAGAGAAAAACAAAAGAAATATCATTGCTTCAGATTTTATTTTTATTCTGACAATAAATTCTAATGATACAAAAATTCAGCTCTATTTAGAGCTAGTCTTTTCATTTACCTCTTATCATTTTATGAATAAACACAAATAAACATATACAGAAGGGGGAACATGACTTATATTTAATCTGTATTTCAGAGATTATTGCAAACAAATTGATAAATTGAGCATAAATATGCCCGATCCAATAAATCATTGAGTTTGATTATATTTGTATCAACAACAAGCGGTCTCCAGTGACTGACATTCCCTGGTTGGTTATTAGGCTGAAGGGTGCTCAAAAGCAGTCATTTTTGCAGGGATAATACAAGTCTTACAGCTATGTGTTTCTTTAAACAGCCTGCGGGTATGAAACCACCCTCTGCTCAGCACACTCTGTGTAAAATGCTGTAAAGCACGTAACTCCCTCTTTCCCACTGGTGGCTACTGGAAGCTGCTGGTGGCTCTGGACTGAACTCCTCTGCTGTCACCAAAAAGTGCTGTTCCCTGTCTAGCTCCCTCTGCGACTGCCAGCTCCCACCGCCGGAGGAGTGTGCACTCCGGACTGGGAAATCGCTATGGACCAAACCAGGCTGGAAGCGCAAACCAGGGTATGTGCATCGGAAATCCCGGGGCAGGAGAAAGGCAGAGCTGGACTGAGAAAGTAACCAAGAAGAGGTTATGATGCAGTAAATGTGCAAGTCGCTGACTCACCGACAAGGGATTGGAAAGTTTAAAAAAGCCTCTTTATTTTAAACTCAATCTGATGTCTGGTTTCCACTCAGTCCTCTCCACGCCTTATTAAACTTCTGGACTTACACAATAGTGGCACTTCTTTTTCCAGAGGTACTATCGCATCTATTGCAACAGCACAGCCATCTATCTGTGCCAGACAAACTTCTGTTTCTGTAATGCACTACTTTTACGGACAATCAATACAATTCTTAAAGGACATTTTTCTTTAGGCAAGGAAATCTGATAACAGAAAGAGACCTAAAGGTATCCAATTCATTTTTGATCCAGCTCCTGGTACTACATGCATTTTTATTCTTTAGCTATGACCTTAGGTTTTTTTCACTTTAACACAACAGATGAGACTGGTATTTTTCTTGCCTTCGTTCCCAAAAAACACTTACTCTGCAAACTGACAAATATAATTCATGACCAAAAATAGATCTTCTGGCATTAAAGAAAAGATAACAGCTAAAACCTGTCTTTGTTTTGAATTATTTGTTGAAAAGTAGGTATGGGTTATTCTTCACTTATGGCATTTTTGTGTTGAAAAAGATCACCATTTCATTTTTAATTTTCAGAATTTACTATTTCATCTTGTGTTGGCAGCTATCACTTTCAGTAAGAAATATTCCATACAGTTAAAATATTTTATTCGCTAATGGATTACAGAGCACTCTGCCTGTAAACACAAATAACTTACCAACTCCATTCACATTGTTCTTTTACCTATAAATCTCTGCTACTGAGAAGACTTTGCTAATAAACACCTCTCTCATATCTAATGTTGTGCCCAACAGCCAAAAGTAATCTATCAGGGTTCTTGATATCATTTCCACTTCTGTAGCACCTAAGCACCTTAGTCAGGAAAGTGATAAAGTGTAGTCAGCAGCAAGGCTTTTAAATCAGCAGATAAAATAATTCATCCAACATCTAGAATAACTCCACTGACTCTCATCTGGTTCTCTGAATAGGGCTAACCAAAGGTGGACGATTTTCCTTTGACCAGTTGAATAAAATGATTTTCAAAGTGTTGGTCTTCTCTGTTTAATTAGTGCACGAGTCTCTAGATGAACATTTCTCTTTCCCCTTGTAAGTTTGGGGCAGAAAGTCACTCAGCGAAGGACATGCCTCTGTATCAGGTACCCTCTAATTTCACTGTGAGGCTTCACCACACAGTTCCCTGCTTTCTTACAACACTGGGGGTGCACCCAAGGTCGGACGAAACTACGGAAGAGAATCTATCACTCAACAGGTCATTGTTGAGATAATAAACCCTAAGGAGTGTTTTTCTTCTGGTATAGAGAGGTTTTTAGCAATGAATTTCAAAGCCTTTTGTGACTAATTCTGTTGACTTATTTTGATAACTCTATCCCCCTGCAGACACCGATACGGACACATTTTGAAGGCACATGCATGTCAGTCATCAATTCCCTGGAACATTACGTACTTCAGAAGCTCTGAAGCCAACCTCATTGCTCTGGCAGTTCCCACCTATGACATTTTTCACCCAAGTTCTATAACGCCAGCTGTACAAATACAGAGTCTCTTTTTCACAGCTTGTACTGATCCATCCACTCCAAAATTAACCAGCCCCTAAGCCTAAAAATGTTTCTTCTTACCACTGGAAATTTTAAATTTCTGATAATGGAGTTGTCAGAGTCCCCATTACTTATGCCTATCATACACAATTCAACAAATCACTGTAAAAAAAGAATTAAGAAGTACATTAGCCAGACTTTTAAAATTAATTCTTCCACTGACAAACGCTAAACTGAATGTGGATATTATGTGGAATATCCAACAATCTGATATACAGTTAGAAACAGCCAATGGATCAGCTTTACAGCTTCAAATATAACAAAATGGTAAACAAAACGTAAGCCATCATTGTTGTAACTATCCCTTTCTCCAATGTTTTCAAAGCCACCCTCCTCTGGTGCTGAAAATTAGACTCCTCTGAAACCACACACACAATCTCAGGAAAAGAGTTCCCCTTATCTACTTTGCATTATGGCATGGGGAAAGATCTCCAGCATCAACTGGTCTGAAGCAAGGAAAGTCAGGTCATTCAAATTCACAGAGAATCACCACACCTATAATTACAATCATTTAAATCTTACTATTAAGCAGCAATTCCCAATCCCTACAGCTCTGACCTTTAAGTAAAAGACACTTTGCCTACTGGATCATATAATATTTTTAATTAACTACTGAGTCTAAGATTTCATGTAAATTAATATTTTGTATAGGTATTTCAAATTAATATTTTTATTGTCTTTGAGAGATATTACAAGCATTCCAAAAAGCTGAATTCAGGGATTCTGCATATAAGATGTATATCATATATGCAGTATGTATATCTCTGCTTCAGTGTACATACTAAGAAATTATTTATAGGGAATTTTGAAATTAATTTAAGTCAAAGATTTTGGATACTTACTCGAGCAAATAAATTCAGCTAATTTTTCAGCACTTCCAGACTTTTCTCCTTGTGGAGCAAGGCCAATTTCTTCCACTGTAACCAAAAGTAGCAAAGAAAAACTTTACTTGAATTTAATAAGAACAATTCAGGTTTACTGTCACAGAAACATGTGAGTTGAAAAAGGAGACCCAACTTCATCCAAGCATAAAAACATTTCTTTAAAGAGCAAAAAATCATAGCACTTAGAAGTAGTAACTTGCTATACAAGATTTGATTTTGGATCTAGAAAGAAAAACACGAGAAGATTATAAAGGAAGAATTCTGGGAATAGCTAAGCTTGTTTCGGAGAGTTTTTAAACTCTCTTTCATACCTAAAGTAAAATACTGAAGGAAGAATGGGCCAATGCACCAAATTTCTTAAAATCAGACAACCATGTTATAATCCTTTTCATCCAATTTCATTTCCAAGATTAGTAAAAAATATATATGCAAACTAAAAACAATTTTTTTTTATTTTTTGACTAAGTTTTTAAATTAAAGCAGTTACTATCACATTACAATAAAATTAATGGAAAAACAACAGCCAGATCCCCAGCTGAAGTAAACACATATAGTTCTAGTGTGTATAAAATTGCCTATTTTGAAAATTATCCATTTATAAAACTTACCTGTATTATTTTTCTTAGCACCCTTGAATAGCAAC
Organism: Apteryx mantelli; assembly: GCF_036417845.1. NCBI lineage: Eukaryota > Metazoa > Chordata > Aves > Apterygiformes > Apterygidae > Apteryx > Apteryx mantelli. The sequence goes on from NC_089984.1 coordinate 41,820,551, forward strand.
TAACACTCCAGAAATTGTACTGAAAAGACAAATTTATCTAACCTTTTTTTTTTAAAAACCCAGCTTACCTAGAGAAGCTGTAGCTTTTCCTACCACATACGCTGGTTTGGTGTTCCATCTTTGTTTAAGAGATTTGGACCAGGCTGTAAAACATTAAATTAAATTTAAGCATGTGGCAACAAAATATGAATGCTAAATGAGTATTTGAACTTGCTTAAATCTGAAAATACTAATAACTAATACTCCAGTATATGTTTTAGCAAATCTAGATGTATAAATTGAATATTTATTGCATTTTATCATTGTGTAAACAGCAGTCTACAACATGTTTCAAAAAGCTTTATTTGAGTAAACAGTTCCTAGCTGCTTTTGTTAAGTAGCATTTTTAATGCATACTTGCTCTGTGCCAGATCACATGCAACTTGCAATGTTCCGTTATATTTTGGCATTAATTAATAACTCAAAAAACAGCAAACTTGTAGGAAAAGACAGCATATAGTAGAAAGTGATATTTAGACATAGAAACTGGTGAATTTCTTATTGTGCAATATAACTATCCAATATAGATGTAGGTTAAAAATTGAAGACTTTACCAAACAAAGAATAAATATAATCTTCTATGACTACAAATCAAAGGGATAAAATCTGTATTCATGCACTGGAATACTTTATAAAGCAACTCTTATTCTTACACCAGAGAAATTTAGAAACTGATTGTATTTTACATATACACCAAAAATAATTTATCAGCTCAGGAATAAAATGTACCGGAGACCGAAATAGAATTAATAGGAAATAGTTTTCCTCCTCCAGACATTAAGCAAGTTATAGGTTACACTTTTTGGATGTAACTACGTTACCCCTATACCTGAAATCCTAACGGGACAAAATAGATAGATATGTAAGTCTCTTATTGTCCTATCTAAAACCAGTACAGCATAGGACATTGAGTTCATTTCTAGTATTCCTAAAAAAAGGCACTACAACAACAGTAAAAATGATCGGAGGAACAGAAAAATACAAGGAAAAATGGAAAAGGTAAGGACTGATTATTTTTAAAAGGAATCCAAACAGGAACAGGAGATTCATATTATTGACTAAACTATGCATTTCAGCAGCTCCCAAAAGCCCTAGTCAGGATTAGGGATCAATTCTGTATAAAAACACATCGTCTGACCCCAAAACCATAAAAGATGCTAATGCTAAATGCTAAAATAAGCTAATAGTCACAGTGTATTTACTGCTTACTCAAGAGTGTAACAGCAAGCATACAGTGTTATTCACTGTGCAATCATTAGTATGACTGCAGCCCGCATATGGAGCAGATAAAATAATGAAAGAAAGTAATTTAAAGGTATATAAATAACCTTATGAATTCAATGCCAGAAGTTATCACTGAGCAAAAGAATTTAGAATAACTTAAAAATATTTGACAGATCATTGGTATGGTAATTTCTATTTAGCATTCTACAGGATTCTTCTTCACAACTAATCTGTTACGTTTTCTTCACTGTCTTTTAGCCAACATTTAATTTACTTGAGAAATTTCATACTCAAGACATAGAGGTCTCTTTTTCAATAAGCCTTCATAATAATTTTATAAGCACAAAAATAGCACTGGTCACTTCCTACAGTACGATCCCTGCCTTTAAGGGGCAAAAATGTTTAGTAAGAAAACTAGGCATTAAAACCAGGTATTAAGAACAGCAATGGATTCCTGAGATTCTGTTTACAACTCTTTTCAGCATCAGCAAAGATAACGACAATTGATTCATGAGGAGAAAAGCCCACATTAATAATTTGGACCAAAAGCTTTTTCCTGTTATTTCTAACAGTATCAGTGGGGAGACACCAATCCTCAATCCCTTAAAAGCTCAACTTAGCATGAGGAAACTTTGGGCCTTTACGAAGGCAAAAGAACGATGAGATAAAACTTTTTGTGAAAAGGACTATCTCTCCAAATTCCTACTGATGGGAGAGATAAAAAATTAAACTTCCCAAAATTCTGAAATAGAAAGACCCAGAAATATAAATCTGCACTTACCTTCACTTTTACTATTCTCTTTTAAACATATCTTGATGGCTTCTAATGCTCTTGGGCTGGTAAAAACTAGGCCTCCATAACATTCTGGATGAGAGAGCTACTCATCAACAATAAATATAAGAAGAAAATTAAAAAATGAGTACAAAAAATAAATTGGATCAATTCTTTAAAATCTTGTTAAGAATACAAACCCTTCAATAAATATCTAAAACTGAAACAGACAAGTATTTAAATTGATTACTATCAGTAGCCAGAGTATTTATAAGAGAAATGCATAACAAATATTGAATTCAGAACACAACTTGCACACACGATATTAATTCTGAAAATCTGTGGAATGGGTAAGGATTAATGACACTGAAATGAGCTGAAGGGAGGGGAAAAATATACGAGGTACTTCACATTCATGCAAGGGTAATCAACTGTTATTCCAAGCAGTAACTCAGAGGGTCCTGCCCAGACAGCCCCTTGTCTGCTGCCCACAAAAAGAGCAGTTAAGATTACTAACAGGCTCTTAAAGCAGGGGACAAGAAAAATAAAAAAGTTCTTTGATGACTTCTAAATGCAGATTGTGTGACATCCAAACATCCAAAAAATTAAGTTCTATTGGAGATTCTCAATAAAGGGGACCCACTCAGAAAACCTTTTCAACATTTTAAAATGAAGTAAATAGATTTAAGAGTAGAAAAAGAGCAGCAATTACACAATTTTATTCCAAATAACTAGGAGATGCCATACAAAATCTTTGTGCAATGTAAGAGTTAACCTCTGCTAACTTCTATAGTTGCACTACAGTCTTCTTATTTTTTGTTGTTGTGAAAAAAATGCTAAAATACCTGTGATTATCTATGGTTCATAAACCTAACTGGGAATTATATCTGGCCAACTTAACTCTTAAACAAGAATGGACCACATAATTTTTGTAAAATTCTAATTCTGTATTGCCAAGCTTACAGAACAAGTGCACATGAGACAGGGCAGGTAGGAGTGTTTGTTAATCAATCTACCCATCCCACAGTAATTCCTAGAAACACTCGGAAAACACACTGTGCATGCAAAATGAACATTTGGGAAGAGAATTCTTCAGCTTAATACCTGCCTTAAGTGACTAAAATCTCTTCCTTGAACCAGCAGAAGCCTCACACAGATGGGGATAAGATTTAAAACCTTTGTTTTCCAAATTTTAAAAGTATTTTAATACAGAAAATCTCTTGCCTATGGTAGAAGGAGTCTCTCTCATCGAGGGCTAAATAACTGTAAAATCTATCAAAATCTGTCACGAGTCTCCTTTCCAAACTTTACTCTTAACACTAACATGTCTCTGCATGAATCCATTCATTAAGTTACAGTAACATAATATGTACAGGAACGGGATGTTTGTTCCATATTATTTTTCATCTCTTTCAGCCCTGCTGCTGGGCTGAAACTGCCCATTCTACAGTAGACTTGTACATTATAGATGTAAAGTCTGATAATACAGAAGTCTAAAGCCAGCACCAGGGTTAAGAAATACAAAACGGCATAATGCTTCTAAATGATATAACCTGCATTTTAAGAAATTCTCTATGAAAGAACTACACTCAAAATACACTTTTTGAATGCATGCCTAGGTTTTCATTTCTTTTCCAAGCGTACTTTTATTCATTCTTAGTCAAGGACTTGCACTTTGGAACCTGGCTTCACATTTAGACACATCCAGTAGTATCTGGTTGATGTCTTTATTCAAACTTCTGGAGTAATTTGATTGAGATAAAGGGGCTTTAAAAACAAAGCAAAAAAGCCAAACAAAATCCCAACAAGGACTCCACATTACTAAGTTTTTTAATTAAAAGGTTTGTATTTGTTTTAGGTTTATGGATATAAGAGGACCAGATGCTTGGCCACTGATCTCATAGAAGATTTGTAAATAAACACAGAAAGAGATATTATAAAGGGCAGCAGTATTATTAAAACAAAATAAGACACTGCACCTTGGCAATCATGGCCTAATTTGTGTTAAAAAAGTGACAGCTGAAATAATTTAAATCTCACCTTTTCAAATAAGCTTTCAAGAGATATGAATTCAAACGACAAAACTGGAATCAAAGTTGCTTCAAATCCATACAATCCTAATTCCTGTAGAAAAAGTTTATATATTTGCTGAATACATTTCAAACAATATTTTTTTTCTTTTTAAAATAATGGACTAGGTCGGCACAAATATTTCTTTTTTTTTTTTTCTAAACTAAAATCCAAAGGCATCTTATTTTACTAGTGAAACTAGTTTGTTTTTATTAGTTAATTTAGTATTACTGCATAATGCTGAACAGCAGTGGAACTGAGGTCTTCTGTGTAGCTACTGAATATTTACAGTACAAATCAGCACATAACCCCAAGTGACAAATGATCTCCTAGTCCTAAAAATATTCTTGTACATCTTTTTAATTCTTTAAAGCCAATATAACCACTTTTACAAGTAAGAAATACCCACATGAATAAAGTCAATAGCAGAAGGCACCTCAACAACATGTAACCTATTTTTCACATTAAATTCCTAATAGGATTACTAAAAATTTTTGCAATCCTAATTTTATCTACATGAACATAACCAATATTAACTAAAATGACCTTCTGTCTCAATATCAGTACTTTGCTCAGAGCTATAACTCTGAACTCAGTAAGAATGCCCCATAACTAAAATCATTTCTTCAGTAACAGTCAATTTCTAGCATAACTTTTTCTTAGAAGATATCATAATTTCAGACATGCCCTCCTACTTTAGATTATATAGGTTTTTCACTTGAAACAGTTAAAATCATCTATCTTCCTGAACTGCATGACACTATTATTTAATAGAGAAATGACACAAATGTTTTCTTTTTTTTTTCAAGTTTACTCACTTTAATATATGGATCTGGTCCTGAATCTTTGTCTTTGGGGTCCTTCAATAACAGAACCTTCATTATTTACCTAAGAATTGCAAAAGAACTCTGAAATACAATAAATGAATTTATCTAAATTAGATCTAGAGGACTTTCTACTGCACAGTGACTTTAATAGCTCAACTTCAAAAGCAACTGGGTTACTAACAGATGCACTGCTCTCTGTACAATGAGTAAGCACTTAACGTACATTCTCTGGGAATGAATATCCACCCTGATAAGACCAACAAATAACATGCTGGTTTTAGATGATACCGCTTAGAAACAACACACAATGAAAGTCATCCAGAAGAATACATTTTAAAGGAAAATGTTTTGCAAAAAAGTAACAACCTCTGCAATGCTCTCACACACAGCAACATAATAAGTCACTATTTATAACTTTTCTGTTCTGTTCTGTTCTATTCTATTCTGTTCTATTCTATTCTATTCTGTTCCATTCTATTCTGTGCTAGTTTCTACCCTGTGCTCATCATAACAGTATGCAAGAGTTTATGTATCAAGTGATATAATTTGATGCTTTTTGGTCTCACCCTTTTAATGGAGGAAAGCATGTGCAAGGCAGTGTTCCAAAATTATTATTTTTTAAATACAGACATATGTATGTAAACATTTATGCATTTAAATATAACATACATAATACTTATATACCTTCTTTGATATATTTATAGTAGACAGGCAAGATTGAAAAAATATATTCTGCCATTAAAACAGAAGATAAGAAGAAAAATGTAAGAAAGTACTCAGTGCCTTAAAAGTTGGCTCTGGTACTGAATTTGAAGACATTTTACAACACATTAGCAAATATAACAAGTATTAAAGTAAACATAAACAAATAGAATAATATAAACAAACATAAATCCGTTCTTTAGCTGCACAATTACTTTAATCATGTGGTTTCCCTTATACATTACATTTCAGCAAATTCATTTAAAAATAAATAATTATGAATATTCAAATGTACAGAACATCTTAAATTTGGTTTATCTGGATGAAATGCATTGCAATCCTCAAAACTTCATCAAAGACAGAAGAAAGTTCAGATAAAAATGTTTTCTTAGAAAAAATTTTCAATAACTTTCTTTAGAGAGAAAAGGCAGCCTTAAACAGTACTGGACAAAACAGGATCTGGAACAAGTAGCAGGAGCGCTGTGTCTTGCATTCTTCTATAGCCAGCACTGTGAAATGAGGGGATGGAAAGGGCACCCCAAGCAATCCATCTCCAGGACCTCAAGATCCAACTGTAATACCATTTTCACGTTGTAGATTTTAAATTCCTTTTTTTTTAATCTAGGTTTTAAAATGTAGTTTCATAGTTGAGGTGTTTAATTTTTGAGCTCTTATCATTAGACATTGAAGTACCGATTTCCACAAGACTTCCAGTACTCAAAATTGATACAAACGGGAACTGTTAGGGCTTTGCAGTTCTGAAAAATCAAGGCCTATGAAGTCTGTGGGACTGACTAAAAGTGCATGTAAAAGTAGAAACAAGGACTTTGTCTAAGGCCATATTCTCAAAAAAACCCCAAACTGATTTCACACTATAGAATCTACTAGAGCAGATCCTCTTGCTTTCAAGAGTTACACTCCCACATATTTTTGCCTATGAGTATCCGGTTGCCAGTAACTTCAGGAAAGCAGGCCTAAGCGACTTCTCTACTAGAGAAAGATTGAACATTAGAAACATCACTGAACGTCATGATCGTCCTGCGCCTACTGTAAAGATTGTGGTTATCGCTCCAAACATAAGATTGTGTTAAGAACTGCATTATACGACTTACTTTGATATTTCAGGTTTTCATGGAGGAAAAATATACCTAGAAACACTTTTGTGATTAATAGAAACAGACAGCACATATGTTTGTAACTTACAACAGTAAATCTTCCTGACAAGTAAAGAATGCTGTTAGGATTTCTCAGTCACTTTGACATTGTAACTGTCTTTACTGTAAAAATCCAATATTCTTGTAAAAATAGTTTGGCTCACACTTTTTCATAACCTACCACCCCTTCCTGTTTCCAAAACATATATTGCTAAGTATATAGTTTATGTAGCAGATGGAATATATATGACAACAGATAAATGACAGGTTTTTAGATGGAACTATAATGGTTAGCAACACTATGAAGTCAACAAAATATAAATGTCAGGAGAAAAACAAAATCCTTCCAAACTGTATAACACAAGTTAATAATTCTTCTTAGCAACAGCAATTTCCCAAAGTATTGTACTAAACCCTCCAAATGACATGACAGAGTTAATTCAAGTACACTTGGGGAAACGGGAATTCTAATTAATTTCTTTAGGTAGTTAGAACTGAATTAACTTCCCATCTTATGCCTTATTACTGTGTCAAGTAATGAATAATAAGAAGAAATGGGTAAACATCCATGCTTAACAAGGTGACTTATAATTACCAAATTAATTCTTTTGTTTGGATCTTGCATGCAAAATATATGCTGAAACCAAAAAATAATTACAGTCATAAAATATCATGAACTACTGCAAGATGCAATTATCTAGATGTCCATTTTACAAGGAAATCATACAAGCTGTATTTTGGACTTAGCCATCTGGCTTACTTGTAGAAAGAGTAAGTCTGCACAGCCCTGGCACTCTCAAAAGCCACTGGCTTATTTTCAATTCTGCCAGAAGGAATCTAGTTTATTGACTTCAAAAAGGCACTGCAAGTGTCCAACAGAAAACAGAATTTGGTCTAGGGAATCTGTAAGCTTGTACATTCAGGAATAACATTTATTTTGTCCTGCAGGTATCCTTCAAGAGCTTTCGGTATTACTGCTGTTCCAAAAATTAGTTTCCTTTTCAGCACCTGCAAATCTCTCAGACCATTGTGTCCTTTTTCTCTACAGAGTTCAGGCAGGTTTACGTAGTAGATTTGGTGACAAGAGTGACCTAACAGAAGCTGGTGGAATATTCTCCTTTCCAAATGCCTGGTTGTCATACACACGCCAGACCTCACACCACTGTGGCTGCACCCCATCCAAACCCTCTTCCTTAGCAGCTGTGCCCCGCCACTGCTGACACATCACTGCGAATCCCGGCAGAACGCCATCCGAACAGCCGGGCAGGACAGCAGGCAGACAAGATCCCAAACAGAGACAAACACACACGAACACAACACTCTCAAACCAGAAGTACGCCAAGGCACATTCCTAGGGTGAAGAAGTTAAACTCAGTATGGAGCGTTATGAACTGGATTTTTTGCAGGCAAAAACAAACACACAAGTTTTTACGAACTGCTGCAATGATGTGGGGGTCCCACTGCACTGGGCATTTTCAGAGAAATACAGTATTTTTAATGGTTTACTTGTGTCCCTGAGACTTTACTAAGGAATGCCCTGCAAATGGCTAACATACATTTTCCAAACAGTTGGAGTCCTGCTAAATAGGCTTAAAGAGTCAAGAACGCTGACAAACATTTCTGTTGAATCAAAGAGCATTAAGAGAAAGCGTATAAAATTATACGTGCAGCATCTTCAGTAATATCTGATGTACTCTCATGTAAGTACTTACAATACTAAGATCCCTATATATTTTCTCAAGAGAGGTATGCGCAAACTTCTAAACAACTGTAAAAAAAGTTTCTATCTAGAACAATCAATGGATTTAGCAGAGTCCAGCAGCACTGCTCAATCGACATATGGAAATGGGAATGTGCATGAATAACCTTAATAAGTTTCTCCCTGCCAAGCTTTCATTCATAGGATAATTTGGCCTCTCACTTTTGCCTCATTGAACAAGCCTATTGCACCTGTGTTCCAAAGTAACAATGCTACAAAGATTGCTCTTCAAACATTAAGAAAATAACATTTAAAACCCATTTTGCTTGCAAACAGCTACTAAGAGGACAGCAGATTTTCTACCCTGAACACACACACAGATGAAAAAATACTTGAAAAAATACTTATATTAGTCACCCTGAGGTTATGGAAACATCCAGTTAGCTCTGATCAGCAAACTGCAAGTGACTGGAGTTTCTGAGGCATCACATTGTGACTGAAGGATAAACTTAGCTTGGGGCTATTTTTCCGAGTCAATATGACTTAATTTAGGAGAGGGGTAAATTTGGGTCACATTATATGTTCAGAGCAATATTATGCATACAGAAATGCTTCACATTCACAGCATTAAACAGTAAAATTTAACATCCTTATGTCTTCAATTAAAATATAAAGCTGATTATAATGCAATCTCTAGGTCCCTGATATTACAAATGAGCAATAATCTCTCATATTAAAAGCAGTTTAGCAAAATCTTTATGTATCATTGTACAGAAAGTACATCTCTGCAGGTCAATTAACTTTCATGTGAAAAGCTGTCCCCAAACTAATTGCGAACTATCTGTACACAGGACAGCTTCTAAAAAGAACTAAATGGGTCATTTCATTTCTTGCTCCTAAGTCACACTGACAGCTGTAAAATATATTAACCTTTTCTAATATTACTTGGATGATAAGCAATTGTATATGGGTCACACAATAACGTTTGATTGCCAAGTGTAAAGGGAATTGTCTGTTCTATCATAAACTTAAAAGGAGATGAATTATTAGAAACTGTATGTGAGATATGTTAAAAAAAAACTTTAAAATCCTTGGGCTAGGGTTTTTGATACTAAGGATTTCTTATCAATATTCTTTTACTATGATTAGATGGGTTTAATAACCAGAGAAGGAAAAAAAGCCCATCTATTTGCTGTTATAAAGTACGGTTCAAAAATCCACCAAATTCATATGTCACATAATATATACGTCATCAAATAACAAGCAGGGTTTTGAGAGTAATTCCTGCTACTCAGGTGTCCGTGTCACAAAAAACAATTCCTAAACTGAGGCCCTGATATAGCTATCCAGCGGAGAAGCAAAGGCCTCACGTAAAGTCTACTTCATGGATTTTTATCAGAAGTAATGTTAGTAAGAAGTGTGATTCTTGACCAATATAGCTGCAACTAAAAAATGGAAAACTGTTATGCAGATACACATTACATCCTCATGGAAGCGGTTTTACTATAGCAGTAAAAGTCTTTGTCAATCCACTTTTCTCTACACTGAGAGCTTTCCCTGTGTATCAGTATTCATATTTAGGCAATCACGTAAGCACTCCTAGAGCAGACACGGCTCTTAAAAATAAAAATAAATAAATATGAACACGTTTATTACTTTAAAGGGACATAACAAATTCAAAGTATTAAAATCTTTGGATTGCATTTATAAAGCCCAAATTATATCTAAGACCCTATGCCTGGAATTTCTCCTGGTTGGCAACAGTAAATGCCCAATTCTCTTCTTCGAATGACTTCAGAACTACCTCCTTTTCTTCACTAACTAGACACGGAGATTTAAATGGAAAGTCATCTGCATCAGTAAGGCTCAAGCATTAATGGTCACTCCTTGTACTTTTAGTGCTTATGATTTTTTAGCAGATTTTCCTGACAAATATTTTTGTAAAGAAACGTGCTTACCTTGTTCTTACTGCGATCTGACTTATTGACCTTTTGTGTTTATTTACACAGAATTATCTATAATTAGCCTACGGAGTGAACTTTCTTTACAGTAAGCAGTCACTTGATTTTTTAAATTTTGCTTTCAGTAATTTCTGACTAATGCCTCAGATGCTCAAAATAGGGTGTTTTTTGGCTCCTGTGCTGCCTTTTTTTGCTCCATTTGCCTTAATTTTCACCAGAATAACTGTTATGTTCAACATAACTACACCAAGAACTGAGGTAGCGAAACTGGAAGAAAGGTACTGGTATTTATTTGATGCGGGAATTATTTATTTTTTAATAAAAGATGCTTCAGCACAGCTGAGAGAGCTACAACACGCTTGAGAAAGCACAGAAGAGAGTCTTCCGTATATCCTTTAAAGCGTATTTTGACCCACGGCAGGGCCCAGATGACTCTCTGGGGAAACTGTATTTCTTTTAAGACTGGTCGCGTTTAGGGAAGAGAGATTCCTTTTTTCTTTTCTTTTTTTTTTTTGGTCTTTTCCGAAGGAAAGGCGGAGGAAGACACATGCAGCCCTGCAGCGGCAGAAAATGGCGGCGCAGGCGGCGCCACCCCTCCCCACACGCCAACGGTCGGCGCGGGGCCGCCGCGCTCGGCCGCACGTCGGCGTGAATCACCGGGAGCAGGCCCGGGCTGGCCCCGGCCGCGGCCCTACCCCGCTTCCCCACGCCCCCCCGTCCGGCAGCAGAGCCCTCCCCCGCGCCCCAGCTCCGCCGGGAGCAGCCGCGCTGCCCCCGCCGCCGCCGCCGCTCACCTGCGCGCAGGGCCGCCGCCCGGGCCCGCGTGGCTGCGCGGCCTTCCGGCCCCGCGGCGCCTGCGCGCCGCCGCAGCATGGCTACGCGGGCCAAGCGGCGCCCGCCGCCCGAGCCGCCCGCCGCGGAGTCGGGCTCGGAGTCGGGCTCGGAGGCGGCGTCGGGCGACTCGGACTCGGGGGAGGACGAGAGGATCGATGAGGTGACGGCGGGGGGGGAGCGCGGCCGCGCGGGAGGCGCCGGCGCGGGGCTGCTCGGCCCTTCTCCGCGGCCCGGCCGGCGTCTCCGTCCCGGCGCGTGGGGCCGGGAGCAGCACGGGGCCCTTCCTGGCCCTGGCCCGGCGTTTTGTGCCGTAACGTCGCCGCGTCCTGCCGGCCGCCCTCCTCGTGTGCTGCTCTGTCCTGTTGCCTCCTAGTTCTTCGGCTTGTTAACAGCCTGTGTTTGCACTTGGCCTTTCCCCGGAGCATCGGGGTGTTTGGGCTTTCTCAGGCGAAATCCTCAAATTTTCAGCGTAACTCTCTTTATTTTGATGCAGCACAGCATGAGTTTAATAAAACTAAAGGTAAAGGAAAGCTGTGTAATATAAGAATGCAGCAATATTGTCTGTGCCTGATTCACTAGAATTAAAATAGCTTGTAAAGCTCTAGTAAAAAAAAAAAAAGGGCTAAAAATCACGCAGAAGTGATAGTGCCAGCTTGAAGTTACGGGCAACAGGTTTTTATTCACCCGCTAAAGGGGGCGTGAGCAGGAGAGTTCCTGTGTTGAGGCCACAGTGCGAAACAGGACAGGGCCTACCTTCGGACCGTGGTTTTCAGTTCCTGTATTAAAGCATATGTAACATACTAACATGTGTGGGGGTAATTTGTAATATGGTACATACTCAGTTAATTCTTGCCAAGAGTTGTTTTTTTTTTTAAATTATTTTCCTCTTTTTTCATGTTGGAATCTCTGAAACTTTTTTTTACAGACTTAGCCCTTGCGTGTAAGCTGCCCACATGAATTCTCATATGGGGCTAGAGGCAATCACTTAAAAATACTGCTTTCAACACAGAAGAGTCCCTTTAATTTTCTTTATGAATACGAGAAAGAAAGATCAATGAGGAAAAAACCCCAAATCTCAAGGAAATCAAACGTTAGCTTATGCAGCTGGACAGATATGAAAGCATGTCATTATGAAACTCCCCATGATGGGGAGGTGCTTCTTTCTAGGGTGTGAAAAGGTATCAGCACTCAGACCACTGTTAGCTGCGTTTGGTTCAGAGTTTACTGTCTTAATCATTCAGTGGGATCCTTGAATTTTAGAACAGTCAAAAAGTTCCTGAAGGTCAAGCAGAAATGCTGTATACACCAAAGATAAAATCTTTCTTCCTACATAGGGAGCTTCTCAAGTAAATACTGTGCTCACCTTAAGAAAGTCACTTTTTCTTTTAACCTCTTTATAGAACTTTCTTGCCCAAACCCGCCCAAAACAACAGTTAATGGTGAAGTAAATTGGGCTGGGATGATCTCAAAAGGGGGTTTGGGGGAAAATAGGCAGGCAATTTTGATAGCCAGTACTGCTAGCCCAGAACACCAGCAAAAATGTTTGGCAGGTGCACAGCGTTTGTTCTGGAAGGGGTTACAGTTCATGCTGGGTCTCATTGTGTGCTACTAAACAGACTTCTAGAATGGGTTCAGTGATACCATTAGCATTTGAGGAAAAAGCAGCATAAGTATGTTTTTGGATGTTATAATTTAAATTAGTTTGCAACAAACTTTATTTTCAGCCAGGGCATTACACTCCACTCTGCATAGGTCAAGCCCCTGTACAGGAAGTGTCTGTGTGGCTATAGTAAACACAACTGTGTACTTGTGGATTGCAGGAACAAAGGATTAATGATTTGTTTGTAACAAATCATTTGCAAGTTAGTTTTAAAAAGTTTCTTTGACAGAAGTTCTCTAAAGTTTACAGAAGAAATAATAAAAACTGTAACAATTGCTGGTGTTACTGAAAGATGGAAATAAGATTTGTTTCTGATGTTGAGCATTGTTTGTCTTTATTATGTTTCATATAGTTTAACTTCATTTTGATACAGGTTCTTGCCAAGCGTGTGCTTGATATTCTGTATTTTGCTTGTTCATAGGAAGTGAATATTGAATTTGAAGCACATTCAATATCAGACAATGATTACAATGGAATAAAGAAATTACTTCAACAGGTACTTTGACTTTTTGTGAACTTGGTTGGTACCATTTAGTGAGTTATGCAAAGTCATCAGTTCACATTATCTGTATTATTGATTCATAGTTTTACAGTGCTTCAGCTTGTGAAGACGCATAATTACAGCCACCATGAGCATTTGAATAAATGTGCCTCCTAAACCATGGTTTTGGAAACACTAACCCTGAACTGTAGGGTTGTTCTTCCACAGTATGTTATCATTTTCCATCTCCATTGTGTTAGTTTCTGCCTAGAAAACCTAGTTCAATGTTAATCGGCTTCTTAGAGGGTTTTTTTTGTAAGTTGCAACTCTAAAAAACAGACAAACAAATAACATGTTCATTCAGTCTTCTGTTGGCTGTTTTTGTTCTTGTGAATTTATTCTCAGATAGCATTCAGATCATGCCAAACTTAAAAGGGTAAGAGAGATGCGGAGTGTCAGCTTGTGGAGGGTCAAGTAGCAAGCACTTCAGCTGCCTATTTTTACTATTTAGAGTATAAAATTGAAGGATGTTAAATACAAATACTAAATTGAAATTAAAAATGGTACAGAACATTGAATAACAATTTAGAGAAATTACTGAATTCTAGTTCTCTTAAGTGGTCACAATATAAAGAAGGTTTAGACCTATACTATTCTGTAATACTTGTTTTTTATTTTCCAGTTGTTTCTAAAAGCTCCTGTTAACACTGCTGAATTAACTGATACATTAATACAACAAAATCATATTGGAAGCACTATCAAGGTAGGAAAACTAAGTCTATTTTGAAAACGAAGTGCAATACTTTTTATGTTGAAATAAGACTTGCAGCAGAAGTAGTTCGTTGCTGGGGTTTTCTTGAGCTTTTCCTTTCCCCTTCTGGCAAAACTCTATTGCTCTATGGTTTTTAAGACTTCTCAGGTTTGCTTCACTATATTAGAAGCTGAAGAAAATTGATTTTGCTTAAGATATGGCCATCCCTTGTACTAAGATGCTCCTTTCTAAATGTGAGCTATCAAATTTTCGTGCCTTAAAGTAGATCCTGATGTAGAAGATAATGATATGGCTCTCTGTAAAAGTGGCTCTAAATACACCAAGACATTCAGTGATGTGGCACTTTCGTAACCTTAACCAGAATTCGTAGGTTGTGTGTTTGTACAGATTACCTAGATGCTCATCGTCTTCTGGAGAGAAAAAACATTTTTTGCTAGAAGGAGGGGAAGTAGAATGTCAATGTGAGTTGTTGCTTTTTCTCTTATTAAATAGCAAGCCGAAGTCCAAGAAGACAGTGGTGGTGATGATGATGAAGATGAAGTTTTTGGTTTTATAAGCCTCTTAAACTTAACTGAAAGGAAGGTTGGTATTCCTCATTAACTTCTCAACAGTAATAAGTTAGACTACGTTCTGCTCTTCTGCCTTGTATAACCGGTCTTAACGTCAGGACCAGGAATCTGAATCCCACCGTAGAGGGCTGTGGTCTTAAAAGTTCCACATCACTTTTGGATCTAGTCCTGTGTAACTTACTGAAGGTCAAACATAAAGCTAACAGTGGAATAGAGAATTAAAACTAGGTCTAACAAGTAGTGCCAGAGTGACTGACAATTCTAGCATCTTGTATTTCTTTACTTTCATCCTTCGTAGCTTTTGAATTTTGCTGTTAAGCGCACTGGAGTTGTAGTTCATAGCTGCATTCCTGTCAGTTAAGAACCTTTGTTTGCCCTCCGCTTCAGGGTTGGTAAATAATAATTTCAGAGAAGTTGTACAATGCTTTAGAGACCACTTAAGGAAATTGCCCGTAGGCTTGTTGAGTATTCCCTTGAAGTTCACTTTTGAAGGTTTTCTTGTGTAAATAATTGTTCTGTAATGTAAAGAAAATATACCCTTTGGTTCCAGGGTACGCAATGCGCTGAACAAATCAAAGAGCTGATTTTAAGTCGGTGTGAGAAGAACTGTGAACAGCGTGTAGTTGAACAACTGGATAAGATCCTAAATGACAATACTAAGCCTGTGGGTCTCCTACTAAGTGAGAGATTTATTAATGTACCACCGCAAATTGCTTTGCCCATGCATCAGCAGCTTCAGTAAGTCTTTCTGACATGATGTTGAACAGTAATTTTTTCTTCATATTTCTTCAGAATTTTTATTTAAATAAAAGTGCATGAAGAAAGTAATACTATAGACTGAAGACATGAAAAAATTGTTTTCATCTCATGTAAGGTCTTTGGTATTTATTGGTTAATTTTAAAATATTTTTGAAGTTGTTAGGCTTTTCAAACTCTTTATACTTTAAGACAGAACAAATAACTTAAAATTATGTACTGTGTTATTAAAGGAATAACTATGTTTATTTTAGTTTATTTTCATATTGATGTAGGAAAATTTAAAATAACTTTTTATAGCATGCTGGTAATGAACGACTTGAATATTTCTGCTCGTGTGTTAATGCCTGGTTCTGAAATGAAAGATTTGACTTAAGGGGTGGACTTCTAAGGTGGATGGGCTCGGACTTATGGAAACCATTTGCAGCATTTTTAATTGCGTTTCAGATAAATGAGTGAAGCAGGCTAAGTGCTGCTTGATCTGGAATTCTGTATTGATTCATGGGTTTACATCCTAGACTGGGTTGACAGTAAGTAAATTAATCTGCTGGGATGCAGTGCTGTATGGTTTCACTGCCACGTTGAGAACCAGGACATTGTATTGCATAGGGAACTCTAGCAGTCAAAGGAAGGATCTTTTTCTTGTATGGGGTGGGATTAGAAGTCAGATATCATTGAATGCTGTCACCTCACTCACCTGCTCATTTAAACAATAACATAGATCTTTAAGGAAATACTACTGTGATATCAAAGAAAACATATAGATGGTTGGTCAGTAAGATTTTTTTGGCTTTCTTTGGGGTTTTTTTGTTTGTGCTTTTGGTTTTTTGTTTTGTTTTGCTTTTTTGAAGAAAGAAATAAAATGCTTGAAGTCCAGGCTTTAAGATTTACCATCAGTATAGCATATGTCACAACTCAAAATCAGGTCTCAGCCTTAAAGGTCTTAGAGTGTTGCAGTGATAATATGTTTAACTTGAGGATGGGTAAGAGTATCTTCTGGCTTTTCAGTGATCACTCCTCATGGAAGCGATCATGTGATGTTTTTCCAGGAGAGCTGCACTTGGCATCCTTTTACAGACTCTTTGCTGTAAAGAAGATTCTGGAAAGAGCAATAGTAAAAGAAATGCAATGGGGGAGAAGAAGGCATCTATATTTTTAATGTTTAAAGTATAAGTATCATGGTTAAGTACTAGGAATACATATGCAAAGCTTTTTTTTGAGGTACTAGTAAAAGAATAGGGTGCAGTACAAATATCCTTTATATATGCTTTATATATATCCTTTATGTGATACTATACATTATGAGGTTTACTTTTAAACTTGAGGAAGGTTTAAATTGTATATGTAAACGTTTGTCTTTAGGAAAGAGTTGACTGATGCACAGAGAACAAATAAACCTTGTGGAAAGTGCCACTACTATCTTCTTATCAGCAAGACCTTTACAGAAGCCACAAAGAGCAATTCTAAGAGAAGAGAAGGGAGAAGTCAGCAAAAGGAGGAATTAATGTTTGCAAATGCAGAAGAAGAATTCTTTTATGAGGTAACACACTTGATGCTGAGAATTCAAAATATTTACTTTTCTTTACAGCATCAGCAAAAAAAGATGTTTCTCCTTAACTTTAAGAGAAACTCTTAAAAGATGGTTACATATCTTTTAAATTAAATCCCAATAGTATTGAGAGATGAGCAAGCAAACTGTTTTTGTTTATTGAAGACAACACTTTTTGTCTTTAGAGGACCACTGAAAGGTGCTCTCAGTAAGCACAAATTATTAAATTAACTCTCTGTTTTGGCATTAATTTACCAGTGTGCTATTTGTATGAGGTCACGGTTAGCATGCCTGTTAGAGTACTGTTGCCTAGGCTCTGCCTGTGGCAGCATTGCTGCCTGACAGGTTCCCCAATGCTCTGAGAATAATGGGAAACTTCCTAAGATACTGGAAGTAGGCAGAGACTTCAGAGGAAAGATCAGGTGTAATTTTCAGTGTGTCTTGGCCTCAAAAAATTAGCAGACTTCCATCTCTTTTGCTTGCTCATGTAGCAATGCTGAAGAGATCGAATTGAATGTAAAAGCTGTCAGTCTTTTTGAAATTCTGTGAATGAAACTTCTACATTTTTACGACGACCAGATGATAAAAAGTCTGCGTATTTAGCAGCGTGTCCCAGCCCTTCTGAGTGCTTCCTTATAAAGGTTTAAAATTCCTATTTAGTTTGAGAAACAGAGCAATAGTTACCTTTAACCTGAATAATAAGATGTGAAAGACTTGTTAAATTGCTATGTCAGCTGAATAGACGAGATGGACTGTAGGTATGTGAATTGTGGGTATTACATATTAGTTTAAATATCTTTCAGTAACGTTCAAATTGACATGATTTACATCACAAGTGGGATTAAAGAATAGCAACTCAAACAATAGATAGTAGCTTGTAAGGGTGCTGTAACTTAATCACATGCCACTGCTTTAAGCACTTAGAATAAGGATTCAAAAAACTGCAGAGGAATCTTTGTTTTTGTAGTCTCAATCAGAATCTGCAGTGCATGCTAATACTTAAATGAACAGATCTCTTTTCCTTCCCCCTGTGTAGTTGGATTGCTGTCACAAAAACAGATGTTGAGGCTTTATTCAAAATTTGGTAATGCAATTGAGTGTATTGCTCTGAGAATTCTTCCCAAGAAACTTAACAGATGCAAAGCTCTACATCTGTGCTGTTGTTGGTATTGTGTGGAAAACTGTCTTATCCATTTCATTTTTGCATACCTGTTATTTTCTAAAACTATTCAGACTAAATTCTCTGAAGATCCAAACAAGCAGTTATCACCACCTCACTTTTTTTTTTTTCCCCTGTATTCTACTCGGAACAAGTATATCAATAAAAAGTGCTGAAATACTGAGATGAAAATATTGCTTCTAATTTCCTAAGGGAACCTATATACACAATTCAGCTGGTCCCAAGCCAAATCGAGAGGGGAGGATGCAGGAAATTAAATTAAAAATGTAATTTGAAATACATAGAATTTTTCCAGTGTTCTTTATTCTTTCAAAGCTTTAAAAATATTATTCCACAATATTATTACTGTGTCAAGAGCCCATTATTTTTCATTTCTGGCATATCCTGCCTACAGGATAAAGTATTTTCACATGCATCATATGGTTAATGGCAAGGGTTCCTCTATGTAATCGTTCGTGACATTCTTTGTTAGAGGCTACGATAAGGCTATGATTTTATTTCCTAGGAAGAAGAAAAATGTAAGTGGATGCATTCATTTTTAGCTATAGGGAATACTGCTTTAGCCTTTATTCAGTAATGAGTTTGGGATTTTCTTATTTCTGTCACAGCAGCTTTAGCACCTGAGTTTGAACTCTGTGTAAACGTGTTATTGAAAAATTGGAGGAGAGAAGCTTTTGGTGACCCTGTGTCCACGGATATTACGTTCTAGAAGACCTATTTTGTATTTACCTCTGTTTTGTTGTTTTGAATGGCGTTTTAAGGACTAATTGTGTGTTTTTTATGTAAATTGTAATAATTTTCAACTCAAGTGGATAGATTCAAACTGAATATGCTTTTCTTTTTAGCAGTCTTTCTAGTATTTTTAACAAACTCATTTTAAACATTATGGAGGATATTAGATTAAGTGGGTCCGTGTACTTAATAATGTATATGTGCTAAATAAATTAGTGCTGGAGTGTATATCCTTCCCTGATCACACATAATGTTAATTAGAGTGCCGTAAAATGGTATTAAATGCAGTGAGGCAGACACTTAGAGCCAAATAAAACAGAAAGATGTCAGATTACTGTGCTTTACTCTGCTCCTTAAAATGTTATTGAGTGAGCAGAAGAAAAGCTCTATTATAACCAGACTTGGAATTGATTAAAGGTTTAGGGCCTCCATTCCTCAAACTGTTTGTTCTTGAACAAAGCTGCTCAATTAATTTGATAGTTCTTCCAAAATTCAATTTACAGCCTTGAGATACTGTTAGTAAGTAGCAAACCTACAGGGAGACTGGAACTTAACTTTCCTTGCAAAGGGAAGAGGTTAGATTAGTTTTTCTACTTAGGAGTTCAGCTCATACTTCTTAAATCAACTGGTGTGAGAACTAGAAAGATTAGTTGGGTAAGTTTTTCCTACCCACTAGGCATTTTGGCTGGGAAAGCTAGTAAAAAGAGACTATTCTATATGTAGTACATTTCACAGCAAAGATAAATAGTAAACATTATGGAAACCAACTAGCTTGAAGAAGCATCCTTTGTAAATATGCCTTTCAATAGCCCCTGCCGTTCAGAGACTTTCTAAGAACTTTTTGAAATTCTGCTCAAGATTCTCATTAGTGCACATCCCTTTGCTTTATCCAGAGCGCTAATATTTAAAATTCCTACTGGCAATTTGAGAGAGGAAATTACTACATATTTTTACAGATAAGTTAATTTTTAAAACTCTGAGCTGTTTTAGAGTAGGCCATGACAGCGGCAGAGCATACTCTGTCCTCTGCAGGCCTTCCATACAATACCCACACCAAACTATCATCTTTATTGCAAGCCCTATTCTATCTGCAGACTCTCGCTGTTCTTCTTATCCAGGTTTAGGCTGATCTACTAATTCTCAGACTTAGAGCTAGTGGTTTACTCTTGAATAAGAGTCTAATATTCCTGTTTTTGTCCAAGGGGTCCTGCTGGTTGGCACAATAGCTTCTAAGGGCCTGCGTTTCTTGCTGTGATAGCAGGGAATGAGTTACTGTTTTAAAACATGTGAAATTTGCGTGGTAAGCAAGTAAAGGGGGTATTGATTTTTCTTCCTTGTTTTTTATTCTGATTTCTTGAAACTCTGATGATGTTTGTTTTAGAATGAATTATATAAATTCTGTAAAAAGTAAATAGATTAAACTCGGTAGTGAATTATGTTTTAGGTTGTTTTGGTGGACCTATTGAAAGGGAAGAAAAGAGGTTTTATTTTGTAATATGCATGTGCATGATAAGGTCATCATTCTACTTTGTTAGGATGATATATTATCATCGTGCTAATTAAAAAATTAATCTTAATGCATTTATTTTCTTAGAAAGCTCTTCTGAAGTTCAACTATTCTGTGCAAGAGGAGAGTGACACCTGTTTGGGCGGCAGATGGTCCTTTGACGATGTACCAATGAAACCTTTGCGGACTGTTATGATAATTCCAGCTGATGGGATTAATGCAATTATGGATAAACTCAAAGACTATCTCTCACTCTAACTTTTCCCATGAATGCAGTTTTTTATAAAGCAGTCATGCAGAACGATGACTTCCCAGCAGTTTCAGAAGACTACTGTTGAGTTCATGGTTTTGTACTGTTCAGATGTTTCCTCTGTACACTTAGAAGAAAAGTATGTGGTACAACTTTCAATACCGATCAAATTAATATTTTAAAATATTATATCATTAAACATTCAATAAGGATCCAATGTTACAAGGAAACTTCAAGAACTGCTCAATGTTTTTTAACAAAATCTACATCATATGTTGTCATGTTAGCAAACAATTCATATAACTCTTCTTATTAAGAAAAGTACTTTTGCTATGTGAATTTTTTCTCCTGTTAAATGCATTTATGCCAAAAGTTCAAAATAATTACATGAGTTAAATTTGGGATGTATATGGTGGATACTGTTTTTACTTATATTCATCCAATATATGATACTTGGATTTAAAAGTCATTGAATAATACATCTTTGTTCAGTGGGACTTTGGGGATATTTTCCATATTCTTTCTTGTCATAGTTAGTTTTCTGTTCCTCCTTCATTGTTGAAACAGGTGACAAATGATCGATCACTTCCTGCAGAATATCCTTACTTTCACTAGGAGGAAGATTGGTAAAATAATACTGAGGTGCCAGCTCCATGAATCTGGTGAGGAAATAAAACATTATTACATTACATTATTACAAAACATTATTTAATTAAATTTTGAAATGATTATATAGCTATTTCCAGGCTTATGCGCAAGAGAGCCAGCAACATGCTGATGCATGATCTACAAAGTTGATATTTAAACTCAAAAATGAAACTTTCTGCAAGATGAAGGTGCTGATGTGTGCTTGCAATTAATGCCCTCAGCCTATATTTCAGGTGATTGTAGTTCAGTTCTCAATGTTAAACATACATTAAATAGTAATTTTTCTGGATCTGAATATCTTGTTGGCTCAGTAAGAGTGTATGAAAAGGGAGTTCTTAGAGCCATTGGAAATAGAAATGACAGGACAGACTTCCCAGTGAAATGTATATTCACAGTACAAAGAGATGTTGGCAGAAGGGAAGACTAGTTTTTTCTTGAATCCATAAAGAGTTGTATGGAGTGATTTATCTGGTTGGGCCCATAAAACATTGAGAAAAAGATTGGCTGGAAGATAGCTTTTCAGGGCACAAAGAACTCTTCAACTAGATTAATATATGAGTATACTGCTATTTTAACTTTTCCTCGAGTTTTGCTTTATAATACATGTTCCCTTGTAAGAAACTTTTGCTACTGGTAAGGTATTTTTTTAAATGGATGAATTGATACAATTACTGTGACAGACATTGAGACTGAGTACCTAAAAAGATCGGCACACTTTAGGAAATATGAAAGGTTGACTTCAGTGATATTTCTGTTTTGCATTAAAAGAAACAGTAATGGACCAAAGATGTACACAGTGACAGAACAACACTGGCAACAAGAAAAAAATATATTCCACATATTCACTAGATTTTTTTTTTTTTAAGTGTGCAAAACAACTCTTTCTTCACCACTCCAGGGATGACAACTGTATCTTCCTGCTTGAGAAAATATGAAGTTTGTTCTTTGCTGCTATGGCCATTTTACTGCTTTCCCTCCAGCACCCACACCCAGAGTGAATCAGTTAGGCTTGCAACTATTTCTCAACAGAACCAGAAGGTAGCTCCTGTTATCTTCTTTTCCTTTTTTCTCTGTCACAAAAGTAGCTGACTTCTCCAGGCATTGCTGTTAATATACTTACACATCCTTACTGCGACTTAAATTATGCTTCAGTGATAGAGGTATCACTGAAGAAAGAGCTTCACTGTTGTTAACTTACAGATCAGGTGATATCTCAGAGACGACTCTGATAGAATTGTCTTCTGATATACTAAACTCATGGAACAGAACCCACTCAGGAATCCTTCTGGTGTTGTAATATGATGAGAAAGGATGAAGCTGAGCTACTTGTCTGTGTGTTAGCATTAAGTAGTTTCCTGAGCCGTCTACATCACGAGCAATCTAAAATAGGCAAAGAGTTATCCATTACTTAATTGAATATACAAGATGCATGGATCAGATTTTGCCTATTAAATTATAACTAAATTTAAACTTGTATCCATATACTTTCAGAGGGAGAGTCTAAGCCTCTCCCTAAATTTCTGTGGGAAAGCTAGGGCTTGGATACCATGAAATGAGGCTTACTGTTAAGGAAAATGTTTATCTGTATATCTGAAAGGACACCAGTTGGGACAAACGAGAGCAGGCTTACACAGTAAATATTATCTGAGCCTTGGTGGTGGGTTTTGAAGGGCTACTTCTAATTAATAAAGTGTCTGTGTGTTAGCAGCCAGATTCTTAAAGAGTCACAGGACTTCTTAAAATACATTGCATGTATGGGTACGTGAAGTAATGTGGTTTGGAGGGGTCATTTTTGTATTCAGGTAGAGCATACTAGTATAAAGGAAAGCAAACTTTCAAGGAGGAGTAGACGATTAGTCCGTCTTGTTTATCTTCACAAAATATGTAGAGTACCTAAACATATTCAACTGATCACTTCTCTGTTTTCAGAATATTTTCACATAAACATATTCAAAGAGGTCATAAAATAAAGCCTGGGAGAACAGTGTAAGTTAAAGAGTTTTCTTGAGTTAAGAGTTATTTTGATTGAAAGGCATATCGACAAGAGTTTTCCTCTTCCGGTTAAGTGTGGACTTCATGCTACGATAGCTGAACCCCAGAGAGACCAGAACTGGCAGAAATGTTTGTCTCATATACTGTGGAAAAAGTGTCTTTTATCTTTTGTGATGATCAAAAGATTTCATTACCTTGCTTAAGTTCTCTGAAAGTGTTCAATTTAAGTTAACAATGCACTAAGATAAAACCACAATAATTTCCCTTACGTGCATAAAGTAACCAGATACGAGAGATTTCTTTATGCTTAATATATTTTCTTCTGATCCAAAGTCTGGTTCTGAAATGGGAAGTTCAATGCGCTTCATAATCTCTACTAGTTCAGCTCTAATAGTTTCTGCCATCCTCAGTGCGGAACAGCTTAGAAAATAATCACGACACCATTTCTCATTACTGTAGTCTGTGGAGGGAAAAAACAATTTTGGCTTAAAGTACAATCATACTGATAGGTACTATTCACAGAGATACAGCTCTATAAAATGTTGTTTGGCTGGTACAATAGATTAAAATCATCTTGGAGTGAGTAGCTGTATCAGAGCTGTCCAGATTCTGATAGCAAGAGCCATATGGACAGCTTAGACTTATTGATGCGGCTTGTAAAGTGAACATTTGTGGACAAAACTTTATATCCTTAATTGGTTTTATCGAATATTTTTTTATTCAGAAAGATACAGTTAAAATTCTAAATCCCTTACTAGGTCTGTAAAATGTAGTAGCTTCAAATACAATGACTGGCAACTCTATTTTCAGACTTTCTGATCCAGGCCAGGATATGGAACTGCAGTCACTTTCATAGTACTGGTGATTGATCACACATTAGTGGGTAAAGAACAGATTCCCTTGGACCTCTTTTCAGCGTTCCCCGCTACTGAACATGAAACAATCCTGCTGTCCTGCTTTGAAAAGGGAGCTGGTGCTCAGGAATGTCTCCTGGGGGCAGAGAAGCTGCACTTCATTCATTTGAAGAGTCCTTAAAAAATTGACTTTCTTTTTAGCACGATAATCATAAGGTAAACTGGTCATATGGTGTAGATCACAGTAACTGGTAATCAGATGACGCTCAACTTCCGTTATTATTTGGAATATATAAATGTACCGCTACAATGTCTAAGCATTGGACTCGGGCTAAATGAACCTGAGCAAGATTAGTGAACACAGGAAAACACTTTGAAGAACTTCTGTGTGCTGTGCAGCCTGTTTGGGTGAAGGTAAACACATGACTCGTCAGTGAATATGAGCTGGTCTGGGATTCTTCACGGATACAGATCAGTAGCTAGGTAATGCTTTTTACCCTCTGTGCGTGCCTGGGAGATTCTGTCACGACAGTGATCCTGTCTGATATTCATTTGCCTGCTGGGTTGTGCTGCATCAGAGAAATCTGTCTTGTATGCGAAGTCTTTGATGTTTAGGAAACTCTGACTAGCGCTGAATACTGTGTGCTAATCTGTCAGTACAAACTACTGCAAGGGCAGTAAGCTTGTCTTTCTTGAGGAGCTGTATGAAAAGTTAAATCAAGATCTAACATCTTATGTCCAAAACATTGCATGGTCTGAATCCTGAATGTCTTAACTCATCTTTGAATGGTGGGATGAAGTGGTAGCTGACAATTTTGACCTACCGGCATTACAGAATGCATTGCAACAAAAGTAAAGCCTGTATCTTCAGCAAATGAACTTCACTGAGAGCTGATCATAAGTTGCTGAGCAATTTCATCAGGACCTGAAGACCATTAAAAAAATCTAGAACTTTCCATGTCTGTCTTTCAAAGCTACTGCTGCAAAGAGCGTTCTCCCAGTCCATACTGTGCTTTTGTGAATATTCCCAGATCTCCTTGTCCACTTGTTAAATTTTCAGACCAGTGCCTTGTTGCTTTCTCCTATTCTGGCTTTCATTTGGTTTTCTGTAAATTTCATGAAAGTTGCTTCCCATCTTCCAAATTCTTCCCTAAAACTTCCCTCTTACTCTGAAACCTATTAAAGAAACCCTAACAATTACACGGCTGCTGCGTGATCAAATGCCTCCACAGTTGTGGATCTTGTGTGGTCTTGTGTGGGCTATTATGGGAGGAACCATGTTTCTGTTTTTGTTCAATGTCACTTCAGATGGCAACTGTAATAGTGCTTATAAATCCCTGTTGGATGAGTCAGGCTGTCCCAGGTCACTTACTGTTAGACAGTTTAGAAACTAAAATTGTAATGTCTGTTTGCAATGGCTACAATCTTAGATTTCTCTTCTTCCCTGTGAATTAATGATTCTAGAAAGAATCATTCACAAAGAGTTCATGAACCAAATTCTAACGAGTGTTCCTTTTTTAAAAAAAAAGTAACTAGTGTGCTTTATTTTGTCTGATATGTGTATACTTACATTGGTTTGTGGAGTTTCCACTGGCTTCTTTGAAAGCATTGAAGACATTGATAAGAGTAAAGTGATCTCCTGCAGGGTGTGAGAATTTTCGCCAGCAAGTAAGAGCAATCTCTTCTGTTCCAAGAGGTGTGTGTGAGAAGCAATTGGGAGCTTAGGAAAGAATCAAGCCAGTAGTTATTAAGATAACTTACGTGCATGACACAAACAAGGCACTGTGGTTGGTAACTGCGCCAGATTTTTTTTTTCTTTCTTAGTACCCTTTAATCTTCAATGTTGGATCAATGCTGAAAAACCGAATCTATTGTATTCACTAAGCTTTTTATTAATATGAATGTTCCTTCCATCTTTTATTTTACTTTATTTGTGCTGTAAGCACAAAAGAAGGTGAGCAGCCTTCTCCTAGACAGATGCCAAAGATGCTTCATAATGGCATGGTCCCATTTATGCAGAATCCAAGCATATAGTTTCTTTAACATAGAAAAAACCCTGAATCTATGGATGAAATGCCCAAATTTGTTCCTGTATGTTAAAGTTTGTGCCCTCCAGTACGTTTTACTTTTGTTGTGGTACTGTTCTACATAATTGTCTTTTGAGACATTTGAGCTTTTTAAAAACCAAAATGTGTCTATGCTCAATCCTTTATTTGTTTTATGGCCTTAATTTTTATCACAAATACAGGCCCACTATTAAAAATAAAACTAGCTTAGGCATAAAAACAAGGTGTTCTGTAAGCAGAACTAATGAAGCTTGGTTTCCTGTGGATTCATGTCCTTGCAGCTTAAGACCCCTCCACAGTTTCTGGGCTAAGGATGTTCCCACTGGGCAGAATATGGCAATGCAGTATTTTCTACAGGTGTGGTTAGAGCTGTAGATGACTCTCAAGCATCAGTTCTGTATTAGCATTAGGTCATGAAAGCAGTAGCGAGTAGTACTGTATGGGTAGGAGGCTGCTGTGGAGAGAGGACAAGACAGCCAAACCTGACTGAAGCCAATATTACTATGTAACACAAAGACTCAGCAAAATCTCAGTGTAGCCCTGTCCTGTGTTACCTGGTGGGATCCTGAGAAGTCCTTGTCATCATTTGCTATTTGAACTTTTCCTGGAATCACCTTTCTGTTTTGTTAGACTCTTTGATTTTGTGCCTCTTTGACATATTAAGACTTCAATAGCAGCTTTGTATTTTGGAAACTGCAGCCTACTATCTAACAGAATCAATGGGCTTTAAATATCTGGGTTTTTATGGGTTGACTTGAATGTTCTGTCACATCAAATGAAAGAAGTTCTGTGGTTAACAACCTTTAATATAAATGTTCTGTCTCCAGATGCCACGTGTTCAAGGCTTGGGGCCAGCTGGTTTGTGTCACATTGCCATGTAGGAGCAGAGTAATCCATCAGGAAAGGATGGTGTGAACACTTACGGTTATGTTAGTTTTTTAAATTATTATTTTCAAATGGAGCAATAAGATCACAAAGTAAATCCTTGTAGGTCAACAGTTCAATATTGTTTATAATTAGAACTTCCCGCTAATTTCCTGCTCTAGTCTGTAACAAGCGTACATGAATATAATGAGATAAGAGTTCATTTTAGAGATGTTCTGTATGCTTTTTGACAAAAGCTAAGCTAATGGGGTATCTGAAGCATGGAATTGGTGCACAGGCAATGCTATTTATGAACTTCAGTGAAGTCACGCATTACTTGTGTTTCACTGCATATTCAAAGTCAAGACTTAAGCAGCCGAAGATATTCATTTACTTTAGGTAAACAGGACTTGAATAACAAACGTTTGGCTTTGGGTTGCCCTCAGCAGCAGCCTGAAAGAGTGTGTGGATTTGGGCAGGTAGCACAAACAAGCACTAAGACATTATTTAGGAGTACCTGTTACCATGGCTGCAATGGTGAGCATTTCGTCAACACATTCAAATTCGCATGAAGCCAAAATCGACTTTGACAGTTGTGGATCCAGAGGAAATTCTGACATGATAATTCCAAATTCTGAAAGGTTTCCATCATTATCCAGGGCTGCTAGATAATCAAGATCTTCCAAAGCCTGCATCAGACTTTCAGGAGCTAATAAAAAAGAAAGATAGTTCAGAAGTCTTAAGAATGGTTCCATATTCATATATATCCCACAAGAGGGATGTGGCACTACTGGAGCAAGTCCAGCGAAGGGCTACAAAGATGATTAGGGGACTGGAGCATCTCTCCTATGAGGAAAGACTGAGAGAGCTGGGCCTGTTTAGCCTGGAGAAGAGAAGGCTGAGAGGAGATCTTATCAATGTGTACAAATATCTAAAGGGAGGGTGTCAAGAGGATGGAGCCAGACTCTTTTCAGTGGTGCCCAGCGACAGGACGTGAGGCAACGGGCACAAACTGAAACACAGACGCTTCCATCTGAACATGAGGAAAAACTTCTTCACTGTGAGGGTGACAGAGCCCTGGAACAGGTTGCCCAGAGACCTTGTGGAGTCTCCTTCTCTGGAGATATTCAGAACCCGCCTGGACGCGATCCTGTGCAATGTGCTCTAGGTGACCCTGCTTGAGCAGGGCGGTTGGACTAGATGACCTCCAGAGGTCCCTTCCAACCTCCACCATTCTGTGATTCTGTGACTAAAGAGAGTGACCCTGAAAGCTGAGCAGAAGCAGCCAAGCCCACAGTCTCTGAAAAGTAGTTGCTGGAGCATCAAAGACACTGGTGGAAGTTTGGGAACACTTGCAGCGTGAAG
The DNA here is from genome assembly GCF_036417845.1 of Apteryx mantelli. Lineage (NCBI taxonomy): Eukaryota > Metazoa > Chordata > Aves > Apterygiformes > Apterygidae > Apteryx > Apteryx mantelli. The sequence continues at coordinate 41,849,078 of NC_089984.1, forward strand.
ATCCTTTCTTCCCAACTGATTTCTAATCCAGCTTTTGCTGATGGTAGTCCTGGTCAATATTTTTTATGACTGCCAGTTCATTCAAATTCATAACTGCCCTCCTATCACTACAGCAACTTTCTTCTTATTCCAGTTTAAGAGCCTTTTAATATTTTCCCTTTGTGTTTTGTGGGTAACAACTTAAATTCTAATCCCATTGAAGTTGGTGGCAAAAATTCCATTACAACAGGATTTGGCCCTCTTCCCCAGTCAAACGTGGCCAGCTTTGAGAACCTCATGACTGCACTGGCAATTTTTCAGACTTCTGTGGGCTGCTCTCAGTTTGTGTACTAATGTCCAAAAACCTGTAAATCAGGGGGGGAAAAAAGCACACGCAGTGTATATTTGCACCTGTATCTTCATTAATAGATGACTAGAAAACATTTGTTGCTTGAAAACATTAGTAATGGAAACCTGTCATTGGCAGGTTTCTTCCTCATCATGCAGATTAAAAGCAAAGAAAGCCTGTAAGAAGTTAGTAGGTTACACTTAGCCGTAAGGCCACACGTCAGGCACCCTGCCTTCTTGCAAGAAATTCGTGAGTTAGGGTTTTTTCTTCATTGGCGGCATGTACTGTTTGCTTATTGCCATCACTCAGCTCTGTAATTAACAGCCTATAATGAATTAAGGAATAAAGTAAAATGGGGAGCAAGCAAACACCTCTTATTTTTAACTTTTTCCATTGCTGATGTCTGAAGGAAAAAATATTTTACTAATTCTCCTTATGTGAGCTTTTACAGAAATTCTCCAATGTGTAAATCTGACACAGTGTTGTGACTACTTAATTTAAAAACATTTAGTATTTATTTTTATTAAAATCCTTTCAAGAATATAGAAATTGCTATAAAAAACTGTAGACCTGTTTTATTTTAGTATTAGAATTCACATCCCTGACTGTACAACATGAAGGATTTCTATCTAGGTAGAACATTTATTATCAAGCACACAAAGGTTAATGTGGGAAAAGGTGAGCTCTTGCAAAAGCAAAAGCATCTGAGAAGGAAGTATGTTGGACATTTAAAGAAATGAAAAGTAACAGCTGATGAAGAATAAGAGTCAGTGACAGGAAATAGATACCAGTGATTGAAAATACAGGGAGAGTAAAATGGTCATTCAGATATGCAGTAATTACTAGCAAATCATGGAAAACTACTTTCCAGAAATCAACAAAAGTAGTTTGTGTTATAAGTTACAAAATATATGGTTATATGGCAGCTGATTTCAATCCCCTGATAACATCAGTAATTTGCATTTTTATGCCCTAGATTTAGTTGCCTTGAGATTTAGAAGCACAAATTGCTTCCTGATTTTGCTAGGAGTGTTATATATTAAAAAAAGGTTTTATTGTGTTAGAAAGGACAAGATAGTAAAGGTAGATTAAGCAGGTGAAGGAACAGTAATAAAATGAAAAATAGAATAGGGTTTTCAGATATTACTCTGCATTTTGAGGCACAAACTCGATCAATAAAAAGCCACTGTAAAAATGGCAAACGTTTGTAATTCTTTATGGTATTGTTCCTATTTAAATAAAACCTATCATACATAAGTATATAACAGTATAAATGTTTAAATACAGAAAGCTCTACTTTAAAGAATAGGGACTTGCACTGTCTTGCAGTGATTTTTAACAAGCAAATGTCATTGTTTTCAGGGCTGCTTGCCAACGCCAGCTACTGCTCCCATCAAGGCAAACTGCAAAGCTTTGTGACTCAACTGCTGCTTTCACAGAAGCAAAGTTAAAAAGAAGTTTTCAAGATATGTTCCATACTTTCAACAAGAAAACTTACCAATACATCCCTGGAAGTTTGAAAGGTATTTCCTTATCTGATATTTCCTTTCCATTGCCTATGTTCTTTGGCTACTTATTTGCTCTGGACTTCTCCCAAGGAAATCTTGCCAGTGTTATTTGCATCCAGATCCTATTCCTGATCATTTGTGGCCTTTATAAAGCAAATATGTAACTAAGTACTATTTTTCGTGTTTAAATCATTTATCAGAGGATTTCAAGCCAACTTACAAGATGATATTCTTAACTTTACAGTTTTTTTTAACTTTGACTCAAACCAGACTGTTATGTTTCTAAAGGTACCTGTGCCTTTAATCTTTGCAGTATCACTCCTAAATGACTGAAATTGTAAGCCTTACTATGTGATAAAATAAATACATAAGGTGTTGTTCTTGTTTCATAAGCAAGCAAATGGTTTAGTGATTTACCCAACATTCCATAATAAATGAATATTAGAGATAGGAATGAAATAGGTTTTCCAGTTTCTGTTAGGCTTAGCAGTATGAAGAACTGCCAAAGTCATTACTGCGGGGAGACTAGTTCTAGAGTATGGTGTTTTCTGTTGTCATTGTTTTTTAATTTTACTTCTTGGATAAGGAACTGAAGATATGAGAAATCTAGTGCCAGGTTTTCTTCAAATTATGCAAAAATTTTTCTCTTGGAGTATTTGTCTCTTAGGACCAACTTCAGTCTGCAAGCTTTATCTTGATTCTCTCTTTTTTTTTTATTCCTCCCCTGTAACTCTGAGGTAGGATTTTTTTTATGAATCTGCCATGCTCTGATGCTACCAATCTTATAACTATTGTTCTCTTGCTTTTCAGTCTTTCCATTACCCCTTATGCTGCTTCTTCCCCCCTCCAAGCTGGCTGGTAACAGTCCCTATTGCGCTTTTCTGCCAACAGGGACTGGCAGCACGGAGGCTGACCAGTCTAATGCAAATACGCTGAGTTATAGTCGCACACCAGGGGTAGCACTGACTGTTCAGTGAAGTCAGTTTTCTCTCTGCTTTGTGTCATGCTCAAAGCATGTAGATGACTGTGCAATGCATAGTATATCTGAGAAGAGTGTGTAATTTAAAGAATATTACATGATGGTGTAAAAATATTTCATCACTTTAGTTTCTTTTGTTACTCTCTAGTAAATAACATAAGAGTAGTCCAGCTTTAACAGTACTGGGGCACAGCTTCCCATTTGTGGGATGCCTTTGATGGGGCAGTTGTAGCAGCTCCCTCCTCTAAGCAGTTGGCTCCATGCGACGTGCTGTGTGCTGGGCTACACACACTGCCCTGGCACCCGTTCCTGGAGTCTCTTGACCCATGGGTATGGCCAGAGCTTAAGAGTTGCAAAGTGTCCGGTGCGCGCTGTTGCCCAGTCCCTGTTTTACTGTGTTCCTGTGTTTCTGTTGTTTGGTCCTTACCTCCTCCTATTCCTCGTACGTTCCTCCACTGATTTATGTAGTATAGAATATGAAGTGAGTGGGCATGTCTATGTTATCTATCAGAAAGCTTTTCATTATGAGATACATAATGCTATTTAGTTGAATTCAAAAGTTAAAACATTAATATTAAGATAACGAATCTGCCTTGAAGACATCTCTGTCGAGCAGACCTTATACAGGATTTCATCTTTGACAGAGTTTGCTTCTAATAAAAGATCGTGCAAACAAACTTTGTCTCTGAAATAGTCTGAAATGATATTGTGGATGTTCTAGAAATATATTCCCAGTGTACAGGGAGTTATTATAATATAGCTCTCAAATGTCATGGCATCTGTGACCACAAACAAAGATTTTAATCCGAAAATAGTTTGTGATAGTTCTGCATGAATGCAGAATCTGCCATCTGCTTTCACCTTGACTATTTTCTTATGGAAATTTTATATGGCTTAGTTTTTATACTGATTTGCATAGTTTAAATAAGGATTTTTCCAATGAATTACAAAATGATACATAATGTTGCTGCAATTTATGGGAAAGGAGTTCTTTTGTCCCATTATATAACACAATAAAGATCTAGTTGATTAACTGATAAAAATGTAAAGACCTCACTATTATAATGGCACAGGAATTCAAATAATGCACTTCAGAAGCGCTGTGCCAGATCCATTTTCATATGGCTCATGAATTCTAAAAAGGGTAACAAGTCTGCCGCATTTGCTCATTGTGATTATAGCATGACTTAAATGCAGCAGCTGTAAACCTGACATGTTTGTTGCTTTCATAATGCAGTAATGAGTCAGAGTTAATCCATGCTTTTATTTCTCCTCAAAGAACAGCAGAAAAAAACCTTGTGCATATTGTTGCTGAACAGAAATAAAATACTTTAGTGATGTAATTTCTGTTTCTTATCTGCTATATAGTCTTTACTGTCATGTATAGGAAATGGACTGTAAAGTACTTCTCCGAATTCTTGCTATATTATGCACCTTGCTTTCTCTTTGATAAGTTTCAGTGTACTTCTGATTTTTCTGTTCACCAGTTCATGTCCATACACTGCTCTGACACCTCAGTGAAAATACTATTTTGTTTAGGAGAAATTCTCCCTAGATTAAAAAAAAAAAAGAATATACCTCCATCTGTTTTGATTGCAAGGAAAACTTCAGAATGTTAACTGAACAGAATGATTCATAGCAAAGCCTGTGGCCTTTTGTTTTGGTGTGAGTGGCATATGGGAGATGCTGCTATGCATGTGCTCCCTTTAGTTAAAGGGAAATTGGGTCCAAGGAGCTGAAGAGATATGGAATAGTCAAGTCCAGGATAAGCTATGCTGGGGAGAAATGTAGTTGCAAGGCTGATTATGTTTTCAGTATCTGTACATTCTGAACAGCAGCTTATTTGGGCAAGTCAAATGAGTAGAGCGCACAGAAATACTACCATGTCTTTTTTTTTTTGTTTTTGTCCAGTTGAATTTATACCGCTTTTAGCTGAGGATGGACAAATTAGCTTTGTGTACATTGGTAGTAAATAAGAACTTTTCTCCACAGGAGTTTTCTTAGGGTCAGAGAAGCCTCATTAGCCTCATTACTCATTTCATGAGCTTGTTGCTCACCTTTTTTTACTTAGGCCTATATACCATCTTGGAAATCCCTCCTCCTCCTCCTTAAACTCCCTCCTCACTGCAGATTACAGAAAGCTTATGTAACTAGACAGACTGCAGCAAGGATAACGTAGCCTTCTAGGGAAGCTAGCATCCCTTGCATAAGAGAGGCCTCGACGCTTTTCATTTCTGATAGCTCTTTGCCTCCCCTGCAACACTCCTCTGCAGTACATAATCCAGGAAGGTTTTGGCCTTGCATCCTTTTGGCCTTATGGCTATTGATGCATCAGTCAGGGCTTCCTTTCAGCTGGGTATCAGCAGTATTTGGAGCCGGGCAGCAAGGGTGATGTGACATTAAAGTCACTGCCTGGTTCTGCTGGAGGTAACCACTGCTGACCTGCGTGGAATTGAGTGTGTGCAGCAAGTCAGGGCTGTCTCAGTACAGAATAAGAAAACGTGGACTTTCCAGGTCGAGACCATCGATCAGGTGGTCAGCAGGGGGGATACAGGGTCAGAAGAAGATTTTATTTGCTTGAACGCTTGGCATGTGTTTTGAGTTCTGTCAGCTGGCCTAGTAAAATAACTATCTCCCTTTGTAAATGTGCTCACAGCGGTAGTCCTACTTCTGTCAGACAGAAGTATTTTACATCAGGTATTTCAAACCGTCTGTATTCAGATAGTTTGAACATTACAGTTGTCTCTGGAGAATTGTGGTAGGGATGTTTTTTAAGGTTTAGTTGGAAGGTGGTTGGTTGCCCACTCATAAGTGAAAATAAGAAAGCCACAGGGCAACACTTCTGTGTGATCTATCCTAGGATAAACTGGAAGAGCTCTACTAGACAATCAAAACAGTGTTTAAAATGTTTAGTTATGTAGGGCCTTAGGACAGGAAGGTGGCCAGGAAATTCTACAGACCTTCTCACCTCCTTTCAGTTAACTCCCACAGTGTTTGGGTTTTTTTCTTTATTCCAATAATTTATCTAACATTCCTCACACTCTTACAATAATGCCTCAAACTTTTCAATACCTTGAGCTTGCACTTGTCCTCTAGTTAGCAGTAACTTTTTCGTATTTGATGCCAGTACAAGTAAAACTGATGCATTCATCAGATGCCTTTACAGTTTTGTACACATCAGCAATATCGCTTCTTCAGCTGCATTATCTCAAAAATACAGACAAAACTTAAATTCCTACGTCTGTGAAATCCTTAAATGCTTCTACCTTTTCTCCTGAATACCGTGTCTCCATTGTGCCTTTAAATCCAAAAATAATGAATGCTTTTCCTAAAGTAACTTTACTAATTTGTTTGACTGCTCAAGAACAACTTTCTTCATATCCACTCAAAACATTAGTATATTAATATATTTTAGTTTTTTTTTTTTTTTTTAAGTGAAACACTTTCTAGATTTGAATGGAAGCCAACTGTATTCCCTAACCATTTTCTGTGAAGGTTTCCTGGAGTCAGGAGTGGAGGTAACATCTGATCCTCCTCTGTCTTGCATTAGTTACCAGTCAGATTGGCAAAGATTTTCACACTTGTACTAGACATGTTTCTACTAGGCAGCCACACAGGGGCAAAGTAGAACAAATTCCACTTAAAAATTACACTTAGAATCTATCACAGCACCCAGCAGTGGAAATTAAACTCTTTGCTACTGATTAATTATGATGCACGACATGGTGAGGACAAGTGATTGTTCTAATTTTGTGTATATGTATGAGGAGGACAACGCAAGAATTCTTCCTCTTTGCACTGGAAAATTATCATAAATAAAGCTAGCAATAAAGGCACATGATCCCTAAACCAATGAAATCAGTGGTATTATTTTTCTGACTTTAACTGGCTTCAAATCCACAGCAGAATTTGCAGTGTTACATGGATTTTGTGGTAGGTCAGAACAAAGGAGAATATCCTTTTAGTGAAATAAAACAAAAATGAACTCAGTAAAATAAAAAAGCAACCACTTTCTTTGCATTCTACCTCAAAGTTAAGAGTATTCTCTGCCTAGCTTTGAAAGTTATTTCCATTTATTTTTATAAATAATATTATCCTTAAGCAACAGCTTATTTTAAATTTGAGAAAGGAGATGCTGGAGGATCAGAACAAAGCTGATCTTCTCTAAATGTATCTCCTAGGTAACAATAGTAGTTTATTTGGACTGTACACTTTTGATTAAAGGAGTATATTTTGTTAGATATCTGTACAATGCCTTGTACAATAGGACCCAAATTTTCTTTGTAGGCTCCAGGAAAATAATATGAAAACTAGATGAGAAGATATTCTGAATAATGATTTTTTTTTTTTTCATTCAATTCCATTCAGATACTTTCTGGTATTTTTCAGAGCAAGCAGTTCACACACTACAATTTTTCCAAGTGCAACTATTGCACTCAGAACTGTTGTTTCTAACAGGTGAGTGGTAAAAGCAGGAGCAGTAATATTGCAAGTACGTCCTATTTGTTAAAATCAGCACTGCGAATAACAGCAAAATTAATCTTTAAATAACAGCAAAGCATAAAACATGTGGAAGATAGCCGCATCATCTTTACCTGGCCTACTTATGAAGTCGCAGTGTCCTAAGCCTGCTATATCCATCCTCTTTAGGAAGAGAACCATGCTAGTTAGGTTTGATTCCTGTATTTTGGCTGGTAGATGTGGTTTCATTTCTTTGTATGTAAATTCTTCAGGGTACAAGCAGAAGAGTTTTCCTGGAAGACATTTCGGAAAAATTACCTTATTTTTTGAATCGTTGCATTGATTTTATTATTACTTTAGGTTAATGAATTTGAATTTTGAGCTAATAATTCTACCTGATGGAGACATTCCCAGAATTTGTTTGTGCATCTCTGCTTGACTTTTGCTGATAGGCTGCGTTATAACAGAGTCTGCTCTGATTCTAGGATTGTATACCTTTAAATGAGAGAGACATTAAGCATCAGACAACACAAATATTAATGGTCTGTACTGAATTTTTGTCTAGGTTATTTTACAGAATGTGTAGTAACGGTTCCATTTCTTTTTATACTACATATTTCACTGCCTCTGAAATGAGAGCAGTCAGCACTTCAATAAATTGACAGAGACTTAAGTTTTTCAATAGCTGCTCTAAGTATATTCTAAGATGAATGTCTTTTTCTGAAGAAATGCACCTTGCTAAAACACAAAACATGTACTGTATCCATGGTATCATCAAGAAAAACATCCAGAAAGATCATTTATTTCTTCCTATGACAAAGTCCTGATACTGTCTGATAACATTCTGTTCTATCATAACTCCAGATTTTTGTCTTATGCCGAAATCTATCAATCCAGCATAGGAAACAGGGACTGTAACAAAGATGTAAAGGGATACAGTGCCCCGTTGTAATTTTTCTTAATTCAGCCTTTGTTTTGATTAAATTAAGGAGCTGATGGAGTTACTTTCATGACCAGCAGAGGATGTCCATAAGCTTCTGTGGTGTATAGCAAGACACGCAACATCTAGATAAGGCAACTTTTTAGTCATTTTATCTGTATCATCCATGTCTACTTTAAGCAGAATTTTGCTCAAAAAGATAAGATGTGCTTCAGTGCAGGGGACAGATGAAATTTCTTTCCCACTGGGTAAATTCAGCATATATCACAACTACAAGACTTAAGTGAGATTTCCTTCTGCACGTAACTTCATCTGTTCCCTCTACATTGAATTGACTTTCAGCCATATGGATTGAATGTCAATTTGAATCACTGAGGAATGAGTATTAGATAACTAATTTTCAATGGCTATGACTAAGTAATTGAATTAAAGGGTACAAATTGTGTTATTGATAGAGGCGATTTGAAGGCCATCAGGAATGTATTGAAACAAATTAGTTTCCATCACTTCATATTTTGATTCACGGAAGTCTGCAAACACTGAATCTCACTTTGGGCTACAGATAAAAGTGGAAGTGAGGTTCATTCATTCATCGAAAACAGCTATAGTTTCAGCAATAATTTAGGTTATGCATAGTCTAATTGAAAACTGCTTTTAGGCTTTAGTTCCTCTCAGAAAAAAAGGATGACAATTTTTTTCCTTGACTTGAGACTGAGTTAATTTATAACACACCCCAAAATGAAAAGCCTTAAAAGTGACAGTGCAATACACACTTTCTTGCAATGAAAATGTGAGAAAGTGTTTGTTCCCAAGTTTCTGCCTAACCTAACTGTTGGGGCCCTTGCGGTGCTTCAGAACAATAATCTATATGAGATATAGAGCATGGAACTAACACTGTTTAGGATTAATTGCTTAGCACAACTTGCTTAGCATTAGTAGCTAAATTTGCTGAAGCCTTAGGCCTCAGGCTATAGCCACTGCTACGTGCTTTGAAGTAGTCCACCAAGGACACTGGTGCAGCTGGAAATGATACATCCTGAGAAAGTACAGATAAACTAGCAGAAGCCAGTGGGAACCAAGGTTAAGGGTAAGATAGCTTTGCTAAATAAGTAGCAAGGTACAAGGCATGACCGCTGCGTGCGTGATCGGTGCCATGATTGGCTACCTGTGACATAATCTGCATGGTGATTGGCCTAGCAAAGTGTACGACTGCACAAACATATATAAGATGGGCAAATTGCCGAATAAAGTTGGAATTGAACCTGCATTCTGTGAATGCGTATGATTCTTTCCCGTCACTCCCGTGGACTGCGACACCTAACCTTCAAGGCTAATCAGGATTAATAATCCCTAATCCAAAAGTTTAGGAACTGTTAACTTCAATTTTTGTGATTAGATCATGGATTATATAAAGCAACTGTATTACTTCATTTCTGTTGCCTACTACTGGAATATTTCTTTTGACTAGTAGAAAAAGTAGGACATTTACAAAGTCCGCAGTAATGCAGTTTTCTGGTTTGTATAAGGATTGTTTCTACACAATCACACATGCCTTAGGGCTTCACGTGAGTTTTGTATAAACAAAGAAAGAAGAGATTTAGTTCTGCTGCTGAACTAGTCCTTCCCAATGCAGGGTGGAAAACAAGAACTGAGGACATATTTAAATGAACTAAGTATGGTAACAGATTATTTCAATGAGTTGCAGCATTTTGAGGTATTTGGACATTTGGTATGTGACCTGAGCACCTTGCAAGCACATATCTGGAAGGAGCAGAAGCAGCTTAAAAAGAAGCGGGTCCCTGTGTGAACGTCATGGCCTGTGTTATGTGATCTGTGGCACTTCACTGCATGCAGATGTGTTAAGGAAAAAACGGATGTGGCTAATCCATAAAGCCATGTAATCTGCCAATAGATAGCCAAGAACTGATTGTATTTCACTGTTAGCAATACTGAAGAAATAATTATAACTGATGGGGCAAAACTAAGGTTTACGATGTGTGATGCAATTGGTTTGGTGCCCAAATGAGTGGCAGTTTTGGCAGTGAGTGTTATTCTGGTTTTAGAAATTTTTGAAAATTTTGTCTGCTGACTGAATTTAGGAGGTGACTGTGTTTTCTTACTTTGTTTTCACATAAGATGTCTGTGAAATAGTTATATATATTTTGGTAGTTTGAATTTGGAAAAATGCTGGGGAATCTGGCTTAAGAATGGAAAAATACTTGATCCCGTAGAAACTATCTGCAACAATTAATTACCTGCCCCTGCCCCTTTCCCCTGCCCTGAAAAAATCTGTGCATAGTTCTTTGTTGGCTTACCGATTTTGGTTATTTTACTAACCTTTCTTCTTTCAACTCCAACATCAATGACAAATGTTATGTTTTTAATCCAAACCAAAGATTCTCCAAAACTTGTGGTTAGTAGCACTTTTCTTCTGTACTTTTTGCAGCATTTCTGTTTATCTTGGTTTGGTTTGGGAATGAGGTCTTTTTTTGTGGGATATAAAGGAATTGGGATGAGTTCTCCAAGGTCAGGATTTAAATTAGACTCTTCTCGTCTGATAATTTGATAGGCTTTCTCAATTTCCTATAATCAGGAGAAAAATTTGTATGAATATTAAAAACAAATCTCAATCCGTAAATTTTAAACCCATTTATTTATTCTAAAGTGAATTTTAACTATGTATCCAACCATAGCAACAACTAAATCCAACATGAATTATCTAAATTAAACGAAGAAAAGAAATGGAATGGAATTATGGGCAAGATAACTGCATCACACTATATATAGACCAGGGAATGGCTGTACTGTTTTTTGAAATGTCATCTTCTCTTGTGCAATTTTCTAAACATTTTTCTCTAGCTTTAATCATGGCTAAACCAACCTCCGGGGAAGGCAGATGTACATAAATATAGTATGGTAATAGCAAGGCTGAGAACTAAACTTTATGTACAGAGGACTTTTAGGGTATATATCCGCATCGGTGATTTAGGGCTAAAGAGGAGTTCTTTTACTGCAAATCTATCGTATCCCTGGTGTCCTCAGAATGTTTTATGGGGGAGCTGAAGTTCATGGCTGTAGTTGTGCAAGTGGGGTGCCCTGGGTGGTAATGTCCTCCAGCAGTTAGCTCTCTGTGCATGCATGGTGTGCACCTGAGACTGGCAGCTGCTGTGAGCTGCATTGCTGGTGAAGATGCGCTATGGCCACGTGCTCCTAGAGTCACAACAGATCACAGCAAGTCATTGCTCCAGCCCCCTTCTGCTGCACCAGTCAGCACAGAGACATACCCTTACTGTCCCCTGTCACTGGAAGGACTAAACTGGCAGAGCCCCTATTTGAATCACTTTGGAAACTGCTATTATGTTCCTAATCTGAATAAAATATAAAAAAAATCGAAGTATGCAGAAACTTGCCTACTTTACCTTAACTATTATATTGAAGGAGATATAAAAATTGTGAAGTTATTCTATTGGTTTTTTTTCTTATGTGTTAATAAATTCTGTGAAGATTAATAAAGTCAAGAATATGTTCTTAAGCTGTTAATGGAACAGCAGCTTTAAAAACTCAGTCCACGAATTCAGCCACTTTGTTGTTCTAAAGCAGATATAATGGTACAAAGTGAAAGGATAAAGGCCACTCTCGGGAAGTAAAAATAATAACAATTTATAATTACTGCAAGTCTTAAACTGTTTATTTGAATACAAGTGATGGACAGATTGGATTGACAGCTATAGAACACTGTGAAAATTTTCTGAGAAGGACCTGATCATTGTGAAAGCCTGAGAGCAGTGAACTTGGAGTATCACTGCTATTTTCAGGGATTCAGAGATGCCACTGTCCAGAATGGACATATCTGTGCTGATAACCAGGATTATCTGTAACGCCTCCAGAGCGACATTTGAGTACGCAAACGGTTGGGAAGTTTGCAGCCAAAAATGAAAATGCAAATGGAAAGAACTTGTAGGCAGGTTTAAGCTAAAAAAATTCATGTGAAATGGGGCATTTATGCAAACGGGACATGTGTCCATTACTACAGAACAGTGATAACGTGGTAACACTGTGATATACCCAATGCCAGAACAGTTTACAGTATCCTAGCTCCCTGCATCGATGGCCCTTGTCACAGTATACCGCCTTTGCTACTTTTCGTATCACATAGCAGAGAAGAGTGATGGCCTTTCTCTAAGACTACAGAAAATCTGGTAGTTCCTTGCGTTAGTCTGTGCTACATCTATTGTAAAGCAGTATGCATACCACAGCATCTGTGTAGGGTAACAGGAAGAACCTGAAGTGATAAGAGCTATTATGGCAATGTCCAGTGTCTTAGATACCAGCAACAAGATATTTATAGGCCATATAAAAACTCAAATGTAAACTGTTTCTTGATTAAAATCAGAACGGTTAAAATCAGAAACTTACTTGTTCGCATGCCAGGAAGATCACAATATCACCCTTCTCTTTTGTATGGTGTATCTCAAAGAGCAGTCTTAGTGCAGACAGAAAATGGTCTTTCTGAATGCCACAAGTGTATACAACCTCTGTGCGGTGTTTGCTTTCCACTCTTATGAAGGGGACACTACCATAATAATTCTGCAGTTTGCTGGACATATGAGGAGCAGTGAGTATCACCAGCCTCAGTTCTGGTCGTGATACCAAGACAACTTTAAGAAGGCCAAGTAATGCATCAGTTGAAACAGTTCTTTCATGCACATCATCCAAGATGATGACTCCGTAGTAGTTCAGAAGAGGAACAGACATCATTTCCCTTTGTAGCATATCGTCTGTACAGTATCTGCAACATAAAAGCAGAAAACTACAAAATGTCTTGGAATATTCAGATTTGATTGCATAATATTAATTCAGGGTATTGGGGACAGCAAAGACCTTGTTCCTTCTGTTCTAACAAGAAAGGTTTAATAAGAACAATTGCTGCCTACTTTATAGTTATATTTCAAATACAGTCTCAAAAGAACTATGCTTTTAAACCTATTTTTAAATGGCTGAAAATTCAGTGAAAGTCAATGACACTAAATGGTGCTATGCTTGAAAGGATGCTGTAGGCAAAAGAAGAAATACTCGTACCTTAAGATCGTGACTTATATTGCTTTTCATGTTCCAAACTATCTATGCATATTGCATACCGTAACTAATCCTTGAGCTAGGAACTAATACTTTTAGGTAGGTAAAAGGAGGTGTACACACGCACTGAGGCAGTGCCGGAACCAAGATGAGAGCTTAATTCATACTGTAACTCCACTGTTATTCATAATATTCCTACCACACAAACTCTTTTAAAAGGATATTATTTTTTGCTGTGTTGCTCAGTAGGACTTTGAATCTTCTTGAAACAGGTTTTGTCATACAAGAGAGGATAGGATTCATCTTCCTTTCAGATCACGTGCAGCTGCGGGAAGGTGTGCTACAGGAGGAGCGTTACACAGTTCTCCATGATAGAGAAAGGACGTGCAAAATGAAGAGCTGTTGAAGTGGGTTTTCAGAAGTGGTGAGTACCCTCAGCTTCACTGGAAATCAGTGTGAGCTCATGTGGCTGGGGGCAAGGCTCGTGATCTAGATTTTATTGTTTGTTCCTGCCATGTTAAGGAGCCAAAGAAAGTAATTTGATAGAACTCTACTAACTTCTGGAGTGGCTCAAAGTCAGAATCCCTGTGTTGCTGCTGTCAGCCCATATTTAACATGTTAGGTGTTTTTCTTATCCCTTAAAAATCCTCCTAAATGATTTCTCTTTTGTTACTGAATATACCCTTTTCTAGCCATGATTTTTTCCATCTCAAGTAGACTGTATTTTGATTGCTTTTACATTCCAGCTTTATTTTGTGATAGATTTTCTCACTTTCTCTTATGGTTATGAACACTCCTGTACCAGAAGAGAGAGAGAAAGAAAAGCTAGAATAATACAGCAGTTACTAAGGTGCCTAATCAAGTTTTGCATTGATCGTAACATTACCCTTTTAAAGTCTTTACTGCGATTTAGCACATAATACATCTTTCAGGCCTTTTGCAGTTTATAGATTGATCACCAAAATCCAATATCTACATTTTGCAATATTAGAAACAACTTTATAATGCAGTGTTGCTATTTTTGTTTCCATAATTAAGACAAGAGTCTTTCAAAACTACAGCAATGTTCTCATGTGGTTGTTAGGTTCTCTGAGCTAACAGAGTTAGTAGAGTAGTGTAATAAAAAGCTAAGGACTCAAGTGCTGTCAGCTGTAACTTTTGCAGCTTCCTTGCAAATAATGGTAACATACCTTTTAAGTTGAAGGGATTAAAAAACAAATACAAACCTCAGGACAGTTTCTGTTGTGCAGCAGCTTTCAAATGGGACAAAATACCCCACTTCGTGGCCAACATTGACATCCATTTCATCAGCTACACGCAGCGCCAGCCACACTGCTGTCTGCTTGTGCACCTGGGCGCATACGACTACACCATGTTGATAGTGGACAGAAAGGCAATACTCAGCACACCACTGAGGAATCTTTAAGTAAATAAGAAAACAAATACGTTCAGTATTTAACACATTTAGCAGAGACTGTAATGCAAAAGAAGTAGACAATTTGGAATTTGCATGGAGGAGCTGTATCAGCTTGAGCACCTGGTTCTTACCATCTGCCTGACTACTGGCAGATGAGCTGCACCTGACAGAAATTATCTGCCTGGATCAATGTCAGGACTCTGAATCTCTTAAACAGTCAAGAGTTGGAGTGACATGAACTAAAAGGTGGATTTGGGAATTTCTCAACTGGACTCAGGTTAGTTTGAATGTATTGCGAAAGAGACAGAATTGGCCCCTGGGGAGTAGGTAACACTGACAGTGTCATTCTCAAGTATCTCTGCTGCTCGATCCAACAGTGGTAGTGTGGTTGCTGGCAAGGGCTTCTCAGCTGGCTCAGCAGTAAACCTGTCCTTGCTAAATCATATTCAGGAACTTGACATAAGAAATGTGTTCCAGGAAGAAGACGATTCCAAACTGGTAAATGCTAGAATAAATATATGTAATTTCAGATTAATTAAGTCTGTAAACAAAGCTAGCTGAAAATGAACTGCTCTGAAAAGTTATGCAGTAGCACTCTAATTTCTATGTTTACAGTAGGAAATCAATATTGGAAAATATTAAATCAGTGTGTTATTGTCATGAGAATGTAAAATATCTTTATGAATATTATTTTAGTGAAAACATTAGGTTTCAAATCCCCCTACTTTAATTAATCATCATATGTAAATTAAGTGCAGCAACATCAGCTACATATAATTTTTCTTATGTTTTTAAAATTGTTATTTGTTATTTATGTTTTTAAAAATCTTTTAAAAAGAGCCAGCAAAGTGTTAAATCTTGTTAAACTTGTTTTAGAACAATTAAAAGAGCTGGCAGTCATTAGCACGTAGTTTATTATCATAGAGTGTTTGCTTTGTATAAATTACAGTCAACAAGAGGTGGAGTAAGGACCCGCTACTCTAAAAAAGATTCCTGGCCTTAGGCAGTGTGTATCCGGGAGGTGTATAACAATTCTTTTGGAGGAACATAGGAATTGTCAGTTAGAAGAATGATCCCTCTAGTTCAATATGTGATCTCTATCAGTGGCCAGCATCAAAGACTCTGAAAGGTGATGAGAAGACCTGCAACAGTAAGTTATCCTCTAGCTTTACCTGCAGGAAAGTTTTCTCCTAATTCCCAGTCATGAACACGCATATTTCAGCATATGATGTATGTCAAAATTCTTCCCTGCTTACTGAGGTAACAGACTTAGGTTGTTATGTATATTATTACAGCAGAGTTTGACAGTCCTATTGGGTATTTGTGTTTTGAGACAAACTGAGATCTTGGCTTCAGTGATATCCTTTGACAGGAGTTCTAAAAATTAATTGTGTATTGTGCTGAAAATGTATTTGCTCTTAGCTGAAATGAGAGAATGACCATCACTTTTCTCTAAGAAATAACCATCCTTATTTCAGTCCTGCATTCCCTTAGAGGTTTTTTCCCTAATGTTATCACTTGTCTGAAAATCCACTGTATTTCTTTCTGGTGCTGATATAGCACTAATCATAACTAGACCACAATTTTCCAAGTAAGAATATGCTCTGAATTCCACATAGGCATTGTAAAATTTAACCATCTCTTTCCTTACTATCCTAACGGTTTGCTTGCATTGTATATTGCTGCTACACATTGCCCGTCAGTTTTAAATAAAAGTTCTATATGTCTGTTTCTCTCAGACTGGAAGAATAGTCCAGAAGTTAGAGTATTAGTTTCAAATGTGGAGACTTAGGTTTAAGTCATTGCTCTGCTCCACCACTAGGCTTTCTATGCGATGATAGACAAAATATTCAGGGAAAGATTGAGACAGAAGAGAGAGGAAGGAAAAAAAAAAAAAAAGAAGAAGAAGCAGCTGATGCCTAAATCTGCAGTTAAAATCCTGAAATTGTGCCTATTTTGTCTTGCTGTAACTAAATTGCATATGTTTCTCCTTGTTTGGCATCAGGAATTGTGCCTTCGTGCCTTGAACTTCCCACAGTCAAAAATACTGAGAATGGCAGTGCCTAGTGCATACCTAAGTCTGTTACAGACCAAAAAGTAGCTTTTCCAAGAAAGACCATGCCTAACACACAGTCTCAAGATTAAATTCCCATTAAAATGTCATTTTAGACATTATAATTTTAAAAATACATCTGGAGGAGGAGAGATCTTGCCCTCTCCCTTGCATGCAAGTGGAAGTAGAATATCTGTACTCTTTCTCCTCTGCCTGAGGGAGTCACTTCTCCCTCAAAGAGGAATACCATAATCCCAAGATTAAATGCAGGACACCTTCCTGCTCAAGTTGTGTGGCTATGTAGAAAAAGGTTGAAGGTTGATTAAGCCAAATAGTAAGAACACAAGTGGCAGCATTAGTTGGGGAAGAAAGAACACATGGGAAGTAGCAGTTCTGGCTTCTGCTTCCTGTACCAACAATGTTATAGTCCATGAAACTGTGATAGTTGAGAGCTGTGATTGGCAGAGCAAACATGGAGACTAGAAGACAAACAGTTAGGCTACAGGTCAGGGAATCAAATACTGGAATAGAGAACTGAGAGAAAGAGGAAATTAAGAAAGGCTGGATAAGTACACTGTGGGAGGGGGTGGACTGAGATTCAGCAGACAAGGAGACAGGTAGGAATGTGAGAAGGACTAGGACTCAGAGACCATGGATGGAGGAGAGACTAAGACCACAACAAAAAGCTAAATTTGTGAGAACTGGATTTGGACAAAAACAAGCTGAAGGAAATGGTAGAAAGGAACAAGCCTGATTAAAACAAGGAGAGAAGTCTGTGTCCACCAAAGCATACTCCCTTCAGTGCCATCATTCCTCTGTTAGCATGTGCATTAATCCCCTTGGGAAACCATGTGCATCTCCTCACTCTAGTGCTGATCCACACAAGGAGGAACTATATGCCGAGGATGGGTTAGACTGCAAGGCTGTATCCGTGGGGTGAGAGTGCAGAGCCTGGTGAGAGTGACAGCCACTAACTTCAATTAACTTTCTTCTGTGGCATCTGGTACGTATATGTCATGAAAGTGGAAAAGGCTGCAATGCGCCACTGAAAACTAGGAAACTTGGAACTAATCAAAGGGGATCCAGAGAGAGCAACCAATTTAATGCATGTCATTTCAGTGTATAACATCTGACATGTATTTTAGCTGAGCACTCAAAAGATAGGGGATGCAAGAAGCGATGTTTCTTGTCCATCTTTGTTTCCTTACTTCCTCTTTTAATATGTTGCCAGAGTTAAAGTGAAGCTGAAATCCAAATAAAACAGAAAACAAAGCACAAATAAATGTGTAGGCCCCTATATGGAAAGACATTATTGTTTGGCATACTAAAGAAATAATAAAAAAGCAGTTAGTGTTTTAACAGTTTAGAATAAGGATGAATTGAGTGAGGACAATGTGTATGATGAGGTTATAATGATGAAGTTAGCCATGACTATAGAAGAGCCAAGAAAATTCTGCAATTGAACAAAACAGTTGCCAGCGGAATGATTTACTGATAAAATACTAAAGTAACTTGAAATAATTTGTAAAGTACTTAGATTAAGCCCTGGTCTCTCTAAAGTCAGTGGAAATGCACCCATATCTTCAGTACGCAAGGATTTTAGCTGATATGTTCTGTAATAAGTTTGAAAAATATCTAGTTGAGAGACAGGTATTCAAGTTGAGATATGATGTTGTGATATACAAACAAAACAAAAATGTACAGTGCACATGCTGGTAGATACAAGAATATTTTACACAGAGTTTTTCTAAGGTTACGTGTATATTTGGTTCCAAATTTTAAAATACAGTAGTTATTCATGAATGTGTTCTTCATTCAGTGCTCAGGAGCTTGGCATTTATAAATTTAGTACATAAAAAGATGTAGTTCTGAGATTTTTGTTACTTGTTCATAACACTGTATCAGACAATCGCAGGTTGAAATGTGGTATTCTTTAGTGCGCAACTTGTCCAAAAGCCTAAAAGAAATCACCTAAGTAATAACAGCTTGTAATAGACACACATGAATCATGTCAACTGTTTATAAGTATTTGAAGAAAGTAATTTAAATGTATAAGCATATATATATATTTTAATTCTATAGTTGACTGAATTAATCTTCTGCCACCTTTTGTATTTTACTCTCCCTCTCTGGCCTTAATACTTCAAGTTACAATACACGGCTGCGCATCTGTGTCTGCTCCGAGAACTGCTAAACGTCACTGCAGCAGTGTGTGCATGCACTGTAGCTCAGCTCTTGAGAACTGGAAATTATTATATTGCAGTACAAAACAGCACTCAGCATAAAAGCAGCCCACTACTTATTGAAACCAGATACTAGTAATATATGAGTCTGGATATTAATGTGCCTAATATCGATAAAGGACAATAGCAGTGAACAGTAAATTAAATGCAAATTTTTCTTCTGTTTTAAAAATCTGTGATATTAGTAAAATATTAAGAGACATTCTGAAAAGTATATGATATTAAATGTTCTTAAAAAAAAAAAAAAATCCTAATACTCACCTGAGAGCTCTTGCCAGTCTTAGCATCTCCTGCCACAATCACAATTTGATTATGAAGCAAACTTTCCATAAAAGTGTATTTCACTCGCCATACTGGAAGTTCTTCTCTTTCTTTCATAAGTTTATAGTAACGGGAAGAATAAGGCAAGCCATCGAAAGGATTAAGTTCTAAATCTTCTTCACATACTAGCATTTCTTCTTCATCACCGTCACTAGAGTCAAGTAATTCGGAAAAGCAGCGGATCTCTGGAGAAAGGGTTAAAAACTCCATCTCTCTTTGATACGTTATTCCCAGCAGTAGCACGTCAGCGACGGAAGGCTACGGAAGGAGTCCTTTGTATCGGTAGATCATTCGGGCCCTGCAAACGCGAGGAAATCCATTCCTGCTTGCTTCGGGAGTAATACTTCCCAGCTCTGCCGTTCCAAAGTTCGGCTAACTTTCGGTCTCGGGGCCCTGGTGCCCTCTTTGTTTTCTGTTTGTCACACTTCGAGTTGCTGAGTAATCCAAAGGATCCTGGAGAAAATATATTTAAAAAATAGTCCTAAAAACAAACCTCCCCAGGATAACAGGGATTAAATAAAAAGATATTTAGCAGAAACTGATTACTTTTTGCATTTTAACAGCGTGGTAGAGTCAGGCCACTAGCAACAGCTAGTTTGTTTGCTCGTGCTCTCATCTGCCGGTGCTCGGCCGGTCGGGAGAACCGCCGGGGAAGAGCGTGCTGCGCCTGACCTTCGTCGCGCGCGTCAGCGCCCCGGCTGACCGTGCACGGGAGGCCGGGGGCGGTTTTTGTGCTGGGGAGGCACTCATGCGGCTGCCTAATCCTCTCACAAAGCGGCTCGCCGCGGGCGGTGGGGAAAGCCGCGCGGGGGCCCCGGGCGCGCGGCTCGCGTGTGCCGCAGCTGCGTCCGTCGGGAAGGGGGCTTTCAGCTGCCAGCCGGTTGCTCTGTTTTGTCGTGCTGCAGCGTGTTAGTTAGCAAGTCGGAGTGGTGAAGAGTCTTCTTGTGTGCACTGTGTATTCAGAGTAAACAGAAATCCTGTGAGGCCTTAGCCTCACGAGGCATTTTTTATTTTAGTCCTGGAGGCACCTCTGTGGTTCAGCAATGATATCGATAACGTCTTGATGAAGAGGCTATGAGCACAGCGCTCGTGTGCCTTTCCTGGATCATGTAGTCCAATAAAAGTTATTACCTCTTCTTACAAGTTTTGCTCGTTGCGTGGCTTTGGACCGTACTGGCTACAACCCTAGTGATGCGTTCTCTGACGACAGCAGCATAGAAAACCAAAAGACAAAAAGCAAAAAGCAATAGGAGAAGATCTTTTGTTCAGCAGTCTGAATATCTCAATCCAAACGCGATAAGTTTAATTATATGCTGCTCGCAAAACAGGCTGATTACTGGCACTTAGAACAGCTGGCAGCAGAGCCTGACAAACCGCCCAGCCTGAGGGCCAAAACCAGATGTGAGCTACTGGAGGAGCAACTCTGAGAGGCAGAAGGAGCAGGTGATTCGCCTGCCCACTCCCCGGCGTTGCTGACCATCCGTGGGGACATACCTGGTTAATCGTGATACCTGCAAAGGCAACAAGCGTCCAGTTTCCGTACTCAGTGACTCTGAATTAGTTCACATGCAGATAGGCACTTCATACAGCGAAGACACCAGAGATCAGCAGCTTTCCCTCGAGGAGGAACAAATGGTTTTATGAACGGCAGAACCTGCTTTTCCTGAGACCCTTCCTTGGCGAAGGAGGTTCTTGTTCTTGTTTTACATCCTCTCCCTGCCTTTTTTCCCAAAATCTTTGTAAACTCACTATCACTGAGGTCTCGGCCTCTGTAAAATGTGGCTGAAATCAGTCAATAAGCTTAAATGTCATGAGGGGACTGGCAGAGCACAATCCCACAGATGTTTCTTTATGAAATGTAGATAAAAGTGCCATGAAGTAAACGGGTGAATTACAATTGTCCTGCATTTTGCTCATTTTTCATATGAGCAGCAGCAGCAGTATGTGCTTTCTGCTTTCCTCAACTTCAGTGGAGACTTACTCTCTTCAAAATGTAAAAATTGGGGCAGCAATATTGTCTGGTTCATTGAACAAATTTGAATATCTGGTTGTACCTCAGCAATCTGTTGTTTTTACTTTTTTGTACCTTTAAAGGAAGAGAGCAAATTTAAATAAGTTACCAAATTAAGAACGTTTACTCTTTGAAAACCAAATATTATGAAACTAATATTCCTTTCGTGATAATGAATGTTTTAACAGAGCAGGCTGCCAGCTGGTTTGTGTTGTTTATCTTTGCTAAAATGGGGCATGTAAAAGCATATCATGATCCGCGGCCAGGTATCTGATTGGTGACTCTGAACCTCTTCCTGGAGCATCAGCCCAACTGCTGCCAGCTGCAGCCAGCTTCTCTGGCAACCAAAGAGTCTAAGAAGCACAGCCAGAGAAAGGCTGGCTTAGGAGCATGACTGAAGGTTGCCTTTGCAAATTAGGACATCCAAGCAGTTGCTCGTTGCTGCTCAGTGTGCCTCGTTGCTGTAGCTCTGCCATTTTTTTGCAGAGTATTGGTTTCTGATCTTGCATCTTTAGCCCTTGATTTTCACCTTGTGATGTCCGTCTGTTCCATCCAGGGCCCTGTCACTCCAGCCCTGATCCCTGCTCTTGACCAGACTGTTGAATGCCGCTTGCAGTACAGCCTCGCTTCTTGGCTTTGGCCTTGCCACTGAGCATGAGCTTCTGCCCCTTGGATTGCTGCACCCTTTTCTGATAAGGCTTCCTGATCATCACATCTGATTGCTGTCTTTATAGCAGGCCCTTAAGGATTTGCAAGATATGCTTTTTTGCATTCTACAGTGGAATTTAATTAATTCTAATAAATGACAGAAACACCCTATGCAGTTGAGTGTTTCTAGTAAAGCAGGGTGTAAGCTGCTTCCAAAAGATATTAATGAGAGCCTTGCTATTCATTTAAATTGTATGTTATTGTGCAAGTGCTTATGATAGTGTTGTAGCAAAGCAGTAAATACCACATAATTTATTCTGTATCTTTAATGAAGCCTTATGAATATATAGGTACTCTTTGCAGCTTTGCTATTAAATCCTTGAGAGGGGGAGGATTTTTTGAGCGTAAATTACAGAGAATGTGAATTTGTAATCTCAAAAGTATTACAGTGTTCTTTCTTTTTTCTTCCATTTTCTTCCATTTTGACTGCAATAGTTTGCAAGAGCAATGGAAATTTAAGGGTGCCATTTCTTTTTTCCCAAAAATGTTTGAATAAAGGATTTTGGATTAAATTTGGTTTACAATGAAACAAACGAGGCCTATGAAATATGGATGTCAAGTATATCGCACTTTTAAAAAGCAATATTGTAGTTTATTCTTGTTAGATGAGTACTAGAACATGGTATCAAGAGCAGTCCCTGTTTCCATCCTACTTTCCAGCCCAAAATCCTTTTGATGCCAAAACCCTCCAGCACTGCTGCGTGTCAGTACCGAGATGTGGAACTGCCTCTTTGCAGCCAGAATCCCTGAGAGTGGGGAGCTGTTCCTAATCTTAATTTACATTTGTCCTGAAGTCCTTGCTAATTATCTATTTTAACATAAAAAGATTTATGCCTGGTAACATATTTCTGTCTGTGTGCCTGGTATAAAGCCCACTGGCTTCACTGCGCTTTGGATCAGGGTCTAAGTGAGCTGTCATCTGTCTGAACCCCAAACACTAGTATGTCCTGGGGATGGAGCTTCCCAGGCTCAAAAGAAGAACATCTCTGTGATTTATGGAGTCCTGTTACTGAAAAATGGCAGTTCAATAGTCTCTGCAGGAATGTTTTTGGTTGCTTTTTATACTCATACGAATATGGAAGTTTGGTGCCTGGCCAAGAGACAGCAAACAAACGTTGAAAAAAATCCCTTTCGTTTGAAGACTGTGTTAGCTTCTCTGTTGGCCTAGTGACAGCAACACTTAACTTTGGTTATGCTGTAACTATATT
The DNA here is from genome assembly GCF_036417845.1 of Apteryx mantelli. Classification (NCBI taxonomy): domain Eukaryota; kingdom Metazoa; phylum Chordata; class Aves; order Apterygiformes; family Apterygidae; genus Apteryx; species Apteryx mantelli. The sequence continues at coordinate 41,872,331 of NC_089984.1, forward strand.
GCTCTGTATTGAGTAAGCTATAATACTAAAACAGAGAATTCCCCTCATATAAATACACTTCTGTGCTGTTGTACAGAAGAGTCACAATTTTTTTGTGTTAATTTCCACTTAAGGTTTTGTTGGCTGATAAAATATTATTAGTGCTGTATTACTGCTCTTAAAAGTACTGACTATTAGGGATAGATTGGTTTAGAACAAAGTGGTTTAAGTAAAAAAGATCTAGATTTAAGTCGCTGGTTCCTCAGTACTGAATGAGAACATGAGACTCAGCACAGCGCCTTTGGAAATCAGTGCTGCTGGATTTGTCCTGATTACAGCAGGGCCTGCTGAGATGTCTGTGTATCACGCTGTCAGAGTCATAATAATAAACATAATGCAGAGACCCTGGCTGACACTGTACGCGAACATTTGCATCCACCCCATGACTAATAGGAGTTATTTCTTATTCAGCTAAGCAGAGCCTAGGTTATTGATTATTTTTCTAGCTGAAAGCTAGAAATGCCCAAAACCATATGGCATCCTTAAACTTGCATGTTCTTGAGGTTCTTCAAATTTATTAGGTTAAAACTGTGAATGACCCTTCTTGTTAGATGATTTTTTTTTTTCTTGTGGATGGAAATTGGAATTCAATTAAAAATCACAATGTAATTGTTTTACCTATGCAATAATATTGAAATTAATGAAGAAAAAATATAACATTTTAAAATTCCAGTCAGAGTTCTTAAGAAAAGGAATTTTGGCATTATAGGTAGTGACTTTAGAGGATGGTTTGAGGTTAGCATTTCCTACGGGATTTTAAGGGTGTTGTGTTTTGGCTTCTGCCTACATTTTCTTCATAGGATTTTTTTGGTAAGGCTTTCCCTTTTCTTCAGCAAGTGACTTTTTTTCATCATTCCTCCAACTTTGAATGAGATATTTATTATCCTGAATTAGATTCAAATCAAGAAATATTCTCTTTGCACTTGGAGGATTTAATGGTCAAAAACTGTTTTACCATTTCAGCAGGCTCTGGGTACACTGCAGTGACTTTGCTCCATTCAGTAGTGACAACAAATACAAACTGCTTGTGTATTATTTTTACCAATGAATTATAGTGAGTTTAGGACTTCATATAGGTTATGATAAATTCACATGAAGTTTAAGTAAGTTTTATTTTTAAAAGGAGAAAAAGTAAATTAACTATACAGATTCAATTTTTGTTCAATTTTGTTCAATTTTTTCCCCAGTACCAAATCAGTAGCCTGTAGCCTATCAAATAAGGTATGTTTATGTACCATTTAAGCCTAAATAGTACTTCTGGAAATAATTGGCGTTTTGTCCATATGCAGTAATAGGCGTTAGGTTCCCAGAAGTGCTGAGGTTATTACACCTGCCGAAGAAACATAGAGCTTCTCGGGTTGTGCTGAATTTGCTGAATGTGCTCAGTTCCTTGATTGGGAGGTGGCAAGAGGAGAAGAGGGAAGGAAAAGGGTTGGGAATGCATTAAGCTGTGTCCCCTGAGCCATCTCCAGGAATGGACTCCTGACTGGCTGAATGCCTCTAACTTGCATAATTAAAAAAAAACTGGCTCAGAATGTGTTTTTTGTATACTTCCGTATTTATCACTGCGGTAATGTTCATAACAGGAGTACAAAGCAGCATTTGCTCAACAGAACAATTGGATATCTCATTAGCTCTAGTATAGCTGTGTTATAACGTTGTCCCAGAACCTGTCAGGCATCAAATCTATTTGTTTACCCTTCATTGGAATGACGATATGAGAAGCAAAATAGTAGCTGTATGTATCTTTCACAAGTATGTATTTTTTCCTAAGCTGTTTTAGGGAGCAGCTTTAAGTATTATTTAAATATCAGGACATCTACAGAAGAAAGAAGATAGAAGGTCTAAACAGAATTTTATTCTAATTTATTAGTGGTTTGTTAAGTTTTATGTAATGAGATATGTAATGAGATATCTTCATCTGCTTTCTATTCATCTTGAAAAAGCAAGACCAGCATTTTCTTTTGAAGTCATTAATACAATATTCATGCATACTGTGGCCTTAACACTTTCCAGCGCAGGAACAGCAGGAGGAGGAGGAAGAAATAGAGATAACTCTTAGGGAAGAGAGTAAAGGATTTTTTGGACTTGGATTTGAAATGAGATGAAGAGTCAGCTAGACGGTATTAACACAGTTTGTTCCAAATGACAGGAACTAGAGACAAGAAGGTTGGGTAGGGGCCAGAATGTCTGATGGGGCTAGTGGTGCAGCGGTGAAAGGAATAGAGAAACATCAGGCTGTCTGGCAGACAGTGGGGGTTTTGCTTTAATAAACAGATGAAAGATTTTCTCTGGAAAGTATCTTAGAACAAATTGGGAACTATGTTTGTGCAAATGTTAGTAACGTGGTTGTATTTTTTTTCCTTGAATGAGAAGGCAGAAATACTTTGAAGCTCTGGAATATGAATTTCTAGATCCCGAGGGGGGAAATGGGAAGGTGTGGAAGGGAAGTGGAGCCGTGAAAAAGAAAGGTGTGCAATGCGAACCATGGGGAGCACTTGCATCTACAGGTAGTGGCGGATAGTGGTTGTGATAGATATACAGGCAGACGACAAGGGATCGAGTGGAAAGTGGACCTTCAGTCATGCTGAAGTCGGCAGGATTCTGCTGTTGCTGAGGAGGAGGCGTGATTTAACCCAAAGAGTTTGAGAAGCAAGGAAGCACTGTTTTTGCTGGTACTGGTGGAATAGATTGGAAGAAAAGTTGAGGGAAAAGTGGTACAGGAGTGGGAGTTGTACAGGTTCTGCAAACTGCATAACCCCAAATCAAAAAATGTGTTAAGCTGTGGAAGAGGTTACTGACGAGACGAGCAGATCTGCTGCTTCAGCAGAGGCTGAATCGAAGCGGTTGGCCGGTGGTTTTGCTAATTCAGCGCTTCAGTTTTCTTTGCAATTTTTAGCCTCAAGCATGCAGCTTTTGGAGTGGTCGGTGTCACCGTGATGGATTATTGAAAGAAAAGTCAGAATAGTATCTGTCTCTTTACTCCAGAATTAATTTTCTGTATCGCAAGTTGAATATTCTTACCTCCTCTTTAGGATTTAATGGAAGATGGTATTTTTCATATTTTTCCTGATAGAATAAAACATCAGATTCCAAAAAAACATTTTGATGCCACAGGTGCCTGCCTTTCTCTACGCACAAGTTTATTCATTTCTTGAAGGTATAGGCTTTCTAATGTCTTAGTTCATGCCGGTAGAAAAAGTATGTGTAAAGTTAACTTTTCCTTTTATATTAAGAAATGAAACAGATTATTTCACAGCTATTCTTCTGTAAGTACAAATTTTATTAATCTGTTGTAGGTGAACTCCAGAATCTTCATTTATTAGTACCTGTTTGCCCTTACTAAGTTTTACATAACTTGTAGCTTAGTAACTTATTTAGTGAAGCATGAGGTGTGAAAATGTGGATATGTTATACATACAGGGCACCTTCTGATAAACAGATACTGCATTAGTGCAGAGCACAGTACTGTGATTCTGCAAATACCAGCGGAGGCAGAGGGCAGAAAGCTTTGCCCATGTGAAGCACTGGCTTTTGCCTGCTGAGGTTGAATACTTTGGTTCAGTACAGTCCTGTTTGACCTGAACTGGAGCTGGCAAGGCTGGTTTCCTCCGCTCACGCTGCGACTGTCACGGGAAACCGGCAGGGCCCAGTCTGCCCGGAAAAGAAAAATCAGCTTTGTTTGGAGCTGTGGTCACTGTCACTGCTGTGTTTCGTTACAGAGCTGTTGTAATGATGTCGGTGTCAGCTGAGACCTAGAAAATCCCATTTCATTAGTTTGGCCACCATTTGGATTAATTTCGCCCAGGATGTTAACAAATTCATACCCTGATCAGGGCAGTAGGAGTTTTGTTACAAACTTAGATGGAGTCAATCTTTGCTCGTTGGCTTTAACCCCGCAGTCCTTATGCAAGCCAAAATGTCAGTGAAGTTCGTGTGAATTGGCCTGACTCCAGCCTGCCAAAGCAAGGCCTTCTTGACACTGCATGAACAGCTGATGTTTAGTCTGAACGTCTGTGTCGTTACAGACGTAGAGCTAAGTCCTCGGCCTTTGAATCGAATGGGAGTTTTGCCGTTGATATAAATCAAGCCAAATTTTCTTCCAGAAAACATTATTAATATATTGGTGAGATGTCTGTGGTTAAAAGAATTATGGAAATATGACTTGTTTTCTGAAGGTATAGTAAGCCTTTATATAGGATCAAACTTGGTTACGTTTTTCAGATGGAAAGACAAAGTAAATGCTAAATAATCAGTGATCTCTTGATCTTGAATTTCTGTTTACCTCTGTAAAAGAAAGCATGTATGATTTTACATGTTAATTAAGAGAAATACCTACTTTATTATTTTATATTCACTCTCAGTAATTATGTTGTTTCTACTGAGATAATTTCACATCTTTAATTTCACTTTAGACTTGAAATTTTCCAGAAAGAGAACTTTTACTCTTTCCTTTGAGAGTGCTAAAACAGACCGCAACAATTAGAAACATTTTGCAGTGTGTTAGGAAGTGCTATATGCTCATGGTAATAAAATCCGGTACCTTGAATAAGAATTACTTTAATTCTTTTTAAGAACCTCTGAAGCAGGAAGCGAATGTAGCATCTTTGCCCTTTGTGGGTGCTTACAGGTAGCATTTTTTTTTTTTTTAATGAACACATCATAATTGGATGGACTAAATTGTATCATTTGTTTTTAAGAATGAAACAGATTTTTATGAAACTGTGAATGAATTATTGAATATTCAAATTCACCTAATCATTACTTCTGCGCTCTTTCTTTTCAGTTGCTTTCAGTCATGACCTGTGTTAAATAAATCATTTTTATAAAATAAAACATTTTTATAAAGGAGTGGTGCAACTTATCACAGTCCTGGCTCTGGCGGGGTATAAAAGCTGATGCAGGTCTGCTACAGTGTGACCCGGATCTGGTGGTGATTCCCCGTTGTGAATCATGCTGCAGGTCATTTCAGATTGCTAAGGTAACGGCAAACCATAATCTTCCCCCAGCTTCTACAAAAATTACTTGTAAGAGTTCTTTTGATAGTCTGTTATTTGTATCTGCAGTTGTTTGGCCTCACTGCTGCTGTGGAAATCCTTCGCAAAGGAGTAGGATTAGCATGTTAGCAAAATTTGCTGCGGGTTCTCCGAGATATGTGGTGAGGGGTTTTTTTAGTTTCTTTCTCCTGTAGTTAAAATATTTCTAATGCAAAGCAACTGTTACATGTGGTTTCCTGCTTAATGAAAAGCCATGCAGGTTTGATGGAATGAGAAGTATGGTCATGGTGCTTGAGCATTTCCTCCAAAGAAGCAACATAAGGCGGCAGTGGTATGTCTTTGCAAATAATAAATTTAAACTTTGGCTGATATTCATTTTGATTACTGTTTGGATATTTCCAGTTTATGAAGGTGGCTTGAGGGAAGGTGACAATTTAAATTTAGACGTTTTTCCAGCTTTCATGATGTTAGCTGCAGCTATGTTCGAGACACAGGCTGAATTAGAAACTGAGATTTTCTAAAAGTCTCTTACCTATTGCCTTCTCTTAATGGTTGAAGTGTCTTTATTGTTATTTTGTATTCTTAGTGTCCTCTCATTTAATATTACCGAACTGTTCAGTGAGACACATGAGTCAAGCTAAGTGTGTGTGGGGGAAGCTTTTCAGAAATAATAGCTAAAGCAATAAAATCATTGTCATTTAAATCTGTGTGCAGATAGGCTTTGTGTTTTTAGGTAGGGAATCAAGTGACCAGGTGATGTAATAACCTGAGGGAGAAAAACACCCCCCCCCCCCCATTCCTCAAAAAAACCATATCTTAATGAATGAATTCTCCTATCCATGATGACACTAGAGCAACGGCATTACGTTGAACTTTGCCTCTGTGCCTGGGGCCAAAATCTGAATTGTAGTCACGCAGGCTGCTGAAGAGAGAGTGCCCGAGATGGGGGATAAGGATTTGAATGAAGAAATAGCTGAGTAACGGGTCTAAAACTGACTGCTTTCTCCTGCACTTATTATTCAGTGGGTTTAAAGTACAGAAAATTCTGGAAAGACTTTCTTTATCCATGGAAAATGTGATTTCCTTAGTCAAAAGACACAATTTTTCTAATACTTTACAGAGTTAGTATTTTTAATACTAAAATACTATTTTTTTGCTAACTATACTAACAATTTTTTGTGGTTAGTATTAGAATTGTCTTATGTACAGTACTAGTCATAGCACAGCATTTGCTATTGCTAAAACGCATCCAGCGGACAGAGATTTAGCTAATTCGACTGTAAAATATTGCCAACAAATATAGTGTTTTCTCTCCACTTAGAGCTCCTGAGATCAAAGTGAGAGCAAATCATGAAATGGAAGAGCAGAGGACTTAGCTGCAGGAAGAGCTCAGGCCCCCTCTTACAAGATTGTTCCTTTTCTGGTGTTTACAATTTCTGAAAGTGGTAATAAGTGCTGAAGTCTTGTATTTGCTAATACACTCTTCTCCCCTGTATGCATCTGAAAACTATGCAAATTGTAGTTTACGATGCATAAAAGTATAATGGAATATGAAGTTTAAAGTACTCTTCTTCAAGTTAGCTGTTGCTTCACTGCTTTGTAATGAGAGAGAACTTTCCTATTAGGAAATGAAACTGTTTTATCATAAAAGAGCAGGCACCTACGAGTATGGCTCAGGCCAGTCGCCTGTGTCTCTTCTAATGAGAAAAACTCTAGACATTGTAACAATTTGGGTGGTAAATTGAAACGGAATCTGCCCTGGAAGGGGGTGTCTTATACAGAGAGGAGGCAAAAACTTGCTAGAAGCATTCATACCATCTAACCGTAGTTATATATTCTGTAGAGGAAAATGCAAACAGACTGTTGGCACTTTAAAAAAAATGAAGTCTTATGGACAAAGCTGACTACTTCTGTGAAATAAAAATATTTTGGTGCAGACTCAATGTATTTTACTCAGAGTTATGCTAATGCTGAACTCTGAGTTTGTGTGCACATAGTATATAACAACACGTGTGTCCTAGATCAGTACAGATAAGGGAAATCCTTCCTCATTCCCAAATGTATGTGCTGAAGACATATTTTCAGAAAAGGTGTGAAAGATAAGACGGGCTTTTCAGTGTGCAAAGTGCAATATTTTGAAGTTCTTCACAGTTAAAAAGCCCTTACTGTTGGTGCTGAACCTAGTTACTTTTTATCTAAGCCCACCTCTTTTGGTAATTATCATGTTGTACTAAAGTGATACAAGTTTTACAAGCAAGGGATATAATTAACTAATACGAGGTTTAGAATATCTTTGTAAGATATTTTTCTAATAAGAGAAGTAATTTAGTTAACATTTAACTTAAATAGGCTTATATAGAATGAACGCACAATAGTATGAATCATAGGCAGAATAGCTGAGGAGTGATTTTTGTTAAATGCAACAGGAGTTATGTTGGCTCACTAGCTTAAAGATAAAAGAATTTGTATCATTACGGTATGGGGCAGTATGATATTGCTCATAGAAAATGCTGATTGTTTTCTGGTAGTTACTTCAAACCCGTAAGTATATTTTGCAACATTTTAAGACATAACTGAAAATCAGTTTTCATTTTATACTGGTTTCAGAAAGGTATATGACTGAAAATCTGAATCAACACACACGCGCCTGTCTCTTAGAGTGTCATATTGACCAAATAATAAATGTTTCACTGCCTCTGTAAAAGGAAACTTCCGAAGGAAACTTTGCAATATTTGTATGGATATGGCCTTCCCAGAATGTTTTCTGAAACATGCTGCATCTCAGATTTGTTGAAAAGAAATTCAGTAAGAGGAATTCTGTGTGTATAGAAAAGTTTATGGTGAGGAGTAGAGATTGCTTTAAAACTGAATGTATAGGTCCAATATACCAGTGTGGCAACATTGCCTGATTTCTAAAGTAATCTCATGCAATAATTTTAGATATTATTTCTCCATCAAATAGTGAATTAAGAAGTCGATTCCCTTATTTAAACAAAGATGCAAAATATGTGCATAGTTTTTTTCTGTACTTATGGTTCTCCAAGTAGCTGTTATAGGTACAAGTACTAAATCAAAGGATAACATAGTTTTACAACTAAATGCCCAAAATCCATTTTATCACATGTAAAAATATTTAGACATACTGTATTACAGAAGTAATGTGTTGAAATATTTGTTCATTTTTTGGAAGAAGGATCAACAATAAACCATGTCCTCCAATTGCAGGAGAAGTGACGCTGCAGTATTCAGATGCTTTTGATCCCAGAGGGAAAAACAGGAAGAAGAGTACCACAAGAGCGATGGTTAACGTATTCAGCTGAAGAAGAGGACCCAAAATAACATACTTACAGCATCATATATATGTAGGTGCAAAGTTAATGTATTACTATCTTACAATTTGTAAAGCATTTTAAATTTGAAAATGACTGAAATGCTGAATATTTGCTGCAAAGACAGTTAAGTCTCTTTTGCAAGAGTAAAAAGTAAAAGTAGACTGTTTTGCAATATATTAATATCTAAAGTAATTTATTAATAAACATTTTGAATAAGTACTAATTTTACCTGTAAGTATTATCAAGGAATATTTTCTACCTTGCTGCATACTGTTTTTCGTTGGAAGGGGACATTCCGAGTCCTGAATAATTTCAGGACTTGCTGAAATGACTTCCTTGTTCAGAATCTTCCCCTGTGCCATTTCTTTTATACAGAGAGTCAGTACATGGATGGATAACGAGCAAAATTTTGTCAACTTCACTGGGGATGGTGTTTGTATCCTACCTATGTGTTAGGTATCTCTGACTAACAGTTACAGAGCTTACGTGCTCAAAATAAGCTCTTTACAGTTTTGGAGTATTTCGGTCACTTGGAGCAAACCAATACTTCCCATGAGAATATGCTTAGACACCATGTCCACTTTTTAGGTGTTATCACAAAATGAGTAGTGAGTCTCTCTGCTTCCCTTTCCTTTGAAATAAGTATGGAGTGGTGGTGTTAATAAAGTTCAGAGATTGCTTGTTTGTGTATAAAGGAATAAAAAGAAAACCACTGATTTAGGATGATAAATTTAGATATTAATGCTTTAATATTTCCTTTATTTCCTCCCCTTTTCTGCTGTCTTCTGTTTTTGTATGTTGATATGCAGCTTTATTTGCAACCAAGCAGCTTGTTTATGAAACAGTTGCAGAGTGGATGGGAGCGTGTGTGCACCACGGTACAGTTTGGCTTTCCTTAGAGTCCCAGGAGAGGGATCTTCTTGGGATCTCTGAAGCCTTTTGCATTGCATGGTTGCATGGCCACATACTTTGTTCCTTTTCTTCCAGATGAATGTAGCTTTTTTTCTGACACATACAGTGATGTCTTTAGGAAATTTATATTGGAGGTCACTAGGTGGCAGAATTAGACTGTATTAGTACTAACCTTTTTATGCTTTGTCAAGTTGGCTTCCTTATAGTCCATAAATACCTCTGTGACTATATCTGGCTTTCAAAGTTATCTAAAAGAAAAAATAATTTCTAATAAACAGCTCTTCAGAAGAAGTATTTTTGTAAAATAGCAGGTATTGTATGCCGGCCTTCAGAATTTTTGTAAATATTTGATTAATATTTCACTTAAGACTTGTTTTGTAAAATAAAATGATAAAACCTGCTCTTCCCCTCCTGAAATCTATACGCCTGCAAAAAGTATTTTATCATTTAGATTTGTAGATAATCTGTAAATGAAAATGTGTTTATACCTCTTTGGTGTTTTTCAAAGATGTACAATAGTCAGATATTGCTTTAACTGCATGTGGAGAATGAGGTATTTATATGTACAAATGGCTTTTCCTGTCTATAGTTGGCATTTTTCATATGAGAATAGCTAATCTACATGCAAAGTTAAGGTTACTTGCAAATTAGTTTTTTCCTGTACGGGACAGTTTTAAAAGTTGGGCTAGTATAGCTTCTAAAACAGTCACTGCTACTCCAGAGTAAGGATGACTTCCCTCTGTTCAGCTGAAACCTTATCCCCAGGGACATGAGCAAAACCGGGAAAAAAGCCCTACTCCAGCTGGAATAGCAGTGATTGTATCATTTGTATTCTGGTCTTAATTTATAATTTAGCTTACATTGAAAAAATCATTACGTTCCAATACAGATTATGTCCTGGCGCCCTGATTTGACAGATGGATCAGTATGGGAGCAGTGATGCAAAACTTAAGGATGTTTTATTTTGAGGGATAATGCATATGTTTTGAAAACACTCTAGAAACATTTAATCACTTGCTGTGTGTTGAAATATTTGGAAAATATTTGGAATATTTGAATGATCATATGAGATTGTTTATTCCCTTTCTTTTTAGGGGATATGCTACACAGCATTTGTAGATGCCCTTGAGCTAAGAGCGTCCGACAGATTTCGATTAAAGGCCACTAGTCCTAAAGGAGTTTGTGCTCATAGACCAGTTATCTCTGTGTCCACTGTTAGTAAGTAGTACAGAATTTTAATTTATAGTAAAGTGACTAATTTGCGAATTCCTTACACGGATTGAAAAAATTGATAAAAATGGAAATGATCAAAAAGCATAATGTGTTTTCTGAACAGACATTAGGGACATCACGTAATTTTAATTCAATACTCAGATCAACTAATATGGACTAAAATTAATCTGCAGATTAAATTATAGTTATAATAATCTCTAAAGTGTTATCTCAAATAATTTCTAAAATAAAATGATATGTATCCTTTTGACTTAGCTGTATACTTGTTTTCTGTGTTTAGGAAGAATATGGTTATGATAGCAAAAACATATCTGTCAATGAAAGATGCTGACATGCACACTCTTTCTGTGACTTACTTAGAAATCATTTTCACTGAAACTATCAGTTGCATTTCTCTTCAGGAGTCCAAGATTCTAGTCAGTGAATTGCTTGCCTTGAATAAGTTGTATTTCTGAAGTTATTAAAAATTGCAGTTGAAGTGTGAAAGGACCAACTATAGAAATGGAGTTCTTAAACTGACAGAGGCAAAAGTAACTTCTGTAAATGGCAGATGTTCAGGTATCATGAGAATAACATAAAAATCATTAGAGAAGAAAATAAGGTTTTTTTCTGATAAACATTCTGAGGCTTGAATAATGTATGCTTGGAATAAGGCAACTCATTTTCAGAAGTTCTAGTTCTGCATATTTTAAAATGATACCTGAAATGACTTTGGGAATTAGAATTTTATCATGAACCTTTTTTCTTAAAACTCAAAGTTGGCATTGGAGGAATTTTTTCTGCAGTGAAGGAAAGAGTTTTCCTAAAACATGAAAATATGTCTTTATAGATGCTGTTGATGTTTAAAATACATAGTAATTAAAGAATTGATGTATGGAATATTTCAGAGACATAGTGTAGTAAAGTAAACTTGAGCAGGTTCATTTGATTGCAAGTAGATCTTCTGAGGTTGAGACTTATTTCTTCATGCCTTTATAATGAACCTTGAGCTTTTCAAGTAACCTGAGTTTGCTTAAAATAATTTTATACTTACAAAATATTACTGTACAGGTTACATAAGCCCCTGGTCCAGATCGTTATGGCCAGCATCTAACCTCTGGCATAACATAAGCCATAGGATTTTCTTCATAAATTCTTGTCCCTGGCTAAAGTAGAATAACTGTGGAGAATCCACTGCAGTGGTAGGTCAGTTGTTCCAGAGAGTAATTACCCGTACAGCTTAAAAGGTATGCCTTTTTTCTCATGTATACTTTATTAGTTTCAACTTCTAGTCAATGTGTCTTATTGTGCCTTGTCATCAATTTTTATTCCCTGTGTAGATATTTTCAAACTGTATTCAAGCTTTTATATTTCATAATGGCACGAAGCAGAAATCTCTTTAAGTAGTTTTACTTTAGATTGATTGCCTTGCAGATTAGACCATGCAGGGTCATAGCAATCCTATGCTTGGTCTAACATCCAGAAAGTCTTCATAGTAAAATGTCATTTTCTACTATATGTTTTACATAGATATAACATTCATGCATGTGTGTGTGTATGTGTGTATATATATATACACACACACACGCACGCACACATATATATGTATGTATATATATACACACACACACCCATACACACAGGCAAGTACTAAGTAGCAAAGGAAGTATAGTTTAAGGCTGTGTAACTTGTTGCACCAACTGTTTTTTGTTATAGTTTATTTTTGCTTAACATACAAAATTTTTTTTAACCCTGATTTTTAAAAATAGTGTCTGCAGATTGTGCACAATAAAACAGAATAGATTTCTAATTTGTATTCAATTGGAAAGAGGTTTAATAAATCAGAAAAGCAGCTACTCTATTTGAAAGAAGTTTTCTCTCCCTCTTTGGTAAAGTACAAGAAAATTCTGCTTAAATGAAGCGTGCAATTTTAATCAATTGTAGCCTAAAAAAGAAGACAAACAGCTGCTGCTTGTTAATTGGTGAGTGTCTTCACCAATGATCTCATCATTTATTCACTGCTTTCAGTGGAGCCTTAAATTCTGTAAATAAAGGTGTTATCACCATGCAGTATGACTGCCTGAACATTTGCAACTGAACAGCTCTGATAATACATGAAGGATTTATTTCAAAAGAGAAATATGTGACCTTCACCTGCACAGATTCATTTTTTCATCTAATAATCACATTTGCTGTGAAAGGTCAGATCTCTTATATGAAACCAAGGGGAAGGCATATTTAATCAGCCTAGGTGAAAGATTAATTTCTTGTTAAAAATTATACCAAACAGTGAAGATTTTCCACTCTTGGAAGAAAAGGTTCACGTCTAGAACCATAGACTCTCGTGGGTTGAAAGGGACCTCCGGAGGTCACCTAGTCCAGCCCTCTGCTCAGGTCAGGTCCAGTTAGAGCAGGTTGCTCAAGGCCTTGTTCAGTTGAGTTTTGAATCTCTCCAGGGTTGGAGATCCCGCAGCCTCTCTGGGTCCCTGTCCCAGTGTTTTGACTGCTTCATGGTAAAAAAAATGAAAACGCTGTTTCCTTATTGAGTCAGGATTTCCCATGTTCTAACCTGAGCGTGTTTTCTCTGGGGATTTTTACTAGCCACGTGTGTTGAGCCATTCTGCCTTGGTAGGCCAGTGCTGATGTTGCTTTGTCCTGCTCTTGGATCAGCTTGTGGCTGAATATCACAGTCTATCCCAGTCTATCCTATCAGAGCCGTGACATGTTTTCCACAAAAGTATAGCAACATAGTAAAATATGTGAATTAAATTTAGCGTGGCAAAATTTCGAGTTTCTTTGTCTTTATTTTCCGTTCTTGCATACTCTTTCTCTCTCTCATATTTTGTCTTGTTCCCTTCTGTGTCTCCTTTTCTTTTCCTCCCCCATGTAAGCAACTTCAGCAGCTAAGCGCTATTCCTTCTCTCGGTTGTGTTCTTCTTTGCTTTTGTTTTGTCCTTGCCTCTAGGTTTGCTCTTTATATGTACGTTTTGCAGCTTGTTTCTGTGAGCCTTTACTGTCCTTATTTATCCTCCTGCCTCATGGAGTGGCTGGGTTAGGTGTCTCTCTAGACGACACTGGGACCTTTCCAGAATTATGTATTTATCTGAAAAATATTTTTGGGTTACGTAGCTAACAAACACATCAAGAACTATGAAAATTCAAAGTTCAGACATAAGCTCTGTTTTTTCTTTTAATAAAAAGAATTTAAAATTCATTGGCAAGTAAAAGGATACAAAAACTTCATTTGATCATATTTTGGTGTTTTTAGAAGGTATTTTTAAGACAGACTTGGAAGCCATTACAGAGTCTCCAAGGAAGGCAGTTATCTGAAATATTTTGTCATATTAATGTTATCAGTTCTTATAACAATTTTGCATAATATATTACATGAAACATACTTAACTGAAAATCATGGTATAGTTTCTGTTGTTCGTGTTAGTAAACTGGAAGATATTTCACGAAGCAATGTTCTGATATTTTATATGAAAACTAATCATGTACCAGTAGTAGGTTAATACAATGCTACTAAAATGAATTTGTCCGTTTTGTACTACAAATAACATTCTATTGTACTCTTTCGAAATTCAATTATCAGTATGTTCTGAGAGACTATACATACTTTTATATCAGACTTAGCTGTTATATTTGCAAATTTTATCTAAAGTGTATTCTGTAATCATTTGCTCTCATACCATTGACAAAATTAATGGATGATTAGAATATTTAAAATCATTATAGAAGTAGTTGCCCTCTGCCAATATTTGTTTGGTAAAATTTCTTTCCTTTTTTTCCCTTTAGCTTGTAAGACCTGGGAAGGTAGACGTTCCTGATAAATTGGGCTTTACTGCTCTGATGATTGCTTCTCAGAAAGGACATGACAGGTATTACTGCCTTCCTTTATCTCATCCAACAGGATTTGATTTTTTTTTTCTTTCCTTCCTGTATTTGGATCAAAATAATAGATCAAGGTACACTGGGGAAAAATATATACTGTATAGTTTTAATCTAACAATTTCGTTAATAAAGATTATAATCACAGTAATCTTTTTACTTCTGAATTCATTTTTAATGAAGAAAAATCCTTAAATATAACATTGCTTTTAAACATTCTAAAAAACTATCAAGAATATGATCCATATGCAAATCTAGCATAAACAATTTTTTTCAATATCTATTTTAGTGAAAACATATCAAAAGGTTTTTTAATGGCTCTATGTTTTATCTTAGACTTATGAAAATATTCATATAAAAGGGAACAGATGTACCTCAGAAGAATGGAAGTGGAAAAAAGGTGTAGTGTGAATATATTTGATATATAGAGACTATATAACAAATATTGCAACATATATCTATACTTATAGTGATATCATATATTAAAACATATGATATATTTTGGTATGACATTACATTTTCATAGTCGGAGATTGTTATTTCTAGTCTATTTCTGACCACAGTTGCAAAATATCAGAATTTTTGACTTGGGATGTAGAATATTTTCCAGATTTTGCTGTTACCATTCTTTTAGCCCACGGATGGGATTGTGCAAGTTCTCATCTGCTTCAGAGTAAGTGAGGCACATAGTTAAATCTTCAGTGAATGTAGTTGGAGCTGGTTGAACTTGCACTGAAGTAGGTTAGAGTTTGCTTGCAGACTGTCCTGAGGGGATGGCAATTTTCAACTAGACAAGTGGGGTCAAGCAGCTGAGCGATAATAATATACAATCCCATAGCAATTTATAGTAAAACTGCGTGTCTGGAGCTTCATATCCATGTTATTCTGAAAAGAGGGAGTCTTTGTTAATCCCCTTTTGTCTCAGTTCTGAGCGCTGAATGTTGTAGGTCAGTAGTAGTGTCTTTCTGAAGAAATCTAAAGAGAGAATACTTATGCTGCATGTATTTTCTATGTATTTACAAACGTCTGTATGTACTTGGCTCTGACCGATAGTGTTTTTTTCCCCTCCTTTACTAATCTATGTATTTACCCCTAGATTTGAAAAGAAAGGAATCAAGCAACATTGATATCCTTATTTAAAAAAAGCCTGTCCCAAGTTGCATCTCCGGCAGACTGCTGTACCACAAGGGAAGCATTGATAGATAACCAGCAGCATCCTTTCCTGTGTCAGAGCTCCCTGCTCTGTGTACACTTTGTGAGGGAGTTGTACGAAGGAAATCTCCCTCTTCTTATTCGGAGGCAAAGAATGTTAGCACTTGTTTTCTAATCTGGGGAGTGAAGGTTGCATCCAAAGCGTGCTTCTTGGGTTGCGTTGCTCAGGCATCACCGTCTCATATGCTGTGCTGTGCATTCTACTGATTATTTTGTATTATTTTCGGAGAATGGTAGAACGCTGTTTTCACTGAAAATCCAATCTATAGTGAAATGCCTGTTTCTGTCTGGTTGTAGGTCAGTTTTTTAGGTCCCTTTTGCTCAAGGATTAAAGAACTGTAGTTAGATAGTTATGGTAGGTGAGAACAGTTTACTGGATGTGGAGAAGCACTATTTCCAAAGCATAATTCCTAAGAAAGAGGCAGGTGGCTCTGAATTAAATTAATCTACATTGTGCATTGTTCTTCATTTACAGAGTTTAAGGAATTTTCTGTAGACTGAATAATAACATCCAAATAATGTCATTTTTGGTTTACTATTCTGTAGGTGGGTAATTTTGTCTTTAATTACTCAGTTTTTATGAAACGCCATCTCCATCTTGTCCGTAAAAGGGAGCATGAGCTATCTAGCTCAATGGCTTTAATTACAGCACCTTGGTGTAAAGACTTCTTTTGGGATTAGTTGTTTCTTAGACACTCTAAACCCATAAAAAATACTGTGTGCTGATTGCTGTATTGTTTGACACCTATTCAGCTGCAGTGGTTGGCAATCATAGAACTGATGTTCCTGGGGAAGGGTGGTAAAATTGATGTTAGCCTCCAGGGATCCTGTACTTAAAGCCTGTATTCTTCTCATGATTTTTATTAACTGTCTTGGCTTTTCCTTCTCTGGGATCTGGTCCTCCATGGAAGTTATTTCTCTTAGCTGTTGCTTGGTACTCTTCAGTAACTTACTTCTGCACATGTTCTTTCACTGTTGTCATATTTCCTTATCTGGTGGGACAGCCAGCCAACTTCTGTAATTCCACATAGGTCTCGCCCTTGAAGTATGTCTGTCAGCTGCCTTCTGTTGAAGTTGTCGATATCCCCGTTATGTTGTTAAATAGTGCTGGTCTTACTGGGCAGTTTTAAATCCCACATCTAGCCATGCTGTTCTGCATGGTATTTTGATATATTGTGCAGGAGGGAATAGCGTTGCATGGTTTCTTTCGTGATCGTGCCTGCACTGCTTAAAACATTTCAGGAGCAGATCGCTATTTCATATATGCTTTCTTATGTGTATTGTCCCAAAGTTTGTAATCTTTTTTCTGGATTTGTTTAAGAAGTGGGTGTTTTGATTTACTGTCTTTGCTTGAAAGAAATGCATTGTCTTGTTCTCGTCTCTGTTAAAGGACACGTTTGTGACCAAGGACCCAGGGTTTGGAAACCTTCGGAGCTTAGGAAGCATTTAAGGTTTTCTACCTAAATCAGTGTGCAAGTGTACATTCAGTGGATACAGTGTATTGTAGAACAGGATAGTTACTCTTGCTAGCTAAAATAAAGCTTTTAGACTAATTACCTGAATTCTGAATTGCATTTACCCATTTACCCAGCTTTCAACATGCTTTCCACTTGATTATCCAGTAGTTCTTTCTACAAATCCATTTCACTGCAGCGTCAACTGGACTGTGACTCTACAGCTGACTGTTTGAAGATGATGAACAGTGATCGCACTTGCATTCTGCTTACAGCTTAATTTGCTTTATGTATATTCTTTACTACATATTTGGTAAATATATTGATATAGTGTAGAATTATTATTTTAGTGATAGGGTAAGCCAGTATAATATATTGTATTTTGAATAATGTTATAATTTGCTATATCAAAGACAGCTAGACTTTTTAGATGAATTTAATGATAGTGTAGGTGACACTTTGCATATTAATTTCTGTGGCAGTTGGTCTGCTTACTAGTGGGATAAATATGTCCTAGTACTCATAAAAGCACTGATAAATATAAATTATTTCTCATTTAAAAATAAACAGAAAACTTCTACTGTTGATAACCGACATTTCTGGTTTTGCAGTGGTTGACACAGCAATTTTATCTGGCCAAGCGCTGAACTGAAGACTCAGTAATTGAGAGCGCCCTACAGTTCTGTTAATTATAGCCTCTGAGACATCACTGTAGAACGATTGCATGCCAGTCAGATTTGATGCTTCTGCACTCTCGTCCACTATCTTACTGTTCTTTGAAGGGGGGTGACCCTGTAAAGGGTTTCAGAAAGCTCTTAGGAGCGCATCAAATTTTAAAAATATAATTACAGTCTTATTCCCTGTCTGTACAAGGCCAAGTATTTTCAGCTCTTTCACCTATTACAGGGTTAGGTTACCACTGATACATTTTTACTCTTACTTGTCAGAACCTTACATGGTAGTAAACACCCATAAAATTTTGAGCAATGATAGTGATGTCCTGTTTTCACAGCAGGTTAATTTCTTCTGTATTTTTAATGTTACAGTTTTGCTGGTCGCCTGGATATTGCTAAGTATCTGAAATCACAAGGCGCTTCTTGGAAAGCCAGAGGTCTGGGAGAGTGTGCAGCTCTGCACTGGGCTGTAGATGGAGGACACTGTGATGTTATTGAAAGGATGAATAATGATGGCTGTAAGGTAGGTATTTTATCTATACATTTCACTGAGAAGGCACCACTGTCCTAAATCTAAAGAGGCTGATCTTTCAGACTCACGCTAGTCTGGCGTTGACAAATTTCTGCAACCTTTGGGCAAAGGAGCCTTGCTGCTTAATGGAAACTTCTTTGCATGAAAGGATGGTGACAGTAACATAGGTTCTGAAGAGTAAAGAACTGTAAAACTGAATGAAAAATGCGGGTGCATTTATGCTAATAAATACTAATATGATATGAACAAATAGAGTACCCTCTTAGACATTAGGACAGTGGTGCTTTCATTGGAGTCTTTTTGTTATTAGATCTTTCCTTTTTAGCTATAGTTCATTAATGGGGAAATAATAGTTCCTCAGCAGAGAACAGGGAATAAGGGAAATTCTCCTATTAGTAGGGGATAGAGGATATGATTGGGAACCTTCCTTAGCTAAAATTGAAAGTCTTGTAGCTTTAGTAAAAATACAGCATTTTGTTTTAGTTACAGGCTTCCATAAAGCTGGAGATAGGCAGGATTGCCTGCTTTTGGTTTTACACCACAGGGAGACACAACTTTGTATTAGCAAACAAAATTGGAAATATTTAGTAATGGCTCAGTAAATATTAGCAAATGAGTGATATAATTTAATCAACATGGTTGCAGTTGATAAGGTGTTCAAAAGCTCTGATTTAAGACTGCTGAGAGGCTAAATGAAAAGTTGAAGATTCAGAGATAAGAACTGAGGGATATAATGTTATTCTAATTGAGAATAGTAGAGAATGTAAAGCACTGAGAAATTAAATTGATGATCTGTAAAACAAGCGTAGATTGAGAAAAATCAGATTGATAGAGGCTTCTTCAGGAGCGCAGACAGAGCAAGGGGCAGGAAAAAACAGGATACGTGTTGGATAAGCTTAAATTTTACCTAATGATCGTCTTAAAGGTAGTCAGGATAATATGGATTTAGTAAGTGTTACTAAAAACTTGCACACTGTGTGATGGAGTTTAATCTTGTATTCCATTTATAGACTAGAGGGTTTTTCTCTCTCGTTACAAATTCCCTTTCTTCTCAGTGCCATCTTGTTTGGCAGTCGTGAGATGTGCTGAGATTCCTTATCCCTCACCTCACATCACTCTGCTCCTAGGATTAACTTAAGCATTCAGGACCTCTGTTCTGGCAGCTTTGGGGGTGAAGGAGAAATGCCGCTGAGAGTGGTTGGGGATGGTAGAAGGATGTAAGCTATCAAATGGAGAGTCAGCGTAGGTGGCATAGTCCCAGGTCTGGAGAGCGGGCTGGAGGAGAGCACTTTCATTAATTACCAAGTATCACTGTCTTGGCTGTCAGTAGTTTATCAGAGTTTCTGTCTTCATAGTTTTAATGCTGCTGGATATTTGTTCTAACAGTAAGTTTATGGCTAAGGCACCTAAAACTGTATATTTTCTATTACTTGATGAATCTGTAATGCAGTACAGTACAACATGCTTTTCATGCTTATGGTCTGATGCCTCTAGATGAGAAGGAAGGGAAGGTTTCTTACCAGGAATTGCAGTTCTTCGAGATGCGTTGCCAATGGACGTATTCTGCTGTGAGTGAATATGTCTTGAGCGTTACAGTTTGGAAAACTTTTTATTTAGTAGTAGCTGCTAGGAAGCATTTGCCTTGTCTTTTTTCATGCTCTGTTTCCAGACTGTAAAGGGCAGTAGTATTTTTTTGTTCCTCCAAAGCCGAGAGACTTTGGAGAGAAAGGGCAAGATGCAAGTTGGCACATCTCCAAGAACTGTACTGCACTGGTCAGTAACCTTTCTTCTTCAAGCTTTTGCCCTTTTGCTTGTTGTATTGTGTTTGACTTCAGATCACCACTGGAGATGAATATCAGTTGGAAAACCATCAAAGTCAGCACCTTCTCTGGAACTTTCGTGGAGCCATAATATTTGTTAACGTTGCATCTTTGTGCCCTCAGTAGTAGGAGTAGGCACGTTCTGTATGGAAGGCATTGAAACTGTTTGGTATCTGATGAAACGAGCTCTGTTCACCATTGATAGATCTGCTGAATCGATTTTGTATTCATATTAATGCACTCCAAGACTCCAGTGACTGAACTGATACGCAGGACAGAAATTCTCATGACTTGATTTTTCCACTCTGGCTACTTCATAGACATCTAGAGAAAATTTGGTCTTTATTTTTTATGTCCAGGGCTTGTAGCTATTCCCATTCTCAAGGAGTCAGATGGTGAATTTCTTCACGTGGGTGAGATTCTAGTAGCAGTAACTGAGCCCTCAAGGAGACCTTATTCTTGTAAAAAACAATGTAAAAGGATCAGCAGTTAGAACTTGGACTCATGGTTCAAGCCAAAGTACTGGCTTTGAAAGAAAAAAATTTGGGGGCAGATGAATGGTCAGTAGTTATCATTGGGCTGAAGTGGTGAAGAAAGAACTGATTAAGGTTAAGTTGAAGTTCCAGTAGCAATCAGATCTCTCGCTGGAAAAAGTATTTTAGTTTTAGGGGTTTTTCAGCCTCAGAAACTTCAGTACATTCGAGATGGAGGAGATAAACAGTCAGCGCTGAAATAGTGTTTAGGTGCAGCTTGACAGAGAGAAGAAACAACCAAGTTTTCAGAATGAAGAAACAACCAACTTTTCTGGACTATTAACATGGCTTGACCATAGTTAATAGTCCGGAAAAGTCGAAGCTATCAGAGAAGATAAATCTCAAATATGAGCATATTGAAAGTGTAATTCACCTGTTCAAATCAATCCATTTATTTATCTTTCCTGTTATTTATGCTAGTGTTCCTGGAGTTTACTAGAATACATTTAAGTTGCAAAGCTTCATGACAGAAGTTAGAAACAAAGTAAAAAATAAAAAAGACTCCTGAAAGATGCTTGTATAGGATATTCCTCTGTAATCACCTTTACGTTTGGGATTTGCCTGAATGGCTGAAAAAATGGTCTGGCAAGAGAACTGTGCCACAGCAAAGCCTGCGCTGCTGTGCTAAGCTGACCCTGTGGAATCACTCCGGTAGTAAACCTGGGATCTGGCTTTAAACTGTGGCCTGGCATAGAAAACGCACTACAGGCACAGCGTGCTTCGTGCCTGGGGCTCCCCTCACTCACAGAAATACTAAGCCTGCCCATCTGAGCCAGGCACAGTGCTGTCACAGGAGTGACTTGGATCCACGTGCCTTGGAAAAACAAAGTTAATGCTCGAAAGACAGGCCGGGCTGCAGTAAGAAGGAAAAAAAGCAGCTCGTTTATCTGGAGGATTTACATAAAATTGGCCGGGGGAGCCATAAGTCTGTCAAAAAGACAGCAGAGCTCAAAGAGGGTGCAACAAAAAGGAGGAATGAATGACAGAAAAAGACCCAAAAATGATAAAGAGGGAGGAAGTGAAGAAAGGGTCTTCTGGATGGGGAAGGGCCAGAACCGTCTTGAGGAGAGCTGAGCTGCCTGCGCGTGGTCCTTCACGCCCTTGAGGTGACACGGGAGCGACGCTGCGCTTGGACACTTGGCGTAACTCTTACAGGGATGCTGCAGTGCACGTACGGGCTGCACGGGGGCACACGTGTGGGCTACACGCTGCAGGAGGTGTGCAAGGGTCCCGGTGCCCCAAAGTGCAAATGCAAGCTTCAGACCGCTGCAAACGTGAGCCGCTATTAAAGCTTTCTTCATGGTGTTCGTCACGGGGGAGTTGCGTCATATTGACTGATTGAGAATACTGGAATTTTGTGTAATCTCTCTTGTCTGGTAAACCCTGATGATTTTTCGGTCTTTGGAGCTTGTATTTTTCTTTAGGCTAGTAATTTAAAATCATTGGTTGAAAATAATTCAAGGGAAGTAATAGTCCAAAATTTATACAAAATGCATTTTTAAGGAAAAGATTAACAAATCACTGAAGGAACATATTCTTGATACCTTTCTAATGTGCTTCAAAATCATGCTAGTGATGATCAAGGAGGAGTTTGATTAATTTTTGCAACTGTTCTTGACCTGTGTTTTTATCCAGATTTGTAAGTCGCGTGCAGCCTGCTCAAGCTTTGCCTAGGAATTCTTTCAGACCGTCTGTTTGATGCAGTTTCCAAGTTACTAGGGTTTAGTTACTGCCAAAATAAAATTAATGATCTCTGTACTAATCTAATGGTTCTGCACTGCATCCTTGCGTGGGTTGTAAGTAGCAACAGTGATGTTAAAGCGCTTTAGTGCTTTATGCTTCGTTAAGACCTTAGTGCATGACTTCAGTGTCCGTCACCATCACCCTGTGTTAGAGTGGTATAAAACACATACCAATCCGATACCTTTAAAATAAGAGTTAGGGTTGTTGTTTCAGTGCGTGCTCCTCCTAGGGCTCTGGGAGAAAGTTCCTAGGGCTGCAGGTGCAACAACTATCTTTTGTAACTGTTTTCCCAGGTGCTTTAGGAAGCCAGAAAAGGATCTTGTTTCTAATGTGTATGATTCTGCAAAGTATTGGATATTATGGCGCTCTTTCAACAACATGCAGAGTTCCGGACTTCACGTATATAACCATATAATTAATGATGATATTGAATCAATTTTTTAAAAATATGGTCTTTTAATCTGATCTTGGGTCAGATCAACAACGTGAACAGACATCTATTATCTTCAGATTTAATAAGTATTCGTCTTTCTGTAACAGGTAAACATTAAAGGTGAGTGCTTGGAACGGACACCCCCGGTGGGAGTTTCTGCAGTAACTGGAAATAAGGACGTAGCATCTCCTAATAGGAGCTGGAGCAGATGTGAATATTAAAGCCGATGTGAACATTAAAGATGGCAAGACACCTTTGGTGGTATTTCTGAAATGATGTATTCCTTTCTGAAAGGTTATGAAGGAAAGAAAAGAGACCCTGTGAAGAGACCCCCAGTGACACGTGGAATACGGTACTTTAGATACACTTAAGAGATCCACATTCATTTGTAATAGGACGAGTTTTCAGATTCTCTTACACCTTGGAAACTTGTTTGAAATTTTGTTTGGGAATATACAGATCATAATTATAACAATATTAAGTTTTCAGCTCGGCTATTGAGAACATACCTACGAATGTTAAACTGAGAAACAGTCTTTTGCATCATGTTTATTATAACCAGATGTCTTTGATGCCTAATGCTTGTTAAATCTGTGTATTATTTTTGAGCCCTTGTTCTCTAAAACCCAGATATTGCCTCAGAGTCACTACGCAGGATCCTCTGTGATCATCTGAAATCCCAGCGAAGTCTGCGAGACGCTGTACGTGCCGAGGAATATATGGTAGTGGGTAGCACCGTGTGATTGGGGCCTGCGCGGTGTCAAGGTATGTTGACATGTGGCAGGTAACAATAACGTAACTCCTTTAAAATGCTCTTCATTAAACTTACGGGAGGTGACATTAAATAATCACGAAGAACTTGTTCCCTTGTGGCTGGAGAAGGGAGCACATGCGACTGTTAAAAATGAGGTTGCTGAAGTAAACGTAGCTTCCCCCTTCTTTTATTTTTTAACTGTTAAATTGAATATGCTGTTGTTTTTGTCTTTCATTATGGTAAGGAACTGCAAATAGCTAGAAGTTTTCACAGGCAGGTATGAATAATTTCTGTATCTTGATTTCCCAGCTTTGGGTTTATTTTTTAAACGTATTTCCTTCTCCATTTTTCTGATTTTTTTGTTTGTTTGTTTAGAGCTTGGTTAATTTGTTAGAAGACAAGAAGAAAAAGCTATGAGGAAAAACTGCTGTTTTCCTACCTTCCAACTCAGAAATGGGTGATTCAAATAAAAGAAAGGGAGTGTTTTTGCACCAGGAAAGTGGAAGTATGAAGACTGGACCTCCAGTTAAGCACTGTAACTTGCCTTTTTTACCTGTGGTGTTCAGTTTTCCAGGTACTTGGCATTCATTAAAATGTGGAGCTCAGCTTCTTTTTCAGAAGTTCTTCTGTTTTTAAGTGCATCTGTAGGTTTACAATCATTGTTTCCTTACATTGAAAACAAAAACCTTTTGCATCTAGAGTTAGTTGTAAAGGAAAATATTCTCATACACAAACATGCTTTTTGATATTCCCCTAAGAATATTGCAAATCCTCTTTACGCTTCTGGAAATGAAATGCTGGAAGTGTTTTTTCTTCTCTAATGCTCCCCTCTGTTCTTCAAGACCTTTCTGTCTTCATGACTGTCCCTCTAGTAAATAAAATTAGCAGTTCTTACTGAAGCTTGTTAATATTCATCTTTAAATTTTCCAAGGAGATGCTTCTTTGCCTCAGATCATGAGTACAATGCTTGTGCAGCACATTTAGCTTCTGCTCTAGAAATAAAGAATACATTTAAGGTGTTCGGATAGCTAACATTCTTTCAGGAAAGCTTGTTAGGCAACTATTAACCTGATGTATCTTAAAAAAAAATAAAATTATATATATATTTATATACACTTGAGCTTTTGGCTTTCAATTATTTGCAACCTGAATAGTAGAATAATCTGATATAATTAACCTGGGGCCTTTTCAGACAGAACTTCCTTGTAGTCCTCTCTGACAGCAACACTGGTTGGGAGGTAAAAATGAGTTGTCACCATTGAATTCAAATCAACAAAGCTATTCTTCCTTTTAAAGATGTAAAATCATTATTTTAGCATTTGACCTAGCCTGGCATCAAATAGTATCTGGATTTACTTAAAATTATTGCATTATTGTATGTAGGGTATTAATGTACTCGGAAATGGGTAGCTGAACTAAACTTTAAATAGAGGAAGTTATATTTTTAAATCAACACCGTTTTAGTAGCAGGCTGTGCCTATTGCGCAGGAGGAGAGAACGGCTGATTAACAGTTACAGAGAGGTGAGGGATAGTCGTGCTTTTATTCAAATTGCAGAAGGTAATACCTTGCAGAAGGGAATAGGATACTCTTAAGCTTGGGGAATGGGGTTTATAAATTATATATAAGTTATTATATATATAAAGCACAACGATATGTTTGATGGTCTTCTGCATAGTAGAGCGTGAAAATGTGTGTAGACTACCATTTATAAACATTTTTATTTAATGCATTGCAATTCTTCCCTCTTAGTAAAATGAAATTTATAGTGCTCTCAGGTGTATTCTTTTACTTTGAAATGATCATGCTACCAGCTACCTAAGGAATAATTTGTAAAAACTTCTGAGGTGATTATATGTTAAAACACAAAGTTTGCTCCAAGAAAAAGGAATTTTTATTTTGTGGTAAAGTCTAATCAAAGTTTGTTACCTTTCAGGATAATGAAAAATCCAGTGTGGCTTTCTTCTTACTTTTTGTTTGTTATGTTTTTCCAAAAGATGCCAATATTACCAGTCCTTGATGCATCTTTGTTTTCAGCTGTGATGAAGGCAGGTTGCCAGAGTAACAGATAAATTTGTAGAAACAATTTGTTGAAACTTAAGAATTGAGTGCAGATTAAATACAATTGGAAGAAAAAATCCAGAAGTTACTTGAACGCTTTACAAGAAAAAAAATTGCTCAAATTGTCTCAGAAACACTTTACCTTACTGAAGAATATAGTCAAATCTCCCTCTGATATTACTTTGCTGTCTGCTTTTTATGTATAGATAACTTTAGAAGATGTACAAGGGGAAAAAGCACCATATTTCTAGGATTTGCTTTCATCTGTTCCTTTTTTTTTTCAGACCATTTTTATATCAGAAAATATTTCTATTCCTTCTACTTCAAGGTAATATCTGCAATGAAATTAATATCCTGGTATTCTGTTAACTCAATATTTCAAAATCAGAAGCAGCCACAGCAAATTGTGGAACCAAGTTTTCTATTTATTCTCTTTTATGTGATGCAGATTTCAAAATACGGCTCTTCTGGAAGTTTTCACGGAAACCGAGCCGGGGAGCCGGGGCTGCGGTTGGACACTGGATAGTGATCCAAGAGCACGAAGAAGAGATGAAAGAGGAGAGGAGAGTGAGAGCGAGGTTAGGAGAGTGAGGCACGGGGATCGGGAGAGGCGGGCAAGGAGGATGGGACGGGGTCGGGGAGATAGGGAGGGTCTGGCTGAAATCTAGCCAAGCCGCTGCCTTTCTGGGGTTCTTCTGCTGGCCAAAAGTGTCTGCGACACTGATGATCAAATGTGTGTTGTGTCCTCTGTCTACTGATGTGTCCAGAAGACCATCTATTGCTACTGCCTATCGCCAAAAAGGGTGGAAAAGTAAAGAGTCAGGCATGCCATCAGATGTGATTTTTGTCTTTTCGGGTTTTAAAAAAAAAAGTCTTAGATGTCTTTATGTCAGGTAACATCAAGTTTCAAAGTCAAGCACTGAAACATTTAAAAATTTGGAATTAAAGTAGCTTTTTTGGGGGGGGGGGGCTTTCCTCCAAATAAAACATTAGCTAATATATTACATTATCATGTACTTATTTTTCCCCACAGGGTCATTTACACGTAAATAATTCCAAACAGCAGTAGTAATATGTATGCATTGCTTATATTTTCCACAATGAAAAGGGTCTGCAGGTAATGATGATTCCTCTGCAGACACAAGGTTTCCAAAACCCGCAGGGCAGAGAGTTGGAAGCTTTTTAAAATTGCTGGCATGCTCACACATAGCCGAAAAGCAGAAAATGCAAGGCCACTTAATGCTATATACTTAACATCTTGAAAAGTGGCCTGTCTAGTCTACTTGCCCGAAGTCAGTTCTGGTAAACAGGTAAGCTACTTCTGCAGTATTAAATTTCTGCTCTGTAATCACCTGAGCAAAGACTGCTGTATTAGACATTCTGCTTAATGGTAGTCACTTTTTATTCTCTCTCTCTGCTACTTGCTCTTTCGGTGCTTACCTCTTTCTATGTTTTCAGTTTGCAGAATAGCCCATGCATCTACTAGCTCTTTTTTTTTTTTTTTTTTTTTTTTTGGAATGGGATGTTTTTTCCTGGTTTAACTGAGTTTTTTTTTATTATTTAGCAAATTCTCTCCTTTTTCTATATTATTTAACAGAAGGAAAATTTTAAACATGTTCTGGGAATATCTGCATACATAAACAGCAGTGATGTAGCAATGAAACATATATACAAGAAAAAATGCACTCTCTTCCATAATGTTTTTTTTTATTTCATATGTGTATTTAGAGCAATGAGAACTTGCACAAAGAAAGATGCCCTTATCTCTTAGCATGATATATTTTATGTTGAGGAAATGCTTGCATTTTATTAACAATTAGGGTAATTACATAGGCAAAACCAAATATAATTAAGAACATATTTATTGAGAGATAGTACTTAACAGTAAGCAGATTGTTCAGCTATTGAATTACGAGATCGTGTTCACTTGAAGCACCTTTGAACAGAAGATTCTGTAAGAAATGCATACATAAGTCAAAACCTGTTACATTGATAAAACCTGTTACATAGCAAAGATTGAAAAATTTAGCAAGTTGAACTTAAGTATTATAAATGAATGGTGCATAAAAATAGTATGCTGGTTTGTGTGACTCTAGTCTGTGTTCATACTGAGTCAGGCAGTCTGTAGGGACATACTAAACGGTTAAAATTACCACAGCTACATCATTTTTTAACAATAGCACTTTTTCGAATGAAAATATGCTTTGTATTTTTAGATATCCTGCTTTAACACGTTTCTAAAATATTTCTGTTCATTCTCTTAGTTTGGTTGTTTACAGTCTGATTGTTTACAGTCATGGGTCACTTCTAAATGTTTTATTTAAAAATAAACAAAATTTTTCTTAGGCTGATGCATCTCTTGTGCACAGGTGACTATGCTGGGAAGATGTGTACTCATAGGTATGTTAAAGGATATAAATTCAGGTATGTAAAAGTAGGACATGTAAGAAAGAGATAAAAATTCATTTTTCTTTTGTACAGACACGCACCACCTGCATATCGCTCTCCTTTCAGAGTGCCCTAAGCAGCCATTGTGCAGAGGAGTAAACCTGAAGCCAGAACAACATCTCATTTGTGAAAAGAAAAGGCAGGAGAGGGGAATGGAAGAGAAATGTTTATCTTTGTCATCATGATGCTGTTGGGGGTTCTCCCTCTGAATTGACTGAATTCCAAGCTTTTAAAACTCTTATCTCAATATGCTCTAATTTTTTAAGGCTTCTCTCTCATTTAACAGTATTTTGTGAAGAGGGATGCTAGTGCATGGGGGCAGCTTTCTCTGTTGGCAACATGTAGTTTAGTTATCTGGAAGGATGGTCTGTGTGTAGAATGAGTTTTAGCATTACTGAGTTTGTAACATTGTGTTGCAGAGAATGAATTTGTTTACTGCTACATTGCAATTTATAGTTAATTTAAAAATAAAGTACTATAATTAGAAATTAGTAAAAGAGAATATTACATACTCAAACGATCAGAAGAAATCAGAATTGAAACTAAGAAAAAAAATATGTATCTGTTGAAAATTTTGGGCCTTTGAAAAGGGATACCATGAACTTAAATAATGTTGCTGCTCTCTGATAACTGACAGCTATTTAAAACAAATCTAGGAAAACTAAAACTTGAGAGATTTGATGGAGGAGAAGGAAGGTAAGCACGCCATTTGCTTTTTATTTTTGCATATTTATTCATTTCTCATTATGGTGATTTGTAATTACTGTTCTATTGATTAGCATAATAGCGTTTTTTATGCACTGCTTTAGGGAGCACGTCGTTGTGCCCTTTCCTTGCCTCTGAAAGGGGGACTTACCTAGATCGGGAACTGCATCATCTCCTGTTGAGTAGGCAGGAGGCTGAAAAGTGTGCGTGGAAGAAGACGACAGCAAGAGTAGCCGTCAGCATGTTTAGCGATGTTCTGTTCTTTCTCAAGAAGAGAAATTGAACTCCATAAAAGATTAAGTATTATTTAAAGGGTGATGCATCTTAATTGTTAAAGGTAATTTAAAAGCTGAAGTTTATTGAGTATAGAGGTAGATGTACATGTTACAACAGCCCTAAAAGCCTGTGTTGACAGCACTTACTCGAAACCAGCTGCCACAGGTACGTACAATGAGCAGCTACCACAGAGTAGCAAACGTGGACATTTCACATCCTGATGCATCCCGTGGTAATCTGCTTAGACTGTCTTTGAGAATGTAAAACCATTCATCTGGTTTTCACAATGGCATTTTGCATGAAATCTGCATGTCTAATCACTAATTTTGCATATATATTAAAAAACAACTGACACCACCATCTACTACTCCCATCCTGGGGAAAAAAACTGAACTAAAAATGAAGGAACTGTTTGATGGGCTTTTTTTTAATCTCCAAAAGCTACAGATCTTTTCTGCCTGTAGAATTTTGCATCTGAGTATGTATAAATAAATTTGCATATCTGCTAATTGCGCAGATTCCAGATTATATGACTGTTCTATACATCATACCTCCGTCTCAGTTTTGCTTCAAAAATAAAATTCAGCTTGTAGGGTGTCAGTAACTACCATCTGTTCGTTTCAAGTAATAGTAGTCATTTCTCAGAATGTTTTCAGTTTGTTTTTTGTTTCAGCTAAGGAATTAGGATTTTTTTTTTTTCAAAAGGTATAAAAATCTCTAGCTTTATCCAAGTATAACCTAAGATAGCAACTCCATTAGATGATATATACATGTAATCTCACACTCGTAACTATAAAACTACCTTCCAAGTCATTGCATACATATGCTTCAGCTGTTTAATTTAGAAAAGCGTTAATAGTTAATAAATTTGACATATACTTTTCTGCTTATTGAGCGGTTTTTAGTAGTTAGTTCACAGCTTGTTAAAAAAACTTTTCAGATATTATCTGGGGAGAGAGATGACTTGTTAAAGACAATAAAAGGGTATTTTGTTAATGGTGCCGCGTTGCCTCGGGGCTTCTGCTGGTCAGCTGGAGAAGCCCCAGGCTCTCGCTCCTCATCCTTTGAAGAATGGCTGAGCTTCGCCTTCCTCTAGCAGTGGCAGGTAAGGTGCTGCTGGGCAGCTTGTGTTGATGCTTGTGCGCTTCAAAAGCTCAGGAACGTACTAACGGCAGCTACAGGGCTCTTTGAGGGATACAAGCCGCTTAGTAAGGCCATCTAGGCGGTTTCATCTAAAAACGGCACTAGCTTTAGATGCAATCAGATATTAAAAACTTTCTTGTCGCCTAATTTCGCGTTCTTCTTTTACTACTTACAATTTCACCTTGCGATTTAAGAATCTCTTACAGCTGTTTTCAGAAATATGTGGATACAGCGTAATCATTTGGCATTCTAAAAATGGCCTATTCAAAGAAAAGAAATGAGATCATTTCTTTCTGCTGCGTATTGAGATGGCTCCCCCCATTCTAGATACAAAGCTACTGTTGACAGAAGAAGTTAAAATGTTTTAAATGCAAATATCTCACATACATAAAAAGCATCTTCTAAATGTTCTCATGTCACCTGGAAATTTTGTTTTCAACTGCATTGCCAAGCCTAGGATGAATTAACATCCTACTATTGTAGTAATTCTCCACATAGTACAAAATGCACTGGTGTTTTCTATTATGGTTGCTTTGTGAAGCAAATTTTAATTTTGTTTTATTTTGCTATTAAGTTACAAACTAAACTATGGTTTATTTTGGTTTATTTACTTTATCCATAAACATGACTGCTATATTTCTAGGAAAACTAAATACAATTACACTTACTGAAATGAAATCCAAGTTTCTATCAATGCTTTTATTTTTGCTTAAAGAAAAAAAACTACAAACAACTAGGAAACTAACCTGTGTAAGGTAATAGTTCCTGATCCCTCTATTTTAATTGATATTTGAAAATTGTTTTTATTACAGCATATATGAAATAACTTTATTCAGCAGTGCTAATGAGAAGGTACAGAAGAGATGAGATGTAATGTATGTAGTAAAGAGAGATGGAGATTTTTTTCTGCATCTTAGAATATCTATGTACTAAACATACATCTATGTATGTATTTTGATTTGAAAACGTAAGAAACCCAGAACAATATTTGAGAAGTTAAATACAAAACAGTAGTAAATATGCAAAATACAGTTGACAAGCAGAGCAATGAGGCAAAAGAAATAAAAGTTGATTTTCAAAGTGTAATTCCTTGTAATGCTTGGCTTTCCCCCTCCCCCATGTGTAATGTAGTGTAGTCTAAACCGTATAGCTATACAACACAGTGAGATGGTACAACCGTACACAGTATAGATTGATTTTAAATACCAATGCATCAAAAACGTAATGACACTGGAAGGCCTGATATCTGCATTAGTATGTACTAACCGTAGTGTGGTTGAGGAAAATGAGGTTACAAAATGGTTTTATGATATACAGTACTTCTTCGGTAAGAGAACTTGTCAAAAATGCTCTTTCAGCACAGATTTCTTTCAAACAGTAACATGAAAATTGAAACTACAGTACGACTGCTAACACCGAGTGTTACTCTGGTTAATCTCGATGCTACACATCCGGGTGCAGATATCGGGCATTTCACTGTGTTCCAGAAAAGAGGTTTTACCCTGATGTACGTATTAAAAAGTTTGTTATAAACCATGGAGATGGAGTTGCTTATAAAGAACAGATCAAAACTAAACACTCTACGTAGGACCAATAGAGCAGAATTATTCAAGTTCACTAAAATATTACAAAAAAAGGCTTCCTTCTTAGGAAAACTCAGCTATGGTAAAAATATCTACTACAGTGCACTGCACTGTAATAAATATTCAACATAAATTAATAATTTACAAGTACCTGAGCAAGTATACAGAGCACCATAGCACAGCACAGCACCAAAGGCAGTAGCTCAGAATCCTTAAAAATTATGCTGTTTTAAACATTAAAAATTCTAAGTATTGTCATTAAAAATGAACTCCAGCTGGAGTTTAAAGATAGTGCAAACTTCTGTCTTCACTTTTTAAAATAAAGGTGTCCGGTTTTCCACTCATTTCACATCAGCAGTGTTGCTGGACCTGGGTACCTGTGAGGGATGTTTAGGAGCAGGTCTGTTGGAAAGAAAGAAAACACAAAATTGTTATTAAACTTCTCAAGTGGTAGCGGCAGGCTGCTTTTGCTGCTCTCAGGCACGTGAGTTCCTGTGTTAATTAATTGCTGTCTGGCCAGCAAAATAAGATGGCTCAATGTTTCACGTGTTGCTCTTTAAACTCTTCAGTTTGACAGGTGCTCATCAGCTTTGCAGCCCTTCAGAAATGCTGCTTAATCTTGTAGAGCAGCAGTCAGTTCAAAGCCGTACAGGTAGCCAGCGTGCAATGGTATTGCTTTCAGAAGATCCTATTCGAGGGTACAGAATTCATAGGGAGGGACTTGATCAGAGTTCGCCCTTGCGGTCTTTTTACTAGAAGTATTAAGAAACTACCTCGATTCTATTTTTAATTTTCCTGAGAAGTGCCGCAGTAGTGGAATTCCTGTGGCTTAAAATACTACCCCTGTCTTCCTTGGAGCTCATTTTTTACTCATAAGAAACTGAAGACCCAATAGGGTAAGAAAATAAGAATGACTTCAAAACCTTTGTTTTTTAAAGCAATTAGAATCCCTGTGTAAACAACAGGTAACGGTATTGCAGCTGAGCCCGTAGCAAAGCCAGAAATCTTAGATACACAGAGAAATGCATGAAAATCGCAGGAGGAACTCTTCAAAGATTAGATATTTGTTTGCAGAGTAATTGGGAAATGGTGTGGCTCAGTAATTAGAGTCTTATTGTACAATTGCTATGGTCCTGGGAAAATCAATTTTAAAAAGTCTCAGCATATCAAATACCCAGTTAAAAGAAGTGGGGAATGAGCTCAGCTACTAAAAAGAGTTGGAAGAAAATCTTTTAAATTGCTATCAGTAATTGCTCAATAAGGTAGCAGTCCTATCTTCCTCAGTACAATCTTGTTGACAACATTACTGTTCAGTCAGCTGGGTATCCAAAGAGGTACCGCAAAAGAAGTTGCGGCAGGAATATTAGACCTTTTTGTGCTACTGAGAACTGCAGTCTGCACTGTGAGCTACAGCCAAACTGTTTGTCTCTTGCATGTATTTATTTAGGGACTGTACGTACTTTAAAAATCATCTTGTCACATAATTTTCATCATATAAGCTAGCTGGATTGCACTGATTGATTGACAGCATTCTTGCTTAGTGGTCAAAGTTCACGTTTTATATCAAAAAAGTCACAAATTCTTCAGACAATTCTTGTGTTTATGATGGAACAGACAAAAGTCTTTGCTATTACTATTTAAAGTTATTTACCTCATTTCCTTAGTCCCCTATCCATTTTATTCACTATGCATTCTGATATATACATATATCTATATACACACACATTCATTTTAATATAATGAGGTTTCTGCATTCCTCATCCTTTTATCTTTGGTGATGCTATATTTCTGTGCCATTACCAAATGGATTACTTTCTGATAACACTGGAACATAAAGTAATGGCAAAATTTCTTTATAAGCAATTCCTGCCATGAAAACATCTTTGATTTGGTGAAATAATTCATGTACAGACTTACCATATACAGTCTTGCATGCACTGTGGAGAGAATCTGAACCTATAGATCTGCCTTGATTACACCTTTATAGTCTGCTCCTCCAGTGGGGAATAGTTACTTCACTTCAAGATTGACTTTTTAACCGTCCCTTTTTGGAAGTGTACAGTTTGTGTTTTCTGAATATTTTAGGTTATATTTTCAGATGATATAAACTGATGTTCTTCCACTGTGAAATGTGTGGATGGAAAACTGCTTTTATTGGTGATTGATATTCAGACAGTCTAATTCTGTAGGTCTCCTGAGTAATTAAGCTTTTTTCTGAAAGAGCTTTTTTTCTCTCGAAAATGGTGCTTATTAACTCCTTTCTTTTTCAAGGAATTGTATTTATTGAGCAGTTTGTGTAAACAGAAAGTCAGATGCTTAGAGCCAAACTTTTGTATCTAGCATAAATTCTCATGGTTCTGTGGAAGCTAGTGCAATTATGCTGACATACTCTCACTGAGAAGCAGTCCAATACCGCATATTTTTTTAGGAGCAAGCAGAAAATGTTTGTTGCGTAGCTCTCAGCTCTAGTTACAGCATAATCTCTTTATGTATATGCAATTAGAATAAAGCTCATTATTTTTAATCTGTTTTCCTAAAGAAATAAGGTTTATATAGCCCTACCTGTCTGTGCTTAGCAGGGTGCTAGTTTTGGCTCAGTAGTTAGTTTAAACAAAAATTCAACAAAATTTGACAAAAGGATAGCTAGCTGCCCAATCAGTACTGTGCCCCCATAAGTTTCATGAGACTGTGTGGGCCGGGAAAATCAGAGAAACTCTATATCTCCATCGTATCATGAGCTCATCCTTCGTTAGGCATCAGAGAATTTGCATGTAATCAAATTTATGACAAACTTGAAAGCCAGGCTTTGGTTTCACTGGCCGCAGAACTGCTCAGTACCTGCTGCATGACAACAGCGTGCTGATGTGCTTATGTAAGTGACGGAGGGAATCTGAATTCTTACTTGAATTATTAAAATTAGGCTTAACGGATGCTGCTTTTTCCAAGAGTATAGCAGATCTGCTCTAAGACATTTTGTACCTCTCATTGAAGAAGCTGCTTCAAATCAAGCCAAAGATTTTGATGAGCAGAACTAACCTGACGGGAGTGATTTGAGGCAGAGCTTTCGGCTGTGCAGGCGCCGGTGTGCAGGCACCGCTGTAACGGGTTTTGGTCAGCGGATCTGCAGGTAAAGGCTTCCGAGGAGGGTTTGGTTTGTGGGTTTCCTGTTACAGAACACAAGGTCATATTAATCTTTATAACTGACATAACTCAGTTGTTATTATGAAAAACATGTTATGTCAAAGGTAAGTTCAGCGTAGTTGTGGCCAGACACAGTTAAATGAGTAAACCTTAACATATTTTCAATAAACAGGTATCTACATGTTAAAATAAAGGTTTGAGGGTATATTGTAGGTATGTTGATTCTTTTTATTCTTTATTTCAGAAATATTGGGTGCATCTATGTTAATGATTAAGTGGTGGTAAATGAAGGAAAACATAGATTGAATACATAAAATTGTAAAAGAGATTTTATAGAAAGCTGGAAATCCTACAGCTGACTTTAAAATGCAAATGTCGATGACCACAGAACCAAACTGCTCGAGTCTGGTTTGAACTGGGAGTATTTGTGGAAATTTTTTAGAGCTGCAGCTGTGCTTTCCTTCTGTGGAATTAAATGATTCATTAATAAAGAACACAAGTCATCTGCTGTCAGGCATGAGCTGATGTCTCTTCTGCGTGGTCCTTGAAACACTGCACACACAGTAACATAAAGATTTACTGATCTTAGAAAAAAGAAGAGAAGAAGGGAGAAAGACATGTCTATTTGTCATCTAATGAAAAAAAGATAGTTTACAAAATGAGCAAGATGACAAATTTCAAAAGGTGTTCTAGAATGAAAAGGTCTAAGTAGTAATGATTTTCATTTAACCTGAATTTTAACCAACTACATGGTTGGTTAAAGGAGGATGGTTTGCCCCAGAAAATCAGCTTCTGTATTAAAAATCTTGGTATGGAGATAATGAAGCTGCCTAATGCACTGCTGTGATATCTGATCAACTATGCCAACGCTGGAAAAGTTTTCATTATGAAGAACTGGGACAGAGTCAATGACTTGCTCAAGTCACACAGACTCTCTGATATATCCAGAAACTTCCTTCAGATCCCTCTACTGTTTGAACTGCACGGTCATGTTTTCGCTGAAAAAAAAAAAAAAAAAAAATTCAGACTAGTTTTCTCTTTAGTAATAAGGTTATAGTAAACTAATAGTCAAGTTGACCAAAGAGAAACAAGAAGAGCTTGCCGGTGTAATTTCGTTGAGGAAACTCTGAATGATTTAATCAAACGAGCAGCCCAAAGCATGAATTACTCATGAATCCTTTTCAGTAATCAGCTTTTCAGTACTGGTTTTGCACGTTCCTTTGTTTTCTTGCTTCTCATGGCCAACATTTCCTCTTTCAAAAAGGAAGTGCAGCTTGACTGTTGGGTGGCATTTTGATAAAGGCTTCACTACGTGAGTTCTCTGCTTTTTCCCTTTTTTTTTTCTTTTTTCTTTTTTTCTCTCTACAGAGCTTCTGTTCTTCAGCACAGAGAGCTTATGGATAGATTTCTTTGTCCAATTTTATATCAGTAACTTAGCGTTCAATGCACCCAGACTCTGTTTTCGGAGAAGTATACTTTTCAGTGTTGGCACTAGATCTTTTTACAACTATGCTAGAAAGAAAAATGAAAAATTAATTCTCGTAATACTGAGCTGCTACAAAGACGTCAGGTATATCACGTTTTAATTTGCTTCAGGGGTATGTTTTGAATAAGCACCTCAGAGAAGGTTCTTGCCTGAAAGGCACTGGGCACGGAGGGGCGTCTTCCTCACCCTACTGGGAGAGGAACTTAACGGGATTCCGTGTGTTAGCCGGCCGAGGGGAAGGCCCGTCGGAGGTGGCATCCCACTCAAAGGAGAGGTATTAGCAAGAATTACTGGGGCAGAAGGTGAACCCAGCTCAAGCTCACTAGGGAAGAGTGAAAATAGCAAGCTATATTTCCCGTGATAAAGATGACCTGTAAAATATGAGCTATATTTTAGTGATAAGATGTTGACAGTATCAGAGGCTGCGGCTGAATACAAACAGTAAAAGAAAAACCAGTGATTAAATGCGACTGTGCGGGCAGAATCCCTGTCAGTATAGACTTGCGGTGTTTCACTGATTTCAGTTGTGCTGTGCTGATTTGTACTGAGTGTGAATCTGGCCCTTAAGTATCTGTTTGCTCT
Source organism: Apteryx mantelli (assembly GCF_036417845.1). Lineage (NCBI taxonomy): Eukaryota > Metazoa > Chordata > Aves > Apterygiformes > Apterygidae > Apteryx > Apteryx mantelli. Next base: position 41,909,293 of record NC_089984.1, read on the forward strand.
GTGAGCACAGCTGAAAGAAGAAAAAGGTGTTTGTCAGTCAAAAGATTGTTAAATATTAAACTTGACAGCAGTTTATTTGCTAGCTTTGCTTTTTTTTTTTTAAAAAAAAAAAAACTGTTTTACTTGCATCTGAAAGGACAATATATTGTACAATACTATCCATTCATTGCTGTCTCGACAGCCCCTAGAAGGGAAAATATGTTTTTTACAGTCTACAATGTGTGCTGTGCCGTAGCTCTCTGGGAATTCGTTCTGCAGGGTATTTGCATGTGCTTAACTATAATTTCAGGAGAATATTGGTACAGTCAAAGATTGCAGCCGAGGACTACTCCAAGTCCAGAGGCCAGCAGGTAAGTAGCTTGTGTTTAAATACACCTGTCAGCCTGGCGAAGCAGAAAGCGGCAGACGTGAAACGAGAGCCAGCGAATGGTTTCAGATACGCTTGTTCAGCCCTATACTGCGGTATTGAGCATCTGGATGGCATTAAGAGTGCAGCAATGATCTTTAAAGTGCTTTCTATAGATGACCTAGTGAATTGAGTTCCAAGAGATTAGTGTTGAGGCAATGCTTTAAGCAATATCCATATAAATTAGACCAAAAATATTCTAAAGGTAATTTACTTCCTCCGAGCTTTTTGGGGGGATGGGGTATGTGGGGGGGGGTAAAATAGCTAAACTGTGAAGAAAAGTTTTTCTGCCAATACAACATTTTTTGTGTTCCTACAGTATAAAAAGTAGCTATTTCTCACAATCTTGAATTGACATTATGGGCATAATTTCAAAAGCAGCTACTTCTGCTTATTCTCTAATGGCAACTCACTAGAGCTGATCCCGTCTGTCCTGCTTCTGTCTCGCACAGCGACTGAAAATTGGAAATACCAGTATTTTGCTTGATTGTATAGAGCCACAATTAACGTGAGCTGTTAGGCTGAAAGGCTTTGGGGCAGTTTCAGATCTGTCACTCTCTGGTGGTGACAGTACTAGAGGTCTGGTGTTCCACTTTCCACTTCACGTGGGATTTGAAGGGGAAGGCACTTGGCAATATGACTTGCAGCGGTGCGTTAGGCTGCTTTCCCATGCAATGCCAGGCCGGGCAGATACAGAGGTACCATCAGAACGAAAAGTGGAAGCGTGTTCCTGAAAAGCCTTTCCTTCATCTGCCTTCTGCTAATGGGAGATGGCGTAAGCTGGCAAGTTGCTAGAGGAGAATTCTTTCCTTTTTTAATTTTTTTTTTCCTTAAATAACCATTTAATTAAGAAACTGAAGAGGAGTTATACTTGAAAAATTTTATCTTCACCAATGTGAAATACGCAAAATGTTTTAAGGAATGCAAGAAAAGAAACAACGAAACCATTGGAGTTAAAGACAAAGATAACAGTACTAATTTAGATTTCCTATAAAACTGATTTTAGAAAGAATCAATATTTCCCTTTCCCCTGAAATGGAAAATAAATAACTAGCAAGATGGAAAAGGGAAGAAGGAAAAGCTTAAATAATTTGAATGCAATTAATAAACTGTCCACACTTAAAGTTGATCCCACCTAAGTGGTTCAATGTTCAGACTTGGTCAAAACTAAAACTAGATGTACTTTCTCTGCTGTCATAGTATTTATGCGCACTGTCATGGCAGCTCAGCACTGTCTCTTCCCTTCTTGTTTCTTTGTTTTTTCACAGCCACCTTTCAAAACATTGCGTTTCAGCAACGTTCATCATAGCCACACGCTCCTATAAATCATTGGGAAAGGGTGACAGTCACAGGAGTGCTGCATGAAGAAGGTGCCCTGCCCTGAGACATCCTGGCTGTATACAGATGGCCACAGTCGCCCAAGGCACAGCTCTGAGTATGGATTTGTGGTATGTGCAAGCAAACCAATATGCTACTCATTTAAGACAGCCTGGCAGTAATGATATACACTTATGTATAATCTTGTACTGTATCTACAATAGCACAATGTCTATATAAAACGGAAATAGCTGGATGCCTGACCACGGCTCCTTTGCTAAGACACAGTCATGCTACAAATGCAACCAATGACAAGATAAGGGACAATTTAGTATAGACAACTATATAGACAACTGCATCTATCCTGAGTGTGACCTCAAGATGTATCTTATTACAAAAACAAAAAAATGTTCCCAGTTCTATTTAAACTTTGCACCCAGCAGGATGTCTGCATGAAACAGTGTGGGCAAGTACAAGTTTGCTCTTCAGATCTGTGCTCTAAAAAAGATAAATTTATACACCCTCAGCAGAACAGAGCCACGTCAAGCTACTAAACTTCTTCATCTTGGGCAAAACACCTGCAGCTTTACCTCCTGAGGTACACTACATATTTGGCACCTGGCTAATGCAGACCCTGTGGTTTACCCTCAGGGTGGACAGCAGGCAAGATGAGCTTGTGATTGCCTATAATATATAATATGAACATTTAATATCATTAATATCATTAATTATAATATAAATAATTATATATATAATATAAACAAGTTCCCTATTATGTCTTTTCGCTGGAGCAAACTGATTTCAGGATCCTAAACTTTAGGATCGTAGCCTCAGTTGGCGTAAACCAATATAACCTCCCTGAGCAAGATGGGAACTTAAGTCATCTTTGTTAAATTATCTCTACCACATTACTAATATTGTAGCCTGTACACAGGAAATACTATGGAAAAAGGCCAGTATGAAAGACAAGAACACACTTCATTCTTAGTCATCATATGCACATATTCAAACACTAAATGTTAAATAGAAGAAGAGGGGCTAAAAGAAAATCAGTGGTTACCTGGGCAAACCTAAGAGCAGGGTTAGCTGGCAAGGGCCTTTCAGGCACAGTCGGATGACACGGCAGCTGGGGAAGGGGTGGTAGGACTCGCTGTGGCGTTTTTAATTGTGGTAAATCCTGCGTCTTCACAGGGTTGCTAATGTCAATGATCTGATACGGCAGCAACCTTCTTGGACCATCTCTCTGTAAAAAGAGCACCACCCCCAAACATAGTTAAAATTTTCAAGAGATGATTTAAACATTATTGCTTTAAAATCTAGGCTTTTTCACTTCCTTTCTCTTCTGCTCTGCTTTAATCTACCTTCAACACCTCTGCTGTAAAGAGAGAAGCAATTAACAGCTTCCAGAGTCCTGTTCAAGCACTAATCCGGCACTGTTTAGATGCTGTATTCTGGTGTAAGCTGGCTGGCTGTATCCCAAGGCTAAACTATTTCTTTTCTGTGTGTGACTTCTCCACCTATCTACAACTTGGAAACCATAAATGTATTTTGAATCCGACACCTTCTCCCATTTTACATGTTTGCAGTTCTATTTGATATTGATATCATGTAATAATTGCATTATAATAAATTACTTCAGTGACACTGAGAATATGTAATGGGCTCTTTCTTATATTATTTAGGGACTCACCTTTTGTATGGTTGTATTTTGTGGCTTCATGATCAGGTTTTTACTGAGAGATGTGGAATGAACATGATTAGGCTCAGATGAATTGGAAGGTCTTGCTGGACTCACAGACCTGCAATACAGTGTATATTTATTGAACACAAGACTCTGCTTTATAATATTGTTTTAAACAGTAAAGTCTTTTCAGAATGAGATATTGCAAGGGCTTTCTGACTTTTTATAGTAAACAAGGGAAGTAAAAATTGTCTAGCACTCTGCCAGAATAAAAATAAATATTGATTTTTTTGAAACCACTAGTCTGTTAAATTAGCTTTTTGCAATCTGTGGAAATGCAGCTTTGTAACACCCAAGAGACTATTCTAATGAATCTAACATTTAAGCAGTAATGACCTCAACTATGGAAGTTTCAGTTCACTCGACTGAGTTTAAATAAAAGGCCACATCACATAATGAAACTATTTCAAGCCAATGAAATCAAGGCAATACTTCCTTTACTTTTTAATTTCTTATCATGAAAGGAAAGAGATATGTAGCCAAAAAGTGCATTATTTATTGACAATCAATAAAGTTAAAGTAAAGCAGAAATGCTTCGTAATAACTGCTGGTAAAAGTCCGTGACTGCTTTCACTAAGGGTGGCTCTTTGTAACTCATCATATTCACACCGCTCGGTGACACAGGTGCAAGGTGAGAGCTGCCATGTTTACAGCTATTTTCTACTAACCTGTATTAGACTATAATTAAGGAGAACGCTCATACCTTAGTTTCTCTATTGTTGTTTTTTTGCTTGTAAACAGCAATCTCATGAAAGTCTTCCTTTTCAGATACATGATTGACCCAGCAAAAATAAGGCACAGAATCGTTATCAACACTCCTATGGTTAAACTCTTATTATCTGAAACAAAACACATTTAGTTACCTGAAATGCGTTGTGTATAGGGAGCAGGACACTGCTGTCTTGCCTGGCTTTCCAACAGCAACACAAGTTAAGTGAGTAACCCATGCATTAAAGACTAATAAACTTGTATTTCTTTAGCTCGCCGGCTGCACGTGGACCCAAACGTGAACATCTGTGCGTACTCTCTTGTGCTGAGGTCCTGCTTAGCCCGACAGCGGCCACGGGGGCCCTGCCGTGTGCGGGCTGGATGCCGCGTCCAGCCCCACCACGGGGCGGCAACCGCAGCGGTGCCGGCCGGCGCCACCTGCACGGCTTGCCCACTTCCGGAGCGGGAGGGAAAAGGAGGTCGAGGGAGAGAGAACAGGCAGGAATGCCACAGCCTGGTGTATGTTAAGTGCACAGTTTTTAACTGTTCTGTTCCCCCAAACATAAGCAGCACCTCTCGCTCCTTTATAACCAGATGTTAAGGGCTTTCATTGCGCTTTAGCACCTGGCAAACGTTCCGAAATCGGGGCTGTTGTGCTCAAACCCAGGTGGCCGTCAAGCCTAATCCGGAGGCGAGCAAGGAGCCAAAGGAACGCCGGCAGCGGCGGCGGTGCACGCTGTCCAAGGGATGTGCCGCTTAACAAGGGACTGCGCCTTCGGGCGCATTTCGGGTTTCACAGTGCTTTAAGGTACTTTCAGTAAAAGCACCTTGCCGGGACCTAAGTGAGACACAACCACGACGTGAGCCCTGACCACGAGGCTCGCAGCTGAAAGAGACTCTTGTTTTCAGAAAGAGGTAAAAGACGCAGCTCTGATGACACTTATGATGTGTGGTGTGCTTGCTGCCTGGAGCTGAGGATGTTGTGTTTCTTCAGGACTGCAGACCTCAAAAATGCGCACGTCCGCAGCAGGAGGTCCATCTTTAATCTTTGCTCTGGTAACCTATCATCACTGTCTCGGTCGTATCCTGATTGAATTTCAGCCAACTGGCTCTCGTCTACTGGCCCAAGCTCGCTCAGATGCTGGTGCACACAGGCAGCAACACTGACCGAAAAAACTACATTCAGAGCTTCTCGGGGCAGGAAATTTGGAGCTTTTTATCTGAGCGTATTGCAGAATAGTAAATCCCTCACCATTCCTAAATGATTAATACAGTTATTTAACTAAGATTATGCCATTGAAATTAATTTATCTTTACCTAACAATCAAATATTTAAGGCTTCTTAATAAGAAAGATGTGGAGTGTCAAACACATGGGTTTGCTGGAAGTCAGCTGGGTAAAAATCAGTTACTAAATACTTATGCGACCATGTGCCACGTTTGACTAAGACAAATGTATTTTCTTGAGCTAATCCTTCTGCAGTTTCATGTGCAGAATAGGGATGTGCAAAATACTCGGATCATAATCCAAGCCGCCCCGTCGAGTGTTCATATTTAAATCCAAGTGTCGGGGAAAGAAAATTAGGTACTCTAGCAATTTCCATATTTGCTTATTCCCAGTATTATGGAATGTGGCACTGTCTTTAGAGATAGATAGCTGGTAAAACTACCACACCATATTAAACTAGTTTAGAAATAGTTTTCTGTAACAGTGAAGTATTAGCTTCCAAAACACAGAATGCACAAATTATCATTACATTTGTCTCCTCCAGTTGGAGCTGTCTATGCGGCACATTCTAATGATCTACTTTGCAGTTCCCTAGCTACTTGGATACAAGGTAAACTGAGAAAGGATTATAATGCTTTAGAGCAAATCTTAAAAGAAAACATTTAACACATAAGTACTCACACTCGTTCAGTTTCTGAGCACAGTTCTTTGCTATCTTACCAGCTGGTAGCTATTTAAAAAAGATCTTTCAACAGTGAAATCGTAATGCAAAGTGTCGTGGTGGAAATGATTGTGATGCAGCAAGTTCAGCATTGCAATTCGCTGTAGGATCTAGCATGTAGAGTACACAAGCCATTTTGGTTTTAAATAGCATTATTCATATGAAAAGAATTCAGATCATTTCCCAGCAAATTTTACGTTATATATGCAAACATGAGTAGACTCTTGGTCCTGTCAGTTGCTCAGGCATAAATCGGAGATAATTCCATGAAAGTCATTAAAGTTCCAGCGCTCTGCAGAAAAACCGGCATGTGATGATTATCAAATTCTATGGCGTTGCAACACGCCTAGAAATAATTCCATCCGAGGTTGGCCATGGGTGAAGTTAGATACACTAACCAGTGTTCTGGAGACTGACCAAGGGGAAATTAAAGACACCAATTACAGAAAATAGACATCTCCTACTACTATCATATATAGGTGAACTTCTGGAAAATGTGTGGAAGCTACCTATAAAATACAGTTTTAATCTGATACGTTCCACAATACAGAAGAACCTCCTCACAAGCACAGGATCAAATACATTCCTGATTTTCGAAAGTAAGAATAGGCCATGCATATGCCAAGATTTGGCATTTGTAGTCATTGCCTTTTCTGATTTTCATTAGGCACACAACTGCAGAAAGCAGGTTGTGCGTACAATAAAATAATTCTATTAAGATGCACTCAGTGTAGAATACTTTGGAACCTGGCCTATCTTTAGGTAAATCTAGAGCATTGCAACATCTCTCTACCATGGCAACAAGATATAGCAAATATTGGTGTTAGCTCCTCACCCTCTATTTAGATCAAGACTCTTTCCTACATATTTCAGACCTACTAAACTCAACTATATATCTACAAACCAAACATTTTCAAGCTGGTGCCAATGCCATCTGTAGAAAGTAAGCTATCATCTGGCTTACTTTCCAAACTTGCAAGCTCATTACTTTAAATAAGAGCCTTTGTATTTTCACTTTTTATCATGGAAATAACAGGTAAGGCATGGGTTACTACTAACCTGCTTGCCTGATCGGTCCACTGTCCATGCTGCCACCAAACCCAGGCTTGTCACAGTATGGGGGGGCCCAGTCAGCTTCACAGTGACAGTTTTTTTTATTGTTGCAGACCTTGAAAGCAAAGACATGAAAAGTCTTACCCTAGATACACGAGAACGACACTGGCCAAAACGGTCTCCTAAGCAGATAGTGGCGCATCTGAAAGAACTGAAGCTCATGTAACTGAAGCGCTGTGCTGGAATCTGCTTGTTGGGGCAGCTCAGAGGACATACCACAACTCTGAACGCAAGAGGCTGCGTAGTAATAGGGAGCCTAAAAAAGGATTATTTGCTTGGCAGGTAATAATTTGGCTTGCACCAGCTGACACCTTCAATAACTGCACAAACTGTGTAGGATCAATGGAAGAAGAGCGTTCGTGGAGAGGTAGGCTTGTATTCACTGGAGTTAACGTACTAAGGATAATCACACCTCTCCCTCCAGCAGCAGTATCTGCCCTCTAACTTTTGTTCCGTCTCCCTTTACAGGAACAAGCGTCTCTTTACATTGTTAACGCTGTAAAGCTTCGTCAGCCTGCTTGAACACTCCAGCCACGAAAGGCTTGTGCTAGGCTGCATACTGATTTTTCCACTGCTCAGCTCCCCCAGCTCAAAGATGGACGAGTTGCAGGGAGAGGATGCGAAACTGGAAGCAGGCCAGAGGAAACCCTCCCTTTGACATCACATCTGCACTGTCTATAAAGATATTTTGCTCAGTATTCTGGTGGGTTTTCTCTGAGTTAAGGAAAAACTAGCAAAAGCTGATGTACCAAATGCTCCCTGCAGAGTGAGAGACCTCCAAAGGACCAGACCCAATAGTCACCATCAGCCTGTTCCTACTGCACGAAGGAGAAGGCGCTAGTAGACTCCTGGCTTTTTCCTTGGGAGAGGCCACACAGTCCCAAACAGCTAACAAAGGCTGGGCTGGTCTTTATTCCCTGTTGCTACCACCCACGTAGGGGGTGCCTACGATGCTAACACAGGCGCTGAAGAGCCAGGCTTTATCAACAGAAAAAAATCAACAGAATGAGCCAAATGCTTTGTTGCACAGGACAAAGATGGCACAGTTGCATGTAGATGCTCTTCATCACCTTTTTTTTTAAAAGGAAGGTTTTGGGGCTTATGGCCCCAATGCGGTCAATGTGGTCCTTTAATCTGTGCTAACACTGACCATCGCTGCTCCACGGCCGTGGAAAAACTGCGCAGTAGATCTACTGATGAATGGATTTCTGAGCAAGACATTGGTTAGTTCACATGCATTCTCAAATATGCGTTTCCTGGCGGCGTCAGCTGGCAGGCTTTCCGTACGACTGTACTGGAGATGTCTGCACCGTATTAATTAAAACATTTGTTTAGCTTAGGCTTGCTCTGGTCATGTAAGATGCAAAAAAAAAAGATTCATTTTTCATGGACAGGAACAGAGTTAAAAATATCATTCATTAAGCACTAATTTTTAAATTAAAGCGCTACAGGGATTCCCATCTCCAGCTATGCGAGGTCGTTTTTGGCTGCTCAGGAGTCACCACATGTGCTCCATCATACAGGCATAAAGATGCCGGTGTAGGCTGATGCTCATTGCAGCACAGTGATGAAATGCAGCACCATCAACGCTATGCAGCTTTTCAAATACTGGATGATAAAATAAGTTAAAATAAGTTAAAATCCCTTCACAGGAGAGGACAGAGAGTTTCATATGAATCTCCCAATGTGGATGGCACAGCCTTTCACCAAAACAAACAGGTCATTAGAAAAATCAAGGTTAATAAGGCATAGTTTGAAATAATGAACACTTCCATAATATAAACTAGGTTTCAGAACATTTAGGTATTATTAACAGATATCATCATATTTTTCATACCACGTCACTTTCATACCATGAAACTAATGAATATGCTTTTACTTTAATACTTCTGGAAATGCTTTTTTGAAATATCTCAGTTCAAATGCATATTTTAACTCTGCTGGGCCCACACAGAAATGGTCTTGTTTGAAATGTTAATGGGAATTCTTCATGAAGGAAGGTTAGACTTAAAGTAGCCTTGAAGATGACAAAATTCCTTCTTATCACATACTGTTAATTAAAAAAAAGATAATTACTTCCTGATAAATATTTCTTTGTTAAATAAAAATAACTTCAATTCTTGCAGTTCACATAAGGGACACTGAAAACTGAAATATGTGAGAAAAAAGTATTGCACTGACTTTCACTGATATATTACAAAGAATCATAGATCCCAAAGCTATTACATAAAACGATTTCTTGTCCAATGGCTATTGACCGATCGCAAGAAAAAGCGTTCCTATAATACTTACTCCACGTCCATGGCACTTTGTTACACATTTATGCACACCAAAAACACTCGTATTCTGGCATCGGCGATTAAGACAAATCTGCAAAATAGGAAGTGAAGAAGCGTTTGAACAGCGCTGCAACGGCTGCTGCTCACAACGTGTCATATCGCTCTCCAGTCCTGCACATTTTTCAGCTGCCGCTTGCTCCTCCAGCAGTTACCAAGATTCGCCTCTACACGACGCACCGATAGAACAGAATGCACTGACAGAAAGATAAGGACCTCAGATTCATGCCTCTATAAATCCTTTGGGTCCAAATCTGTGGAACCGAACATTGCTCGATTGGCATCACGGGCAATACTGAATTTCAGAAATCGTTCTTATTTGGGTGTGATGCTGACCGTGTGTAAACACACGCAGTTTCACTGATGTGGAACTGGTGGAATCCACTTGGGGTTTGTTTTTTTTAAGGCAATTAAAAAAACCCAGTCAGTGACATTTTTTCCAGGAGTAGCAATGCACGAAGCAGGGTTCTTTCATGCACTGGACCTGGCTGCACTCAGGTCTCCACAAACAGCAGACGGTTCCTGAATGACCAGTTCAGATCCTCTACTGCTGTAAATCAGCACAGTTCTAGTTACAGCAATAGCACAATACTGATTTACGCTAGTACAGGATTTGGACCCAGGACAACCTGAGTATTTCCGAGGGGTCATTGATATATATGGGCTCATTTCTGTCCTCCAGGAAAACTGAGACCATTCTAACAGTCAACTTTCCCGGGCTAAATTATCTTTTGATATCAAATATAAACCAGCCATACAGAACGTACAATAATAATCTTACAGGAAATAAAAGTAAGCAAACATTATGTGCAAAGTAATCAAATGCAAAATTTTTTGTTTTCCAGTCATTACCAGCAAACTTTACCCTGTCAATATAACTGAAATTTGGGATAAGGCAAGATAAGTACCATCTAATAAAGCTATCAGTCAAATGACTGATGAAGCTATCAGTAATGAGAAGTTATCCTACTAAAATCTGGAAGAAAAAAAAAGAAGAAGAAATTAGGACTAAGATGACTGTTACTAGGCTATATTGACCATAAATAAATAAATAAATAAATAAAACAGTGCACAATTTTGCTCCCATTTAACTGCAGTTCAGTTCAGCAATACTACAAGTCAGTCACAATAATTAGCATTAAGCTGGGAAAAGTGTTGAAGGAGACAACAGGGATGCTTAATAAGGGCACTTATCCCCTGGGGAGAAGGAAAAATGGAAGGAAATTAGAGTGAATTGGCATCAACACGCACGCATGTAGAGAATACGGGCTGATTACAGCAGCTTTCACAATTCAGATATTCATAGTGCAGCAGCACGCAGAATTCTGATCACGTTAAAATGGCTGCATTTCAAATTGTGTATCTTCAGCTTAGAAAACTCAAGAATATTTAAATTCATATTCTTAATCCATAATACAAACGCACTAATGTCCTCAAAGTAAAACATACAATTTCATAAGTATTAGCCTGTGTATTCTATAGTGTGTATGTATATGATTAGATAGATTAGAAAGATTAAATACTCATTAGTCAAACATAATGGGGTTCTTCTCCAGTGTTGAATTTTCTTTGAAAAGACATTTTATAGACTCTTTTATAACAGATTGACTTAGAAATGTTAGAAGGGTTGTTTTCTTGTAACAGGATTGTAGTTGCATTAGGGGCACGTTTTAAACCTGTTCTCAATGCAGTGTGCTAATCCAACGTAATTCAAAAGCATTCAGGAATTCAGAGGCTTACTTGAATTTACCACAAATTATCAAAGCACTTTTTTTCCCTCTCTTTGCCAGTAATCCACTGAGGGTATGGAAACCTTCTTCACGCAGTAGCTTGTGGCCTCCTTTCCGTTTCTCATTCCTGTAAACCCGTGACTGTCTCCCACTGCTCTCTGCTCCTCTTCTCTCCAAATAAAAATCCCAGGACACCCATAAGAAATTTGGACTATACTCATGCCAGACAATTTACAATGCTTGCAAAATATGACTGCACTAAAATCAGTTTTGATGGCTGAACATCAATCAGCTGAACATTATATTTTGCTAATAGTTCTTACCAAGACAGCTCTTCCTGCCAGTAAAAAGGGGGGGTCATAATCAGCAGATCCCACGAGTACATTCCAAAACCTGAAGCGAAGCTAGTGAGAATTTTGCAAAACTACCAAGAAACGCCATAAACACTGGCAAAGTTTGGGGCACTGGTATGAAAATGCATGAAAATCTCAAATTTTGCATTTCCTATTATAAGCATAAGAGCAGCCAGTTGAGACTAGGTCAACATTCTCCAAAAGCAGCCAGTCGTGGAGGCAGAAGAAACTATAAAAACACAACAGCCCAGCAGGACGCTGCCCCAGTGCACTGCACAACCTGCAGCTTAAGGACCTGCTGAGCCTTTGCGAGCAGCCCTTGATGAGTTTTCCCCCAGTGAAGCTATCCACTCCCTTTTTGAACACATTCATACTTTTGACATCAGCAACATTTTGTGGAGATAAGTTGTACGGTTTTCACAGCATGCTCTGTGCAAAAGTATTTCCCCTTTCGTTTGCTCTAAACTCACCTGATTTCAGGTGTTTCATGCTAGGCATCACCATCTCCTGCTCTCATCTCCGTGCTACTCCAGATTTTATGTAATTGTATAATCTGTTAAAACTGCAAGATCTCTTCGCTGAGCTGAAATACCTAGACCAGGGCTCATTACAAGCCAAGCACTCTGAAGTGCTGCAAAGGGCATTTAGAGGGTTCAGGGAAAATTATATTGGTAAATTTAAATGCTGAACCCTGAAACATCGAACTCTGAATTTAGGCAACATACAAACCAATTTAACTATAATGCTAATCCCTAGGTCTCACTTCCACCAATGAATACACCGAACTCATCAGAATTTCATTAACTACCCTGTAATGTATTTTGCTATGCTTATTTGGCAGGAAGTATCTATCCTACACGAACAGATACTTGGGGCTGTTCTAACAAATCGTGTACGAACTCAAGCAACTTGCATTGCATCTGCAAGACTAATTCAAAACAGTGGCCAAAAGAAGGGAGTAAAAATCTGACGCGGTGTGAGCACCAGAAACAGTGACAACCCCCTAATTCTTTACGGAAAGAAATCCCAAAGCAAAACAACGTTCAGTTTAGTACAAAGTACTCTGTGAGAGCAGGGCAGGGATGTTCGCCTTGGCTGGGAGCGTTTCAGAGCCTTACTTTTCCATCTGCGCACTTGGTTCCTGACAGCACAAGACCAGGATCCGGCATATCATCCCCCAAGTACACATGGGTACCACGGCACAGAATCTTTCCACCTTCCTGAAGTGGGATATTAGTTTCTATGGAAACAGCATTGGTACCGATTACAGGTCGATTTGCTCCTCCTTGACACTGAATTTTTCCACATTTAGCATCTCTGAAGGAAATAAACAAAACCCCCAAATTAGTTAAATAATTTTAAACGTTATAAGCCCCCGGCCCTCACCCTTGCAGCACAGTTCCCGTGTTTGTAAAGAAAGACCCTACCTGGGTTCACATTTAGCAAAGGAGCTCTTGGAGTCTTTGCCACAGTTGCCGTAAGGATCACCTGCAGAATTGACTCTCTCAAAACAGATCCCAGGAGCAGGTTTCGCACCTGAAACAAAATCACATCAGAACTTTCATCTGCTACAAGGTGTTTTTAATAATCTTCTTTTAGCTCCACTGATGTTTTAGGGGAAGGTAAGATGTGATCTGCATATTGATGAAACGCAACAAAACAGATGTGCTTGATCAGCATGCTAATTGAAGAGCCTGAACGTATGGGTTTTCCACAGTTATTTGTTTTTCTTGGCAATGCTAAGCAATAAACACCACACAACTCATTCTTTTGGGGAATTTCTAGATGATGTCCCTCTTGAGAATCCTCCTAGGAAACAAAAACTAGCAAATGCCAAATCTAGCAAGAAAGATGCAGGCCAGCTGGTAAGTTAACTCCCTTTTTTACAGGAGCTCTCATGATCCTAGTGAAAGCCCAAGAGCTGAAGCCAAAGAAAACACTTTTAAAGAAAGGACTTTTAAAGTACAATCCAGTACAATGAGAAACCAGAACAAATCCAGTTGCAAATGGGAGCGCTATATGGCCATAAAAACAGGACCACATGACAAGACAAAGAGAATATGCTGCAATTCGCTCAAGCTAATGTGCTGAGGAGAGGAGAGCAAACTATCCCCACCTTAGTCCGCAGTAAATCCATACCTGAGAGGAAGGACTAGCTTGAAAGAGGGATTATTTCTACCATGGTGGTAGAACTAGGAATCTGGGAAGACAGGCAGCATCTGGTTCGTACCTGACATTGCCTTTTATAATGCAGACATACTCTAATAAATACCAAAGTAACTTCTGTGATGGGAACAATCCTGGAAATGTCTGCGCAGTCAGATTACTCATCCCTACTTCTACATTTTATATGTTAGAAGGTACCATCTAGTCTAATCTCTAATACAGAAAAATCTCTTGTCCACTCTTTTCCAGATTATGACCAACTACAAAATATCTTCCAGAGAAGCACCCAAGTGTAGATGTGAAATATCTAAGAGGTGGAGGAGCTACTTCACTGATTTGACTGTTGCAATAACTAACTAATCCCCCATTAGAATTTCATCCCTTCTTTCTAATTTGAAGTACTGGCTTTTATTTCCAGCCAATAATTGTTGCAAAAATATGAATTTTAAAGGGTCCTTTGCCCAGGCTCTTTAGTCCCCCATATTTTCTTCCCATGAAGATATTTAACAGCACAGACAAATCACTGCCAACATTTCAAGCATTCCAACAGACAGACTTGCTCTGAGGAGGCAGGATGGTATGGAGACACACTGGCTACAACTCTTAACAGATACCTAGAGAACTGTCTGCATTAGTGCTGGTACCACTGATAAACCTGTGCTGAGAAGACATTTTTCAGAATAAAATCTCTCACACAGAACACAAACAAGAAGTGTTGTACTTTTGATAGATCAGCTAAACTCAAACAAAAAGATTTGACAATAAATGATGTGATAGCCTAGAGGCTGAGAATATACCATTTTTCAGTGTCCCCTGATTTTTAACAGAGCCAGAATATCTGAGTTAACATTACAGTTTTCAAATGTTTTGAGGCACTTCCAAGTGTGTAAGCATATAGCTGTGAGCAAAACATGTATCATTTATTTAAACCATCCCGAAGATTTCATCTAAAAGTCTTCAAGGAGGAAGAAGGTTTAAAGAAGGGCTCCAATTCCTAGAGAACAAAATACAAATACAATTGTAAAACTTACAGTTAGTGTGGCTCCTTTCACTAATGACTCAGAGGTTAAAGCCTCAGTTAATTATCCGCATTTCACAGTCAGAAGCTTGACTAATAGTATATACTGCTGAACAGCAACCTAATGCTATTAAGGACAAAATGTTAAAACCTGGAGAGGCTTAGGATGGCACCCTCTCTTCTTCCTAACATTTTTACATGCAAACTGGAAAACTCTGAAAGCAGGGCACAGAAGGAGCAGAATATGAGCTGCTGCTTCCCTGGAGAGAAGGACAAGAGCTTGAAATTTTTTGGAAGATTACTATCAAGCTTGCTGAGTTCAGAATATTTCTCAAATCTGGAACTATTAAAAGGGACTCACACAGGATCCTTTCACTTCTTTTCATTAAACCACAAGCAATAATCATAAATCAACAAAAGCATCTAGACAAAGCACTGTGCAAAAAGCAAAAACATGAATTCCATTTTCAGCATGTCGTTTCCTCCTCATCTTTCCAGGGCAGCGACATTAACTATTCAGCATGATACAAACGTTAAAATGTGCATATACTATGCCAGCTTTAGAACAGAGAGGGAGGGAAGGAAAAAAGGTGGTGCAAGTAAAAGGCCAAGTAAAACTAACTGCTTTTTCCCCAACATCTGCAAAGAATGACTTGCTCAGACCTACTTCACCAAAGCAATAAGGACTCCTATCAACCATAACACTTTGCAATTGCTATCGGCCTCCTTTCTTCTCAGCTGGGAATCCTGTGCCAAGACTTGTTCAACCAACGGAGTACCACTGCAACAACCTTGGAGGACGTGCCTGCAGCAGCCCGGAGCACAGACACGCTTTCCCCAGCATGGCACGTGGCTCCAAGGACTGCCAAAAGCTAAACAACCGCTCACAGTCCTGTGCGTTGACTGTAGGTGACCTAACAAAGACTCATTAAAAACAGGTGTTGAAGGAATAAGGGATTCCTGAAAAACTAAAAGAGTTTAAGGTATATATCACCCCCTTTCATCTGCTGGAACTTTGTCTTTTTTTTTTTTTTAATGTAGAAGTCAAGCATGCTACACATGATGGAAACAGCATTTGGGAAGAGCAATAAATCTGTAGCATCCTTTCAGGGCTCAGACAGTGAATTTTAACTCCAACCAATATTCACAGAATCACAGAATGGTGGAGGTTGGAAGGGACCTCTGGAGATCATCTAGTCCAACCGCCCTGCTCAAGCAGGGTCACCTAGAGCACGTTGCACAGGATCGCGTCCAGGCGGGTTTTGAATATCTCCAGAGAAGGAGACTCCACAACCTCTCTGGGTGACCTGTTCCAGAGCTCTGTCACCCTCACAGTGAAGAAGCTTTTTCCTCATGTTCAGATGGAACTGTCTGTGTTTCAGTTTGTGCCTGTTGCCTCACGTCCTGTCGCTGGGCACCACTGAAAAGAGTCTGGCTCCATCCTCTTGACACCCTCCCTTTAGATATTTGTACACATTGATAAGATCTCCTCTCAGCCTTCTCTTCTCCAGGCTAAACAGGCCCAGCTCTCTCAGTCTTTCCTCATAAGAGAGATGCTCCAGTCCCCTAATCATCTTTGTGGCCCTTCGCTGGACTTGCTCCAGTAGTGCCACATCCCTCTTGTACTGGGGAGCCCAGAACTGGATGCAGTACTCCAGATGTGGCCTCACCAGGGCTGAGTAGAGGGGGAGAATCACCTCCCTCGACCTGCTGGCAACACTCCTCCTGATGCACCCCAGGATACCATTGGCCTTCTTGGCCACAAGGGCACATTGCAAAGTACTCGACAAGAGAACAGATCTCATGGAGGACAACAAAATGCTCCCCTGCCAGGCTTTGAGCACTCTGCGTATAAAAACACCTGCTACCCAACGATCATTTGGGGCTTGGAGACCAAAATCTAGCTCCAATTTCTGTTTTCTAAATGAAAGTATAACACATTGTGGCTTGGGATTCAGATGGCTGTTCCTTCTCCTGACTAGCTTCTCACAAGATTTGGACTTTATTATAGCTGAAAACATGTAAGACTATACGAAACTGAACAGATGGAGCTACCAAGTTAAAAGGAAGATTTCAGAGGATGCTAAAGGAAGAGAATCGTAATGTTGTGTTTCTGGAGGAAACCCATTTATCATGATTGCAGCACATAAACTGAAGCAGAAAGTGCTGTCTTTCTCCATTTTGCTACCTCAACAGGCAAAGACAAAATGATTTGTGAAAGATATCCAGTGGTTATTAAGTGCTTTGAACTGGATGAACAGAGTTTATTTCACTTTGCTATTGATAATTATAGTATCGCGACCCTGTAATTAAGGTCCTGTCAGCCTTTCCATGCCAAGCCTTATTCAAGGGATTAAATCAGCCATTTAAAATTGCAGCAGGTCAAAGCTCACCACTGCAGTTGTCAGCCTGGGGACACTTCCCCCATCCCCCCCAAAAGCGTATATTGATGAACTCACTTCTTTAGCTATAAGGTCACAACACAGAGAAGTCCTATGGTTTTAGAAGCCATACAGAAATGCTGTGTCTTTCCAGATCACCCCAGATCTGCTTCAACGGGCAAATACCTTCACAGTAGTCAGAAAGAGAGAAATTTCTGACCATGGTGCTGATTTCAAGCAGAGCGAAACACCAGTTAGCAGACTGAAGGTGGAAATGAGGATATTTAGTTTCAGTTCCCAACATTATCTCAGACTTACTTTAAAAAGTGTATACAGTATCTATGCATAGGTGTGGGAAGGAAAAAAAGGCACAAGCTGGTACTCAGAGTGCACTAACAAGCACCATAAAAGACTGTATAAATAAACATAAGCATAAAAATACAGCGCTAAGTGTCATGTGATTTGCACCTGGATTTTCGATCTCATTAGGTCTGTCTAACTGCACTGATGATGCAAAGCAAACTTCCATGATCTTCCCTTGGCCTCCCTCTCTTCATCTTGGTGATCCCTGCTGTTAAGTCTGGGAAAGAGTAGGACGAGTCTGAGCTGTTCCTTCTGCATTTAAGGAGTATGCTCATTCTTACTAGCGCTCAGAATATAGCTTAATGCCCTTCACATCCCCAACCCAAAATGGCCTGGCCATAAATTTGTAATGGTCAAAGTAGTTTGAGTTTTCTGGTTGTGCTAAATGATATTTTAAATCTTTACAGTGCTCAAATAAATTAGTATTCTCCCCAAAGTAGTTAGAAATAGTTTGATCAGTTGATTTAGATGGGGAAGCCCTGTGTTACTTCGTCTTTATTTTGCCTTTAGGGCCATACTAGGAAAAAAATCCAAAGTTCTTACATCAGTGACAGGCCCCTCTAACAAATATTGACATTAAAATTATAATTGTTCCTGTGTAAACAAATAACCATGTCTATGCAACTAATTTAAGTACGTTCTAATTACTAAGTCAATGCCTGCCATTGGCTCCCCAAACTCATTGCTTTTTCTCCTCTTGGGGAAAACATACTGACAAACATTTCCTTTTCGTCCCTAAAAGATCACTTTCCAGTCAATGTAGAAAACGGCAGCAGCCTAAAGCTGAGAATCTTCTATTCCGAGGTAATCAATAATTTCTCTCTCTTAAATTGTTTTATCTGTGTATCTAGTTGCTCTCTGAAAATGCCAGTGGAGTACTAGACATTATACAAGGCATTACTGTTGATGCATCTTTCAGTCACACTACTATCAATAGGTCAAATCAGTGCAATTTGACATTTTTGAATATGAAGGAAAAAAGGTTTCAAGTACTTCATGCATGTTGCTCTTTAAAGATAAAAATGACATGAATTAAGGAGAGACTAGACAAATCTCTGTGTTCTGAGAGCAGACCAGAATGACCTGGGTCTTTAACAAGAGTTTATGGCTATCTTCAGAGACTGTCCCCAGGTACTCCCTTCTTCCACTCTGAGCTCTCCATCCTGTTGCAAGTGAGGGCTGGCTGGAGCACGTTAGGGATGTTGTGCAGGAGGCCTTGACTTGGAGGAAGACCCAAGCACATACTTGGTGTGATGCAGTTTTGCCCAAGTGGGCTTGCAGGGAAAGGAAAATCTGCTTATATTTGTCTTCCACATGCCTAATGTCACTGAAGTCCTTGGCTGGAACAGTTCTGATTAAGGAAAAGCCATAGCTGACACTAAGGTTTGGCTCTCATACTTCAGTCACCTCTCTACTGGTATTAATACCCTGGCATAACATTTTAACTCTAAAATACTGCAGGTTCTGTGAGCAGTAGGGAGATGCCCTGGAGTGGCCATGTGATCCTTTTCCCACTCTTCACTTTCTTGACTGGGGAGCATGGTTTCTTGACCAAGAGCACCAGTGAGAAGCACTGCTCAGCCAAACACGCCATCACTTCCCAGCTGCTCCTCGGCACCCTCTCCCAGCAAGTCTGCTCTGGTGGGATGCAGAGAGAGGGGCTCACCTGGAGGAAGGCATGGGGACAGGCGTTCACCAGCCCCAAACAACATCCTCCGGGTAGAAGCAAAGTTGGGAGTCCTCTCCATAGAGGCATGTTCAGCCTATGTGGGAGGTGAGATGGGCTCGGGGGAGACAGATCTCACATAAACACAGGGAAAATAATAGTTTGGTATAATTACTATTCAGCTCCAAATCCCTGTTTTTATTAGACAGGAAATAACAGAAAGTATTTCTCCATTTGAACTGAACTTATCTGTTAAGCATAACAAAGAAACCCGATGTAATGCAAGTATTTCTTTCTGGAAACAGATTCTTATTGCTCAGCCTAATATAAACAAGCTCTGATAATGCTCATCATTTTTCTTTAACCAGATCTAAAAAAATTAAGATCAACATTTATCATTGGGCTACTGGACATCTGTAACCCTATGAATAAAGAAATATATAGAAAAGAATACCCTGATAAGGAATTCAATACACTGAATATAGTTTAAATAAAAGTTATCATATTTTGTCCTGCATGGATTTATTCTACTGGGAGAAAAAAGAGGAATTAATGTAAATGAACTATGACCTGTTTCCTAGGTGGTATAGTTTGTATAAAAAAAGCCAACAACCCACACAATTACCCTCCACCCACATTTTTAAAAACAATTTTTAAACAATTACAGTAATCTAGTAAAAGGTTCAAATATATCTTTTTGATACAAAGCCCAGAGAAAATATCTTGGAACGTTCTAGTCTCTCTTTCTTCTGCAAATCAAGCTGGGAGGAAGCAGGCTTCCTGTCTGTCCCATGAAAGTAGGTGAGATTTTAAACGTCCTCTTTCTGCAGCTGCATGGCCCACCTGGCCCTCGTTGCCATTCCACCCCTCATCTGCCAGCTCGTACTCCAGGGAGATCAAAGTGTGATCTGGCAGGGGACACCCACATGCCTCATCTCTAAATCCAGACTACAGGCCTTGATTTTTTTTGCTTGAAATCTCTCTGCTATACTAATTGAAGATTTTTGTTTGTTTGTTTGTTTTGCTTTCCATTACTGTTGGCTTTCTGATTTAACAATAGTTTAAAAACTCTGGTCCACTGGCACAAACGGGCAACACCCTTCTACTGTCAAAGATGCAGTATCCCCTTACATGCCGTTACATGTGGGATAGCATTCAGGAATCCACCTTGTGCCTTAGAACCAACACGGAGCCACGGAGCAGCCACTACCTTGCCAGAGCTCAGTAATTCCACTGGGAGAAAGCATCTGTTGCTGTCACACCATTCTCATTAAAAATAGAAAGACATTTCTGATCTCCCTTGTGGGGTCTGGCTCCGTTGACTTTACTAGCATTATTTCTAATTTATCCTTGCACCAATGAGATCAGAATTAAGCCTTTCAGTTGAGGTTTGGAGGCAGTGCTTTGTGAGGAAACGAAGCTGGCAACGGAGCTGCAGCAGTTCAGCTCTCTGACCTTCGGCTGAATTTTTCTCAGCAACAGAAATCACTAACAGTCCAGCTGAGTAACTTTCCATGGCATGGGAAACTGTTTCATAAGGAGATTTTGTTTTATACAGGAGAAAATGTCTCTGTATCCAGGGGATGAAAAATCCCAGTATGACTAAGACTGGAGGCTATAATTGTACATGCCTCCATGAGCTCATGTTAAGTCTATGACACGAGTGGGATTCGGAAGAGTATTTCAGATGCATGATTTGAGCCACTTGGGGAGTTTAATTATGAACTGGAACTCCTCTCACATGTTACACACAACCCTTCTATCTGCATTAGTGGCATTATTTCTTGAGCTGCTTTAATGCTCTTTAAAAAAAAATTTGCAAATGGTCCAATCCCCTATGAAGATAACAGATAAATACTTCAACAGACTTTTGATGAGGGCTCTGACCAAGAGAATGATATGTGTCATTATATTTATACATACGTTTTAAAATGGAGTCAAAGATAGAGAGATACTGAATTGAAAGAGGCTAAGGGAGTGGAAAAAGTTAACTTGAAAGAAATAATAAAACCTAGCTCTCATATAGTGCTTTTCTTCAGCAGCATTCAAAGTGTTTTTCCCATTTGAGAGAGAGGGAACTGAGATGTTGAAGGAGACGTGACTTGTCCAAGGTGACTCAGCAGGCAATAGAATCCAAATTTCCTGAGTAATGCTGGTATTTCAGTTGAAAAGCCACAGGACATAACAGGAAGGTGAACTGCCTTCCTGGAATATCATTTATTTAAGATAACCCAAGAGATCATGCTATTAAATTTTTGCAAAATAAATGAATTCCCAAGGGAGAATAAAATCTCTTTCTGCTTCGGTGCTTACTCTGCTAAGGGTATTATTAGGAGGTAGGTTTACAGGGTAACACCAATTAATAAATGCACACACCGGTACAGGAATCTTATGCTAATGTCAAATACTGAACTCTATTTTGGGATGTACACAGACATCTTTTATGTTTTGCAGATGAGCAATTTAGAGCACGGGTGGGAGTTCACACACCAGTCTGAAAAGGAATGTGATTTTACCCTGACTCAGCAGCACTCAGCACTCTACAGGATAACGTAAGGCCATATCAAAGCTGGTATCAAATGGTTTGCCGAAGTTCACATAGCCAGTCGCAGCAGTGCTGCAGAATGAAGCTAGCAATTCTCTGCCTCCTGCTGCAAGAACTGAACAGGACTGCAAATCAAGGAGAAAATGAATCACAGAATGATTCCCTCATTATTCAGTTCTCCATTTCAGAAAAGAATAGATACAGATTGGTACCGTATAAAATTCCCCCCAATCCATCTATAATCACACAAATTTTCTTCTCAAGTCTGTCCGATAAACAGAACTCCTGGCTCTTAAACTCACCTTGGCCCCAGAGCGTGATACACTGCTGTTCATGGGTCTGGCATATGCCGTTGTAGCAGTAGCCATCCACCCTGTGGCAAGCATGTCCATCGTGCAAATAGACGTTAGCTGGGCAGTGAGGGCTGGCGCCAGTGCAGAACTCTGGTAGGTCACAGGAATTACTTGACTCTCTGCAAGAAATCCCCGCTGGTTTTAACTGAAAAACAAACAAACCCCTTGAACTGCTGTAATTCCACTCGATAAGAGTTATGCAGTGGCATAATCCATGCAGCACACAAACAGCTTTTTTCGATGGCTCTGCACCAAATGACCACAGTGAACAGTATAAAGATTACGCAGCCCTTTAAATACATTTATTCAAGACATGTTGCAAAGAATTTGGCACATTTTTGGAAGGAGGGCCAAACTGAGCTTGCAGTTGCAAACATGCCTCATGTGGCTCAGGTCAGAGGTGAATCTAGCCTTTTGTTAGTTTGCAAGTATGGCTCAATTTTTCAGATCGCCTCCTGCAATCCTGTTTTTTCTTAGGAATCTAAAAACACAGATGTAAAAACATACTGGGCTCAATAGCACAGGACGCACTGCAGCACTAACCAAAGGTCAGCTCAGAAACATTTTCACACATCCAGCCTCGAACCTGGGTGCATGTTCTGTTCTCAGGGTGCAGGATCAAGGCAGACAGCTGGTCACAGAGCCTTAACATCCCTCATCGAAGCAGTAACTCACGAAGCCACTGCCCCATCTGAATACGGACTCAGTGCCCTGGATTGCTTCCTGAGATGAAGGATCACTTCCTTATAAAAATCTTTCTGTCACAAGCTTCAAGACCTTCTTTGACTTAATCGACAGCCCAGCTAGTCCACACAACTATTCCTCTCCTCGCCTGATTTATGAGGACAGCTACACATTTCAGGGGTGAAGGCAACGAGTAGCTAATGTGGAGTCTGAACACTTACTTATCAACAAGAAGAAAATTAGTGTTCTGGGAGCAGTACTAATTTTTTAACTGCATCACCACAGTGCTTTTGGTAAAAAGCAAAATGACATCAAGATTGATTCTGCTTAAAAGCACTTGCTAGGAAAGCACTGAAACAGGTTGCCGTTGTTTCCATAGCATGCTGCTGTTGAGCATTTAGGCAGATGGTTGTCACAGACACAACGGAAACTCACTGAATGCTTTATCAGCCCATATGCAAAAGTTGGTCTGAGAATTCAAGAAGGTTAATGCCTGTGGCAAGGTGGCTTTTTATAGTACATTAGGAGTCCACAAGAGCTGATGATCTGCCATTAAAAATATATATGCTGTTGACAGAATTAATGTTTTAAGAGTCTTCCCTTAAAAAGATAGCCCAGTATTTAATGACTGCTTGCCACAGCACAAAATCCAGATCAGCACGAAAAAGAGCACAGTATACAAGTTCATGAAAAAGAAGAGGTTTTGCATGCACAAACGAAGTGGCTAGAAACAGTGCAGACACCATTAAATAAGTCTATTGATCTGGCCCTTCAATAACTGTTACAGTTTGATAATTTTTTTAATTCCTTACATGAAACGCAAGTGTCCTAATGTTTAATGATACCAGTTTATTTGTTCTGCATCCTTACTAGCCTGCAGTTGAGAAGATCATGGAATTCTGCCCACCCCACACAAATAAGAGCCGTTTCGGTCGGTTCACCTGGCAATCTTCACAGCAAAGTCCATGTGCACACACTGCTCCTGGTTTCAGAGTACAGGTAGTTGCGTTGCAGCACTGGTTGGTACATTCCTAGATGGAGGACAGATGTAAAGCAGACAACTTTCAGTCACACTGAGCTGTAAATCAAGAAAGGCCAGCTTTCTCAAAGAGGTGCTATAGCTCTGCCAAAAAAAGCTATGCAGGAATTATTGAATTATGCATGAAATTCTACGGCTTGATCCAAGCAGTCTTCTCTGTCCTTAGAATCTACAACTATAATAATTGTAGTAAAACCAGAGAAGCCATTAAGGAATGCCAAGCTATAGATCTAGTCCCAGCAGACCGATCCCAATCCTGATTATCATAAATTATTGTGCTGTTCTAGTTCCACAAGAATCAATGGAATGACACCAATTAAAATTTTAGAAATCAGGTTTAAATTATCAGCTTCAAATTCTGCCCACAGTTGGTATGCAGAATCCCACAGAAACCAGGGAGAAAATTATTGTATGATAAAAAACCTGAGATTTTTTAATTTTGTAAAGTAAATTTTGAAGAAATTTTTGATATTATAAAAAAGTATAAACCTAAGTAGTATCTTATTTCTAGATTAAATACCAAGAAAGTATTCTAATCTAAATACAAAACACAAAACACAAAGCACTGAGGGGACAAACTCCATCATCTTCAGTTGAATTAACCCAGCTGAGGATCTAGACCGTGAGCTACAGAGTTACTCAACGTCACTACTACGACTCTCTATTTTGTGATAGTTGCTTGCCAAAATTCTGTATTGCATGGAGACGGGTGGCTATTGCAAAAAAAGAGATGACGACACCATTCAATGTAGTTGACAATCCACAAGCTGTAATCTTTTATCAGGGTATTCCAATAACAGAGCTTTGAGAAAAGTATGAATTGCATTATCACTAACTGATACAACCCAATTTCACACTTCTGGATTAGATGGTGGCACGTGTGGTTTCACAAACTTTATTCTCAGTAGAAGGAGCGAGTAAGAAGTTTCGGAAAATAATGGATTTGATTTTCCAAGATTTTACTCACAAGCTGCAAGTTAAATGAGCTGCACTGGAAACTCAGTTCTCTAACAAAAATAGCAGCAAATAAATTTGCTCTTCAGTTGTGTTAAGTCAGTTTGACTTAACAAGGGATCACTAACACTATACTGAATAGAGGAAAAATAAGTGGGTTAGAATGATGTTCACAGCCTCTTGTTACTTTGCTGGCTTTTGTAAAGCTTTCCAACTGGAAGATGAGGCTACCTGATTATACCACTGCACTCACAAACAATGAGCTAAATGATTGTCAGCATTTCACTGCTTCCTTAAATAATATCTGCCTGTATACACAAAGCTACATCTATGCTTGCTCTGAAGTAGCAGAATGACTTCCCTGTACCTATTTTTGGTCATGCTGGAAGGCAGCAGGCTACTCAAATATTTCTATGCAGCTGCTGTATTTAAAAAATAACATTCCTCTACACAAAAGCACATTTTATACACTTGCCTCAATAGCAATCCAGGAAAAGCAGAGTAGGGGAGGGCAACGTCAGTCCAATTAAGGTACTTCTGGAACAGTCATCTATATGCCATCATCTGGCCATGTACCAAACAGTCCATGGAAAGCAAGAGAACTTCCACAGACAAGCTGAGATAAAAACACAGATCTCTGGTGGCTGTCACTGCCGCCTTGCAAATTTTCATCTGCTGCTCACCCACTTGTTACTCACTGCAGGGAACCAACTTGGTTAATAGGTTTTGTGCCTGGGCTATTAAATTGTCACAAACAGTTTTAACATAAACAAACAGGCAAGGAAACAAATAGGCTCACAGGGGTTTTGGAGGCTGGAAGAGAGGTGGGAGGCCATCAGCCGAAACTGCTGCTCTGTTGTTCATGAGGACAGAAATGATGGGAGTTGGGTTTTTTGGTGCAAGTCTCCTGGGCTGATTAGAGCATCTCAAACAAACTAACCTCATCAGCAATTCTAGCATCATCTACATGGCATCAGTTACTGTAGACAAGACACCTTGTTTCCACCACTTTTCTAAGAACGCAAGAAAGACTACCTTGGGTCAGACTATAACCCATCCAGTCTTGTGTCCTCCCAACAGAAAATGCTTAAGGACAAGAGTATGAACACACCTATTGTGACACTTTCGCAGTCTCCCCTTGGATCCACGTGCATTTCTAACACCTGTAGGATTCAGCAGCAGGGAACTCAAAACTCATCTGTGCAATCTGGGGAACACTCTCCTCTTGCTAGTTTGAAAAAAGCTGCCATTTGCTAGCTTCACTTGCACAGTTCTTGTGGGGGACAATCACTCTGTAGTCTCTCTCTCCGAGTCACTCATGATTTCATCATCACAAATTCCTTCATCTTCTTCTTTTCCAGGGAGAGCTCTTCCAAAACGTTGATCATCCTTGTTGCTCTTCTTTCAACCTTTTTCATTCTACTTTATCCTTCTTGAGACCAGGGAGGGTTAGGAATAAAACTGCACAGTTTCAGATGCAGCTCACTGCAGATTTATAGCGGCCTACAGGTGTTCTGTTTAGTTTTCCTATTTTTTCCCTGGTAATTTCTAGCAGCCTATTTACCTTTTAGACAACGCTTGAGCACTGAGCTGACATTTTCATGACACTATTTATTACAATATGAAGTCTTGTTCCTCTATAGTCAGAGTCAGTTCAGAGTCCATCATGTTATATGTGATGTTCAGGTTGTGCATCACTCTACGCACTGAATTTCATTTGTCATCTTAATGCCCAGTCAAGCTTTCTCATAAGGTTCTTCTGCAGTTCTTCACAGTCAGCTTTCATCTCTACAGTCCTAAGTAATATCATCAGCAAACTCAAGACTATTCCTCTTCCCAAGTTGTTTATGAATATGTTGAATAGTGTAACCTCCAGGATACCTCTCCCAGAAACATCACTGCTGATCTCCTTCCACCATGAAAATTGATCATTTATGCCTGCCCTGTATTTCCTATCTTTTAACCCCATTTTTGTCCATGCAAGAATATTCTCTCATCCCACAACTACTGCTTAGTTTCCTAAAATGGCTTTGGCGGAGGGCTTTGGTCTAAAGCCCCTTTGAACTCCAAATAGGCTGTAATAACTGGATCTTCCCTTTCCATCTACTTGTCAAGTCCTTCAGAGAACTGCAGTAGGTTTATAAGACAGGGTTTCCTGTCACAAAAACTATATTGACGCTTCCCTGGCATGTCACAGCTATTCGGACAGCTAGCTCTTTATTACATTTGCTAGTAATTTGTTTGGTATTGACCTCCGATTTATCAGTTTGTAGTTTTCTGATGTCCTTGCAGACACTTATAAAATTAGTCACATTTGTCAACTTTCAGTCCTCAGGGACCAAGGGAAGTTTGCAGACCATGGTTAGTAGGTCAGCTACTCCATCCCTGAGTTTTTTACAGGCCTTGGGTGAATTCAGCTGGTGTTGCCAGTTTATCCATGTTCATCTCATCCATCTTCCATCACTTCAATTTAGACAGATCCTCTCATGAATCCTCCAAGAAAGTATTCTGTTGTAGAAACCTCCCCTAGTTCTTTCACAGTAATTTTGAAGCAAAAACTCCACTTTTTTTTCCACTGTGACCCTATCTTCTCTGAATGCTCCCGTGTAACCCTCATGACTTGTAGGTCCTGCAGAATGTCTCACAGAGTTCTTGCTCCTAGATGTGCTCCAAAAGCCACAGTTAATCATCTATGACCTTTTTTGCCTTCTGTTGTGTTTGTGTGTGTAATCTACATCAACCCTCTTTCCAGAGACACTGTTGCACTTTGAACATTTTTGGTAATCTAATACAAAATAAGGTTGGAGCTTGGCTGGTAATACCATTCTTGGTCAGGATTTAATCTCTTGGCCTGGCAGTGGGCATGCAGGCATCCAATACACTCAAAAAGGTGAGCAGCACCTGAGCATATGACACCATAGTGTGGATGGAGATGGCTATGCAGTCCCTACCGCATCAGTGTTAACAGGAGTGTCAGGAGGGTGGGGGCGTGCTACAGGCATGAGTCTCCACCCTTATGAATCCATTGCTGCCTTACCGCTAAGGAATGTTGCTGAGCACAAGTCACAACATGAGGCTAATATTTTAGTTAAAAGACACAGTAAATCTGTGGTTTGCTTAGCAAGTAGTACGAATACTTCTTAAACCCCTGTATGGGAAAGTGCGGAAGAATGTCAAGGAGATAGGCGATGGAAGCTAGCCAGACCGTTCCATGGGAAAAGGAGCATCAACAGGACATGTTGACCCATAGCCATGTAGCTGGGCCTATGCCAGTGTGGTGTGCACCTGGGCTTTGACTTGAGATTAGCGATGAGCTCAATGTGCCCACTGCGCACGTGTGTAGTACACAAAACCCACGTATAGTGCCCCCCTGGTGTTCCTCATCATGGACCGATGCTCAGCGGTGCCAGGGACTCTCCTGCTCCTTTATTGCCTCGATCGGGAAATCGCTGGGGAACCCCCGCTCAGACGCAGAGGTAATAAACGCTCAGCATTGACCTTAGTGTGCCTTGTGTTTGTGTATCTGTTCCTGCCGGGAGTCCAGGCGTCGCCCCCGCCGGACCCTTACAACCCCTCATCACATTCCTGAGGGTAAACAGTTCCTTGAGTAAAGGAGAAATATCCCTAGCAACCATCTATATCTACATATTCAAATTGATATTTAATTCTGATCAGCAATAAAAACAACCAGCATATGTAGTATTCTCTAGCCTTATTGTACCGCTTCCCATGTCATAAAATACTGCGCCAGAACTGACATAACTCAACTCGCCTAAATGACTGGGCAATGAATTATTAGCTAATCTAATGTTTTTTTCTGGTACCACTCAGATTATAGCAGTAGATTTCAAATTAATTTAATTGGGCCCAAGGTGTAGTTTTCCAAGATAATTAAAAAAGAAAAAAACATAGAAAGAGGCAAATCTAGTCACTGCTTGCGGATGTTAAGTGGCTTTGACTTGAAAAGGTATAGCTAACATTCAAAAGTGAAAATGAGAAAGATAACTGGGTTAGAAAGACATTTGCTAGCTGCTTGCATTCTCTCATATTGACTTTAAAGAAGAAGATAAGCCTGCTTTCTCCAACCTCGTTACCCTGAAGAGTGAGTGAACTGTCAGGAAATCCTTATGGCTTGTATAAATCCAATACACTGTATAGACAGAATACAGCAATTTCTGTTTTAACTGCCCCAATCTATTTTGTCTGCAGAACCATATTTATCAGAGGAAGCAAATCCCTCATCTGCTAATATATTTAATTCAGATCATCTCAGAGAAGTTCAATATAGCCAATGAACATGGGAAGCCAAAGGGATAAGAATGCCTGTTCAGGTATTATTTGATTCCTAGGCTTTGACTATCTCCTTCTGATCTGAGCAGTCCTCTAACACACTCACTAAACTAAATGGAATGATATCTGAAGTAGTAGTAATCTTTTTGGGAGGCAGTGAAAGCTATTTCTGCTGTAAGGTAATTGGCGAGGAAAATCTCATAGTAGAAGTGGGAAAGGTACTGTACCTGAAAACTGAAGCAGGCTGCTGGGAAAAAATACCTAAGCAATATTAATTCAGTGTCTTCTCAAATTTGGAAACAAATCTTCAGTTAATCCACGGTATCTTGAGAAATCTGAGTAATTTTAACAAATTTGTTTTGGGTCTGGACTATCCGCTAGTACTCAAAGGAATTTCTATGTTGTGAATCTTGTTAGGACCATGACAGAAGCTCTGTTAGTTCAGAAGAGAGAGTTTGTCCTCTAAAGGCAAATTGAGCATATTCTTAACTAAAGACCAACTTCAGCAACTCATAATGCAAGTTAAGCAAAGATTCCCCCATTTGGGGGGACTTTAACTGAGGTTTAGGATTATAAGGTAGAAGCAGAGGAGGGAAAATTTTGTTTTATACCAAATAGCATTAAACATGCCAAACCGATTCTGATTCTTTTTTTTTTTCTATTAAAAATCTGTAGATAGGAGGTGAGTAGCAATTCTCAAGAAGAGCGTCTTACGTCAGGCTCCCCACAGTCACATTCCTCTCCGTCTTCCACATAGCCATTCCCACACTTCTGTCCACCGAATGACTCCTTGACTTCAGGCAAGTTAA
This sequence comes from Apteryx mantelli, assembly GCF_036417845.1. Classification (NCBI taxonomy): domain Eukaryota; kingdom Metazoa; phylum Chordata; class Aves; order Apterygiformes; family Apterygidae; genus Apteryx; species Apteryx mantelli. Next base: position 41,939,213 of record NC_089984.1, read on the forward strand.
ACAGACACATTCCCACTCCTTTTTCCAGGCTGTTTTCCAGGTCCTTTCTACTGCAGCTACTGAATACCATGGGAAAGGGATAGCTATAAGAGAAATACATATAAAAAAAAGATGAAGTATCATCAGATGAAAACTTCTCTCTCCTGTCAGGCTGGTGACCTTTTAGCCCACCAGTGCACAAACAAGAAGGGAGGGTTCATTTTTTTAATCCTTTAACATACGATTGAGATTTAGCAGTTCACTGTGAAATTGTGCCAGAAACATTTATAATAATTCCTGACTGTGAGTAAGGGAATTTCCATCATTTGCACTTAAATTTGTGGCTGCTGTTCAGGACGGGAACTGTTCACACTTGGAATTACATATACAAAAATGAGAGAAGCAGTTAGAAAGCAAATCTGATCATGATCCTAAAGAAATATTGGGATTGTATAGAGGCTTCTGGCATTTACAGGACTGAAAAATATTCTAAGCCTCCTTGGCAAATTTAGCCTCAAATGGCAAATTCATTCATCTTGCTCTGCAGTACGGCAAACATCCTGCTCTTTTTAGGGGATAAAAAAAGAGAAAAACACCAAGTTACTTGATAAAAGTTTGCTTCTGCAGTTTATCAAAGTCGAACTTGGAAACTGCATGATTAAAGCAAATACAGTTCTTATTTTAAATCACAGTGACTCCAAAGACACTATTGAAAGTACCCATATTTTGAATTCACACTACTGAGAGCAGAATCTGGCCTTCTTCTGCAGGTCCATCTTTGATTTCCTCTGGGAAACACACAGATAACGTCAGCAAAATAACCCAGTGTAGTACCAATGCTTCCAGATAATCTGTGTTTTTCTTCTGGAGGATTTCATTCCAGTCTCAGATCTGGATCACAAACAAGTAGTAAAATAACATTCAAGCTGCCTTATTTCCCCTAAGACCTAGGTCCTTACTCACTGCTGATCCACAGTCAAGCAGTAACTCAACATAATGGCATCACAGGGAGTCATCCTGATAGTATCTGGGCTTTATTCACTAAATGCTTTGCATCAGTCATGTATTATTAAGTACATCTTTATAGACAAACAAGATAATAGATGGAAGCTATAGATGGAACTTCTGCACTGCTGTTATTTCTAATATTCTAAAATGAAATGTTTTCTTTGTAGATGATGATGCCTACAGATATCAGAAATGAATAATTTCTATTAAAAAAGAAGTGTTTGACAATTATTAATGTAACAGAGGTTTACATTCTTACCCTGATATAGGAGAGTTAACTAGGATCTTGCAGAAAGGTTAGAGGTTAGGGGCATCTTACAGAACAGAATTAATTTTGTGCCTGCTTAAAGTTACATTTTTACAGATTCTTCTGCATTACAACAGCCAGCTCACTGGTAAAGGACAAAGAAGAAAATTTTCATCTATCACTATAGGACTTACCTAGTTAAACTAAACAGCTCTGTGGTTCACTGACATGTGACTTCAGAAAGTTAGTAGGCATCTTCAGTTAAAAGAAGCTGGTTTCTGGGAAGCGTCAATGTTTAGGCATAATGAGAGTCTAAGACGAATAATCAAATTTCAGAAGAGCATGAAGTAGGAGTCAGGCTGCTAGTAGCAGCTCTGGGCTCCAAGGGAAACAGGGAAAGTATTGAGGGTAACAGCACAGAAAATAAAGGTACTTGGGAAACCTTCTACTGACCTTTTTATATCGAGTAACTGGAGGTGGTCTTAACTGGGTATCACAAACTGGGGACTACTGTCCACTCTTCATTTGATTGGAAAAAGGACACAAAGCTTTGTGTATGCGACTATGAATAAGTAAATGGATGTACTACTATCAAATACCAGCAAAAACTCAAGCATCACAGATATGTCTGACTGATAAATCCTGCATAAAATATATGACAGCTTGATCAGATATGATCCTCATATCAGAGTGTGAATAAATGTATACTGCCTCATCCAAGCAAGATCCCTCACTTCAGCTACATAGATTTACTTTGATACCCACTAAGATGAACACAGGGAGACATACATACCTTACATCGGCTGAAACGGATTCAGGAATACACATAATGCATTTTTCCCTGTGCCGGATGTCTCCACCACACACAGGTCATCAGAACAGCTCGCTGGTCAAAACAACCAATAATTTAGCGCTGTTCCTTTGTATCCATGAATGCTCACAATCATGAGCGAGAATGTGAGATGTGTATGTCCGTCACAGGGAGAACAGAATCCTTACTCTGTACGAGGGGTGAAATAATGTCATTGTTAATGAATGAGGCTTCTGTTTCCCCTGAAAGGAACTTCAAGCTGTTTCCTATTTTGAAGTAAGACATCCATTCATCTTCTGGCTTTTCCTGCTCTTGACACTGATTTCCTCAACTGACATCAGTGCAGCACATGTTATTTGATGAAACTTTCTGAAAATATTTTTTCCTTTACCAGATAATGTCCAAATAAAGTAATACTAGCACTGAGATGAACCCAACAACCGGAAACAGAGAGCAACTGAAGGGTGACCACACTCATGCAAGAGAAGATCCCACATCAATTGATACCAGTTGGTATTTCCATTGGAAACTTAATTGATCTTTAACACAATCATTCTTCATTTCTTTGATAAAAACAAAAAATCCCATGTAACAGCTATAGCATTTGATCATTGTGATTTTAGACTACATTTTGGCTGTCTTTGTAATTTTTAAGCTGCTTCATCATAAGCATGAAAGCCCTGGCAGATGGGAAGGGAAGCTGTAACTATCAGATGTCAGTAGCATTAGGCATGTTGTTTAAGTGAATCTGGAGCTTGAGAAAAATGCCGGAATAACAGTCATGTGAAAGGAACTCTGAACAAATGCAGCAAGCTTCCCCACACTGTCCTGCTGCGAGGCTTCAAGCCTCACCTGGAGATTATCTTTCAGTGGGAAAAGGTAGATCAGTTTCCAGAGTAAAGTCAATCCTTGATCTGTCTCTGAGATTTCAGTAACATTACTAGAGAGAGATCTTGGGCTTTCTGTGGTGCCCCAGGCACTTATCCTATTGGAATAACCTTCTGCTACTCTCTTCCACAGGCCATTCAAGAATCTTCCAGAGGTAACAATTTCTTTAGCAGCAATCAGTTTATATCACTACTCTTCACTCTGGTCATCTCCTTTTACAGATCCTTACTCTTATTGCAGAAGGGACAGAAAGGAAACTTTAGCACCAGCTTAGTCCAGCCTAATTCCTATTCTAAGATGCTGAGTGGTACACACATTTTCTACATCCCTGGAATCTGTAAATTTAATGCACAATGGATCATTTTACTGAACCATTTGGGGCGTGGGTATAACTCTACAGGACCCAAATCATGTCTGGTACTGCTTACTGTCTTCAGTGGGTTTACAACAAGGAAAATCATTTCAGAGTCTTTCTACCCCTCTTGAATCAACAGCATTTTCCAGTGTATCCTTGGTGCTTAAAGGATGTGCATAATCTCAAGCAAAGCAAATATCGTGCTTCCCACAAGAAGCAAACTGGCTTTGTCTGCTTCTACAAATGAGAGATTCACAGGAGTAAGATGATGCCTGGTAACTGATTCCTTTAGAAACAGTCTGGTTTTGTCCCATTCATTTACATTTCAAGCACTGAAGTCATTCAAATGCCAGTTTCCTCTATCTACTTTTGCATTTAGCCTGTATTAGATGGCTCCTTTCATTAACTAAGTGAAGCGGCATCCTCAAGGGAAGTGTCAAGCCCCTTTTAAAGAAAGAGAATTCTTTGTCTGTACTAGCACTGCATTGCCCAGTATAGTCTCTTTTCTGCATGAACTGTGAAAGTTCTTCTCCATCATCTCCATTTCAGAGGTATTTTCTCTCCTAATGGGCTGAAGAACAGGGTGTACAAACACAGAAGAGGAGAGAATCACTGCCGCAGAAAATTATGGTCTAAAGAGGTAAGACAGCCAAACCATTCAGGAGAAACAGGCAGACGCAGGATAACATGGCAGACCAGCTATGGAACCAGGAGCGGATCCTGTCTTTGAGGCTGGTGTGTGATTCCTTTGACACTGCTGACTCTCACATTACTCCAGGTGGGGAAGGCCTGGAGGGCACTGACTAGGGATGCAGGAGATCCTAGCTCATTCAAAAACTTGCCATTGGATTGCTGTGATACCTTGGGCACGTCACTTCAGAAAAACAAGGGAGTTTCACTTCAAACTACTAGATACCTATCTACATCTTTAGGTGCCCAAGCATTTAGCACCTCAGGTCTGCCTCCTCCACGTGCCTCAGCTTCCTTCCCCATACAGTACAGGCCTCCCTTTGTAAAATATTCTGCTGTTTCTCAAGAAGCACCACTGAAGCAGTATCCCCATCAAGGCTCCTGGCAATTCACCAAATACTGCACAGGAGGATGAACCCCGGGTTCACAACATCTTGAAAACAAACATTTGATTGTTAGAACTATCATTATCAAATCTCAGATTTTTTCTTTTCCAAGAACTGTAGAATACATATGAAGTATATGCTTTCTTCTATCTACAAGACTGGTATACACACACACACACATTATATGTATATATACATTGTATGTCTACTTATTGGGTTCATTTATTCCAGTTCATATAGCAACCTGATTATTCAGTATTATAGCAATGTTTATACAGAGCCTTTTACCCAAGGCCCTGAAGTGTTTTACAATTATTCACTCAATTAAAATGCATGACAGCCCCTAAGAGCTCTTTTAAGTATCACCAGACCTTTCTCCCTGAGGTAATAAGATAATTGGAGATTATATTAATTTTAAAAAGGCATTTTGATTTTCTGGAGCATTCTTATTGAAACAACTGCTGACTATCTAATTTCCAAAGGTGCAGAAAACTGGGACCTGTTTTTGTCCAGAATGCTTGAAAAAATGAAGCCTGAGAGGCCATATCTGGAAATAGCTCAGGCATCAGCACTGCATTTTAAGAGAATGAAGGTGCTCCAAATCGCCTATTCATTTTAGCCAATGAAACTTCAATGCAAAAATTTGCCAGTTGTATCTGAAGAAGGGAAAAGAAACTAGGAGTCTCCTTTCTCTTCAGAATGCTTTCTTAAGCATGCTATAGCCATACTTGCTTTTACTTATTCTCCTTAGTCCCATAAATCCTGTATTTTTGGCTGCACAGTGACCAACAAGAGAGGAAGAGAGTGAACCAGGTCCTTTTTTTGGAGGTAGAAGATGTGAGTTTGAGTTCTCCCTTGTTCAGACCCTACAGAAGACTTAAGGATGAATGTGTAGGTTTTCAGTTGCACATCCCAATATCACACAGGAACCTAAAAAAAATTTCTTTTCTATAAAAATGGAGATAGGGTTGCTTTTGTTAATTCCAGTATAAGCAGTTGTCCTATGGACAAAATGTCAGTTAGCAGTAGCGAGAGTAACATAACTTACTCTAGAAGGTAGAAGCTCAAGTGAAATGAATGTTTCCAGACCCAACGAGCTGTTGATTTCAAGGAACTATGACAATTTATCTTCCTCATTGACATCATTCCTTCCCACTAAAAAGCAATCTCTTTGGTTTTAACCTTCCAAACGTTATTACTGCTTTCCATCTTTTCAAAACAACTTTTTATGGTCTCATAAGAGATATGAGCCTTGTAGAATTAAACTGAATTTGCTATTAGATAACATTTTTAGACATTTCAGCTGTTCTATACAATACCTTATGTTAATGAATTCATTAAGCATAGAGAACATCACAGACATTAGATATTAAACAGGAGATAAAATCCAGCTTTCTTTGATATTTAAATAGGTGTTCAAATACTACAGACCTCTTAGCATATAAAGTTATGTCATTACACATTATTTCATATGTGTCATGTTTTAATAGCAGTTATTTAAAATTAGACAAGCACCATAGTATGGAGGGGGTTTTGATCTATTATTTAAATGATGGCTTCATTTGTAAGTACTTTTGAGAGAGAGAGAAAGGCACATGCACACACACAGTTTTAAAGTAGATCCTACAAACACAATAAGGTAAGGGGAGATCCTAAAGCTAGCCACCAGAGGACTCCTTTCTGCTGCAGACTCCCTCCCACCCAAATCTTCTGCCCATGGCAAACGCCCAGGACAATCAGGAGGACGGGGCAAACTGGAGGTCACCTTGGGCTCCTGGAAGAGGCGCGGACACTTGCAGGCCAAACACAGGCAACACATTAAAGCGCTTCGTATAGGTCACCAGTCCCAGGATGATAGGGCACATCTTTTTTTAGCAGTACTGAAAGGATTTAGCTAAAAAGGTAGAGTTTTTTTCTATTATACAGTATTGAAATGGGAAGTTTGCTTCAGAAGAAACTAGATGTCTGACAACTCATACTTATTTTTTCTAGCCTATTTTTCACTCTCTTGCTCCTCTTTTATAGTTTTAATCCCTAGAGCATCAATAAAGTAGAGCACGGAACTGGGCCATGTAGTTATACATGACATCAAAGCTCTTGCTGTCTGTTCATGGTCAGTGATTTAAAAACAAGCCTGGATTTTGCCTATAGCTTTTGGCATGTTCTTTACAAGGTAGCTTTCACACTTCCAATAAATAACTCTGAATGTCACACTAGTGATTAATTTAATTGATGTGTAGCAGCAGCGGTTTGTTGTGCTACAATAGAATTTCCAGGATTATTGAAAAGAAAGTCTTTCCAAGTAAATGCTTAAACTTCACACACAAATGCCTTAGGTTTATTTTAATTTGGCCCTGGGGATAATGCAAATTCCCAGAACGCATTCAAGTAACATTACTTCAGGTGCCTAGACTGGATTGCCACAGCCCCAGCTGAGATTTGACCTCTCCCATTAAACTGAAGGTGAGAATTTAACTACTAGAAATATTCAAAAAGGCAGATTTATAATACCGAATGTGGGACTTCAGGGCAGAAAGCAGTGATGAAACAAATGGTTGGATGGTTCTGAAAAATACTTTCTGCAAAAGAACAACATGTAATGGCTTTATACAGTATACACTGTCATGGCTTGATATTTTTGCAGTCACAAAACTGCCAAATAAAACATTAGTAGCAGTTACTTTTACTTTGACAAATGTACAGTCAGAGAAGTTTTTTCTTGTTGAGAGGTCTATTGTGACTTTCATTTCTGTGTTCTGGGGGTGAAGCAATACCAACCAATTCATCAGTCTCGACAGTATTCTAACTATACGCTGGAGTTATCTGCATTGCAAAAAGTTCTATGGGAACTGTACTCAGACGACTGTTTTTCCTGTTGGAAACCAGGCAGCCAAGGAAAGTAGCTAGAATCACTTTCAATTAGCCTCTGGCTCATCGTTTGCTCTGTTTCCTTTTAGGCCACTACCTCATTAATAAAATTTGCTGGATTGCTGAGAGTTTAGGTTTCGCAATCAGCTACTTAGAAGTTGAGGTTGTTCCAATGCTGACTACAGTAAAAGTAAAAAAGCAACAAATAGCAGCGAGAGGGATGCAAAGGCCAGGTCAGGTTTGGTCCCAGGCTAAAGACAACCAGGGCAGCCGTCAGACTGTGCCTGCCAGCAGCTGCCAGTGCTGAAGGAAATCGTAGATAAGAAGCCCAACCAGAACGCTCTGTGTTTAAATTTGTCACACAAAACATAACTTCCTCAGCAAGCGATAAGCAAATAAAGATAAATGGTCCACCCTGCCGCCCAAAATACCTTGCTGAAGGTCAGTTGCCTACCAGTTTCTGGTTAGATAAAAGGCACTGGCTGACCTGGCTTGAAATGCCAGGACAGTACTGCATCAAAATGACGCTTCATTTAGTTCCCAATGGGATTTTACAATCAACTTTTGTTTTAAGCAGTTAGTTACATTCTGATTTTCTCCTCCAAAAAACCTTGGGATTGTTTTTTAAGTAGATCAGGAGCAGAATGGGCTTTTGAGAGGGTCACTTCATAGAGAGGAGGATCAATTTGTGAAGAGCATATTTTGGGTGAGGCAGCAAAATATTTTTCAAAAAATCAAACAAAACAGACAAAAGGGAATATCAAACCCAAATGGTTATACAGAAAAATAACTCATGATACTTATTTAGGGACATTTTGTGCTTTCCCCAGTACAAGCTCCTGTCCTGTTTGTGTGTATCCTGCAACACAACTCATGATACGCTGTACCCTATGGAATGGAAGAAGCATACACAGTTATTCCAAACAGCTGATGCTGTGATCAGTGTGACCAGCTTGATTTAAAGACCGGAAAGGAGCACAATGATTATACAGTCTGATCTTTCTCTAACACAGGCCACAGAATTTCATCAGGTAACTTCAAGCCCATAACTTCTTGCAGGGCCACAAAAAGAGAGACACGTACTATGTAAAGAGTACACGGGTCAGACCAAATGAAAGAGTGATTTGCTCTGCATTCAGCCACAACACTGCCACTGCCCCAAGACAGTAAGGCCCTACTGGGAGTTGGGCAGGGCCACCACCTGCCATACTGCAGGTATTTACTTGGCCTCAGAGGGGTTTGGGACAGGGATGAGCCTGTACATCAGGTGAGCAGACCAAACGACAGCATCGTAACGGGAGGAGGCTCAGAGGAGGGCAGGACCCCCATGAGGAGAAAGCTTCATCACCCAGGAGAGATTTGGGAAGCCACTCTCTGAAGAAGGCAGATGAAGAAGCTGTCCACTGTGAGAAGCAGTTGAAGAAGCATTAAGAAGCAGCAGCTTATGGAAATACCAGTCTGCAAGACTTGGGTTCTACAGGAAAACAAGCTAGCCCTGCAAAAACTGGAAAGGATATATAGCTGGGGGACAGGCTCAGATTGATTTAACTTAACGTCTGTACTACCTGGTCTCTTAATAAATCAGGACTCCAGGACAGGAGTATCTGATTTGCAGGCAGCATAGCTCATTTTTTTCTTCTTTTAGGAGATCCAGAGGAAAAACAACTAAGGCATTAACAGTGCCAGAAATCAGACCGCATTCCCACAGCATTCCTGCCTTCCTGGTGTGTGTTGATACAGTGTATGCTACAAGATAAGCACTGAGGAATAAAAAGAGCTTTCTCCCCATGTCATATAAATAATTTCAGACAAACGGAAGTGGAATTCTGTCAAAAAATTTCCTAAATATAGAATAACAAATGTATCATTTATTCTAGCTTCTCCTTCCTTCTTCACAGAGCTTGGACAAAGAAAATAAGCTAATTAGTATCAACACTGCATGTAATCATTATTTCAAGCTGTGAGAAAAGAATGGATCCAGCCAAGATCTGTCTCTTTGGGGTCCTTATAGGGCAAACAAAAGCTTTCACTCACAGGAATGAAAGGCTTCTAACAAATCTAATGAAATCCATAGGTATCCTCACGAAATCCTGGTCTTATTGAAGTCAATGGGAGCTTTCCTATTGATTTCAATGGAGCCTGGATTTCACATCTAATGTTGGTCTGCTGCCAGGAGGATGTCAATGATGAACACAATTTCCATGCTATGTTAAAAGAAGCCAGAAAGGCTCCCTAGGACACCAAAGTTATTCCACCTCTTTATTTTCAATGACTTTACACTAAAATAGGTGGTGGCTTATCTTCATCTCAGCACCGCGGCTGTGTCATACAGTTTTAAAAAGCTGAAATGGAACCTACTTGCGTTTCTGCCATGAGAATCCTGCAGTAAATGCATATGGGGCTCTATAATACACTATGACATTAGGAAATCAAAAGACTCACTTTGCAAGAATCAATTGTTAGGGTAAAATGGACATCTCTTCTCTCAGAATTTTAAACATTTTGTACATCTATCCCAGACACAAAAGACTCTGCGATTCCCATGACAACTGTGGCAAATGCAGCTGTAGGCATCATTTAATTACAATGATTCAGACTTCCAAGTCAACATCAGTTCCTTAAGTGCTTCAGGGCATACAACACACGTCCAAAAAGAAGCATTCATGTGACCTTAAGAATATGCCCTTTAAGGTATGTTTCCATTTATATACTAGGAATTTGGAATTTATTAACACCAATTAAAAATGGGCATTGTGTGCTTAATTCTCCATGCACTGCATTACAGATTTGTCCCTGCAGGTTGAAACATTTTTCTGATGAAACAGAAAGCTAAGACAAAGGGAAATGTCCTTATATGATTTGTTCTCATGAGTCACAGCAATGGCAGTACTGCAGGAGAAAAACGTCCCTTACAGAGCTATATTTTATATGGATATTACACTGAGAAGACAAAACGCAGCTGGACTCTCACATACCAGCATCCAAGCCAGTAAAACCATACTCATTCTGGATACATCATACAGTAGAAAACATGACTTGTCCTTAAGTATCTGCTGTAAATAATCAGAACAGAAGTAAAAGGTGTTTTCATTTGAGAAGTCACCTCTCCTTGTCAGCTTCACTTACAGAAAATGCAGGTTGTAAATCTGTATGAGTTCTCCTCTGGAATACACCAAAAAAGCAAAATAATTTCTTTTCTAACAGCACATCTATTGAAATGTAAAAGACTAAACTAAAATAAAAACCAAAAAATATTTTTTAAATACCTGCCCCATTGCTGTGAGTGTTACTTGTTAGCAGTGATCCACTCTTACTTTAACCAACGCTACTAACTCTTGAATGCTGATCTTTCTTACTACAGCAATTAAATATATCTGTAATGTATAGAGATTATTAATAAAAAGGGATGCCGGATGCCCTACTGACATGGGGCTACTTGGAGTTAACTGAAAGACTGACGTAATTCTATATTCTTGTGGCTGTTTCCTACTAAAGGAAGAACCAGAGTGCTGTGTGCTAAATTACTAGGGCATAGGGATATGTTGCTTAAGTTTTTTTATATAAGCAGTTGCACTGCTGGCACAACAGACCTAGCTCTGTCACAAGCAATTTATTACATCAGTATATCAAGTTTATTAAAAAAAAAAAAAAAAAAAGACAACAAAGCAGTCTGTCTGTGCAGAGCTCAGCTCAGACCGGTTTGGAAGCATAAACAGCTTCAGAGTTTAATTACAAACTGTTTACATCTTAAAGATAATTTCATTTTCTTCAAATTGTAACAGAGGTAATTCCAGAGAGTTCTGCTGACTCCACAGTTTAATGTCTCTAAGCTGCCAGACTGAAAAAAGCAACATAAGGTCTGCACAACTGAAAACAAACCGAGAGGGGTCAGGAAATACAGTGCTAACTAATAATGGTTTGATTATCTAATGTTTAACAGCTCTGAAACTACGAGGTACTGTGAGATGTCTAGCGAGGAGAAAGGAGAACCAGTCTGTGTAAATTAAAAAGTCCTTTCCCAAACTATTCCTCATCTCTATCCCATTCTTAGCATGACCTTTTGACAACTTTTTTTTTTTTTTTAACCTTATGCAGTGTCGAATAAGTGTTTTTCACTTCAAACTGAGTTCAGTACCAAAGCCAAGATGCTGATTTCATGGCACATCTGACTGGCTCCTGAAGCCAGCCTGGTGCAAAGCTCTGAGGGGTGTGTTTTCACAGCCCAGTTCGGTAGACTCCAGAAGTTCAAAACCTGAATAGCCAAAATCAAGCTCTCCCTGTACCCTGCTTCCTTGAGATCCCTTTTCAAAAAAAGTGGAATTGCCATTGAAACTAATACTTAACAGGGAGTTAATTAATACTTAACAGAGAGCTGAGCCTACTGAGCAGAATTGTTCTCCAAAAGACATCAGCTGCCCATCTATCATGCAAGTATCTATGCAATATCTATGCATTATAAAAATCATCATTACTATTACTAGCCTTCTTTTGACCTGCAGTCCTAAATCTCATTAATGGTAATGGGTGATATGCGAGGGAAGAACAGATCTTCAGCACTATCAAAGGCCAAAAATTGCTTAATACATTAAGGTCAGGGTGCAGTTCCCCCCGATGCTGCCCTTGTTGGTGAAGACAGATGAAGAAGCTGCTGAGTGTCTCCTCATTCTGCCCCAGTCTTGCTGTTCGCCCACTTCTCCCTTGCATCAGGATAATTGTTTGTGAGCCTGAACTGCAAAATAGGTCACTAAATAATCCTCATTAAATATAACCTTCTGCCTCTACAAGTCTTATTCTTAACTGGGATGACTTCTGTGATCTTGGTTGTCATGTAGCCACACAAGATGTTCTGATTCACTGGAGGAGGACGCAAACTGCAGCCTGGGAACAGACAGATTGGGATTCAGAACTTAGGCCAATTTCTCTGCCAAAACCAGTATTTCATGGAGTATGCTGTGGGTGTAATTTGATAATTAGAAATATCTGATGGCTTTTAGATAGAGACCAGGTACACAGCTACATAATTCACATGACTGTGACCTAACATTTAGTTTTACTTTAGCAGAAAGAACAAACACCTAATCCAAACTGTGACACTTGCAATGTCTCTGGGGAGAATTTTCAGGATCACCCCTGGGCCGCAGCAGCTTGGCGCAGAGGATGCCCACAGGTTGCTGCACTCTTGCAGTGCTGGCTGTATGCGAGGGCTAAAGCTTCTGCTAAGCCTTACGGTGGGCAGGAACACTTGAGAAATCTTAAAAGACTGAGCACTCCAGAATCCAAATCAGACCATGTAAGTTATGAAAATTAAAACACAAAAATACAACTTTCAACAACATGAAACCACAGGAGAAACTGGGTAACTGGGAGAAGAGGAGAAGGCAAATAAATAGCTATTTTATATGGCTCTGATAATATACTTGCTACCACAGAGGGTTGTCAATAGAGGGTAGTCAACGCAACCAGTTCTTCTTTACCAGCAGAAACAGATGCTATAAATGACATAAACTGAAGAGTAATTCACTTCCCATTGGCTACTGAAGCTAAAACATGAAAAGAAAGCATGAAATGTCACCGTTTCTTAGTGGCAGGTAGCTGCTTCTCCCAAATCAGAGACCGCTACATTTTCGGAACAGTTTAGCTTCCTGTTGAGAACTGGCTTATAACATGCAACAAGGAACAAATGATTCCTATCATAATCCTTGGGTGCTTGGGCAGTTAATGGAATGAAACCATCGACCGGGTTATCACTAGTGGGGCAAGTAGGAATGCTCACATTTAAAATACCTTTTCTGCAATTCACAGTCTTGCTTGGTGTCACTTTCTAGCCACTCATGAAGAAAAGTTATAGACATCTGGTATTATTACTAGGGAAAAAAACCTTGTGTTTCCACTTAAATATTTTATTTAGCCTTAATTGTAACTAATGTTCAGTGCAGAATATCTAATTCTTCCTAGAGGGAATTAAAATATAGTATGTACTGATGTTCTTTTTCAGCAGCAACTAAAAGAAGCCCTCCTGGTGACTCCTCCCATCTTTAAATTTTCCCCCTCTTCCCCAACTTACATTGAGCAAATTAGTTTAATTTGTGACTGTCACTAAACTGATTCTTTACAGATGCTTTTTTTTTCTTTTTGCTCTCACTCTCATTCACAAATCTGCTGCTTCCCATTGGGTATATTTTTTAATTCTAATCATAAAGGTTTTAATTTTATTTAAAAACATACTGATAACAGCAGTTAATTTCCAGATTTGTTAAAAAACAAAAAATCCCCAAAGTTCAATAGTAAATGAACCAGTATTTTTCTATCTACCTTGTACAATTTCTACTGTAGGCTCTTTCTGTGTTCTTAATTGTTCTCTTCCTCCAAATCCTGCTTCCAAAAATTCAGTAATTAAAGTGAAATAGTGTACTGAAAGGCAATTACTCAAAATTAGCTGTTATTTTCTATTGAGAGGCACAGTTCCATAAAAATCCTCTATAACAATGATCAATAGCTCAGAGGTTAAAGAATGGATTCCATTTCTCCTTTTTCTTCACTTGCTTATGATCGCTAAACAAGAACCCTGGTCCCATAGGTATAACAAAGCCCCAAACTATCCTGCTGCACAGGCAACACCCAGGTATTTCCACCAGCATGAAGTCGGAGTCCAAACTCCACTGCCCTGTAACATATGCAGTCATATTTATTTGGGGAAATTGAATTTAAAACCTGACCAAATCAAAAAGACCTACTGATTTCAAATTCTAGCTGTGAAAACAGAAATGATAACACAAGATTTATGGAATGAAAAAAGGCTGTCAGGCAAATTTGAAAGGCTGTCAGGCAAATAGCTGTGGCCAAGCCCTCTCTCACATGCAGGGTTTTGCTGTTGACAAAGCGCACAGATTTATACCAGTTGCATCCATGTCTTGAAACAATAGTTCATACAGTATTTATCTTTTCATAAGGATTTGTTATTTTCAATTACTGTGCATTTATTTTATCTCTTCTTTTTCATGGTCTTTGAAGAGAACAATTTACAACCAAGGTAGAAGTAAGAGGGGAAGTGGACTCATCATGTCAGAACGTGACCTGCTGCCAGACTGTACATGACGTGCGGTAGGACTTGGGAGACCAGTCACAAAGTGGTGGCAGTGTTTAGAGTTCAAGCTTAGACATGTGAAGGCATGTCCTTGCAGAGATAGTCATCGTTCCTCAGTACGACCCTATCTTTTACCTAGCTACTATTGTAATTGTTGGCAGGAACAAGCTGCAAGTTGGTTCACATTTTCCATTGGTATCTTCAGTGCAATGGGGCAAATGGGGTCTGCTGAATGGAGCTGTAAAAGCCCCATTTGATCTGCAGGTGTAAAGACAGCTTTCAGATTTTGGTTAAGACATGCACCCTTCCAGGCCAGTGAGGTATTTCATCTCACAATTACATGGGTAGCAAAGGACATAGGATGTGGTTAACAGGGCAGAACCAGAGAAAAATCTCTATCATTCCCATAGCTGGATGCAGAAGGGACTGGAGGAGAGACTGGAGAGCAGCTCTTTTCCAGTCATCCTGTTTTCTATCAGCATGGTGAAAACCCGTCTGTAGAAGTGCAAAGCTGCTGCATGAAAGCAAAGAGCGGTGAAATAAATGGCTCTACCTTAGGAGCCTGCTGCATTCCAATTACCTGTGGCTTAGATGATTCAGCAACAAGAATTCTCCTGATCGTGGTAAGGGCAACACATTTCTGTGAGGTGATGGGGAAAGATGCTTTCCTTATAGCAAGCCAACAGGACTCTGGAACCCCACTGGAAAGGGGGGCACATATGAATGTGCTTGGTAAAACTAGCTATCATTAGTGGACTCTTGTGCTCTTGTTAACACCTAAATGAGGGGAAAAAATGGAAAGTCATCCAGGAGTATTTTTTGTTAGAGGGAAGAACACATTTACAGTATGCTCAGCTTCACTGAAGATTAGTTAGCTGTGTAAGTCCCCCATGTATATATTAGAAGAGCATGCTTTTGACAAGCGTACAGATACATGGGTGATGTGAAGTACAAAGGCTTGGGTTTACAGGAGAGGAGAAAGCTAACTAAAAAAGTTTTGCTCCCCTTAAGGCTGGCTAGAAATTTCAAGCATGTATGAAGCTTAAAAGCTTCCAATGACTTTGACAAACTCACCTGGTTTCAAACACCATGGAGATAGGCGTGCACAATTTTGATGAAGGAACACATTAAAAGCACATTTCCAAAATTATTAAATAGACAAGCACTGTCAATCAGCATAATTTTGCTCTGCAGGTTGTGTTAAAATCTTTTAGTTGCAGTAATGTAAATCCAGAGTAATGCCTCAGGTTTCACTAGAACTATTTGGGATTTATCTAGCTGTCAGGAATCTCCTAGTAGTAGAAACTTCAGGGAGGTACTTAGAAAACAAGTGGAGTACTGAAATGGCCTCACTGACTCTCAGCTTAGTCCCTTTGTTTTCAGATGCTGCAGTCTCAGTAGAAGATCTATAAATTTCTCTAAGATTCCTTATACTCTTCTTCTTCACTTGGAACAGTTTATGGTCAAAACAACTAAAAGAAGTGAAAGAATATCATTAAAACATATGCATCAAAAAGGGGAACAATGCCTTAGTAGTAAATACTTTCTTGTTGACACTATTTTTATAACAAAAAGCCAAACTTCTATTGTGGGTTTTGTGTGATTTCCCTAACAGATACTTGAATCTCACACAGAACTGAACTGCCACAAATTCTCTTTTGGGTTTTATATGCATAGCTCTGTGTTATACAGAATATATTTTGCTAAAGCTTTGGGTCTTTAAAGCACTTCTTGCTCACACAAAAGTGGTACACATCTTGCTGGTATCTTTTAAGAGTAAAAGCTATAGGAAGCTCATTAAAGGATAGATCCAACAGAGTTTAAATTCCACTGATCCCAGGAGATTGTTTCCACCAAGAAGTAATTTCCAAGACAAGTTTTGAATGTTAACCCCTTCAAAGACTGAAATGTAAGAACTGAAGGAAGATGGCAATAATTAATGAAATCACTTCTAAGGAAAAAAACCTTCAAACATTCCCCTTTGCTGCAGAACCACACAAGTGACCCCAAAGTTGAGTTTGCAGAAGCCTTTCTGTTATAACTCAGCCATTTCCTATTCTTTTTAGTACTCAGATAAAGTCTTCTCAGGGGCTCATACATTTTACACCAGCTTCAGCCCAAGAATGTTTTCCCCGACTCTTGCACTTGTTAAATCTTGCTTAAACCAACAGACATTAGAAGGGCACAGTGTGGGTGCCAATGAGTATACTGAGAGATGAGGCTGCCTCTCCAAGCCAAATGCACTTAACTTCCCTGAGATATTCTTTGTTTTTCCTATTTTAAGAATGTTTCCCAGGTAGAGAATATTCCTTTAGTCAGGCACTTACTTCCAGAGCTGAAAACATTTTGGTGTTCCTTGAATAATGGTGCTTAAAGGAATACGCCCATCTGTCAGATGTTGAGTAAATATTCAAACTGTTAATTTTCAATTGGTAAAATGCAGTCTGGCTTAAGGCATAAAGTATGCTCCTGGAATACTTATTACAGATTGACAACACGGTATGAAGGTAAAGCCTAAGGCTACAAACCTGATGTTAAAATTTCCATTCATAAATCAATAGTCACTGCAAACCAGCCTCCTCTGTTTTGTGAATGCCACAACACTTCCTCAGGCATAAGTTGTATATAAAATTTGGTAAGATCTGAAGAGCATTATGAAGCTGAAGTATACCTGACAGCCACTTCTCAAAACCATCACACCCATGGAGTGCTGGTGTTGTGCACAGCACTGCTGAAGAAAGCACACCCTTGAATCTGTAAGGTGCTACAGAAACCCTGGAATAAAGTGAGCTGAGTTGCTTGGATTCATTTATGAGGAATACGTTAAGCAGGTGTAACCATTCTCTCTGCCCATGCTCTGAGCCAACCAACAGCCAGAGACCAAACTGGAATGCCAGGTGCCAGAAGATGGCTTCAGATAAACCCAAAGGACTATGGTGCAGAAGGCAGAACTACAGAAGAGCCATCTATCCTCACGTTAGAGATATCTTCACAAGATGAGTTCAGAAAGTGTCTAGAAATTTCTACCCTGACAGCATCTCAGAAGGTTGCATGCATCCTTCAGGAGCTCAGATCCTGGACCTGTCTGACCACTGCATAGAAGACACCACATCACCTCTCTCAGAGCTCTGTTTCCAATTTCAGTTTGTTTTCACAGTGTACGTAATAGCCCTGATGTGCTGCAGAATGTAATTCCACAGGGATATTTATTACCTATTGTTTTAGAAAAGCCAAGCTATTTTTCTTTTCCAAAGTATAGAAATCACTCTCATTCTCCTCCAAACATTCAAATCTCTTTTCATTGTTTGTCCCCTAACTTGCTGTGCTTGGCCTCTGGCCAGAATCCTTTTTTCTGCCTTGAAGGAGGGTGACAGCAGGCCTTTGAAGAAATGCCAAAGCTGCTGTTTGGCTGACCAGCAGGGAGCTCTCCAGCACAACGCTCCCTGGCCTCTCCCGGTCTGCTATCCTTTCCCAGAAACATGCAGTCCCGGAGCTAGCAGAGACTGAGCTGATCACAAATCCCTGAAGAAGAGATTCTTAAGCAATGGATAAAGTTTAAGCACACACAGAGAATGCTAGACCTGGAAGAGACATCAGAAGATCATCTAAGCCCATCCGTTTGCTCCAAGGCAGATCCAGCTGTACCTACAAGACATTGCTGACAGATATTTGTCCAACTGGTTCCTACCAGTCTCCAGTCACATTTCTGCAGGCAATCCATTCCAATACAACATTTACTGTCAGAAAGCTTTGCTAAACCTAATCTCTCTTACTTTAATTTAATCCCATTGTTTCTTGTCTGAATATGAACATGGAGAACTCGTTCATTATACAGTCCATTTTCTAATAGTATTTTAAAATGTAGCGAAGCAGGCTGTAATTAGTTATCCTGGTCATGACACATCCTAAAAAAGTGACTGTACTTTTCACGTCTATAAAACACCAGGCCTCTCCATTGACACAGGGCCTTTATTTTCAAAAAAGTAACCACTCAGCACTGACTCATAGAGAAGAAGATCAACTGCTGATCCGCTGCCGTTATTTCCCGTATTTCTTCTGTCTTTTCTCAGAAGATATTCCTCCAGTCACTGAACAGCCCTAACCCCAGTTAGCTTACAGACTTGATTTGCTCACATGCTAATACCGCTTCACGCTTGTAATGAATGGTGAAATGCAGAAGTTTGTGCAAAACTGAAAACCCTCTCTGCACAAGGCAAAGGCTTTACAGAGGATCTAATAATATATTTCCTCCATTACTTTATTTCCTACATATTCATCTTAGACTTGGCCTTAGGACCTTGCTCATTTCCTATTATGACTACGATATTCAGTTGGCAAGACAAGAGAAGGTGAAATTCTGATTCAACACTGGCAGTGTCATTTGATTCAAAAAAAAAATTAACAACCAGTTGCTTATGGCATTTTTGTCTCTCGCACTGGTAACGTAGAAATAGAAAAGTACAATGGTACATGTTTTGCTCTGATAACAAGTTTAATTGTTTCAGCCTGAGGGAGATGACTTCAAGGAGATTTGACAGGTCTTGAAAAGGTTTTTCTCCCTTAAATGTTCCTGAGACACAAAACAAAACCTAAGAATCAACTATAACCTGCCAGCGTTTACCTTGCACTTACCCAGTAGAGGGGTTCATGATGCAACCCCCTTTCTCCGTAGATGCTCTGCAGTTACAGCCCCTCTCCAATGTATCATGATTCATTCCAAAATTGTGACCCAGTTCGTGAGCCAGGGTAACTGCTGCACCTAGAGGGTTTTCTGAATGATCCTTAAAAAAATAAAAAAATAGTGAAGTCAGCTTAAAAAAGTGGTTAAAAATACACATTGCCCTTCTAAGGTCCCATTGCCTATCCTTCAAAACGCTTTATAAACTTACCAGCTGTGGTTATATTGTTGTTAAATGCACAAAATTTTAAATTCATTAAATCAAACCATTTTAAAATTTATGTATACCAGGTACAGACTGGGAATTTCAAAGCAGCCTATCAGTCCTGGCCACCTTGTTCCCCTAGACATTTGACACCATTGGGCAGCTTTGAACATCCTGGTCATCTCTATTTAGGGCCTGAAATTGTCCCCAGCTTCTACTTTTCCCCTGCCCAGTGACACCCCAAAATTCAGGAGACATGGCAGTAGCAGAAAACAGTAGTCCAGGTGTGGAGTGTTGGGAAGGGTGATACTCTGTGGAGAGCATGAGGGAGATGGGGGAAAAGTTCGAGAGAAGATCCTTCATGTCAAGAGGTAAATTGCAAATGAAGCAAGAGACTTCATTTGGACTATTTAATTCTCATCACACTGTTTCTTTAATATCAGAAATTCCAAGAAGAATTCAAAATTCTTGTGTGAAAAACCAAGGACCTTTGAGAACCTTATTTTTAAAATGAAAAGACAAAGCAAGATGAAATTCTAGATAGCCTCTTGTTAACTCCTATGAATATTCTAAACGTTGCAAATGTCCAATTTGAAATAATCACATTAATCCTTGTTGAAATGCTGGTTTTTAGACACATATTTCTGAGAAATTCACTGCATGGTTTGATTACAGACTGCTGATCAGACCGATGTTTTGGACTGATCACAAGTAAGAGACCTTTCCACATTGTTCACTTTCCTTAAGGGAAAAAATTCCCACTGCATTCATATAAAAGCTTCCCCAGAAGGCATCATCATGAAATATAAATGTATGATCCACTATATAACAGTCAGTAAATGGAATTACTAGGTACAGCTGCCTCCTCTAAAAGCATATATGAATATATTCAGCTTAAATAACTCCTCTAGTATCAGCTACGCCAGTCTTCACACTGAATTTAAGAGAAAGGTAAAAACATCTAAAACATTAGCTATATATAAATCAAACCCTTAATACATGCTTTGGTTTAGGTTTAAGAGTTTCTTCTTTCAGCTGGATGTGCTAAATTTTTTAGTAAATCAATTCTCAAATAGAAAACAAAATCAAAAAGAAAATAGAGTCAAATTCTGAAAACAAGAAACTACTCCTTCTGTATTTGGAATGAACTCAAAAGAATTTTATCTTTTAACAAAGGGTCTTTTTTTAGGTCTTCCTGAATTTAAAAACTGAATTAAAAAAATAGTTGTGACTAATAAAATATAACTCTGTATGCAAATGTAAGATGCCTGTTTGATAAAAGAAACTGTACAAATTGTCTTAGTAAAAAAATCTAACAGCAAACACATGCAGCAAAATAATCTGTAATAACCAATAATCCATAATAACCAAGAAAATATATATTCCTGCATGATGCCTACATACGGAGATGTCTCATCTAGATACTAGTCTCATTCAAATTGATTTACCTTTCTGCTTATGGTAATTTATTAAATATTTAGAGAATTCAGTGTAATTGAACCTGATGTCATAAAAAGAGTACAACTTCTTGCTCAACTGGAAAACAACCCAGGACTGAGTATTAGGAAAACAATGATATAATGTCCATCTAATTTACCAGAGAAGAACAGGAGTGATGCCTTTAAATTAGGGCTCTGTGATCAAGAAATGCCTTTAAAACTTGAACCATCTAGACAGACAACAAACTGAGTTCAGTTTTTCTTCATCTTGCCAGTCCCTTTTCTGCGTACCGCACAGAGATTCCACTTACTTGAACACCTCCAAAGCTGGCAATTAAAAATGAAGAAAAGAATGCACACAGTCCACTCTAGAATTAGAGCAATAAATGCTCTGAAATGTAATTTGTGTCTTGAATAGGCAAACAATTATTGCAAGACATGCGGTTCTCATTATTTGCTCAGATCCACTTGGAATGCTATTTTATCAGTTTCTAGAGTGGGTTTTTAAAACAAGGAATGTGATGTCTCAGCAAAAGAGGTTATTTGAAGACAGCATAAATGAAGACTATCAAACAAACAGTAACATGTCCCATTTGATATTGAGACTACTTAAGTACTACAAGTACTAAAGAAATGAATAGCAATGCGACTTTGATGATTGATTCCACTAAGGTCTTTCAAAGTTAATTTGAGTAGTAAAAGTCATACTAAACAGTTTCACAACCACTGAATAGGCAGCCATCAACTGTTAAGACATCCTAAGCTGTTGCACAAAACACACAGCTGCTTCATTTCACTGAGATTCAGTTCTGACCTTAAAAATAAAATACTGTCACCTGCAGCTAGAAGAGACTAATGCCCCCATCCTGGAACGTCCCGTGCAGGTTCACTCAGTTGTAGCAATCCAGCTTTTCTAAAATCCACTTCCCTGTAATTTAAGCAATTCACTGCAATGTTTGTGCCTCAGTCCCAACCCTTGTCATTTAGCCTAGCATCCCCCTAACCTCAACAGGGAATTCGCATGGCTGAGAACACTGCACTACATCATAGCAAATTAGCAATATTTTACTTCTAAATCCATGAATTTAGTGGGAAATCTTTTGAAATAGAAGAATGAAGGCTGAAGCCTATTTCAAAGAGTTGTTTTATGCTATCATTTGTTTTGTCTCCCTACAACAACAGAGCTATCACAATGAAGCAAAATGATAATGCTCTTGACACACCAAAAACGTCTCGTATGCAGAGACCCACTCTCCCCGCCTGGAGTTCCTGTTAGTGTTAGTGGGAGACAGGGGTCTCCTATACCGCTGAGAGATTCAGCCCTGCAGAAAAGCAGGCAGGGGGCAGGCATTCAGAGAGGCATGGTGGAAGAATTTAGATATAGTAGATTTGAGTACCTGCAAAAACAGTCAGGAAAATCAGATCATACAAGGACAATCCTTTCCAATTTTACATTCAAAAGTTATTTCTCATGCAATGATTCCATTGCCTCTACATTCAGGACTGAAAGTGCAGGAGTTCTTTGGGAATGAGTGTTTGGCATGGGATGGGTAAAACGTAGGTCAAATTACAAGGAAGGCTAAATGTTCAATTGCCCAGTGTTGAGATGTCTGAGCACCAAAACCTCCCAGGTTAGAACGCATTCACTATTTCATTTGCATGTATTGCAATTTTAGAGCTTTCTTCTTCTGTATGTACAGGTTTGTATCAAGACTCTTTTGCATACAACTCAATTAGCTTTTGTTATTTTGTGGGGGAGAGGTTGGACTGAGCTGCCCATTTGGGTTTTGGGGTGTTTGTTTGGGTTTGGTTCTTTTTGAGGATTTAGCTAAGGAACTGGAAAGCATTTCTCCTTACATTGTGCAAGCCTCAAAAGTTTCAGTGCACTGAGGTGAGAGTCTCTGAGAAACACGGCGCTTCCCCGAATGACTAAAGCTGCAGTCTGGCCCACAATTCTTTACACACTCCCTGGATTTCTCATGGACCTATAAATCAGTGTCTCCTCCATCAGAGCCCTGAAAGCACTTTAAAGAAATGCTGATTCTTGTTTTCTTGTTACTGGAATGAAACAGTTTTTGCTGTTTGTTTAAAGTGTCAGCTTCCAGAGTGTAGAGGACTGACTTTGCAGTAAAATACACTGTAACACATTTTGAAGGTTATGGTCTAAATTAAAAGGACAAAAAAATCTTAATTAAGGGCATCCCTGACTGCTGATAAAGCCAAAGCAGGGACTGATGTCTTGATGGAGAAAGGGATAAAACAGGGGCTGTCTGCCTGATATATGCCCTTGTCAAGATTCAGAAGTGCTGCAGGAGACTCCTAAAGGTTTTTCCTTCCTCTTTTCCTTCCTTTCTTCCTTTCCTTTTGCACCTATCCCCCAGGTACTTAGCAAAAAAAAAAAAAAAAAAAAAAAAAGCTGTAACAGCTTTTCTAATGCTACCAAGAGATGAGATCTTTGTCTCTTCTACAATTTTGATGTGACTTTCTCCACCAGCTCACCTGGTAAGATCTTCTAGTCTGGACCATCTATCCATCATTTTCCACAAATGCGTACACCATCCCAGCTTGGCTTCTTGCCAACCTGTCTGGGACACCATGGGGTAGCCCTGCATTGTGGAGCAACCTCAGCATGCACGCTAGTTAAGAAGGAAAGAAAAACAAGGGCTTCAAATGGCTGTATCTCTGGAATTAGCCTGTTATGAGGATTGTCTTGGGGCAAAAACCTTATTGTCCTGGGCTCCAGGTTAGCACCATGATGCTTTGAAGAACTAGGAATCAGACAGCATGCAACCTCTAAGAGCACTGTGCATTCCTGAGTCCCTGAACCTTGTCTATCGAGGGATCTGCTGTGGAAGTGTCCAGCAGAGCTGGAGAGAATCACCAAATCAGCTAAGGTGGATAAAGTCTAGACAGAACTGTAGAAAACATAAAAGTGCTGAAAACCAGGTGCCTTCCTGTGAACTCAGAAATAGAGAAAATCTGAGAGGTTCTTACCGCTTCCTGGCATTGTGCTCTGAAGCTGAGAGTCATGGCTACCAAGCTCTGAGGTCACCAGCTTAGCCTGTTAGCAGCCTAACAGCTCTGAGACTCCACACTTAATTTCATTTAAAGTATTTGAATTGGAAAGCTTAGTTTATTCAAAACTTCTCCCCCACCCTTCCTTGCCCAAAACATTGTTCAAAATTCAGAAATTTTATACATTTTTCCAGAAATAAAGTATTTCAGAACCACTATCAGATATTGGCTAAGATGCTTACTTGTATGTTCATTGTGTCTAGAATCTAACAGTAATACTCTTTGAGAGAGAGATGCAAGTAGAACAAATGCTGCCACTGTTTGTGCTCGTTTTCTGGCAATATAATAAAACCACTCTGCTGCAAAGACACAAAATAAAGCCTTACACAGGAAACTGTAAATGCAGAACAAAATCAATATAATAAGAGATTCAGTACAGACTGATGTTGCATGTTACACTAGTATACTCAGGTGCATAACAAATACGTGGTTCTCACCTTTCACAGTACCTCTACACCTCATTTATTGATAACTAGGAGTAGTTTCATTCACTTTGAGGATTCTTGCAAATAGGTCATGCTATATTTTAATGCAAGATTTTGTTTTGTTCACTATGGAAACTATGATTTAAAACATTTACAAGCAAGCTGCATGTAGATATAGGTAAGGCTGAGACTGAAAAAGGGACAGAAGAGGCTGATGTTCTGGTATGGAATTCACTATTACAGCCCTTGAGAACATGTTGCATCGGTTGGCCAGTTTCGACTTTTGTGCTTTTAACACTTACCATGACAACCCCGCCAGACTGCTCTGCAGTGCACATGCTCATTATGGGCGCCATGCCAATGGTAGTCCCTTGGAAGTACACCCCACTGCAGGAGGGCAGTAAAGGAAAAGAACCACAGAATCACCATTTAATGTCAAGAGAGAGCCCTACTATTTTCAGTCTTGTATTTTTGCCAGTCTCAAACAAAGATCCCATTTCAAATGTGTCAGCTCCGGACATTTGCAAGTTGAAAACAATGAAAAGCATGGATTAGTCATGCAGACTTGCCAAAGTGACAATGACAGCATTCCTGCTACTTGAAAGATGCATTTGATCACCATCCTCCAGATTTACTGCTGTAACAGGACTCTTTTTTCCTTTCTTTTTTCCCTGACTGAAGTTGGGAATACAAATACAAACATAAAAAATGTCTCTAGATCAGGGAAGAGTTATTTTATGCAGTGGGAAGTCTATATACTACTTATTATAATAGTCTGCCTACAATAAAATTATTCTAAACAAAGCGTTAATAGACATGCAGAGTAATCAAATATCTTGTGATAGACAATATGAAAGGGCTCACTCTATTCTCACACAGAAAATGTAAGAATATCTGTGCAATGAGCAAAGAGAGCACCTTCCAGTTACTAATACATAAAGTATGTTTACCTGTATAGTATAAAGAATGGTTTATTGATCATAATGATGTCTGGTTCAAGAAAGAGGTGCTTCTCTCACTTGTGTTTTTTTAAGAGTACTCTTACTTTGAGCATGTTTACTCAATTATTTTAATCGAGGAAACAGCAACAGGGTGAAAGATATATAACATTTAAACTTTAAATTACAAATACAAATGAATTGACCAATTTAGACTCCATTTTAAAGTTCACTGAGGTCTTCCTACTAACTGATCAGCTTCAGATAAAGCTCTACTTCACAGGGAGGGCAGGACTACCTCTTTCAGTAACAGTTTAAATTTAGACTAGCTTAAATTGGTTGAGAATTCATACCCAAAATATTTATCAGGTTATAATCTATCCACAATTCTATGAGACTTGTATAGAGGGAAGGCCTATAAGTAACAGAGCTATTGCAGAGCTATGAAAGGAAATTCATCTGTACCATCCGCCCATGCTGCTGAAGGGCCCTGCAAAGTACCCTTATGTTTGCAGAATGGAAAGACAAAGCAGTGCCTTCAATCCTCAGGAGCACAGATGTTCACCACGACAGCTTAACAGCTGAACAAGAATTCAGTACAGCTATTCTCGAATCACTGAAATCCCAGCCAATATTAAATATACGGTCAACTATACCTTATTAGCTGTGCATTGTCATGGGGTTTACGAGGTAGTAGTTTTAGCTTTCTCCAGTCCAGAAACTCATGGAGGCTAGTGAAAGGGTCTTGAGAAATAGAGCACTTATCCATGTCGTTCCATACTTCCACGCCAACCAGGGCTACTCGAATATTTAGTGGCCTATAGAACTAGTGAGGAAAAAATACATGCTAAGACCTGTTTTAGAACACATTAGATTAGAAAATGTCAACAGAGGCATAATGTGCATATAAACCCCTTTTGCAGAGGCCTAACAGTCCCTTTCAAGAGTCTCCCTTTTGCCTCTTCTAGGGCAAAAATGAGCACCTTATAGGACTGGACTCAGACAATCTATGATCTATGATGTAGAGAAAACATTGGTTAAGTTCTGACCTAACTAAATATCATAAGGCATTCAAAGACATCCATATACATGTGACTTCTCTATGTCTCATCTAGGTTTGATATCTTTCTTCAAGACCAAAAGTTGCAACTACCTTAATACGCCCTCCACTTTCTGCATAAACTTATTGCTATCGCAGATGACTCACTCCACAATTTCCCCCTGTTACTAGCATCACTGCAAGTCAAGAGGTAGAAGCAGAAGTATTACTGTATTCTGCTGCAGTCGTGGTTCAGAATAGTTGCTGAAAATTAAATCAGCGTCACCGAGTTTTGCTCAAAGCAGATTTAAAACAAGTAATCATAGAACTGTTGGCTACATAAACTATTATCACCTTAGTAAATGCCACCGTTGCTACAAGAGGGGAGCTGGGGCAGAGTTAACAATGGAGCAGTGATAACAATTTTACGCTAAGACTAATGTGAAGAAGGACTCAAGAATCAATCAAGTACCGATTTGGCTGATAGTCTGAGAAAAGTATGTATTAGATCTTTGCCTTGTGCATTACAGTCGTTTGGACAGAACTGTCATTTACTGAGCATAAACTGAGCATAAAACATAAATATATTGTAACATGCAAAATTAATTTTGAACAGGTAACATATAAACACCCTTCCTCCAGTAATAAGTCAGCAAGACAATTACAGAAGAAGCGGAGGTCTATTCAGCATCCTGTTTTTAATCAAGAATGCTTCTCCTTGAGTTACTGTCCTTGAAGCATCAATGGGTAAGTTCTCAGTTAAATTAGACTCTCTCAGTTATAATTTCATTACTGGAGTCCTCATTTTTCTGACCATACAGCACAGCAAAAGAAAACTTTAATCTCTTCAAAAAACACTGTAGTGCCTTTCACCTAGAGGACTCAGAGTTTACCGTATATTGTCAATAAATTACTTCACATACAAAAAGCCAGGGCATGTCCCTTTCCTTATCTCCACAGGCAAAACACTGCTGCTCTCACCCAGCCATAAACTCCTGCTTCCCTAAGTACAGCATGTTTTAAATTCTGCTATGTTCCTTGGGCTATATAGCTTATTGACCGTGTCTTTATATGTTTCTCCTTTGTTGACTTACAACTGGAACACCTCTTGATACCGCAAATGACTTTTTTTTCTCCAAATTCTTCCTCAGAACAAGCCTCTTCCCAGGTTATTAAAATCTTAGGGCTAAATTGTGCAGCTCCTTAGGAACAGTGCCTCCACAAATATACGTATTCCATATAGTTACTGAGCACTGTTTAGAGCACAGGAGAGCTCACAGCTTAGGATGTTGAAAGACATGTCAAAAGTTTAAGTTTACATTCTTGGGTTTATTGGTTGGAGAGAAACATTATCCTGAAATACTGGAGTATTAGGAAAGCAGCAGATGTGTTAGCGCCTCAAATAAGGCAGCAGAAAATATGAGACACTGTTTTTGGTGGGCCTATCACAGGCAGTGGAGGTGAACAGCGAACAGTGGCCAGGCTCTCAAATACACATTTTGACACCAGCACAAAGTCATCTGGGTGGATAAAGAGATGCGGCAAAGCCAGTGCCAGGAGCTGGGAAAGCTGCTGATTTGAGTAGGGCCAGATGCACTGGAAGGGGATGCTGGGAAGATAAACCACATCGCCCGCACCGCCTTCCTCCTCTACCAGCACAGCCGCATACAGCATGGCACTGAACAAGCAATCGTGGGGAAACCACACACCTCTCTGCACTTTTTGCGAACAAACAGTTTTGTGTCCATGGAGTACTACTGGAATGATGGGTCTGCAATGGTGCTGGGTAACCTAAAAATACTGTAGTAAAGGCAAAACTGTCCAAGACAGCAAACTTTCTCAGCAGGCACGACAACAGTACATCTGGCCCAATCTTTAGCAAGTACCTTCGCCTAAATTAATTCTTTGGAAGTTCTTTTGTGCTTACAAAGGAATTTTTTCAGGACTAAGCTAAGGTCTGTTTTCAGTTACAGAACTCTTGCTCCTCCTTGCTATTGCTCTCCTTACTATTAGGCTGGGCTCTGCCACAGAACATCTGAGCTGATTCATAGCTGATCTAGTAAAAAAAGAAATACTGGAAACGTAGGACTTATTTTTACCAGCAAACCTCAGTGACAAGCTCTTTTTCTCTCCGTGAAAGTGTAATTTTTAAGTTCTAGAATCTGTTTTAATTTACTAGTGAAAGTGACATAGATTTCACAGGAATATCCTTCAGGAAGTGTAGTAAGGCTTTAAAAAGTGAAATAATTCTAATGTTCTTACCTTATCAACATAGTTTGCAATTTCTATCAGCCTCTGCTTAATTTTTTCTACGTCCTTGCCTTGTCTCTGAAACTTAGAATGCAAAAGATCAATATGCTGCAGCACTAATATAGTAATATTTCCCCCCAGCAGCTACCTTACTTTTCCAGCACTGTCACTGATGTTTGGGGATTACAAAGGGCAACCAAAGGCCAACAGCAAACTCCTGTTGACCTTCATGGGACTATATCAGCCTTACAGTTATCTGAATAGGGCCGCCCACTGCTTAGCGCTCGTCAGGTAAGAAGCATTACTTTTGAGAACCACGTGTTATTATCTGAAGCACATTATTTGCAGCACCACGAAAACTAAACTAAGCCACCCGTTTCCCACCTGTACTTCCCATACCTTTTATTTTAAAGTTTCTTACCTCGCGATTATCTGCCACAATAACAAGCTCCACATACTTTGTCGTCTTCAGAGTCTCCCTCTTGTACTGACAAAAAAGATGAAAATAGCAGTTTGTTTTTGCAGTAAGTCATCCTTGGAATCAGCTTTGCCTCAGTCCAAGACAGTGTTTGCAAAAGCAGATACACATCATCTCAGATTTCCAAAGGTTTCACTACATACATACATTTTATTGTTTTCCTTTTCCTCATGAAAGTCATCCTTTTATCTACCAGAACAGAAACAGATAATGTGGTGCTCTCAAAACAACCCAGATTTGATCAGAGCAAGTAGGAAAGTGGTGCAAAGTCTCTCACAACCTTCTAGCTTTCCGCAGTTAAAATGTTTGGGTTATCCTTTCCTCCTAGGGGAATATCATCTGCGGTAGAAAGACCCTTGCTCTTCTCTGGGTACATTTAGAGAAATGACAATACAACGTTTAGCAAACATTCCACAAAATAGACAAACTGGCTGCTAAGAAAAATGAGGGATAAAGGTATACTGAGTGAAGCAGGGGGAGAGCAATTGGGCAGCTGATAAATTACATAGGAAAAAAACCCAAGAATAACTGCAGGAAAAAACAGAAAGAACTGCTAGTGTCTCAGGAAGCAAACTGTAATGCTCTCAAAATAAAAAGCATACATTTAATCCTGCATCCGCATCTTCATATACAACAGTATGTCATGATACTTGCAGTTCTAAATGCAGATCTAATCATAATGCTTATCTGCAAAAAGATCACTACAGAAAATTAAATGATTTTGTAACAGTACTAATCATACGACTGCTCCTCTGCTATTCTAAACTGAAGTGACCTATTAATGTTTGCAAAGGTTCTCTGATTTATGCCAGCTGAGCATCTCTTCTACCGCTTCTCCCTTGTTTCTGGAATAAGACAGGTGGTGAAAAGAGCTCTCAGCAGTTTATCTGACCTTCATGCCAGAGCTTAAGGGTTTTAAGCAGATGTATGACTTACTAAGTAACTATGATGTCTTGAACTAACTCTCTATAACCTAAAACATGACTGAAGCTTTCCAGTGCAAACCGTATGTTCCAAGGCAAGCTGTACATTTCCCAAGGCATTTTCCTAAGAAGCTAAGTCAGTACTGCACCTCACAGCCAGACCTTCCAGCCCGACTGCAGCAAGCCTTCCTCACATCACCAACGCGTTCCTCTTTGTTACCCACCGATTCGCAATTCAGAATGTTTCACAAGAAGCGTTAAGTTTAGAGGGACGTGACAAACGCAGCCTTCCGCAACTCTAACTTTCCAGCATTACAAATCTCCTATTTAGGAGTGCTATACAGTTTTGAAACTGAAAAATAAATTCAGTTTGGACAGTATTTCTGAACTGAGGAAGCAGCAGAAGATATCATTAATGAACTAAACATCGATGGTATAAACACTTTGTTGGATTACACTTATTCCGAGGCCTGACAAAGGAGCTCGGGTGGATAGTCTCGCAATTTCTTCCAGCATTAGGATTCTCTGTCACCTTCTTTGCTGTACTGGAGGCAGCTGTCACCGCGATGGGGAGACGGTGTGCGCGTAGGCTTGGCACAGGCGCCCGTGCCTTGTCTGCCGCACGGGGCAGCAGCCGTGCGAAGCAGCACGCCGGGCTGCGAACCAGCACACATTCCCTCCTGCTGCTCCTGCAAGAGCAGCAGGTTCAATAGAAAGCGCCTGCCATGTCGCAGTCTAGTGCATCCGAGGCTACCGGGGCTTTTCTGTCAGAGCTCAGTTTACCCCCGCAAAATGCATTGGACACAAGCGAGACGCCACATAAGGGAAGCACAAAAATGGCCACGTGGGTTTTGTTTGTGACAGAACTGGTTTCTCAGACGCTGCAGCTCCAGTGCAGACCAGAAATCTCTCATGTGGTCCTGATCAGAGAAGCACCTCCAAGATGCCTCTAGCCTTCTTCCAGCTGAAGAGTAAAAGATCAGACACGATAACCCAGGTATGAAGATATGAGAAGAGCTCTGTTACATCAGTCAGTTTGCACCGTTTACTTTTAACCAAAAGTAAATTCGCCTGGACTGCAGAGATTTAGCCTAAGAGAAACTGGCTAGCGTGGTATAATCATATGAGCCTCTGGTGACTGATTAGCATAACAAATCCATTCCTGTGATTTGCCCAAAGGCTATGTGTGTTCTTTGGATACAATATTTATTTATAAAATGTACCTAATTATCACTTCTTTCAGCTTGCTTTCTGCAGCCAACTGCATCACTGCACAATCCATTTCCTGATTTAATCATTCGGAATTAAAACGGAGAGTCAATAATACAGCCATGACAGACAGACATGAATGGAAAAAAATATACTTTGTTCCATTTGCTGCTGTCTTCCTCCCCCACTTCTGCCATGCCTGATCCTACTGCAAAGCTGCTGCCCCATCCTCATGTAGTCCTTCCTCATGTTCCCTTGCTTGGGAATTGGTACAGCTTGGATTCCCGGCACCATGCCGCAGCTTCTCTCTTTCTCCATGATCCGCTGACCACACACGACTGACCAGCCTGATCTGTAGCTCTCCAACACCACCAAAATGACTATTTTATGTGGCTGGAAAGACGTACTGTAGGGGCTGTCTTACACACCAGACTTCTGCTATATTATCTGACTTGGCCAATTATACCTCGTGTTTGGATCTGGGAAGCTGAGAGGGTCTCTGCTGTTTGTTCCATCGTCCATCCATACTTAAATCTAAACCAAAGGCTAGTCTAACCTTGTGATATACTGATCTAATGTTTCAGCTCAGCTCAATAAGCATTGGGTGCAGCTGAGTGAAGGGTCAGAGAAAAAAGAAAAAGCCCTCCAAAACCCTCCAAGAAACCCAAAATATTCGTAGTGCACTAAAGCTGAGACTGTATTTCTGCTTACTTCTGTGACCCACTATAATTTGGAATAGGCTTGTTTTCCCATGTTTTGCAGGTCATCTATACTCAATGCATCCTGACAGTCTATTTAGCTGATGAGAACATTGACATGTGAAAATTCACTCCCCAGATTACTTTTGACAAGTTGCAAAATTCATATATTAGAAATTTATCCAACATACTCATTATATATATTTTACCTACCTATATGATATGTACGTTGACAGGTTTTATAATTATGTCCACTGAGCCACAGTAAAAAATGTTATTCAGATACTTAAGGTGAATTCTGACATGTAGTTGAAGCCATGAACAAAATGTAAGAAACTTGAGGGCAACAGTAAAATTACTTTGATTATATCAGCTAGTTATATGCACACTTTTTATTTCCATTACCTAGTGTTAAACTGATAACGTCAGCAAACCTTAGTTAAAAGTTACTAAATATTTTGGGACAGACTTAACAAAGATTTAGAAAGTACTTTTACAGTCACATTAAATAGTCCCCTCTATCCGAAAATACAGTTTTCTAAGCTTTGCTATGGTCTGCAAAAACACTCTAGCACAGTGTATAAACCTATACAGATATTTGAAGCTTCACTGTAAGGAAGCACATTTTGGTTAGTTGTGTTTGGTTATAGTTGTGTTTACAGAAGGACGGGCTGAAAGGCCATGGCTTTATTCTGATATTCCACATGTTTCCCAGAAAGAACAGAAAGCTCATGTCATCTACATAAAATATTAGGAAATGTTAATAAGGAATATTTAATCAGAAAGCATAAACAAATTTCTTTTCAGATACATGCCAGCACTTTCAACCTATAGACTTCAGGCATTTTCAGAAATAAGCTTACCCCATAAAATAGTACATATAATAGCTAATGAAATATTTATGGGGCAAAAAGAAATTTGGAGATGTACTGTTTAATATTCCTCCAATGTAAAACAATTTAATCCCACTACATAAATAATACCTAGCGATGCCATTTAGTTTGCTTTCCTTAACAATTAACTTGATGCAAAGGCTTAGTAGTATATGTGACTATAAATCCTAACATGCCACATTTAATAAACTTGGAGGGCAGATTTGTACCATTGTATAATTTTGAACACCTAAACCAGTCTTTTCTACACTCCCCATCCAATATGCACATGAATTTGTTAGTGTATTTCTTCTTCCTGCTTTGTAGCTCTTTTCATTTTCTCCTGTTTCCATTAGCTAGATGCATTTTACGTTAGGAGCATTTCTTCCTATATAAAAACAATTACAATAATACATCTGTAGAATAAAATGGTGAGAATTTGTTTTGTCTGCATAGAATACTTTCCTACTAGAATTAAAGGTTCATTTAAGTTTCAAAACATATTATTAGCAAAGCATCATAGCTATCATGTTCTTTTCCATCTTGGGTGGGCAAGAACTATTCCAGACATAGCTCAGTGTTCTTATGGGGTCATAAATTGTTGCTATAATCATAACTGGAACATGAATCAAAATATATTACCATAATATGAGACCACACACTTTTCTGTGCCATCTCATTACCAGAAAGAGAGTTAAAAAAAAGTTACGTAAGCAAGAGCAAGAAAAAGTACTAAAGCTTTAGCAAATCATGTTTGCCTAACTTTAAGCATGTACTTAAGTACCTGACTTCAACAGAAGTGACTATATGGTTTAATGATTTGCTCAGCAGGGGTATAAGAAACTTGAGGATTAGCTCATGGAGAAAGCCAATGCAGCAGGACTGAAACATGCAGGGAACAGCCCATCCAACCCCTGAGCAGATCACAACTGACCTCTAAGCGAAGGACAGCAGCACTAGCTACTGCCCTTCTCCAAGGCAGAACTCTTTCTTGGGAAACCTGTAATCTAGACCTACGTAGCAGAGAAGGAATGATAACCACTTAAAAACTGTCTTTGTGAATCATAAGGAGCAGCTCTTGAGCTTGGAACAAAGTTATGGCAGACAGTAATACGGAAATGCTACCAGACAGGTACTCAGCAAACCAGGAACATAAAACTGCATCATCCACCTACCCTGCCAGCAAATGCTTGAGAATGGTGTGGTGTGTCATCAGCCCTCATGGTGGAAAGGTCCAAATGGTGGCCACAAGATCCTGGGGCAATTTTCAAGTTCTCTGATCGGTAGATCTTGTGTTCACTTGCAGCACCTTCTAATGGCTCCAGAATGTAGCTTTTGTTTTCAAATACAATAATTCCCCTGTTACATAAGAGAGCAGAGTAAGATGCATGGCTTTCAAGTGCTAATGTATGTTTGTTTTCAACAAAGTTACAACAGGTTTTAATAATGACAGAGTATGAAAAAGCAAAACGTTGATTTACAGTGTCACGCCTGGGTAGAGCAGGAGGCATCAAAGTTGTATATTTGTCATTGCAGCATACTGTACTTTACAAGAAGCAATGGCTCAAAGAAAATTTTCCTCTTCTGAAGTGCTGTGCTGTAGAGTAAAATTACATTTGTGTTTTATGTTTTCTGTTCTTCCAGTGATGCATTGC
Organism: Apteryx mantelli; assembly: GCF_036417845.1. Classification (NCBI taxonomy): domain Eukaryota; kingdom Metazoa; phylum Chordata; class Aves; order Apterygiformes; family Apterygidae; genus Apteryx; species Apteryx mantelli. The sequence goes on from NC_089984.1 coordinate 41,973,413, forward strand.
CACTGCTGAGTGGAGTCACAATGCATGTGTTTCTGAGGAGCCGTGGCAAACAGTAAGGAACAGAAATGTGGTAAAATGCTTTTATAAGAAAAGGTACAGAGTGAAAGTATGCATTATGATCTGCAGTGTGCATTATACCTTTTAAACCAAATGCTGATGCAAGCAACAAATCTGCCAGATAAAAGATGCACTGCAGTATCTAAATGGATTATTAAATGTTGCATAGTGGGTGCTAAAATGAAGCTCAAATACATTCACCAATGGATTCCTGTTTAACACATTTTGCTCCCAAGAATAATTATTTTTATTGCAATACCATCCGCCATCTGAGGATCTCAAAGATTTTCCATTAATGAAAAAACTATTGTTGCATTACTGTCAGCTACAGCATGCAAAGAGGAAATAAGGGTTTAGAAACACATACAACAACAACTTGCACCACCTGTGCAAACCTGTGGAAGAACCTATTCACGTAACCAATTCTGGGCTTCATGTGCTGCCTCCTAATCCAAACCCACTCTCACTGCACACAGCTGACAACTCACCCAGTAAAAGTTGCGCTTGGACTCTTGTGCTGGGTCCTGCCCAGCTACCCTGAGCTGCTGCAGCACAACAATGTTGACAAAAGAGCGATTTGTTTTGGAGTCCCCTTGCTGAGGCAGGCCACTGGCATAAGGCTGCAGAGATGCTCCTCCAGCTCAGCGCAAGGCAGGTGAGCAGCGTGGCACGGTCCCCGTGATCTGCACGCACGGGGACAGGATGTCCGCAACTATCTGGCCCTGAGTAGAGCAATCTCCATCAACGCTGGTTGAACTAGTAATCATGACTGCAACTGCAGGAAGGACCACAGAATAAGAAGACTGCTGTGCTTTACATTAGGACTGGCATGCCCTTAGAAAGCATGAATTAGGTTTAAAGCCAGGCCTCAGGTAGAAATTACAGTAAGAAGAAGGAATTTAGTATTCAGTGTCTAACTTACAAGAGTCTAACTTTCATCCTGAGCACACAGTGACAACCAAGGGGGAGAGTGCCAGACGGTTACTGCATGGCACTGGAGAGCAGGTTCTGCGGGCTAACTGTGTAGGCACAGAAAGGCATCCTTTAAAACCCATTTCTCTTTTGTAAACTATGGATAAAAATTTACTTACAGGGGTGTTGCAGGTATTCATCAATTAAAACTGCATTGCATTACTAATTTCTTACATATCTTTAAATTATGTGGGCGTGAATCCCTAAGCACTGTTTCAGCAGTAATAATAACATTCTGCCTAAAATTCCTATGGAACTTGTAATTGGCAAAGACATTCTTCCTCAGCTCCTCCTTCAATCTGCTCTACACTGTCTATATATGCTATTAACAGCTATCATTTTCAGCCCAAACCTTGCTACATTTCATTAGTGTGTCTTTTTGGTGTATAGGAAGTGTTTGCTGTTTTTATTTCTTGTCTGTACTGCAACAAAAATGAGATACTACAACCACTGTGAGACCAGCACGTATCTCACATGTCTCTATACAATTTCTCTGCAGAATGCTTAAAAAAAAACAAACAGAGACTCAGCAGCAGGTTAATGACACCATAAATACTGATTAAAAAAAAAATTATTAGGAAAAAGCTGTCCTAGATAGAACAGAAAGATATGATTAAGAAACTCAAAGTCTTTGGCCCCCTAACCCATTAACTGAAACTTTGGTTCGAAGCCAACAGACAATACAGTTTTGCTACAAAACATCGTTAACTTCAATTCAGCCAAGCCAATAAACAAACATTTTTCTGTTAACTGTAGTTAGAATATATTAAAAAGGCCATGCTATAGCATTCACAGAACTGTCACACGAGAAAGGAGCATAATTTACCGATCTGCACAAAGACTCAGAGTCTGACAATCCATCTGCAGCTTCCTTAGTACCCCTGGCAAGTCAGGTAAGATATATTATTTACCCACCATGCAGGCATGGTTGTAGATCAAGTGTTTCTGAAAACACTTTGAAAATTAAATATATCATAGATGGAAAACAGTACTAAACTACCACAGCAACCCTTTTAGCCATAGCTAAGGCACTACAGCCTGAATGACACGGCAGAGACCTCCAAGGAAGTTGCCCCATGATTTGAGTGACCTTACATCATACAACTCCAAGAAATTAGGTTAGATCTACTTCATTCCTTTAAGAATTCAGGAAACGAGGACAACATATTCCCTTTACTCTGATAACCAGCAACTCTGTAATCAGCATAATTAAATAAAGGTTGTCATCTTTCCCTTGTGCAATTAATCATTTAATTTGGGAGGCTGCTGGAGCCAGCAGTGGAGGCAGAACCCTGTTAGTCATGTTTGAAATGGGCCAGCCTGACCATCTCTCCCTTTACTGACAAATCTAAAACTGCATAAACACATAGTGTTTTTGTTTTTTAATGTTAAACTTCACCCTGCTTAGAACATTCACTTTAAAAAATTTATACTTATATAATTTTCTTAATTATTTACACTAAGAAGGGAGGGATTTAATAGCATCCTATTGCTGGGTAAAACTCTTAAAAAAAAAACAAAACAGCATTTTGGTGCTAAGAATTCCTAGCAGAAACATGCAACATCAGTGCCAGGTCTCCAAGTGCACACCTTGTATACCCAACCACTGCCTAAAGTCACTAACCAGTTCTTTTCCGCTCATTTTACTTAGCTCAAGGCGATATGGACAAATGAGCAGATACCAGAGTGATTAATTTTATTTTCTACTGAGCACATCAGAACCAAGGACAGTCAATTCTACTTGTCACTGAAATTCCCATCTCTCTTGTGACAGCACGAGCCTTTAAGAACAGTTTTACCTTTGCATACGAAGCAATCCCATGGTCAAAAATGTGCAGATTCAACATAAGGAAAATATACATTTCATTTAATGCACCCTTATCCTTTGAGTACAGCCTACAGGATATCAGCACCTGGCTCGTGACCATCCGTAATAAGATAATGAATATCAAATATGAATTATCTTGGCCCACTTTCTGTTTTTGACTAATTTTCTTTTCCTGCTATTGCATTTTTCCCCATTGAATAGGGGCCAAACACAGCACCTTAAAAATATAGCTAGTCAAAAACTATGGTTCCTTTCTTTTTTGGCGTGGCAGGGTAAAATTAACAATACCTGCCAGTCTTTCAGTACTCAGAATTTGATGCAAACAAAATAAATCCATAATTACTTTTTTTCCTTCTGCATTTCTGTCAGGCTTTTCAAAACAGGCTCTGTTACTCCTACACTGCTTCTGTGTCTCCTCTTGAAGATGGTTCTCCCACACTCCTGTGTCAGCACGTTCCCAGAAGATGGTACATCTTTTCCAGGTGGTTCCTGGCCCCTGCAGGCCCCTGCTCCCCAAACCTTTCCGTTTATGCCCAGTGGTGGGAACTGACCCTCACCCCATTCCCAGAGCAGCTCCACACTGTAATCTTACCTCCACCATCACCAGGAACGAGCCGAGACAATTCAACCCCTGTCTAAAACAAGCAGGCCCTCCTCTTCATCGACAGTAGCAGAGAGGGAGAAAATAGAATTATACCATACAGCATGTCCAGACATCAGCTCGCAGGCTCGGTGCCAACTGGAAGCTGCGTTAGTGTGGTCTTGAGCCTGAGCTAATATTTTACTCTGCCTCGCAGCAGGGTTTGAACTCCGCTTGTGTCTGGTGCTCGGCACCAAATAAACCACATCCACACTGCTCCTAATCAACCCTAAGCACAAGCTCGCTGGTATTTGCCTACCGTAGGCCATACGGACACACAGAGAACCTGCTGATGGGATGGACTGTGGTGGGAGCTCTGTAAAATCTAACTTGAAATAATTAATTTGTTACTAATTGCTGCTTAACTTGCCAGGAATCTCTCAACTGGGGAAATGCAATTAGACGGAATAACTCCACTACTTAAGTACATGATAAACTCAAATGGGGTGTTTTTTTCTTTAAAAAGAAAAGAAAGGAAAAAACAAAATAAAGCAAAACCTAATGCAAGGCCAGCTGAATTTCATAAATCAACAGGCTTTAGGAAATCTCAAAATATAAATGGGATTTTTCTTTTCCAACTTGTCAGCAGAAGCAAAGGCCCTGCCAACATAAACCATCAATGCATACTTGTCTGAGAAATTGTGACGCTGAAGTAAAACTTGGCTAGGACAGCAGTATATGAAACTGTGATATATTATTCTGCTGTACTGTAAGGGGAAAGTTGTTAAGTAAATCAATAAAACTGATATCCATGAATGCAATTAAACATTTGGTTTTAATGAAGCTCAAAGTTATACTCATTTCTAAATAATAATAATAAAAAGCCCTATTACCATTGGAAGAAGAATGTAGATGTCTTTGGTTTGTAAGAAAATAATTAGACCAGAGGGCTGTCACACTTGCACACCACTTATTCACACTGAGTCTAACTATCTCTGTCCAGAGACACAGTAAAGTCTATGCAGTACTCACGTGCTACTTAAAAACCGACAGGATTTGTGAAGCACCTGGCCCTTGTGCCAGGATGCAAAGCAGCTGTGTGAGCGTAGACCCCGACACAACACGTATTTGCCAACGCCCATACGAGTGGGCCAATGTGAAAGATCACTCAAGCGATGAGCATGCAGTGAAGGCTGTCTGCAATGGCGAAGTCACGTAGCATTTGTGGAAGACTTTAATCTAAGAGTGTATCAGTTCTCCAAATACAGGGCCCAATCTCACAGCTATACCCCTGATTTCCATGAGGGTTTTAGCTGAACAGATAACAGATTTTGAGCAATGTGGCCTCGGAGCATTGTTCTTGTGATGCCTGTAATGGAGTTATAGCAGTTACTCAGTGTTGTGTTTCTCAACATTTCTGGTATTAGAAGGTGACCTGTAAAGTGATAAGGCTTTTTTATTTATTCTTCTTATAAATCCTGCATTCCCAGGACTTTATACAACAGATTCCCAGGCATGTAAGCAGGCAAGCAACCAAAAGAGGAGGAAAACTGAAGTAATGAATGAAAACTTCAGTTTTAGTCTGTTTTCAGTTAGTTGCAAATGAATACTATTGGGATAACTGAACTAGATGATCTCTGAACTGTTTTTCCAAGGGGCTAGGTAGTCTTTAGATATTTTCAGAAAGCTTTAACTTAAAAAGACTGAGAAGCACAGACAACGGGACCTGGATTCCAGAGACAGAGGTTCTCCTGTCTCCACCACTGCCCCAGGCAGCCTTGGATCGGCAATTCCCCTCTCCGTGCATCAGCTCCCCATCTGTAAAATGGGGTAAATTGTAGTGACTGCACATAATAATGATTTATTGGTGAAGAGCACTACAGAAGACCAAGTATTGCTATTATTCTTCTATACTGCCCACCAGAATTCTCTTAAAATAACAAATCTGACCCAAATCAACACAGGCCAAAATCTCAAAAGGAAGTTAAAGCAGCAGCATTATTGGGTTTACATATTGCAGTAGTGGTAGAGGTATTCTCTCTCAGACACATCATTAATCAAATAAACATGTTATTCTAGCCAATGCCTTACATTAATCTTAAAATCAATTCTACAGTGCAGTGTGCAAAACGTAGTCATACCCAGAGACTACTGTAACACGCAGTTAGGTATGCTAATCCTTTCTCTGGGCAAGACAGATTTGTCCAGAGTGAATGCATAAAGGTCTGCAACTTTGATGCCTGGAATTTAAGCAGGGAGTTACTTGAGTTGAAAGTGATAATGCAATTTCATGTCCAGCTCTGGGGAGGTGAGAAACACTAGTTGTGTTATCAGAGAAAGTGTCATATGTGAACAAAGTTTGCAGGGTGACAAGACAGAGAATAGAGGAAAATGAAGGAGGAAAGAGATACTGGCAACAACGCCAATTTAGTGAGTGTATTTTATAGCAGTAAACGGCATAACAGTGAAAGAAAGCTTGATTCAAATTTGCACATCATATTATGGCTCATAAGAAGCTTTTTCAAGCTGCAAAATGTATAGAAGAATTTTCAGTTTTCTTTTTTAGTAAGTGCTGACAGGACGCTGACCTGTTGGGAAAGGGGCAGACGCAAACAGCTGGGTAAGGAGCAGCCTCTTACCCTTGTCCTTGCGGCAGCAGTGGCCCTTGGGGGATTACGTCAGACAACGAACGGACATATCTAATGTTCATCTCAGACCAAAGCAGTGATCCAGGAGCCACTAACGTTTTGAGCAAACAACATAGAGAAGCTATTCAACCCCAGAAGCTGAATGCTTTCTAACATTAAGCTCAAAAACCTCTGGTAGTTTCATGGTCAGATAACTTACAAACCATGCAAGATATTTACATGAACTAAAAGCTCTTCAGGAAGTGTGGAGAAAAAGCACATATCCAAACCCTTGCTTTTCTCAGCTGGGATTTTCACATAATCTCTTTTTTGGATAAAATCACGCCTTCTGTGAGGGAGCCATGCTTGAGGAGTTATGAGAAATTTAATTTTTTTCTCACTGGTTTCCTACTTCCATTTCTTTTCTTAAATAGTTGATGTCTGGAGTGTCATAATTAAATCTCTGCTTCAGCTGACTGTCTAGGATGCAGCGGGTTCAGCCAAACCATTTGACAAATGGATGGTTCTAATACTGTCAGCCTTGTGTAGCATAGCCATGTAATGCCATTAAAAATCACTCTCTGTGGCCTTATCCCTGTCACTGTCATCTTGGACACAGCACCCTTCAGTTGCTGATGAGGCTGGACAAGGACTGAATATTTTTTGCATGTGTGAATGTGCTGATTATCTGGCAATTAGGTAACTCGCTGAGATTCTTGAGATTCTCTAGAGCATTTAGGTATTTTAGTAAGAATGGATTCCTGTGAGACCTGTGTCCTTAAGCCACTGAGGCTCTTCTGAGAATCTCTCTCAGGCTCCCACCACCAGGGAGGTCTCAGGGGAGGTCTCAAGCTACCTGCCAGCCCTTGAACTTCAGCATGCAGAGCCCAGAATTTGTGCTCTTCTCTAGGCTGTGATTTTGTATGTATATGCTACCTTGTGCGCTTGCAGAGAAAGTAATAGGGCAAAAAGCATTCAGGTGAATACAAATTTATGATTGAAGAAGCATATGTGATGGTTAGAGGCTAAAATTATGTATGGAAGATTCACTTATTCGCTAATAAACTTGAAGAGCCTCTGAGCTAGATAAACAGAAGGGTATTTCCACAGGACAGGAAGGAAATGACTTTGTTGTATTTTCACCTTCCCACGAGTTTTGACAACCTAATTGGCTTTCTCACCCAGATGGAAGCGCCGGAAATCCTGATTATCCATTGTTCCCATTTCGTGCATTAGGCATATATTGTCTCCTCCCTGCCACTCAGCTCTTCCTCCTCCAGAGAAGCTAGCAGGCTACGGATTATGGCACGATTACATTCTCCTCTAACCTGCATTTCAGGCAGCTATCAGTGTCAGTCCAACTATTTATGCCACTGTAATCCTATATGAAGTGAGATATTCTACTGTTATGTCTGAGAGGATGTATCATAGCTGGAATATGTGAGCGTCTGTGTATAAGAGAACTGAGTCTGCTTCTCAGTTATCTTTATATCTTGTCCTCTCTATCTGCCCCAAAAGTGTAAACTAGTTAAACCTGTCTTAGTTTGCATATTTCACACTTTATTCTTTCCATAGCTTATGATAGGCAGACTAATCATGTCATATTTATAAGCTAATAATGCATCTCAGATGCTTAGCCATGGGGCTGGACTGTGTGTAAGAACTTTGTGGTCATACTAGGTCAGAGCAAAGCCACTCCAGGCCAGCATGCTGCCTCCGATTCTGGCCAGCAGCGGGCACTTAGGGGAACAGTGCAAGAACAGAACAAGCACGCCCCAGTCCATACTCCCAGCTCCGATACCCTGAGACTCGGGGACATCCTTGCGCTTGATAGTCTTGGAGAGGCTTCCCCCGCCGCAAACTCTCGCATCCTGTTTTGAATCTACTGATACTTTTGATATTGACAACCACCTCTGACAGCGACTTCTACAGCTTCATTACGTGATGAACGAAAAAGTACTGTTCTTTGCTCCAAAGTTTCATATGATGCAACCTAATTCTGGGATTATGAAAAATATTCAGCAATTGTCCCCTACTCAGCATGACATTAAACCTAGTTTCGTCATAACCCCTTTCTCCATCATCTCTTTTCAAAACTAACAAATCCAATTCCATTTTCTTTGCTTGGATAAAAGCTGCTCATATCTTTGATCATCATTTTTGCCCTTCTCTGTATCTTTTCTAAATACAATGTTTCCTTTTTTGAGATGGGGATGGCGATGGGAAAACAAGAACTGCCTGCAGAATTCAAGATGTGAGTGCGGTATGGATTTATTAAGTGGTAATGATGGTTTTTGTTCTATTCTCTATTTCTGTCTCAGTAATTCCTATGATCCTTTTTGCTTTTTGACCACTGCTGAGCACTCAGGCTTCAGAGCACTCTAAAATGTGGAACCTATTCTTTCTGACTAGTTTCATGTTTTTTAATGATCTCTCCTAATCTGGGGGAAAAGACATGATTCCTACCCCTCCCCACATGGAGCGATGCCCAAGATGCCTGTCCAGTGAGAGTGGGAGGATATTAGCGCTCTGAGATTTCAATGAGCTAACAGCTTGCACTTCCTTTCATTAGACATTTTCAAGGCACTTAAACTTGAGCCTCTCGCAACAGCCATGTGAGGTAGGTAAGATTCATTAAATGCATTTCACAGATGGAGAAACTGAGACTGAAAAAAGCTGAGGGATTTGTCCAGTCGACTTAGAAATTGTCACCAAGCCAGGAACAGACTCTCTGAGAACTAGACTAGTGTTTCCTTCCACAGGCTTCTGCTAGTGAAGAGGCTGCTCCCCAGGGACTGTCCTCTCCTAGGGCTCCTGGTCACCCTCTGGCTCCTGTCTTTACCCCTGGAGCCTGCAGGCTTTTCCACGCGGTGGAAAAAGCAAGCGTCCCTTCTCCAGCCAGTCGGTGGCAAGGACACCATCCCAGGAACAAGAGCGGTGGCACGGCACAGACCGCAGCAGCGAGTCCTGCCCCCATTTAATGCAGCCCCAGGCTGCGGGGAGGAATCGCAGCCAGGGAGTGAGCTGGCTTTCCGGGACTCTCTTCTTCGCCTCCAGCTGGTTTAGGCACCCCTTCAGGCAGCACACAGGCTTGCTGTTTAGTCCCTTCCGTAGACATCCAGTCCCTGTGCAAGGGAGTGAAGTGCCTGCCTGCCTTCACTCTTTTTGAATTCCAGTCTGAATATCAGATACCTAAATTCAGTCTCAAGACCCAGAACATCGCTGCGTGACTGTGTTAGCTCTGAAACTCCCACATATTTTTCAAGTATCTTTTGCACCCTTGCAAAGTTTTCATATACATAACTATTCTTTCAAGCTGTAATACCAGAAAAGTTGCCAGAAAAGTAAGGTGTGAAGTAGTCTGAACTGTCCCATTTCTTCTCATATTATTTCAGACTCGATCATGTGCAGTAAATCTTTCCACCCAAATTCTCAAGGGACATATTGCTACAATAATATCTTATCAAAAATGTTTTGATGGAAGAGGTGTACTGTGACCTCTGGGCCTGATTCTGAAAGACACTTAGGGCTCCCTGGACTTCATTGCCGGTACTTAGGATTTCACTCCACCTGCCCTTTTATTCCTAATTATGTTTAATGAGAGGGCCTGGATGGTTAAAGGAGCTGACAGTACATTATGTAGCCTTTCCACTAGACATCCCTGGCTCAAATCAAGCACAGATAATGACTGGAAGTTATTACTATTGGCTACCAGGCTGTGAAATGAGTTTTGTGGAGTAAGTAAGTCAACAGGCACCTTTATCACAAAACTGTTATCGCTCATGGACGCTCTCTTGACTAGCCTCAGCGGTGAATGCAGCAGCTGAACGGGTACGGATACCGAGACATATCCTCAGCCTCCGGTGCTCTCCTGCTGGAGAGAAACACGCATCGGTAGGGAAGCTTATGAAGGCTTGTCCTGACAAAAATGCTGCTACACTTGTTCTGCAGGGAAGGAGTCTAATACTGTCAGCTTGTACTTTGGGAATTTATTTGCAACAGTACCAGGTGAGAGAAGAATGTCACTGCCAGCGTATGTTGCCTTGCAGTACCTGGCTAGCTAATACAGGGAAACAACTCTGGGAGCCCAACTCTGGGAGCGTAAGGAGAGAACGAGAAAATTCAGGAAGAAAGAAAATGCATTTAGTGCTGACAAGAGTCGTTTCTGTTGGGAGTTCTTCATTTTCTAAGTAGCTCTGGAACAAAACATTGGTACAGACCCTGTTTCACACGGCGCAAATTTTCCCTACCTCTGCGGACCTCGCAGCAACGCAATCGCTTTAACAGTGATTAAAATACTGAGAGCATTGTGCTATTTTTTTTGCACACTGTGAGAATGACTGGCTAATGCTGATGGCCATAGCCCACACGACGGGTTAATTAGTGGAAGCTTGTGGAAGATGCCAGAGACATAACCAAGCACCCACAAAACCCCTCTCCTTGCTGGAAAGCACCACTGGAACCTCCCAGCCGCAGCGAGAGGGTCCCTCCAGCGGGGAGAGGAGTCCTGGTAGCAAACTGTTTATTCTCTCTGCTGCTACTCGTCCCAGAACTCCAGTATAAAGGCCTTGATAATACTATCATGCAAAATATAAAATCAAGGGAAAAAAACTCCAGCTACTCATGCTGTTTGCAGATAAATTAAACAAACCCAGAAAAGGTTGAGACAGCTGGAAATCTGACAGGAAAACTGGGTTTTCCAGGGAGAACACTAGAGCCAATTTACAGTTAATTACTGTGATTTGGAACAGCTCTGTGAGTAAATACCAGTCCCTCATTGTCCAAGTAAGGAAGATAATTGTTTCCTGAGCTGTGTCCATTGTGTATTTAAAACGTTGTCAGCCTGTTCCTTTCTCAAACTCGGAAGAGATTTTGCTTTCAGCAATGTGAATCTGTAACTTTTCTGTTAACGAGTAGCTAAAATACTAATGCGGAGCATCATACCTGCCATGAACACAATTTATTGAGCTCCACAGCCGCGTTTAGGAAGTGATTCTCCTGACGACTAGGCTGCCGGAGGAGGCACAAGTTAGCAGCTGCACACAGTCCTGCCACCACCAGTGGAGCAGCTTTGAGGACTGGACAGCCCAAACACACAGCGAGCACCGCGCTGCCCGAAAAGAATACAGAAACACATGGGGCCACAGGGACAACCCCCATATTGTATCATCTTTTGTGTTATCCTCTTCGGGGAAGCTACAGCGAAAATGCTTTTACACAGATTGTAGCAACATTTAAAAGTAAATATATTGGTACGCTTTTAAAAGGGCAAAACAAAAATGCAACAGGTGCTAGGACGGTTTCTTAAGAAGCTCAAGTATTACTGAAAATCGAGCTCACCTGAGTCCAGAGCAGGTACTGAGACTGACTGCAGAATCAGGGTACCCTCGTACATTGCCGTGGTAATAGCAGTGACCCTGATTAAAAAAAGAGAGAACATTTCAATAGCCAAAACCACTCTCGATACCTTGTCTTCTCATGATTTTCCATCTTCTTTATCTTAAAGCTGTTTTTAATTTAGGCTACAGCATTCAGAATTAAACTGACAGCATCTTTCCTGTCTCCACTAAGTATTCACTTACTCAATAGTCCAAAGGATTCACCAGTGCAAAACCTGGGGTGTTTTAAAATCCCAGAGGGATTTTTTTAAGAGGGTCAACAGTGTTTAAAATGCATGATTGTGATAGCTTTAAATAAAACAACACAGCAAAAAAGGCTAAGATATGGAATATTTTTGAAGTCAATAATCAGTACAAATCAACTGACACGTTTTACTACTTCCTATAGACTTGTATATTTTTATTAAAGGTAATTTACATCTGTGTATGTCTATAGGAAGTAGCTATGTATAAAGAGAAGTATAAGAAAGCCAATCCCAACCCTGTAGTTTGAAAAAAACTCACAGAGCAAATGAAGGGGAAGAGAAGCATGTTGGAAAGGAAACCTTTTATTGAATTACCCAACTGAGTGGCTGTGCGTTATTAAGAACAACCAAGGATAAGAGGGTCTTCTGTTTTAAGAGGCAACAATCCAACTTCATTTTGTGGCTAGGTGATTGTATTTCCTTAATAATCCACAGCTTGCAAAAGGCAACCACAACAGAGATACTTTCTCAGCACATATACATATCTGTCTGGAATCAAGGTTAATTTTATTGTTGACTAAAGGTTATATTACATTCCCAATTATGGGACTGGCTGGAAAGTAATGACTGTGTCACGTCCAGCATTTCTTTTCTCCTGGCTCCTTTGAATGCCACCTGGAACCTGAAAACACTATCGTAAAAGGTTGCTATCTTATTAGTGCAAAGGAAAGTTATCACTCATGCTTCAACCTGACAGCCAGCTCACTATGCCTTTTTATTACTCGGTTCATTCACATCTATCTAGCTGCATTAATTAACCTTTTCAGTGTTGGGGCATGGTTTTCAGTTACAAAACCTCACACAGCAGACTTCTAAAGACCACCTTGATTTTGTTAAAGAAAGCAATAACCATGAAAATGCTGGGCCAACATGGAATAATTCAGATCTGAATTTTCTGCAGATGAGATTGTACCATGAAAAATACTTATTTAGAGCATTTTTTATTTCCAACATGAGCAACTAAACAGAACAGCAACATCTGATATCTAAATACAACTCTCAACAGCTTTTCTCAGTGAATGGACTGTTAGATCCACATGCTGTATGATGCCAAAGTTCCCTCAAGTTTAGTACCCCAAATTATAAACTTTTCAGAGCATGTCCTGCAATTGGACTGGCAGGGAAATGATTTTTAGCTCATTATGTCCACTGAACCACAGGATTTCTTTCGCCTATCAAAAGCTTTCTATTCTCGTAGACTAATATGTAAAATGGATGAAAACAAATCCTAAAAACAAATAATTACTATGGCTGATTTCTCACACTTAAAACAGTGCTCTAGCCTTACTGCAGATCATCAAGCAATGATTAAGCGCTGGACAGCTTTTGAGAATCTTTTCAAATGTTACAAAGCAGAAGAATAACCTGGCTATCCCTTACCTGACATTAGCACGTGCAGCAGAGAAACACTCGTACCTGCAACTGCCCAAACCTGACTTGGTACCCACTTCCAAGCACAACTTGAGTAAGCAGCTTTACAGTGGGAACTTGGGTTTGGTTTCAACCACAGACTATATTGACCTCCTTGGTGTAAAAAAGATATAAAAATAAAATCACAGAGACTTATCTCCTTTAAACAATACTGCAGTGTTTGATCAAAAATGAATTCACTGGTCTCCTCAAAAAAAAAAAATCTCTTAGGCAACAAAATGTTAGTATTATTCATGACTTACTGCTGTTACCAAAACAGATTTTTTTTTTAAGAGAAAGCCTGGTCTTCCCTTAGAAGTAAACATAGTCATGATCAAGCCGACAAAGAGCTGCGTGCATTGTTCCTTTCCTTTTACTTCCTTAAGGAGCATATGCAGTCTTCCTGTTTCTAAAACAGACTATCCTCTACTGTTCCTATTTTGAACAAGATATGAGCATCCAGCAACAAGAAAACACTGAAAACTCACAAATGATTGCTTTGCTTGGGAGGTCCAGAGTTATAACAAAGACGCTTCTTCTGAGTTAAGAAGTTATGCATAGAAATGATGCCTTGCACTGACATCAGCAAAGCCCATTGCGGATGGGAACATGAAGCACGATGCCTCTACTGACATAGTCAATAAATAAATAACGTAACATAACAAATGCTCCATAGGAGCTGGAACTTCTTAGGCAGATAAAAGATAAACTTTGTAATTAAAATCACTTGCTGCATTGTTTCTAATTAAGGCATTCATACTGTCAGAGGACATAAACTTTACTGCCTTAAAGTGTTTTTATTTATAAAAAGCAGTTTAAATTATTTATGATAAAAAGCATTTTGTGCTGATTTTAACAAGCAGCAGATTAGCAAGGGAGATATGTGTATATATATATATATAAATATATATATGCATGTGTGTGTGTGTTTATTTATATATGTATACATATGTATGAAATAGTCTTATGATCTGTTTTAAAAAATAAACCCAAACAACCCCCTCCCCCAAACCTCAGCCATGGCTTCTGCAACGCGGAAAGCCACCCAGGCCGCCGAATCCTCTGATGTGAGCTTCTGCACTACAGAAAGCAGATATTTCTTCCTATGCAAACCAGGACTTCCCTCCTTAACTGGTCACCAATGGCTGCTTGCAACTTCTTATGAAATTTTAATGGGTATATTTCCACGAAGCTGAATAAATCTTACAGTTTTTAACAGTCACCTGGTTAAAACCCCACAGCTTCCCTTTAAACTCTCTACCTAAAAATTCATGCATAGGATCACAGCAGTCGGAAAGGTACCAAAGGCAACCGTAAGAAAAGATCACACATGGAGCTGTTTCATCCTATGGCTCAGATCCTGGCAGACAGCGCCCTGGGTTTGAACGACGAAGCACCGTCTACCCTGCGAAACGCCCACCTTACCGTGTAATTGCGCGCGAGAACCACGTCAGCGCCGTCCTTCAAATAGTGTGTTTCTGTGAAGCTGCGGGCTAACAGGCCCCTAGAAAGCAAACAGAGTGCACACGAATGTCAGTCGCCTTGGCTTTGTCCTTTCACGCTTCCATTTGAGACGGCAATAAAAGTTTGACATTAATGATACAGTGATTACCAGAACTGTGTGTGAAATAAGGAAAAGTATAACTCCAGATCCTGAAGTTCTAGCACTTAAGCACTTCCTTCATTAATTGTAAAAAGGCTACAAGCTTCCAGACAGTTTTCTCTTCCAAATGAGGGCTGTATGACAACACATCTCAGGATTGAATCTTCCGTGTAATTTTCAACACATTTCATATTAAATCTGAAACCTAGACATTGTTAAGTAATGGTGGTTTTGGAAAAGGAAAATGCTTTCCCTGTGTTACTCATTTTACTATATAATGTGCTGGACTCATCAGCAAGTGACCACCCAAAGATTAGTTTAGCTCAAGCAAATGAAACAAACTTCTTCCATTGACATTCAAGGAAAAACACACAAAGAACATTACAGAAACCGGAGTACTGGATCTATCCTGATGACCCGAAAAGGATATTCATGAATGGAGCTCTAAGGACTTGAACTGATACATCAGGAGATGGTGAGAGACCATGTCCGCGATGAGATATTTTGTTCTCATTTGCTCCACACCTCCCCTCCTGGCTTGGCAACAACACCAAGAATTTTGACTTGCTATTCCAGTTTTCCAGAAACGTCCAGAGAGGGTTTGTGCGTGATAATTAGGCAAAGTTTCCCCACGTAGTAAACTCAGGGAATAGGGAAAGCAGCCTCTGCTCAGCCTCTTTTAAAGCCCTGCCATTGATCTGTTCCTCAGTTCCTTTTCTAAAGAGCATTTCTAACAAGGTCAGAAGAAAGAATAAATACATACACTGACTCTCAACATAGGTGAGCTGTAGCTCTCAACACAAATGCACTTGATTTTGACAAACATTTTAGTGAAATGCAAAAGCACTATATAGAAGAAATCAAACCTAAATGTCACTACCACCCTCTGCGAATTGCAGAATTCAGACTATTGAAAACCTTTGGCACAGAGTTTCAAAATGTTCTGTTCCATTTCAGAGACACTTTTCTCCTTTGGGATGTTCATTTGAACAAACCAGGCCCTTTCTTTTTATTTAAACATGCTGAATGTTTTACTCTCGCATATATACTGTGCAAACTAGTGAATTCTCAGTACATATTTCTTGCACTGTGTATGAACATTAACACTAGAACATGAACAAATATTTCATTTTCATTATTGTCATTATTTATTTGCATTACATTAATATCCAACAGCTCAGTCGAGATCAGGTCCTTTTTGTGCTAGGAACTGTATACGCACTTATTAGAGAGAGAACCTGTCTCATACAGCCCCTATCTCAAGGCAGAAGAGAAACAAGGTGAATGAAACAAGGCAAAAAAAAGAAGGAAATAGCAAAGTAAAACAATGAAGATAGCAAAACCCAGCACAATGGATATTCCAGCATAGGTTCTCACTTGAAATTTTCCAGCTTGTAGGAAATACTCGTGTATTAAATGTTAAAACACAGCAATGTTTGGTGAGTTGTACAAGAGCTGCCCTGGATCTTAGCCGTTCACCATAGCTAGAGCAGGATTTGGTTGCCTAAACAAGCTTCTAGTGTCAATTTAGATGCCCTAGATCTCCAACCAGCTCTATAAGGACGTCCTGAATACCCGATGGCGTCTCGGATCGCACTTGACACCTGTGTTTATCTCACCCTCTGGAAAACCTGCCTGAAATACAGTGTGCTGTATCTACATTCCCACACTGCCATTCTCATTCTCAGAAAGAGCAGCTGCTTTCTTAATTATAATTATTATTTATATAGCAACACTGCTAAGTTCTGTGCTTAGCAGGGGTTCATTGCCTTTGTAAAGGCAAAAGGTAAGATTTCATTGCTGCTGAAGTTGGCAGAATTTTGCTGTGCACTTATCTGGAGATGGGATTTCACTTAGGATACCAGAGCAATTCTTATTTAATGGGACAAAATACAGGCGAAGGGATAGGGTAACAGATGTAGCATAAGGGCAAAGCGATTGAGCAATAAATTTGGTTTGTGTTCTGCTATTTCCAAAGTGTTTGACAGCAGTGATGATAAAGGTGACCTTTCTGCTTCTGTTGGTTCTACCCTCAGGCACAAGTTTAGAAAATATTTCATAGATTCATGGATTTTAATACCAGAAGGGAGCGCTGTGATCAGCAATCTGACCTCCCACATTACATAAGTCATTTGACTTGATTAAGCCCTGCTTCGAGTACAGTAACCATGATGGAACTGGACTGTGCATTTTCTTAGTATATAGAGCTCTTGTCTTGATTTCCCACGACGAAGAAACGACCACAAGCCTGGTAAGCTTTTAACAGTTAACTAGGCCCAATGCAAAAACACTGCACTTCACATCCAGCTTGAATTTGTCAATGTCCAGTTTCCAACTACTGGGTCTCGGTCCCTTACATCAATGCTTCATTTTCTTTTGTGTCTTTCAAGGATATTTCTAGTTAGTAAATAGGAAATACAGCAGGTAAACAAATTCCCGGTGTTGCTATCATCAGTTCTTCTATCCAAGATGAAGGTTTGCTATCTAGTCTGATGAAAATACCAGCTGAACTGAAGGATTCCTAGTGAGGCAAAGGGAGGGCTGGCAAGACCACCAAGATGATGGAGTCCCACTACTGGACCACCTAATAAAGTAAGAAGCATGCCTGCACGTAGCAGCCAAAGCAGGTTTCAAATCATGAAAATTTCATGTACAGCTGAAGGGCCTCTAGAATATGAGAAAGTTTTTCAGGAATATATATTAATGCTCCTTCAGTTTAGTAACTAACACATTATTGCTAAGGCCTCTGTTTGCTCTTCTACTGTGTACGGTGCTAGTACTAGTTTGAGAGCAAGCCAGAGGAAAGGTTTTCTCTGCTCTGTAGAGGTTGGGGACCTGTACAGGACATGCCACCAGGGAGTCAACTTCTGGCAGGAAAAGAAACCGTTATCCCACTTTCAAAATGTCTAATATCTTAAAAGCTACGTAGCAGAATACACATGTAGCATTAGTATCTGGGGAGGGCAAGTCATGTGAAGGCATTTATTGAAAGGTTGCCAAAAATAAGTGCAACAAGCACCCAAATTCCACAACTAAGAGTGGTGCACTTCAACTTCCAATTATGGCAATAATGTTTAACACAGTGAACAACAAATTCATCATATGCATCTGTTAGGTAATTTAATTGCCTCCCTCAAAAAGATATGTAATATAATAAATTGATTTACATTTCTGTTTCTGAAAGTAAATTAATTTAGATGGCAAGCTACTTAACCTAATTGAATCAATGTAATTTTTAAAGAGCAGGGATCAAAATAACATTAATATATCATAGTGCAATTCTTCACCACGTCTGGAGTTTCAAATGTTGACAGCTACAGTGCTCAGCAGTGTCAGACCATTATCAATTTTTTGCAATGCGTCAAGAAGTGGAAACATTTGCCATCAGGAACTGCATCAACTGCTGAATAGGATTAAAGAAATCAATTAAAGGAACACCATAATTTTCTAATTAATTCTTTGAAGATGCAAAAGTGGGATTCCTGAGTTAAATTACTTATGTATTTAGACACTGTGTTTGCCAGTACCATAGATCTGTCCGTGTTTCCCACAGCTGAACTAACATGTAGAAGCTTCTAAGGCCGAGGATGACAAGTTTTACCCGTCCTGATCTACGACAGGTACAGCACAGGCTTCCTCCTCTGCTGTAAATCAGTACAAAGCTTACCTGTCAAATTTGATGAAACATTTTCAGGTGTCGAGCAGCTTCCACTCACCTAAGCCTCAGGGAATATGATGAACGTTATTTAAACTTCTAACCCTTCCCTTTCTTGCCCCCCCAAGATGTGGAGTCTTGGGTGGTTTGCTTGGGAGGAGGGAAATATCCTGTTTTAATATATCAGACTCTTCACTCAAGCCACTTAATAACAGGAACGGTAATTTAACACACTGCCTCTTACTTACAAATGAGAAAATCACTCTGTGTTCTCCAAGCGCCAATATATTATTTCAAAAGGTTATAATGATACTTCATCACCCAGGGAGTGTCAGAAAGACAGTCACAGACGTCAGAGATGGGAAAAATCTAGTGGATCATGCAGACTGCCTCCCTGAAAGCCAAGTATGCTGTAGATCAAATTAGTTTTTGTCTCGTCTACTTTCAAACGTCAAAAGCAGTGCTGAGTCCACCACTTTCAAAGGGAGATTACTTTGCGTTCTAACAGATGTTGCTGTCACGATGCATTTCCCGATACTCAGCCTTTTTAAATTTCTCCTAGTTGCACTTCTTTTACTAGCTGAAACAATTACTTTTTCTTCTTGGTACATAGATCATTCAAATGGGTGCAGATTATTATCAAATTCTTCCTTAACCAACCACTTGCCAAGTACAGCATATCAGGCTATAAAAATGACAAGAACTGAGTTCATGCTAGTGCTGCTCAGGAAAAATCTAGGCATTATCACAGCAGGAGCAGACAACAGGGTTGCCCTCTGCGATGTAGGAGAAGTCACTAGGCAAAAGCCTAAGGAGAGTAGATCTCTCCTAACAGCACCAGAGCACATGGGCCTGTTTTTCGCTCTTTGAGGATGAAGCTTGTTTTGGTTGCCCACCCTGCTCCAGGACATTCCCCCAGCAATACAGGTATAAGGAGAAAGGCGCCAACTTTGTTACGGATCAAAAAGGATCTACAGGCAGTGGGATCTGTCTCCCAAGGCTGCTTTGTGAGACTGGAGTGACACACAGCAACGGGGATTCAACAGTGCTGCTTTAAGGCCAGACGAGATGATGTCTGGATGGCCTGGCACATGTTTCCTTCAAGTCCTGGGTGCAGCATGGCCCACTGTGATATATCTCCGAAGGAACGTGCCTTGCTCTGGAATGGCTGCAACAAAAACTTGGCCTCTGCTTCAGTGAGGACTGAGGGGTGGAAAAAGAAACCAAGTTTTTAAAATGATAAACCCCTGCTTCTGTCAGCACTGTCTAACTGCCAGCGAGTGAGCTAGGACCTGGGGCTGCTTCTCGTGGGTCGGCACACAGCGGTGTACAGCCCAAACCTACCCAACGCGCTCTCGCAGGCAGCGTCAGCAGCCCACTGCCATTAGGCATTAACCAGGAAGGACTTTGAGACGCAGTGAAGTGCGGCAGGAACTGAACAACTAGCTAAAATCCCATGCCCGTCTTGAAACGGAAACAGTCTAAGCCATCTCTAGAAAAAGCTCTACATTTTCCTTAAAGACTAGGGTAAGTAGAAAGCAGCCCTATATCTGAGATAGAGCTTTACAGACATCTGACATTTTGCTTCTGACATCTGACACGCCTAGGGAATGGATGCTGGGTACTCTGCATAGACACTAAAAGACTGACAGCACTGAGATGTATGCTCCGGTTTTGGTTTCTTCAACTCCAAATCCTCATCCTAGAGAAAGGTTTGGAAATGCAGCCCCTGACATTGACTTTAAGTCTAGTTTCAAATATGGTCACGTATACACATCTCTGTTCTGGGGTCCAGCATCAGAGTAATGCACTCTTTGGTTATAATATTTCAGAGTTGCTTTTAATGATGTAGAGAAGGCGCTGCAAACCATCTACTGAACTTTGGAGAGAAACATTTGCTTTTACACCTCTGGGGTTCGTGCTCTTTATCTTTTCTTTTTGGCTTACCTTTTAGTTTTGACTGAAATTTTTCTGTAGTGACATTACTCCAAAAGCTGCTGCTTTAAGAAGAATATTAAATAACCTACAACTTATTACACAGTGACCATCAACTGCTCTACCTACCCTGTGAGAGAATTAATTGCATTAAGAAACGGGTAGTGCAAGGCTGTCTTAAACCTGGCTACAGTGCTTCCCCTCTCTTCACATATGTGGCCTGGAGCTCAGACAGACAACTGACCTTTATTCATATTTGTTACTCTTTCTCCTCCTGAATGACAAAGCGCCTGTTTTCTCCCCTATCCAAATGCTGGCTCACTCTGTTATTCAAATTCTTATTAAAAGCCCCCTTGCGATGCATTTTAAACCTTGCCTACGAGTGGGGGAAGAGAGTGAAACAGGGTGGCATACAGGAAAGTTATAAAAAAAAGTCATCTAAATCTCTGCTTACTGACACCACCACAATCCATTAATTCTACAGCATCTCTATTCAGGTCATCTTGACCTTTATACTGGAATTAGTTGTTATTTCTTCAATTGCTGTATTTCTTCAAAAATGTATTCAGAGAAATAAACAAGTCTATTAAGCTTGCTGCTTCTGCAGTCATGGTTTCAGTGCAAGTATCTCCTAATACTCAGAAAGGCTAGCCCGGCGGTGGCATTTTTCAGTTCTTGTTTCTCATTACAATATAACGAATGAGTGAAGCATGGGTAATGAGTTTTCCATGCACAGGCACCTAACATCATCTTATTCACAAAACCACCACATATTCTTTAAACACGCCACATTCTTTCCCCTTGTTTAATTATCTTAAGTGATTTGAAATGCTTTTGGACATTTTCCCATTGAATGTCTCCACTTCATAATATCCTATCTGCTACACTCCAGCGTGTTGCCATAGAGGGATTGCAATGTCATAATTGAAGAACCTGAGAGACTGAATTCGCAGAGCTTAATTAGCACAATGGTTCGGAGGAAAAGAGGGGAGCAAAATAAAACTATAATAGCTAGGAAATCAGCCAAGCATCCCAACGTCAATATTAAGTAGATGGTAGTAGCCTCCGGCCTATTTCACATGGACAATTTAAGTTCATCATACGCTACCTTTGAAACATTCTCCCCAATCCTTTTGACGCAGGAACTCATATAATCCTGCGTCTACCGGAGTCCATGTTAAGATTCCCCCCTCACAGGAGTGGGGTATCATCTGGCACCAGCAGAGCAAATATTCATAAACACATACTGCGACACCAAAAGTGAGAGCCGCACTCAGAGTTGTCCCTGGTTGGCATGCTGGAGCACAGGTACGCCGGTGAGAGCTGAGCTGAGCGTGCTGGGGATAGGGAGGCGAGAGAGTCATGCGCCTTTTCTTCAAGCCTGCAAGCATCCTGCCTTCAGAAGTAGGCTCTATATGAGGTTTCTGCATATAGAAACCCAAATAATAATCTGTGCAAATGATTCTGAATACAGGGGAAAACCACCTCCCTAACTTTAGCTGGGAATCAAGGAGTGAGTGGGAGCTTTCTAGGTTCCTGACTACTACTAGGGAAACAAACTGCAAACCTCACCTCCCTAAACTTCAATAGCAAAAGATGCAAATGAAATTAAGCACATCAGCTGCCTCCTATGCTGTTTCAGGCTCTAGGCTGCACACACTGCTTCCATCACTCGCTGAAACATTTAAGGCAAACAGTTACTTGCCAAAACCGTAGCATTTATTTTTCATTTTAATGCCAAAACATTAATGAAGAGACTACTTGTTAACCAATATTGTGGTGAAAACATATTCTCCCTTAGAAGAAGATACACAACGTGTTTCCTAAGAAAGCAGATGGGGAAAAAGAAGTTCTTTCTCTAAAATGGCTTAGACTTGGCCAAAAAACACAGTGTAGTTATAATGGGATAGCATTAGTTTGCCTGCACTCAGATGGTCATTAAGGGAAGAAGCAGGGAAACCCACAAGGCATGTGTGAAGGAATGAGAGGAATACTAGCAACAGTTCTCTCCGTATTATATGCAATTGGAGAATGCCTACTGAATGATAATCAGGCTGTTTCTACACCCTGAAAAGGCTAAAAAAACCAATTAGGCTATTAAGTACATGATAACGATAGGTTGTCCACAATCCAGGATAATGCCTGGAGATCTGTGCACGTTACATGATTGGGACAGCAGGAAACGTTTCAAGATGATGAAGAATTTTCATAATGGATGCGACTGTTGCTCAGTCTGAAATAAAAAAAATGAACATATTTGGATTTATAAAAGCATAAGCAGCACAACTACAAAGAGTTGGAAGCCCCAGGAAGGAAGATTTTTATATTAAAAATGAGTCCCTGAATGAATTTCTAAAAGGGTTTAATTGAACTACTTGATGGCCAACAGGCATCTGAACTGAAGAAATGTTTCACCTGGAGTTACCCAATTCATATTTGGAATGTTCTTGTACAAAAAATCTCCAGTGTCTTCACAAGAAATCTTAGAGTTACACTGAAACTTCTCCAGCGGGAGCAGGAATGGTTCCCCTCACTTCTCTGCATCTGGACTAAAACTGCTCGTCTCACATGAGCAGAAAGACAAAGTCAGAAATGGCTTCCTACCATCTAGCTCATGTTAACGTCACAGATGCTCTGACTTTTTTCTTCATATACCAGCTCAATTATCCCAGATTCCAGAACAGAATTTGACAATTTTCAGCATCTCTCATAGAATTATCCCATGAGAATTCCTTGTTAGGAATATTTTATATTACTCCCTTGAGCTTCCCAGTAGAGTAGCATAATAGAAATCATGTTATCAGTTCAGCTAGGCACTGTGCCCTGAAAAGCCGACACCTTCAATAAGGGCTCCAGAACACCACCGGCCACAATTTGTTGTGTCAGCTAAAGAGGGATCACAGGGGTTATTGGCTACTTGATATTTGATGGAAACCACAATTTGGTACATTTAGGCAAACCATGCAGTCTGACTACTTTAAAATTATTTTTCTGCGTTAGCCACATTAACTAGTTCTAACTTAGAATAATGGCAGTGGCTGTGAAACTCTGAATCCATGTGCCGAAAGTTAAACATTATGCTGGAAACAACCACTAAACTATTACATCTCTGAAGTATCCATGGCAAAGATCAAAAGTGCACTGCTACGCTGCAGGCTGAACCCAGACAAATTTATACAACCCAGAGTGTTCAGAATTGGCTTTGGCTAGACTAAAGACTAACACAGCTCCAAAACTTCTGGCTCCCCTTCCATGGATCTGTTCCTCAGATGACAATACTGTGGTTTCTTATGAAATGCATACTTCCCATTATAAAACTTCCACTAAAACTTGCACAAGATAATCTAGGGCTTTGTTTAACATACTTATCTTGCATGCAGAATACAGTATTAGAATTAAATATGCATGCAACTTAGACAATACTGTAAAATCATGGCTCAAAAGATTCACTAGAAAACACTGAGATGTTTCAGAAGCTAAGAAGTATATATTGCAAATGGCAGACATAATATTTTAATGCATTCTTTTCTAACATCATAGCACTGCCTTTCATAAAACAAATTTTTTATATTCCCTGTGACACTTCTAGGATGGCATATTTTCATTAAATATTAAGCTTGGAGATACTGGGCTGGAAAGCTGTCAAAGCCTATTTGAAATGCTTCATTCAATTAAATATGTCACTTGTAGCCAAGTAAAACTATGCTGCTGAACAGATGTCATTGGGCAAATTGTCTAACTATAGTTTCATCTGAACATTTCCAGAACAGCACAAACCTCCATTTAAAGCATCCAGGAAAACTAGTGCTAACACAGAAAATTTATAAACACAGAAAGTTAAGCCACTCCAATGAAAAATCAGAAATTATTAAAAAATAGCTAACAAAATGTAACTAGTACTATGGGGTTACAAACGTTATGTGCAAGCATTTGTAATACTTTTAAAAAGCCAGGCTCTAATATGAATGAAAAATCATTGAGACCCTAGCTTTTTTTAGACCCTTACTGAATATCACTCTCTCTGTAACTTTTGCTTACTTTTGCATGTGTATCTGTATGCTTGCATTTGCATGTTTAATTTAAATGGAGTTGTCAAGCCATTTCTGCAAGTTTGATGAAACATAAAATAATATTTTTGTTTTACTAAACCCACACTTTCTTCCTTGCCACAAGAATAAGCTATTTGCTCTAAGTAGGTTGTACATTAATACCTCGGAGATATTGCAGGTTCGGTTCCAGACCACCACAAAAAAGCGAATATCGCAATAAAGCGAGCCACACAAATTTTTTGGTTTCCCAGTGCATATAAAAGTTATGTTTACACTATACTGTAGTCTGTTAAGTGTGCAATAGCATTTTGTCTAAAAAAACAATGTACATACCTTAATTAAAAAATACTTTATTGCTAAAAAATGCTAACCATCATCTGAGCCTTCAGCGAGTCGTAATCTTTTTGCTGATGGAGGGTCTTGCCTCGATGTTGATGGCTGCTGACTGATCAGGATGGTGGGTGCTGAAGGCTGGGGTGGCTGTGGCAATTTCTTAAAATAAGACAGCAATGAAGTTTGCCGCATCGACTGACTCTTCCTTTCACGAGGGATTTCTCTGTAGCATACAATGCTGTTTGATAGCATTTTACCCACAGTAGAACTTCTTTCAAAATTGGAGTCAGGCCTCTCAAACCCTGCCGCTGTTTGTCAGCTAAGTTTATGTCATATTCTAAATCCTTTGTTGTCATTTCAACAATGTTCAGAGCATCTTCACCAGGAGTAGATTCCATCTCAAGAAACCACTTTCTTTGCTCATCCATAAGAAGCAACTCCTCATCCGTTAAAGTTTTATCATGAGATTGCAGCAGTTCAGTCACATCTTCAGGCTCCACTTCCAATTCTAGTCCTCTTGCTGTCAGTTCTAGGTGTCTTGCTGTCAGCCTGTCCTTTGAAGCTTTGAAGCCAGGTATTGACTTCTCTCTAGCTATGAAAGTCCTAGATGGCACCTTCTTCCGATAGAAGGCTGTTTTCATCTGCACTGAAAGTCTGCTGTTTAGTGTAGCCACCTTCATCAGTTATCTTAGCTAGATCTTCTGGATAACTTGCTGCAGCTTCTACATCAGCACTTGCTGCTTCACCTTGCACTTTTATGCTATGGAGACAGCTTCTTTCCTTAAACCTCATGAACCAACCTCTGCTAGCTTCAAACGTTTCTTCTGCAGCTTCCTCACCTCTCTCAGCCTTCACAGAATTGAAGAGAGTTAGGGCTGTGTTCTGGATTAGGCTTTGGCTTAAGGGAATGTTGTGGCTGGTTTGATCTTCTATCTAGACCACTAAAACTTTCTCCATATCAGCAGTAAGGCTGTTTCGCCTTCTTATCATTCGTGTGTTCACTGGAGTAGCACTTTTAATTTCCTTCAAGACCTTTTCCTTTGCATTCACAACATGGCTAGCTGTTTGGCGCAAGAGGCCTCGCTTTCGGCCTATCCAGCTTTCGACATGCCTTCCTCACTAAGCTTCATCATTTCTAGCTTTTGATTTAAAGAGAGAGACGTGCAACTCTTCCTTTCCCTTGAACACTTAGAGGCCATTGCAGGGTTATTAATTGCCCTAATTTCAATATTGTTGTGTCTCAGGGACTAGGGAGGCCTGAGAAGAAGGAGCGAGACGGGGGAACAGCCGGTCGGTGGAGCAGCCAGAACACACACACTTATCGATTAAGTTTGCCGTCTTACATGGGCGCTGTTCATGGTGCCCCAAAACAATTACAAGAGTAACATCAAAGATCACTGATCACAGATCACCATAACCGATATAATAATAATGAAAAAGCTTGAAATATTGCGAGAATTACCAAAATGTGACACAGAGACACGAAATGAGCACGTGCTGTTGGAAAAATGGTGCCGACAGACTTGCTCGACGCAGGGTGGCCACAAAACTTCAATTTGTAAAAAACGCAGTATCTGCGAAGCGCAATGAAGCTAGGCACAATAAAACGAGGTATGCTTGTACTCGTATCTCACCTGCAGAGCACTATTGCCGTCTATAGGCAGGCCTTCACTTTGCCCTGCGCCTCGCTGGCACTCTCAGTTCCCTTTCTAAGGCACCGGATGAAGAGGGCAGAGGTGTGTAGGGAAAGCTTTGTGTAAAATAAAGGTTTATGTCTCAGGCCTGCAAATCTTATACACACGCCCATTTAATACTAAGTAGGTGGGAAAGCCATAAGAATGGCTGTACATTGCCAGAATAAAGGTCCACCTAGTCCTATATCCTGTCTCCAAAAGCGGCCAACTGTGGATACTAAGGAAATAATAGGAATAGGAAACAATAGCCAGGGCAAGCTGGCTACATTTCCCCCAAATACTGCCCCCCCCAATCATTTATGAGCCAGGGACTGATGGAAAATCTTTGCAGAGCAGAAAGTCAGAAAAAACAAGAACTCACAAGAGTGTTTGACTCTCCCCTGACACTCTTCCTTTCCAATTAAAGCAGTAACTTCCACAAAGATCAATTAATTTGGTCACACAACAGGATTTCTGCTGCAGATTTCAGGAAATGTGTTCAGGCTAATGGCAGCAATTACAGGGTGCTGTGCTGTGCAGGCTGCTCCCATGCAAGTCACTGGGTAAGGCTTTGATTTCAGTGCCTAGCATTGCTTTGCTAGTGGCATCATTTCCTGCACAAAAGGGGTAATTCCAAGTTTTCTAGGTAGCTGCTTAACTGAGCACATCCTCCGCCATTCAGGCCGGAGGACGCGGGGCTCCCAGGCCTGCCCTGAACCGCCTTGCTCATGATGGACCGCCTTGCGCTATGATGGAGCGCAACCTTTCACACCTTATCCAAATTTCTGTACCAGCCTTCTGCAAATGGCACTTCAAGAGACGTAGAAAAGCCTGGAGTAATTTTTCAAGTAACATTAGGCTTCACTCTCAGAGCATGATGGCTCATTTCCAACTAAGTCTGCTTCAACATAAGACTTTGAATGGGAATGAAGTAATGTGGGTGTATGCAGAACAAAAGCAGGGGCCAGATATCAAGCAACCAGGGAGTTTACAGGGTGGAGGTATGTGAGAAAGGGATGGGGGTGAAACACGCCTCCTTCCTTTCCTCTTTCTTATCCACTTTAATCCCTTTTCCTACAGTCCTTGCATGTTACCCTAGCCATTCTTTATCTTCTTCCCAGTCCCTCTGCTTTTCCCCACACCCCCATAGTCCTTCTTCCATCACCTCTTATGTGCCTATGCTTATTATTACACCATTAATCAGAAAATACATTTGCTTACTAAGACAGACACAAAAAAGCAATCCAATCCCAACCATTGGTGTTTTCTTCAAGAAACCTTGCCTCTGGGGGTACCACAAAGCCATGTACACACTGGGGCCAGCAGTCCCCAGGGTACCTGGTGGCCGAGGCAACATGAAGACACAACTGCACATGGGAGCTCTAATGGAGGTGGCAAAGATCATCATCCCTGTTCGCCAGCTCATGCTCCGTGTTCTTATTCTCCAGAAAGGAAAGGAAGAACGGCCAGGGAAATCAGGACACTGGAGTAAGAGGAAGGGAGGACCAAGGCAGGAGGAGACCTCCTCCCTGCTACACGGCGTCCCCCCGTCATGCCGCTCCTGCGGCGCCTCAGCCTGCATTCAGAAACCCAAGGAAAAACCTTGCAGTGTCAATGGGCAGGGCTTCTACTTATTTAGGAAACAGATTCAGTATCAGAAACAGATTCTGACTTAAGTTTTTTTGCCGGAGCAAAGACTGCCACTGCAAGCCCCAGGGTCCAAGCTTTCATCTCACCCACTTTGAGCAAATCTCATTGCACTAGAGGATCAGACACCATCTTTTAGCAGTTAAAATACAAAACTATAATTTTCTTTACAATTCAAGGAAGTAATTAGTTTAATAACATTTAACATTTAGTTGCTGACAGAGATATGACACTTATCTTACATAAGTCATTTTAATTATTCCTACTAACCAAGGCCTCAAAAATATTGTGTAGTCTAAGCTAACAATGCCTTTCCAGACACTTCTGGTGCTACTGCCATTTGAAAAATTGATGCCTACAGCATCAGCATTCGTCAAGCTCATTATAGATTTCATCCAAATGACTACAGATAATTAAAAATATGCTTCATTTTTATTGTGATGTTTTTTCCCCTTAACACTGCAAAGTAATTTTGTTGTTGCTCAGGGTTTTAGGAATTAATGTAAACTCATCTGCTGGAAAATGAAGTTTCAGAATTGTATACATAGTATTCATATATATATATATTTATATAAGAGACACAAACACAAATGATATGTGCATATACAACACACACACACACACACACACACGCTTTGGGACACTTTATATGCATTTGCACACACACATAAAATTGTCTTAGAAGACAATGGATATTTTGGATACACAGTTTGAAACACCTGTACAACCACCCTTTGAAAATCAGTCTGCTCTAAGGCACTTGGCCAAGTTTGACATACAACATCACAAATTCCCTTTAGAAAATCTTTGCCATACCTGTGTAAAATATATGCACCTGGTTCCCCATAATCTTACAGCACACAGAAATGGCTGGAGAGCCATTCTTACCAAACTAAGATTTAAGTGATAAACTGAAAGCTGCTTAGCGATGTGAAACCCGACAGGAGACCTCTGATGAACTCAGCTTCCTCTGCGCTGAGAACTGGTGCTTCACATATGAAAAGTTGGACTGCGGTAAAAATGTAGGGCATACATTTCCACACAACACTGAATTAGCATCAGATTTAAATATTTTAGACTTAGCAATCTGGCATATTTTCTTCTGCTATTCATGCACCGGGCTATGCCAGTCATACCTGGATCAGCTATGATAACTATGAAAAATGTTCATGTAAAACATAGATGTCAAAGAGTTTTTGACTGTTTGAGTTTGCAATAATTAATGCAATGCCGAGTTTCGCTTGCATAAGTATCATATATTACACATAGAAATCTGCTTGATTCTGGGATCCTTAACAGTGCTTCAATTAAGAAATATCATGTATGATGTATCATGTATGATGAATTTTCCTTGGCACAGCTTTATCATCAAATGTTTTATCTTTTTATATCACTTTCCAGGTTAATTTGAAACTAAAATTACCCATAAATAGCAATGACATTAAAAAACAATTACAGACACATGCCTTTTTAATGCCTCTATTATAATCCACATTCTGGTAAATCAGAGAGGGATTATTTAATGACACAGGGCACACAAAAATTTCTCATGATTTAATACTAACTTCCATGTGAAACACTGCTAGCAAGGGTTTGACGAGGTACTTTCAGACTGAGGTAACAAAGACAAAAACAAAATTACAATGAGTAGAATCTGACACAAATATTAGGAAGTAGATCCATATTTTATGAAGGCCATTTTACCCAAGTCATTTTGGAAACTGCATAGGCTTCCTCCTATTTGCAGAATGAATTCACAGTGAGTTAACATTTGAACTCGTGTGAATATTTCACATGTAGATTTGGATTTTATATGAATTATTTAAGTAATAAATACATTTTAGAAAGTTACAGCAGCGATGTAAAAATGTTCCTCTGCCTGTGCATATCAGTCAAAGAAACAGCACTCATCACTAAGGAATTCATGCGAGAGAAAAGTTTAGTCTCTCAGCAGGCTTAAGACCAGGCTGTGGCAACTGTAGCTCAGTCAGAACAGATAAGACTACATTACACTGTCCTTTAAATTTGCCTTCTCCTGACAACAGAAGGAGGAGGTGGTACCTTAGACGAGGCTATGCCAGGAGTACAAAACCATCTCCCCAGAACAACGCCGTGCAGACTAGAGAAACCCAGCCGGGAGAACACGAAGACATACAGTAATGAGGCACACTCAGTAGCCACAAGAAACATTTTGCAACCTTAACAACTGGAATATCAAAAGAAAGATTAATTAATCATATGAAAGGACAAGATATTTTCTTCATTCTCCTGGTTGTTTCCAAGCCCTTCAGAATTATCTTTCTTTTATTTGAGTTACAGTCAAGTCAGCACATGTTCCTCCAAGCTTTAGTGTTGGATACTATTGGATAAGGCAAGAGATTGCTTCTAACAACAGAGAAGTAAAACAACAAAACCCCAAGAGTGGGACCCTCCAAAAAAGACGAGACACCCTTGTGTCACTATTTGAGAACTACTGAGACACAAGATATTCAGGGTGATCAATGCGTAACTGTCAATTGTACTGGAAACATGAAAATGCTGTGTTTGCTTCCTTGCATACTGCTGAACTTCTTAAACTTATTTCTCACTCTTTAAGCTTATTTATGTCGAAGAGAATACATATGATATTTTACTCTTAATTGTCCTACCCAGAATAAAGGGCATTTTTTCATTTAAGCTGGGCTCTGCTGTTGGGTCTACACTGACACGGAAATCATGACAATATCTTTTTGATTAGAGAAGTTACACTGCACCGCACCATAGGAATTAGCCACTATGCTTCTGTGGCAGAAAGCAGGAGATAAATTTTATCAGTACCATACCAGCTGCCCAAACAACGAAGCACAGACTAAAGGTGTGCGGGAGCCGTTCCACTGCTCGGGCGTCTGTCTGCTACCCAAAGCCGGACGAGTCACCAGCAGCGCTGCAGACAAAGGTTACAGAGAAAGCACACGCTACAGAACAGATGCCAGGTTGCCAAGGAGATCTAGATATATTGAACAACAAAAAAAAAAGCTTTAAGCCAGTTCAGTTAGGTGAAGGAACAGAAGACACAATCAGAGCTATGAAAAAATAGCAGGGAATTCAACAATTTGGGAAACATGTAATGGGATACTGAGCCTTTCCCCTCTAGACTTCTGGTTTTAATTAGGTCCTTGCCTGAAATAATGGAAAGCCTTTTAGCAACTGATGGCTCATGTGTAGAAAAAATGAACCGGTCTCAGATTAGAGAGTGATATCATAGTACAACACACCTCAAACCAGCCACATTCCCCTTTCCCCCCTCAATTCTGCCAACTATTTTGTTATCTGCCTGAGCAGGAAGGATATATCATATCAATACCCAACTATTCTCTCACTATGAGGAGACAGGAGGCAGAGCAGGACTGAGGTAGAGGAAGACAGCTATATAGAAGAGCGCACTAAAGCTGGCTTATGCATTCCTGCTTTTGTAGCACACAAAGCTCTTCAATTTCAGGGCTGTTAGTCCAGCATCTCAGACAGCTAACAAATGCAACAAAAGGAACAAAAGAAAACAAGAAATAAAGATAAACCTCTAGGAAAGTCAAAGCAACAAACACCAAAGAAGTATGTAGAGCTTTTCCTTAATATTTGTAGGCATTTTCCAGGTCTCAGTAATGCTTTAAGGCATCCTCTACTGCTTTAAATGTTTTTCTTCCCCACCTCTTGATTCATTTTTAATGTGAAGTGGTTGTTTTTTCTTAATATACTTCTCACTGCAGGCAAATGAACCCACTCACCTTCATTTTATTCCCATTTCGGCTTGATTTTCCATGTGGGAGTCAGGTCCTTCGTTTCACTAATAAACCAAATGTATTCTGCCACAGCTTTTAGGTAGGGTAGAAGTATCTATGACAACCACTGTTATTATAGCTTTACCATTTCTAGATGCCATTAGTGAAATTTCCCCTACTTCAGCCTGCCCTTAAAGGCAGCTCCGCTTGGCCCTGAATTTCCCCTTGGTCTGCTCTAATTTGTCATGCCTCGGAGAGGATGGGTATTGCAGCTGCACTTCAGAAGTGCAATGGCTTGCCATTCGCACGACCTCCTGAGACATGCTGTTTCCCCAGACTGTAACTTGCCAAGAGAGATAAGCTTTGGTCTGCAGTCTCAAAGCACTTGTTTTTCAGCATCTAGAGCTATGAGGAAGTCTTCCTTGGAAGATGGTCCTCAGTCCGGCAGTTTGTGTGCTTACCTTGATCCGGAAAGGTTCTTTTTGCTCTTAAAACAGACAGTAAAGTTCATCTTTCGATCAGACTTTCCTTGTGGTGGTACTAACAGACACATTTAGGTGGGGAGTAAGTGTGTGTATCTGTGTTTCTCTCTAGACATAGGGTTAAATTGACACAGCTGATAATGCACCACCTGAAGAATATACATACTTGGTTTCATAAGCACAGTTTTGACACACCTAGAAAGTGCACAGGAGGCAGTATTTCACAAATACTGGTGCAAATCAGCAGAACCTCATTATCTCCTACTGAGCTATGGTGATTCATATCAGCTGAAAAAGATATGAAAGAATAGAAAATTAGAATGCAAAAGAGATGTGTTCCATGGATTAAAATCAGGCAGCAAACACACAAAGTTGAGCTTTGAACTCAATGCAAGACAGCAATCGTAGCTTATGAAAGAAGAAAAAAAAGCAGAGCACTCTAGAATTCCAGAAATCTGCTTTACTAAGAGGAATTTTTTTCTTATCCTCTCTGATGGATGAGAGACTCAAGGTACAATGTCACTGAAACAGGAAAGTAAGTGCAGCTACAGAGACCCAAAACTGCAAAAGATACAAAGAATGCTGCCAGAAAGGCATTTTCAACTTTAACAAGACCTGACCAGAGAGTATTTGGCTTGTCTCCGCTTCCTGATGGTTAAAAGCTGGAAAGGTAGCAGAATCTGAGCAAAAGTACCTTGAAAGCCTAGGCGGCAGAAAAATAGCCAGGAGTATGTCTGGAAGGGGAAAGACACAGGAACATCAGATTTCAATGAGGTTTTGCAACTGGCCAGTTTGCTGCTATCTAGACATTTTAAGACATTGTTTTGTGAAAAATTTTTAAGGCTGGCTTGATATACAACACATCAGTTCGGCCTGTGACTGTACACCTCAAGGAGAAGGCAAAGCTCCCCTGCTCCCCAGAATACCCCTCTGCATCTCACTAAGCTTATTTTTGCTTATATGTCTTCATACATTTTTGGTTTTGAAGGTCTTAGAAGCAAGGAAGTCTAAGAGTCTGCACATGGTTCCAGAATGAAGGTAATGACCAAATACTCCATGAAAGGGTCAGCAAGCAAATGCTGAAGTTTTGTATGTTTGTCTGTATCTGAAGAATCCACATTGCCAATTACCACTGGCTGCTGTCAGGGAGCATTACCTCTAAGAAGATGTCTAGAAACATACAACGAACATGATCTTGAAGTTTCTAATACTCCAGAAGATCAGTGGAATGCATGAGCACAGTGATATCATGCTGCCAACAGCTGTCATAAGTGGTATGGTTTCATCTTGTTGTTGGCCTAACAACTGTCTTTTCCTTTTCTATTTCTTGCCTCAGCATATCTTCAGCTGTCATAACAGATATGTCAAGCAATATTACCCTCCCAACAATATCAGTTCAAATTACTTCCCAGAATGTTCCTCCTCTGGCCTCTCAAAGGCATGAGTCTATTTCCTCAACTGAAGTCAGTGCAATGGTAGAACTAATTTACTCTGTACCAGTGTATCTTTTCCATAAAATGCCAAATTTAAGATGTCAAGGATTAATCTGAAAGGCAAATTAATATAAAATTGCTAAATCACAGCACTTATTGCTGAGTTGCTATGGAAAACTTACCAGCTAAAGGAAGAAAACCTTTTGCTTACAGCATCAATGCCAAGGTAACAGCAAGACATGCTCTACAGTCCATACCCACAGACTACCTGCATGCTTTTGCGCTCCAGCAAAATTAAGAATGCGCAATGCTCTTTTTAAGCTCTACTACTTCCTAATAATTGTCTGCTCCTGGAATCACAAATGTGAAGAACATAGTCTTGTACAGAGAAATCCCCAAGCAAACAACATCTGTCCGGAGGTATAGATTTAAAAATATCTACAAAAAAACACCTAAAATGGAGGAGGAAGGGAAAGTGGCATTCTAAGGATTACAAAATCAGAAAAAGCTGCCTCATGTAACAAATACATTACAGGTCAGCCTGCATTCACTGACGCAGCTCTCTGCGGGCTGTTCGGACATTTTTTCCCCCATGCAAATATCAGTGTTTAGGAATGCTCTTCTTTGACGATGACACAGGTCTCCCTGTAGCAGAGCCTTGAATCTACCGTACAGTTATTGCAAGGTGTCAGGTGTGAGTAGCAGTGAAGCAGAAAGGCTGACAAAGCCACCTTCTCACTGTACAGCTCTATGTTAAAAAGCAGGTATGCCATAGCAGGAATATTTTATTTCCATTGAGAAACTATTTCCGCCATTATGAAGCATTAGCAGCTCTGGCACAGCTGCTTTGACAGTTGGTTGGTGTAGGTGATGCTGCAAGTCAGATAGTCGCTTTCTGACACACAAGATAAAATCCTGGCTGCTGGAGTCAACAGCAAAGCTTTAACTCTCTTCATTGGGGTCAGGATTTCACTCAAAGCTTTACAGAAAATACGGTTTATCTACAGGTAGAAGGAGAAAGGGGTAAGCCAGAAGGTAGCATTCAATTTAAGACAAACATCCAAAACCGTATCAGATCAGATAATCCACAGGAGAGCTGAATACTGTCTGTGTGGAGGTAGGCATGCATCAAATATCCCAATAGTGAACTGAGGCCAAGAAAATGAAGTCTAGTCAATTTAAATTGCAGTGAAGAGTATTTGTCTTTTCTCTTTTTTCTCCTGCCAATTGTGCGTGGGGGGGGGGGTACAATTTCATTTTCCTGTTTTGAAAAACATCCCTTCTCTTCCCAATGGGTAAAGCCTACCAAAACTAAATAGGAAACTGCAGAATTATGGCTTGGATCCAGCTGAGATTTCAGCACCCATTTAAGTAGAAACACATGCATTTCCAGCTCTCTTCACAGAAGACTGTAAGCACATGGCTGAAGCTTTTTAAGTTGTTTTTTTTTTTTTTTGGAAAGGGGTTGTAAGAGTATATGTTTAAGTAACCAAGCCCTTTAGAAGAGAAGCAGTGCTCAATTGTGCATGTCTTAACTGGGACGTATACAGCATACAAGCCTAGGTTTGCTCAGGACACTTTCTGCCAAGATGTTTCTATGTCCAGAAAGCAAACAGGCAAAAAACAAGAAGAAAAAGAAAATTGCACTACATCTCCTTCATACATAGTAACCATTGAAAACATTCAGACACAAGTATGACCCTTAACCACGGACCATTTAACAAAAAAAGAAATCATGCTTAAAACAAGAAGAGCACTATGGAGTACCAGTGTTCAGTCTACCTATGACAAGTGAGAGCAAGATTTGGATGGCAGCGGCTATTATATCCATGCAGAGAAAACAAGAGAGCACTGGCTCCTCTGATGACCTTGGAAAGAAAAGTATGAAAGAAGAACACACATCAAAAGAACAGAATATGGCAAGACCCACCCTATCCTAGCCCGAAGGAAACACGGATGATATAACAAAGTCAGTCCATAGGCATAGGCAAGGAAAAAGCTTCTTCATTAAAAGAAGAAAAAAATTAACCTGGCTTCTCCATTTCTACTACTTCGTTTATCTTTCTCACTAACTTCCTAGAAAAGGAAACAGAAAGCCAGACAAATGTGGTTTACATCCCTAGATACATAACTCTCATGAAAGTAAAATATTTGACTATACTCAGACTGTACTCAGAGGAAACAAGTAGTCTATCTACTTTCTTTCTCTTTTCCGAGTGACTGTTGAGCGTTTCAGGTGCAAAAATATTTGTATTCTCCTTCCTCTCTTCCAACAGACTTCACTCTCCCTGCAACTATCCTCAGGCACCTGGCGTCTGCCTTAAGTAGCTAAGACTTCATTCATCTCTGACCGCTGGGCTCCTGCCTCCCCAAACCAGTCAGGCCCGGTGCTGTTCGATGGTTCAGTGCCAACGGGTTTCCAGCACAGTTTAGTTTCAACGCTCTTCATGCTGCTATGGGATCTCGGCAGCACACCATATTAGGTCAACTTCATGTTCTCCCAGGTTTTTGGGGTGATCCATAGGTATCAAAAGTTTTCTGCCTCTCATCTGATTAACTGCCATACAGGTTTGGAAAACACTAGTAAATTCTACATTAAAATATAAGAAGTGATAACCACAGAAACGAGTTCTTTGAAACCAGCATGCTATTTACATTTCCAACATCAGCAACTTCTGAACACCAGACAGAAAGGAATCCAAGAAAATTCACTGGAGAAATTATGATGTATGTAGGGAAAATAGAAAATACAAGAAATATGGCTCTGAACAATCAGCATATATAACTTTCTCAGGTTGTTTATATCAGTTAAGTGTCCAGAGATTGTATAGTATCTGGAGACTGCACCACAGAAACTGGTGGGTTGCTTCTGCAGTTCCTCACTTGTCCATTTTCTCCTGGGCCACGGCAGAGGCTATCTAACCCAGAAGTCTGCTGCAGCACCAGTCTCCACCACGTCCAGCCTCTCCGACAGTAACCAGCAGCTTAAGCCAAGCAGGGCAGCGCAGCAGCAGATCATGGTCTGGTGCACTACAGGAGAGGATCATTATCCTATACCAGTAGTTTCATTTTCTCTAGTATTGCACCAGAGAATACTAAATGCTGTTTGTTATTCAACCAAATGGTGCTCTGAGGAGTCAGCACGTTACGCAGTTTCCAGAATACAAGTATCTTTTATGTGGGGCCTCTTAAATGTTCATAAACAGTTCAAGCCAACCACCATGACTTATTAAATATGCAGCTGCAGCCAGTTCACTATTTCTTATCACTTTGCCACATAACTCTAATATCGTCAGCTACAAAATTACCATGATACTGTACTTAGACTTGTGCGTGGGTTTGTAAAATGCTGCATCACTATAAATTGATTTAAAATGTCAATTGATAACAGCACAGAGCTTTCAACGTAAACACGGGGAAAAGAAAGAAAAAGAAAAAAGGGGTAAGACAGGCCATCTGTCTAACTGCTATAGAGTGGGGAGGGCATTCCTGCTCGGTAAAAGCTTTTGTAGAGGTACCAATCCATTTTATAAAACAAAACAGGTCAAAGGGTTAAAGCGTAAAGAGCTACTGGCAGATTGTCATTTATGCAGTCGCACTGTGATGGTACCTCACAGCGTGAAGGTGAACAAGTCTAACGGTTTTACCTGAGGAGCCCTAAGGAAACTGAAAAGTGTGTCGGTACAGCTCTCCGCCCTGGATATACTGGGAAGTGCTAGGATGGACTTGGCCCTTGTGAGGATACTGTTTAACACGCACCAGCCTTGAAACATGCACTGAAGCTTCCTTGATATGATGAGCAGCAAGGAAGAAAATACTAATACACCTGATACTTAAAGGACTACTAAAAGAGAAACACCTGAAATAACACTTGAGAACATGCAGTAATGAGGGAGATGAAAGAGAAAAACAAGCAGCAGGAACACCTTGGGTCTACTGCAAACTCCTCTGCCGAGGCACCTTCAGAAACTCTTCATCAGTCTGATTCCCTAGTTTATTCACCTGCGAAATGCAGTTATGCTTTTGTGCCCCAGTTCTGCAGACTAGACAGTGGTACCTGTAGATCTTCGCCATTTATAGCATATAGCCTTAGGGAGTCTGGTGCTATAAAATACACACGGTTCCCTGGTTAGACAATGTTAACAGTTTCAGATCTAGAGTTTTATCAGGCTTCTAAGGCAAGATCCAAAAGAGAATTAAAATTCCTAATCAAAACTTAAGCATAACTTGGACACGTGACTTCAAGAGAGGAATAAAAATAATAATACTGAACAAAAACTCTTTCCTCTCTTGCTCAGCCACTTGAAAGCTAGGGCATATATCTTCTCCCCACAACATTTACATGCCTGCCTAAAGCTTGTGGTCTGCACACATTCAGAGGCAGCACTGCCTTGGCTGAGTTGACATCAGGTGATGATCTTTCAGCTACACCCACATGCCTACATCTTGGGGGGAAACCAATGTGATGAGTGTGCTGAGAGCACCACTGTACACAAAGTGCCTTCCACAGTATTCAGAGTATAGCAGCCGGGAAACTATTCAGTCAGAAAACATGCTGGAAGAGAATACGGCAAGGACGGACCTGTTCACAGTGGCTGGCAGATATTGAGTCCTACAGAAACCACACCTAAATAATAACACACTAACGTATGCATTTACAAATTATTTAATTACTGTACTAAAAATACAACTACTGGTATCTATATCAAAATATACCTCTTTTTACTGATAATTGATCTTAAGGTTGCATTAATACCTCTATCTTTAACTTTCAGTAAAACTCTACCGTAACCCTGTTAGACTTCTGTCTTCAAGCAATGTATGTTGTGATGTCCTGCTGTCAGGTATTCAAGCTGCAGTAGCTTTAGACAACCTCTAACAGCTATGACATTCTATTAAAATGCTTAGCAATCATTACCTTTTTAAAATGTTATTTAGCCAGTAAGAAACAATGAGGAACAATGTGAGCACAGATGGAAGAGCTGGCAGCAAATGGCCTCTGTTTTGTTCTCCGTCACAGTGAGTTTCCAAGCACTCGTCTAAAAAGGTTATTGTTACATCCACATTTATCCATCAAAAGACAAAGCTCTGATTCACAGCATGAGTTACAAGTAAATATAACTACTATTTCTCTTAAGTGTAAAAACAATTCTTACATAAAGAATTCAAAGAAAGGAGATCTTGCAAAGTCACTTTATTTTTCAAAAAGATGATCCACAAATTACTTGTGAGTTTTAACCTCAGTTAGTTGAAGGAGAACCTAGAGAGGAATTCAGCATTACCAGCTAAAATCTATTAAAATTATAACTCACTTTGCCTGTCTGAGGATTTCAATGCACATTTTTAACACATAAAAAATCATACCCTGTTCTTCCGGAAGACAAGGCTTTAAAGTGGTTTGCAAGGTGCAGACACACGCAAAAAAATGCAATTCAAAGCAGCTAGACTTGGATTCTCCAGCTCTAAATTTTGCAATGATTCTACAGAAAGTGACTTTGCCTGTTCTTGCATTCAAAGACTTTTTGGTCTTATCATCTTGGATGCATCTTAGTAAAGAGACCCCTTCAGCTCCCTATCATGCTCTCTCTCAAAACTTCAGTATTTTATTCTCCTCAGCTCTATTCCAGCCTTTCTTCCTCACACATATTCACTATTTCATCTACCTAAATGGCACCCATTTGCTTCCTGTATTCTGAATTTTAAAAGGGAATATGTGATGGAAGTTCTGTCACCGATACCAGTGGGCTCAGAGTTAGACCAACTGCTGAGAGTATCAGAAAACCTTAAATCTGGCCAGTGCGACACTGTTCAGCAGGCTAAAAGCTACAGGTAAATAATAATGATAATAAAACAACTGTAGTTCAAATCAAAACAAGAATGTGCATGTTAACGGGTTTAAACCAACAAGAGGAATTTAGATGGGGAAATATTAAAGCCAAGCTGTTTAATGTCCTTCATATCAACAATTAAGAACATTTATTTCTTAAAGCAGCATCACAGAGGCTTGCATGTATTTTATTTCGATAACAGGCCATACTTCACATCTCTAGTGCATGTGGCTGCCCTTTTCTTCCCCCCTTTATCAGATGGCTGCAGAAGGCACCGAACACTGAGTGTGACTTTCAGCTCACCCACCCCACCTTACTGAGCAATATTATATCACCATGCCAGCAGGGTTTTCACTATGAGCTGCTCTCCCTATCACGAATGTAAGAGCTTAACCTGAATTCAAGAAGAAAGCCCTGGAACTAGCATTTTAAAAAGTGTGATAACTCAATTATAAGCAAAAGAAAGTTTTGTAAATGAATCGTTGTCAGTTTTGTTTGAGGAAAATAGGTCCTGTCAAACAAACCTGATTTTATTCTTTGATAAGATTACATGTTCATTTTTATAAAGATGATTACATGGTTTAAACTGGTGGAAAGTGTTTGACCTGGTATTTTGCAGTGTACTGACTAAAAACCCGCATAGAAGACGTATTAAATGGAATAGGGCTGAGTGAAGCGAGAGAATTCAAAAATTAGTGAAGCGTGTTCTTTTTTGGCTCCTAGGGAGTTTCCACGGCATTTTGCAGCAGGTACTGTGTTACTCTACACTGTCAGCAACAACCCTGAAGTAAATATAAAACATGCAGCTTACTTAACCTTGGAAGAAATTTCATCTGACGAGACAGAAATGACTACTTTGTTAATTGGGCCAGTTCAAGGAAGATGAGTAAGAAAATCTGAATTACCCCTGTTGTGGAGATGTTTCTAATGGATCAACGTCTTTGTATTTTGCTGTACTAAAAATACAAGTATGAATGCAGACTGTACCTACAGAGTAGAGAGGGAGGAGAGGGGAGCTATACCTTGGAAAGCAGTGACTGCAGAAGGATACAAGGACATACACGACAACAGAAGCCATCGGAGTCTCTGGATATGAGAAAAAGTGGCCAAGTGAAAGGAGGACACAAAATTGAGACAGTAAGGAAGAGTGTCCCCAAAAAAGCTGAAAATTGAGACGATTTGGTTCAAAGGATATTTAGAATACCTTTAAGAATACAGCAAAGAAGATGGAGAGACAGTTTAACAGCTCTGAGGCCTTCACCAGGAAAAAAAATAGAGAAAAATATTGAAGGAACAGTGCTCTGCTCTAGACCAGGCCCTTCTGGAAGGTCTGATTTGGCTCCCCCGGGCGGTCTGCCCAGCAAAAAGCATGTCCTGGGGAGCTGAAGCTGGCAACGGCGGCTGCAGAGGCAGAGCTGGACGGCATCGGGCAGCCTGGAATAAATAAAAGGTCAGGCTGGGGCGTGTGACAGTTCCTTCGGCCCTCACGTTCTGTATGCACCTACGCATAAATATCCAACACAGCGGCAGAAGGAAACGCCATTAGTGTAAGTGCTCCGACTAGGAGCTAAGAGATGAGCTGTGGAGACCTTGCAAGGAGAAAAAGGCTGCTGGGACCCATCTCCCGCTGCAATGCAGCATGAATCGGGAATCGGGGATGTAGGACGCTTTGGACCTTTTTACCATACTCTGAGAGGGGCCAGAAAGCAGCATATTAAGGGGCTGGGAAAATACGAAGGCATTTATGACTCTGCTGAGTACCAATATTTAAAAACAAATCTCGTGACAGTGAGATCTCATGTATTAATTTCTGTGTAATAACAGACCTTCTGAAAGCTACAAACTTCTTAAACAGAGAATACAAAGATTAGAGGCATAGCTGGCAATAAATCTGGTGACTGCTCCTGTTATGAGGCCTCCTTCCTCTTTTAGCTTAATGGAATCCATACCAATGGCTGTTGTACGTGTTGCCTGTAATTACCGAATGTCCATTAGGTTATTGTGATGCAAGTTAAAATAGCCAGCAGCAAAAGTCAATTTTTTATACATGTACGTATTTCTTTAAATCATGCTGTGGTCTGAAAATGCAATTAATCAGTTTAGTCCATGCATTAATTTCCAGTACGGACTTCTGCCCAGTATTAATTTGAACCCTCCACAAACAGCATTTCTTGTGGGGATAAACCATTTGCAATTGCTTTTCAAGTGGATGAGCAGCAGATAATAAAGTGTTCAGAGCACACACTGGCTGCCAGAGAATGCAAGGTATTCCCGTTTAATGAGACACTCGGAGCCTGAGACTTGATATTTCTTCAGCAAAATGGTATTTCTCTGGCAGAAGTCTTTCAAGGTTAAATATGTGGTGTAGCTACAATTCATGCCAATGAAATCTACCCTGATTCTCTGAATGGATCACACCTATTTTCTATTTGAATTATAATCTAAAAACATCAAATCTCCCTATACACTTCCCTCCCACCCTCACTGAAAACAGTGATGGTGCTTTTAGAAGAAGGTCTGTGAAAGCACTACTGTTGCTCTGAGTTTATTTGTGATTTTAAAGTGCACTTGTTTTGACAATGTATTTCTCTTCTGAGTTTCAGAATATTTTAAAACCACCAATTCATTTAGGACTGTATACTTCAACTGCAAAATTCACTAAGGAGCAACTTAAAAAATAATTGAAAAAAAAATCTGTATGTGTAATAAAAATACATGAGATGCAATCACTGGCTCTTATTAAACACAATCCAACTCAACAGTTTCATCTATTTTCTTGGTATTTTACATTCCCTCTTCCAATACCCTTCCTTTCCAAAGATCTCTCCAGGCTTTACCAGCAATGTGGACCACAAACTCTTGTATCATTTAAGTTTTGTCATAAGAATTCAATGTGTTCTTTAAAACGCACCTACCCTTCCTAAAAAGACTCATGGAAAACATGGTTTATTACCTCGCTTTTTATTTTATCAGCCACTATTCGAATTTTTAATATGATAATATTAACACCAAGTAGATTTCACAGGAAGAAATATGAAAACAATTTCCTTATGCTCCATTCTTCCGGTTTCTTGACTCTCACCAGCTAAGAGGCAGCAGAAGAAATCAAAAAATCTGAAGGCAATGTGCAATGCTCACTTCAAAAGCTCTCAGTGGTGATGCAACAGCAACAAAAAACCCTAAAGATAATCTCCCTGGTGTTCTGATTACATTAAATATGAAGACTTAAATGCGGTACCTCAAAATGGTCAATCAAGCTAAGATCTCTGTTTTGTAAGACTTTTGGAGCTATATATTAACCATCTATTCACAAGCTACCTCTCTCTTTAAATCGCAGATGATGCCCATGGGAAAGAACAGCTCTCTACACACATACGTGAAACACTTTCAAGCAAATAACAAATATGGGTCGAAGACACATTTGCTCATTGCTGGCAGATGTCACATGAAACGTGATGTCAACAAACACATTTCACTCCCTGCTGTAAATCAGAATAAGTAAAATCTGCCTGTAGATTGGCCCAGTGAAGTGTCAGAATGCAAAATGGGGAAAACTAAAAATGTCCCTAGCCGTGTTTAATAGAAGACCCTAACTTAAATATCATTTTCCCCTTTACTGGCAAGAAAAACATTAGAGTGGCCAGATGTAGACACTGTTTTCACTGGCTCTTTCAGTGAAATATTTGCCATCTGGTTTGCTGAGGTAAAGTGAGTTGATAGAAAAATCCAAGACCCCTCTTTGAATGTTAAACGAGTTGTTTCTGTTGGAGAGTAGATATTAAACTTGAACTGCCTTGGTAGAGGGTTCTTTCTGTTCCTTTAAACAGCTATTCCGTTGTTAGCACACTATTTGGTTATAAGAAATGTAGTATATATAAGAAAATCTAATGATGGTATAACATTTATAAGTTAAATGCAAAGGCTTCATATGCTGACAGTGAATCACAATTTTTATCTCAAGGTATCTATGCTTACCATTTCCAATGCTCACTTTCAATTCTGTAAAGTATTTTTTCACATTTCATGTATATTTATGAATATTCTATTACTGCCAAATTCCTAGCTTAGCTATCCTTGCAGTGCTTAATACATATTCAAAAGTCACAGCTGTGACTAGGAGGAGATGAGTATTTTCATGGAAACCAATTTTTCTCACATATCGAAATGTGTTTCCTTAATTTATTGTCACATGCTTGTTAAATCATATTTTAGATGCCTTTTCTAATGTATACTTACGCAGAAAATGTATTGCAGTTTAGAAGACTCCTACAATTGCAGTCCATACTTATTTAAAGAAAGATTTCCTTCAATTATGAAATACTGT
Source organism: Apteryx mantelli (assembly GCF_036417845.1). NCBI lineage: Eukaryota > Metazoa > Chordata > Aves > Apterygiformes > Apterygidae > Apteryx > Apteryx mantelli. The sequence continues at coordinate 42,017,248 of NC_089984.1, forward strand.
GGGCAAAACACTGGCAACAGCATTTGGCGCTTAACAGGAATGCCTGCAGAACTAACAAAACCCTAAAATTTTATTAACGTGCAGAGTGTTGATGACTCTCCTATAATATCTGTGACAGTTATTACTATTATGGAGGTTCTCAGAAATTACTAATTAAGTAACTCAGTAATAAGGATAAAGGATGACAACTGAAATAGTTTTAATTCATGATAAAAATCCCTCTGTGTACTAAAGAAGTTACTTGTGCTTTACAAATTTGAGGAAAAGCTGACTTCAGAAAAGAAAACCAGAACATTTGCTGCTTATCATATAGTCTTAACTGAACAAATGACTTTTTAAATCTTGATTTCACTAAAAATGTGATTGTTGGGATATCTGTAAATGTCTGATGTACCTGATGCTACTCACGTAGAGTGAAACAGTATTACGCACTTTGGTAATGATCCCATATAGAGGGAAGATGCAGAGAGTCAGAAGTCTGAAAGACCGAGCGGTACTACGGACTATGCGGATACTAATGTTCTCTCAAAGTGCATCTAAATGTTTAATTTAAAATGTTACAGATTTTAAATGTTCAGTAAAACCTCGGGCCGGGTCTATAACCAAATGTACATTTTTAAGTGGTCTTTGCTCTTGCTGACGAACCGCTCGGGCAAAGGGAACAACGGAAACCAGTGCGGCTGCTCCGGCCCGGCAGCAGCACGTGGCTCGCTTGGCTCCTTACTGCCCAAGCGGCGCTCGGCCCGGGTGAGAGACGCTCCCATTTGCTCCAGTGGGCTCCTTGTCTTGACTGGAGCAAAAGCTGTGTTTTTAAAGTGTTACCAATACCATGCTTTAAATCCAAGTATAGACCAAGCAAACTAAGATATATGTTATTTAGGCATGCTGAACGAGCAGGAGAGAGCTGGGGATAGATCAACCAGCTGTGAGTCACTGAAACGTAACCTCTTCTGTCTGCACTACACAAGCATTTAGGTAGTGCATTTAAAATACAAGTTTCTTACTCTAGTCTGGACAAACTCAAAGTACAGTAATTGTTAAGTTATAACAAGAGATACAAGGAACGAAACATCTGGCATTAAAATACAGTAAGTTCTGGAAAACAATATAGATGTGATGTTTCTGCATACTTTGTACATTTATAATGGAATGGTACTATCTCTAGAGCATGGATTTTCCCCATATCATTTTCATCTGCTTAGTGAGCCAGAGTTTGTTAACCATCTGCATATGTGCAGTATAGATTTTAAAAGTAATTATTTTTATAGCATTCCAAATTGCTATTGCATAAAATTGCATATATTTTTCAGATAAACAGCCGGAGGTTACACAAGTCATAAAATACATAGACCATTTTGCATTCATTTTAGTTCAGCTGTTGTGCAACTAGAAGATTGTATATACATGTTGTCTCAAAGAAATGTAAATATTTCCAATGAAGTTTTAAGGTTCCTTCCTGGTAAAAATAGCTGAAGGGAGAGTTTTTGGTGTTTTATTTTCATGTTTCTAGGGATATAGGTGGGACCGTGTCTATCATGACCAAAGTTCACAGAGGTTTAACTCAGATGGAAATTATTCAGGTGGGGCTTTGCAGGGGAAGGGACTTCATTCAGATATAGAGCTCTTTCCTCTCTTTCTGCTTGTTCCTCCTGAATAATTTACAGTGGAAAAATACATCTACAACAGGCATCTAAGGCTGAGATTGTCAGGCTAATGTTGCATTGTTTTCTTCACTGCTCCAGACTGCTTGGAGGATCTGTGGGGGAAGCGGGAGGGTCTAGAGCTGTCTGTCCTATAATCTGTGAATTAACTAAATTAGAAGTACCCGCAGCTTCTGAAATCCTTACAAATAAAGTAAGGCAAAGAATCACAACCGAGTAAAAATGACTTGCTTTCAAGCAACAACTTTCCGTAGGCAGATTCATGAAGACAATAAAATCAAAGCTGTAGTTAAATCTTCATAGCAAAAACCTCAGTTGAAAACTAAGCTAAGCTTAACATGCATTTAAATTTTTCATGTACCCAAAGACAGAATAATTCCTCTACTAGATGGTCATTATACCAGAAATAACTGCTCAATACTCGAGTGGTTTCAAAGCGGCGTACAGTCCCAGACTGGCTGCGTTTCGCATTCGCTAGGACATGCCTTTTTGAAAAGATCTCTGTAATTATTTGGAAGGTCAGAATAAGAATACCTCAAAACCACTGAAAAGAAGACATATTTTACCAAAGGCTCTTATTTTTATTTTGTTTTCTTTCAGAGAAGAGCATCGCTGGCAGTTAAATCCACAGAAAAATTCAGGCGAGGTTAGCAAAAGCTTTTGATAAGCGAGTCTTGCAAAATACTACACTTTTTTTGCCTCCGGCAAACAAATTTTTTCTGGTGGATAAACAACATCATCCTACTAACATGTGTAAATTCTATTCCTTCATGCACAAATTCCGTAATTATTTTTCAGGCTTTGATAAATAGCATGAATTCTATATTATGCATGGTCCTCCCCTGTAACGAATATATTTTCTTTTAAAAGTCTGCAGCTCTAAAATAGGAAGTAAACAAGAAAAATAAAAAGAGAAACTGTTTCAACATGTTGATTGTAAATAAGGTCAAAAAAAAAGCAAAAACCCCAACGTGTACTCAAAGTTTGATAATGCTTTCCAAATGAAAGTATTCTAAATGTAACACCTTCAGACAGCTGTAAATTTGATCTACAACAGTAATAATTGTAGCAGTGATTTCTAATCAGGAATTACTAGCCCTATCATGTCTGGTACATTTTTTATTCATAGTTTTATGCTTTTCTTTAGCATCAGTTTAAACAGAATTGCATAGTTTTGGAAATTAAATGAGAAAAGTGTATGGCAGCTCAGTCATAGCTAATTTAAAGCAAATACTGAAATTAGTATTTTTACCCTGGAAATGCCACTGCAATGGAATTCCTTAACAGAATATATTCATCAGTGCCAGGAAAGTTTTAAGATTTTAGATTCTTTTCTATTACAGGTACCTGTAAATGCACCCACTTCCATGCCCTCACCCACTCAGCTGGAGATCACCCTGAAGTTTGATCAACACAGCGAGACTACAGCGAACAGAGATGTGCCTATACAACTCAGACTGCAAAAAGTAGGAATCCAAATTAGGAATTAAATAACAGAAGGGACACTGAACGTCCAGATATGCCCAACATAGACACAGCTCCTCTCAGCTCAGCCTACCTGCTGCTGTCATCAACCAATTTGGCTGAGGAATCGTGCACAGGAAAAGTTTTAAAACTAGGCCTGCTGTACCCAGCCAGATGCATGGATACCAAACTAGGAGGACTAACTTCAGCTGGGCCAGTATTTCTCAGTGGTCCCAGTGCAGGTGGAGACGGGCTAGGGAGCAATCCTCCGGCCCGGCTCCAGTAGCAGAGCCATGGAACCCCCCAGCAGGATGGTGACCCAGGGCAAGTCTGGCAGCATCATTACAACCTCATCAAAATATCACGTTTTTTATTCAAAATATCTCTCTTTATCCAAGAGGAAACTGGTTAAGTCTATGTAAGCTAAGGTTTCTTTGTCCTTTTTGCCTTTTAAAAAAGTAACATACAAAAAAAAGGCAAGAAATAATAATTAAAAAGCAGGTGATCCCCACCTGGCAACTCCTTTGAGGGACATTCCAAAGTGCTGCTATGAGAGTGTAAGGCGGTGTTAACACCGCTGTTTTATTAAATCGGGATCTAGTTAAATTTCAGCTGCTCTCCATGTGATCAGTTCACTTCATCAGAGAGAAAGGATTTCCCTTCTCCCACTTTCAAGGCAGGCCCTGTGAGCAGCATGATTATTCAGCAGGGCAGAATGACACACAGTCCCACTTGTGCTGCAGCAACTGCATAAACCTCTGTTCATGTCACCCAGATCAACAAAACGCTGCTCTTAAATCTCTCTGCCTCTTGTTACGCTTTCTCGATTTCTCTCCCCTTTCCTGGTCTTCTGTTCGTTGAGGGATTTCCCTGTCTCTGTGCACACAGCCGTGTGTGCATGCGGAGCAGAAAGGGAGGGAGAGGGAGTCTCGCTCCAGTTCCCGCGCAGCCGCACTTCAAGCAGCGAAAGCGGTTCAGACAAAATCGCTGCGAAGGGCTGTCGGGTCATGTCCGTGGTTACACCCCCTCCGCTCAAAGTCACAAGATGCAGTTCTGAAGTCATTACAGTTTTACACAAACACGTTTCTATTTACCCTTAGACTGCTCATCTTTTGGGGATGCCCTTAACTAAGCACACAAGCACTGGAAACGTAACGGGAGCTACAGGCGTAACAGCGCTCGCAACAAACTCAGTAGCGTTGACACCGCTGCCTCAACGCGGAAAAGCCAAAGAACCAGCGGGCAGCGCAGGAAACCCTCGCGCCCCGCTGACAAACTTCAGGGCGCAGCCGCTGGAGCGGCTGCTGGACGCCGAACGCTGACGTGGAAACCTGCTTGGGAGGCAGCTGCTGGGATTCCCCCGCCCAAACACACACGTTTTGCCCTGCAGACGGCGGAAATGCGGGGTTGCCTGTGCTCTCCAGCGCCGTTCAGCTCTCCCGAACCAGGCTATTGACGTATCTGAAAAGCTTACGACTGACACATACATATGCCTGTGGAAACTACATCCTTCATCACGTACATTTTGTTCTACAAGCCACAAGCAATTCTGTAAATGTCCGCTGGCACGATGATTACAGCAAATTAAGGGCACTTCATATCTGAGTGAAAGCGTCCACTGAAGGGAGGGTGGTGAGAGGGAACTGAAGATGTGTTCACTTAACCTGTATTCAGTTCAGATTTTTGATTAATTCATGTGAACTTCCTGAGCTTCGCCGTGCGGAGAAGTCCCCCGAGCCGTGCCTGAGACGGTGGCTCTCGCTGCTGCGGCAGCTCCTGTCACTGGAGGGCACACTACTGCTGCTTTCACGGGCTCTCACCGGCTCATCCCCCAAATTTTTGGAAAACCAATCTTTTTTTCCCTTTCAAAAAATAACATTTTATCCTTCAGATTACCTGAATGCACAAGTCTTCCTTTTATAGATCACTGACTGCTATTGTGAAAAAAAAATATATATATATATATATATTTCCTGCGTAGCTTTCCAGACAGTGCAACTATTCATTAACTTTAAAGCATACATTTTACAATTCTGTTTTTCTTTTGGTCTCAGCTTTATATCCTGGAGTTCATTCACACCAAAACCAAATCCCTGGCTCTGACTACCCTTAATATTAGGAAAATTGGGCTTCCATGCCTTCAGGCTGTTATGCTTATTCAGCATTTCCTCTAGATACTTGAGGAAAAACCTGACCCAAGTAAAGCTCCTACTTTTTTAAGGTCATGCATTCGACCCTGAAGAAAATCTTTTCCTTGCTTCTGCATCCTCTGACAGAGCTCTCTCAGCCACCGTGGTCCATGCAGGGTGAGCTACCGAACTACGGTGCAAATTACAAAAGAATTAATAGAAAAAGTTCCTAAACATTTACAGATCGCGTGGCAGGAATCATAAAGCAATAAATACAAAGAAAAGCAGCAGTCGTGGCACTCACACCAGTACGAGCAGGTGCCCTGATTAGCGCAGCGAGCCCTTCTGTATTTCAGCGCCCCGCAGGGTGCTGCGGGCCCGGCTCTGCCTGCGGAGATGCTGCAGGCAGCAGCGACTGCCTTCAGCGCCCACCCTACCGCTCCTGCCCGAGGGCTTGCAAACCGAGCAAAACACAGCCATGGTGGCTCCTCAGCTATCATTAATACCCCAGAAAAGAGAAAAAGAGGAGAAGAGGAGTGTGGCCAGCCATTTACTAGTCCTTTAGTATCTGTGTACCATTAGAAATAACCTGGCCTGGAAGTCAGAGTACTCTGTGCCGTCAGGCTGAATAGCAGCTTATCTGCTACAGCCTCTAGGGACAATGGCAGCATCCCAGCGCCTCCGCATGCTCCTGCCTGGTTCCTCCATACTCCGTGTTCGGCTTTTGCTCCGCCAGAACCAAAGAGGGAGACCACAGAGGCAAACACACAAGCTGATTCTTCCGAAACGGGTCCTCTGTGTGGTTTCTGCTTCCTGCCCACAGCCGGTGAGATGCAAACGGAGCCACCCAGGGCCAGGAAATATGTTTTACAATGCTGACGGGCTCCTCAATACTTTTGAAATCACATTTTGACACATAAGTTGGAATGGCTGGACACAACTACTGGAGAAGCTTTTTGGAAAGCAATTTCATTAGCACACAATATTGGCCCGACTCTGCTTGAAAATTCAGTGCTAAAACTCAAAATGATTTTAATGAGAGAAGAAGTAGGTCAGTACTGGAAAATCTCATGCACAGCCTTTATATTCTGTCACTGATTCCTTGTGATCCCCAGAGAAAGAGAAATAACTCTGAATCTCCCCAAGCAAAGCAGGGAAGTCAGTTTTACTGTCCTAACCAGGGATTTATATCAGTAGAATACTAGTATTCCCTTACAGCGTAGCGGTTTTTTAATTGTGCCACCTTCAAGAAAGTGTCCTGCTCTTTCAGACCCTCGCACTGCAGCACATTTCCTTTATAAAAAATTAAAAGCCCAGCAACATTACAGTCACGCAGTTTTATACGAAGATATGTTAGTGTGCAATGTAACAAGTCTCATGCAGATATAATAAAAACTGCTGGAGGACATATATGAGTGTCAACAGTTCAGCATCGGTCTCTAAAAGGATCATTTCTTAATTCCCTGACCAAATCAGGTTATCACAAAGCCCATATCGTTCAGACTCGGAGGACCTTAAAGAGCTCCCTTGGCTCCATGTGCAGTCTCAGTCTGTCTATGCCTAGAACGTGTGTTATTCGACCCCACGTACCTCCCAGCCCAGACCCTGAAGGCTTCACTTATTAATCTGATATAATTTCCTCCGCAGGCAAACGAAATGATTCTCAGCTGATGATTCTGGTTGCTAAACAGCTGGGTCTTCTTCCAAGCCTTGTTCATGCTATGTTGCTTTGCGTGCTTGAGAGTTCAGCTACCAGTGAGTTACCCAAACTTTTCAGCTAAAGGAACAAATTGGAACACTGGAACCCAAACTACTTCAGACTGGCAGCCACACACAACTGCTGAATCTCCCTAAGCCATAACAAAACTGTTGTGGAGACTAGCCCCATCCTTCCAAAGCCTTCGTGGAAGTTTTCCATTCTGGCCTGACTCGTCACCTCACTGATACGCAGTGACGCTCTGATCCACACGTCCTTTCAGTAAAGCTGGACACTGTGGTTCCCACTCTAATTACAAAATTCACCGGTGCACAGAGGGCCCAGCACTCCCTGCAAGTCTCCGATCTGCTGAGCAGGCATTGCACGGTATGCGCACAGCTTATATTCCCCGCTCTGCTCCCACATGGCCCCCAGGAAGGGGGTGGACAGAAACGAGCAGCTGCTCCCAGGCCAATTTATCCAGCTCGTGGTCCACTTCTGAAGAGAGCCCTGGAGAATGAGCGGTTAGACATGAACGGCTGGTCTGCCCTTACAGGTCGCGCAATCCCCTGCCAGATCCAGGCTGCTGAAGCACCAGCTCCCTAGCAGTGAGGAGAAGCACAGCAGAACATCTGAATTCCACGAGCAATGGGATAAACATGACTAGTTCTCAAGGGCATGGCAACTGTGACAGTGAGATATGATCATCTACGAGGTCAAGTATTTCCTTCAAATAAACTTGCTTGAAAATGATATTGATATCTTGGCTCAAACAGACTGGAAGGAACTAGCACTATCTTCAAAAATATTTTTCCCCTAAAGAAGTCAGTCACAGTCAGTGCACCACACAAGACTGGCACAGACACAAACACAAAAATAATGCAATGTGTATTTTGACTTCTCTTCATGTGCTAATGACATTAGTACTGATCGTGCTGGAACACCAATCAAACCTTGTATACACATTTTCTTGCATCACAAGTTGAGGTTTTAAATGTTAAGTTCAAGACAAGTTGAAAGAACAAAATATTAAAGCTTTTAAAGCACCTTATATAGATAATTTGTACTTGATTTTAAACTATTATAATAGTAACATTTTCTAATCAATAGATACTGACTACTACTTAGTGACCATAAAAACTACGACTCCACTCACCAGAGACCACAAAAGTTTATTCAATAACCTAGGTCCCTGAATTAATCTTAAAATTTCCATCTTCAAATGACTAAATTATGTTGTTGCTTGGTAAAAGTGTATGACATAATAGCTTGCAAAAGAATCCCAGGAATGCAGGACTGGAAGGAATCACCTGGTAATAAAGGTTCACTTCAAAAGGGTGTATAAAGCCTTCAGCTCCATTCATCTCAAGTTGAGAAATTCCCAGAATCTTATAGTAAAACAAAGGCCTTCTGAACAGAAGCCCCAAGGCCGTAAAACTGTTGTGCCACAGGAGGACAGCAGGAGACATCAAAGGAATCGCCCCTATCTCAGATCCTTCCAACAGCAACAGCTTTGCTAGCTAAAAACACCCAGATAACTCAGATTATCTGGACATTTTTACTTCCTCACCTACCTCCATATTACAGAGGAAATCCTGTGTTACCAAATATCAGATTCAATAGAAATTTAAAAAACAATAAAATTATATCCAAACAATCTTTCTACAGATTACCATTGTCCATAGAAAATACAAACATTCACCATAAATTAAGTACTGTTGCATACAGATAAGTTACAGTTGCATTTCATTATCCACATCCATCCAGATGTTTTGGAAATCCCTCCACAAGGTTGTAGCTACATTCAGTAAACATTGTACGAGTTACTATGTTTTTAATTGCTACAAAAGTGAAACTAGATGTCTAGAGCACATTTTACTGACAACGTCATGACACGACGCAAGATCTTCAAATGTGATCAGATTAGTAGCTGTAGGCACTTAAAAAAGCAAGTATAGTCTGAGGTCTCAGTCAGGAGGACACTGCTTATCGTGGCTACGGACCACAATATTACAGACATCTTTGGCAATCCTGATTATAAATGTATTAACCAAAGATGAACATCAGATCAATTAATCATTAACCTAACGATGAATGTTATGTCATTACAGCTATTTGCTCTAAGATGCTTGTTTTAATTTATGTTGTGTGAGATCACTAGTTAGTGTAAATCAGCACAGTTCAGTAAAATTGGTGTAGGGCCGTTGATTTTACATCAACCTAGGATCTACTCTGCTGCTTCTTTCCTCATATTTTTCAGCTTTGCCTAACTTGTGCTACTTAATTTGCATGCTACTGCCATGCTATCTAATATTCTAACACAGTGTCATTCTGGCACACTGAAGTATACATTAAAACGCAGGAGGAGTAAGAAGATGGAATTTGTTAAAAAGGTGTTGGCAGCTGCACAGATGTCAGCTGTTTTTGTAACAATAAAGTGTTCTTTTGGGGAGAACACAAAAACACCATTTTCAATAATTAACACAAAAAAACAAGCTAAGTCAGTAACGCTAGCCAAGGGTGATAACACAAACATTTTTTATTAGTAGAACATCATCCATTTAATTTTTTCTGGCTTACAGAATTGCTGCTTACATTCTTTCATGGCATCTGAATTTTGTATTATGGTCCTAGATGTTACTCCACCCTCAAAGCACAAGAGCTTCTCTGCACATCGTTAAATATCTATCTGTTCTTTTGGCACATCAAGCTTAGGTACTGCGTAGAGGAACCCTTCTTTCCTGCACTGAATTCACTTAGGTGAATACTCACCTGAAAAGTGCCCATTTGGAGAAGCCTTTCAATCATATAAAGCAGTAAAGTATGCTAAAACAGCATGTTACCCTTCCCTGCACGGGGTATGCCACAATCCTGCAGAACTACTGATTACTGGAGACTGCTCCAGGAAAAAAAAAAAAAGGTCTCTTGTAAAAGATAAAGAAAACTGAGATTTCGTATTAATATCAACAGACTTTGATCCAGTAATATATCTGCCAAATGTTATTCCAGTATCACATTCTAAATCTTTGTCTCTAAAATGATGTGGATTGTCAGAACTTCATACATAAATTTATAAGAGAACATCTTTAATTTCATGCAAATGACAGTCCTAAATGGCTCTAGCAAAATACTCATTGTCTTCTACGATCATAAATTTCAAACTTCTTCCAGTTTTCCATGAACTCTAAAGATGAATGATATTCTAACTGTTCTCATTATACATTACTATGGCCTTGGTCTTGCAAGGTGTTGCTATGCTGAAACATTAAGTTCCAACAAAAAGCTAGTAACAAAGACAAGCTTTAGCAGTTCTGGAATAAAATTCTCTAAAAAGAATCATGAAACGACAAGTTTTAAAATGCTCAAAATGGCCCTCTTATTTTATAGATAAAAGTGCCTGTCATATTGAGTCCAAACTCATAAATATTTTGGAGTGTCATAAACTGTACTTTGAATAATTTGTTGATTTGAGGTTTTTGTTCAGCTATCACATTTTTGTCACACTAATGACAAAATCTACTTTTCCCTCCTAATTGAATGGCTGAACTTTTTCTTTCAAAGTGTTTTCTCAGGAGAAAAAGTAGTTTTCCACAAGAGGTCTTTTTCCAGAAATGCCTGGCTTGTACAGGAGATGCTTCCAAAACAAAGGCGAGGAGGGAAGGTGACAGGAGGCACAACTGCCACTTCCTCAGAGGAGGTGACAAAATGCAGTACCAGCCAAGAAGAAAATTAAGAATTGCATCATCTAATGCAGGAAGATTAACAGACAACACTGAGATACTGAAGAGAAAAGAGAGAAAAAGGACTACCAGCAACAGACAATAGTAGGAGACAAATGAAATACAACTAGAATAATGGTTTTTTTAAGGTGCTTCAACCCCACAGCAGGCATACAGTATAACACAGGCCTGAGTACTTCATATAACTAAATCAGAGCAGATGAGCAAATGTCTTTGCATCAGAAGGACAGAACACCAACAGGAAGCCAGAAGATTTTACCAGCTCTTGCTCCTGTGACTGTGCTGCCATTCTAAATATTTGCTAACCATGTAGTACCATTAACATGCGTCCAAGCTAATTTCTCATGTGGCCAGGCTGTGGTGTGAATTTACTTGAGCCCAAACAAGCCCATAATTTGGAAGACTCCTGACTAATAAATGGGTCTTATTGAATCCATTTCCGTGCTACTTGTCTTTCAGGATAAAAACCGGTCAGATCACCAAAGTCAAAATAGTTGTATCACAGAAGTAAAAATAAAGAAATAAGGGTGATTCTGCTTGCTAAATGTAAGCAAAACAGCAAAACATCCAATACCTACTGTTTTACATTATCAAGAACTAATGCAATAGTTCAAACCAATCAACAGTCCAGGGTTCATTTACCACAGCTATGGAGAACAGTCCTTCCTCCAAGCCCCCTGCAGAGCTGCTGTGGACTTCTGCGACACGAATCAAACATGACAAGGATATTACAAATCTTATTCCACATTGTTATATAAATTTTACTGTGACCTTCCAGGGATAAGAGTATTGGAAATGAATTCACTGTTACTGATACAGGCACCAACTCTTTTATGGCCACTGAAAACCACAGCCTCAAATCTTCCCAGAATAACTTTACAAAAATGTGCCTTGGAAGTTACCCTTATATAATTAGTACATAGTATAATACGTAATATAATTAATACATGTATAGTTCGGAGTCCATATAAGCACACACACAGTGAATTCCCTTATGTCACGATCATACCGTAAAAAGAAATTCCAAAGGTACTCTGCAAGGGAATGCATAAAAAACAGAGTTTGAGTCTGTTCTTAAAAATAAATCATTACTTTTCAAAAGGAGAAAATAAATCAGAGGCAGAAATGAATAGTACTAGGATACCTTTCATACAAACAGAGTAGAAATAAAACAAATCAAATTCACTAGAGAATATTAAAATGTGGAATATGATAAACAAACCCTGCCTAAGGAATCAGAGGAAATGAGAATAAGGTTAGAGTATGCTCCTCTTTCCTATTTATCCATGGGAGGGTTCAAAAAGGAGACATTTCTTAACCAGCTCTTGATACCTTTACATCAAAACAAGGGTGATGAAGGCCCTCTGCATTTTGGACACCACCGCTCAAAATATTTTTGTGAGTGCAAATATAAGAATCAGTTCTCAAAATTTGTCTTTTACATTGATGATAAATGTATCACATGAAGCAGCTGTGTCCTAGCAATGACATACTCTTGCTAAACTCAGGCAATTGAAAAATCAATCAAATTCAGACAAAATTAAGATTAAATGTCATAAATGATAAGATATGAAAAATACCAGGCCTTTTCAATTTAACCTTTTTTTAAATTCCCATCTCCATATCTTTTGCAACATTTCATGTGATGCCATTAGTAATACAGAGAAATAAATTAGAATTGACTTTTGCTAAAATATTTGAATAGTACATTAGCTCTTCTCTGAGTGTGTCAGAGTGGAGTTCCCATTTTCCTCAGAAGAAAACATGGACAGTACAATTGTATCCAAGCTCCAAATTTGGCTACATTAGTGCTTGAACCTGTCTCATCGTAAAATTCTTTCTAAGCCTGAAGGTTCCTAATATTTCCTTGACTGAACCTCAACTCAAAACCATCTCCAAGTCTTTGTTCATTTGCTAACGCACATAAAGAGAAGAAACTGTGCTCCATTTGAGAAAATCCTACATTTGCATCCTTTCTAGGTGCCAGGCATTTTCCACAGAGGAAAGAGAATTGCTTCCTCTGCCATACAAGCTTCAACAATCAAAATCCATCAGCCAATTCTGGTATCAATAAAATTGTTTCTTCAAGATCCCAGAGACAGTCAAAAATTACACATTATAGTAGAATCAGCATACTTCAAAGTCTCTTAAGTTACTAGGTTCTGTTTTACTTTTCTCTTATGGCATACTTTCCAGCAGTTTTCTCTGTAATACAGGTTTTGTAAAGCAAAAGAATCTATCCTGTTATCATTCTGATCCCTCCCACCGTTATCTGCGCTCTTCCCGTCTACCTCTTCTCTTCTTTAAACACATCTTTTTATTTAGGCAACTGAAAATAATGATATGTAGTACACAAAGGAGTTGAACATGGCTGACACTACAGCTTTACAGATTAAGATGACCTTAAATGAATAACATCTCCCCTTGACCTAACCTTTTCTTCCTGTGCAATTTCTAATTGGGATTTAACACGTCATATTGGTTTCCTTGTATCTCATCTCTGACATAATTTCCTAAGGGGACAGACAGTTTCCCAATGTCCTTTTTCAGTGCCAGCTGGGTACTCCATCTCATACTGGGTGTACAGCTTTCAGTGTTAAAGTATTTTGCATATTTTAGTCCTATCAGTAGTTCCACTGTCAATCACATATTTGACAGTCTTCTTTGGCTTAGACTGAGATACTCTCCTAATTTTTATACTCTCTAATCCTCCCTAGTCCAGTTGGCCGGGACCTAGCATGGGTACCGTTCTCCACTGTCTGTGGCCCAACAGCTAGAAGTAGCTTCCAGGATTGAGTGTGATATAGCATATATTCTATACTCTATAAAATGAGTTGCAGTCACAGCCTTCCCTCATGCTTTCTTGGGAAGGCTATCCAACCACCTCATTAAATCATTTCATGACTATGTGAAAGCTGAGTGAGTTAATACTGTGACTTGTGGCATTAACATACCCATCCACACCCTCATAGTATCAGCACTGCTTCTTAGATCTGGCATACTATTAATCACAACTTCTCTGCCACCTTCAGCTCTCTTGCACGTACTCTTTTTTAAGTCGATCATGTCAATAGTATCAAGATTTTTTCCTGTTTGATGGAATCTGTCGGATCTGTATGGATCTGTTTACCTTTCAGTGCTAAATCTTTGCCAAATGGGTCTCCATATCTTCCCTTCTCCCCATGCCCTCAGTGATGGCAAAAGCCTTACTCCTTCTGTAGCCTTCTTCCACAACAGACTTTTCCCTATGTATTTGCTAACTACATAGGGTTCCTACTCCAGCTCTTTTGTCACTATTCCACCAAGTTGTTTCTCTACCTTTGCCTCACTCCTTGAAGTGAAACTGTTAGAGTATGACAATCTTTTTCAATGAATTTGTGTTCTGTGTCTGCTGTTCACACTTGCTTAATTTTTGATAAATACACTTCTGCTAACAATGAGGAGCTCTAGAAGAGTTAATTCGATTCTGATCCAGCCCATGTCTGAAGGGAATTATCAACTTATATCCAAATGGAGACTCATTTCTGTTCAGTTATTCCCTAGGCGCTTTATGTTCCTAAAAGTGAAAGTGGAAATACCCCAAAATTTCAGTAACTGAAACCTAAATTTTAGAATGTCTCTCTCATCGCTGAGGCAGTTTTTCCATAGGTCTAACCACCACCAATCGATCAATCAATTCCATAAAGACAACCTCTGGCACTATGTTGCACCTATGGCAACACCTACATGTGAGCCAGACTTCATTCCCGATAAGCGACTATCTGTAAAGAGCCTCAGTCCCAGAGGTGGCGATTTCACTGCAGTGAAGATACGAAGTCATAACCCCAGCAGTTTTAGCTAAGAGACTGCCTGTGCCCCACATTCCCATCGTACATGTTTGCTTAAGAACTGGTGCTCCCGCTATGTGTAGCCTACACACAAGTCCTTTCTCACATTCCTCCTCCAACATTTCTAATAATGCACAAGTGACACTACAACATTTTTTGCAATCCCACAGCAGTGTTAAGGCAAAGCTCAAGGCAACTGTCATAAGCAGTAACAGTCTTTTTGATGATCCCTTTAGATAAAGGGAGGAGGAGGAACTTATATCTGGCTGAAGTTTCAGTTCTGTTCCATTTTTAAGGTAAAAAAGAGTTCAGGTTGTAGATCACAATCACCAAAACTCTGTGATATCTCAGAAGAACACATTAATCTAAAATGTTGAAAAATTGTGGCATCTGCAGTTCTTAGAGGTTTCAGTTGCCATGTGCTGAATTTTCACAGACATGTCTGCCCTGACTTTCAAGGAGACATGCCTTCAACAAGGCAAAATCAACAGACTTTAGTTCACATCTCAGAATCCGAGGCTCTTGCAAAACATGCAGTGCTGCAGGTTGAATGCTCTATCTACAGCTTACAGCCTACCTGTACAGAAAACCCATGTATTTTTTTTTAAAGAGGATTATGGGAAATCTAACAAAAGATAGATTTTTTTCTTTCAGTTCTACTAACAAAAATGAGAATATTTTCCTGTTGAAGTGAAAACAGGTAAGGACACAACATGTTTTAACTCTCAAACATTGGCAAACCATTCAAAAGCTACCTGACAGGTCTACTCAAGCCCACAGGCATATTATGGTTTCAGCTAAGTGTGTGAATGAATACTAAACATGGCAAAACCAACTTAATAAAACTGCTAACCTCTAACTGTCTGGACAAAAGCTTAGTAAGCATTAGGAAAATTTACAAAATTCACCCCAGCACAGAAGGCCTATGCAAAAACTGCACTGCAAAAACCCTAGAGAGGTGGTTTCACTACTCTACATGATCTTTCATAGTTCCTCTGCTCTTGAAGTGATTTTCACCCTGCTTAAACTTTGTAGAAGGTGTGGATAAAGAAGCAAAGAGGAAATTGAGATGAGCAAAGTAACCACGTCATGATTAAATATGTATGGTAATGCCAGCGCTTCTTGTGAGAGTACAGCGAAAGCAGTCAGCTATTTAAGTCAAGTAACACAAGACAAGACATCCACCTACCTGCAGACTTCTAATATTGTAAGGACAGGTTCCAAGGAAGAAGCTAATATCACCATAGTACTTACTTTTTCCAGTAACATATATATGCTGTACAGAATGGGATTCACTTCTGAAGCTGTACCAAGTAAATTATTTAATTATTCATTACAGAAGAGATAAAAGACAGAGTATTTCACAGAGTAAAATATTTAGACTCCCTAGCTCTGTGAGTGTGATCACAGACGTGCTAACAGGGCATACTGGGAATCAAAATGTACTCAAATTAAGTTGTACAAATTATGCATATAAAATACTGAACGTTGATCAAAAAAGAGCCCTCCTGTACCTACATTTTATCTTTCATGTCAAAA